>NC_060138.1:1129873588-1130498588 GCF_021461385.2 Schistocerca piceifrons
ACGGAATGCTGGGAGCGCTATGTTTCCTCCCTGGGGACGTGTGCCTCTTCATCACAGGTTTGGTCCAAGCTCTGTAGCATTCTGGGCTGCCAGAAACAGTCAACTGTCCAGAGTTTGAACCTCTAAGGTGCTCTGTGCACTGCCACATTGGTCCTTGCAGAACATCTCACGACTCGCTTTGCAATGGCATCGTCATCCTACAATACTACCTTTCTCTGGCAGATATGCGCAGTTGAACAGCCCCCCCCCCCTCTGTTTCATCCTGCACCACATTGAACCCCATAATGTACCCTTACACTGAATGGGAATTTGTGCAGGCTCTTAGCTCTTCAAGAGACACAGCCCCAGGTCCAGATTCCATCCACAACCAAATGATCCAGCACTTGGACATTCCCCAGAGACAACAGCTCCTCAGGGTCTTCAACCACATTTGGCTCATGGGTGCTTTTCCATCACATTGTCGATACAGGATAGTTATCCCATACTTAAACCCAGGAAAAAGCCAACGTCTCTAGACCACTACTTACCAATTATCCTGACAAATTTACTTTGTAAACTGCTCGAAAGGATGGCCAGCTTCAGATTATGTTGGGAACTCGAATCTTGGGGCCTTTTGTCCCCATATCAGCCTACAGGCAGGGCGATCTCCAATTGAACATTTGCTGCAATTGGAATCAGCCATCTTACAGGATTACAGGATTTCACTCACTGATGGCACCTTGTCGCAGTCTTCTTTGACCTACATAATGCGTATGACAAGGCATGGCACCATCACATTTTAGTTACCCTCCATGACTGGGGCTTCCGTGGTCCCCTTCCGATTTTTAGCCACGAGGTTTTATCTCACGAGCTCATCCTGGTTCGAGGTGTCACTTTACTCAGCGCTCCTCAGATTCGGGAGAATGGCATCCCACAGGATGCTAAGTGTCACACTCTTCCTCATATTAATGGGCTTGTGATCTCTGTTGGGCCTCTGATTACCCTTGCATTGTATATTGACGATTTTGGCATCTGGTGCGCTCCCACTCCAAGGCGCCATCCAATGGGTCTCTGTGTGGACCACTGCTCATGGCCTCCAGTTTTCTCCCTCCAAAACTCGGGTTATGTATTTTTGTAGTCGACCCACAGTCCACCTCAATCCAGAAATTGATGTTGTAGCACAGTTCCGTTTCTTGGGCCTTAGTTTTGATATCAAGCTGACATGGATGCCCTACTTTCACCACTTAAAGACTATATCTATGCGAAAGCTTAATGCTCTCCACCTACTAGCCCAAACATTTTGGGGTGCAGACCAATCACTCTTCTCCATCTTTACCATGGTCTGGTCTTGTCCAGACTAGATTATGGTAGTCGGGTTTATGTTTCAGCAGCTGCTTCCACTTTGAAATGCGTTGACCCTCTCAATCACTGTGATGTGCATATGGCTACTGGTGCCTTTTGCACTAGTCCTATTGATAGTCTCCTCACAGAAACGGGAATTCCCGCTCTACACATGTGATGGAGCCAACTCCTTGTTTCATACGCAATACCATCCTGTGTATCCTGTGATCTTCGCCAATGCGGGATGTTTTCCTCCTAACACCCGCCCACAGGTGGGATTGCCACTTGGCATGCGGCTCATTTCCCCGTGTCGGGACCTCCATCTCCACTCACTGGACTGCACCCCATGTCTGTCCTCTGATATCCCCCTCACCCTTGGATGGTGCCTAACCTAGACCACAGCTTAGGACCAATCTATTCCAGGGTCCTAAGGTCTCTGTCACTCCTATGGTTTATTGGCATCTTGTATGTGCCATGCTTGCAGAGTTCCAGGATGCCACCATCTTTTACACTGATGGTTCTAAGACAATCGGTAAGGTGCGATATGCTTTCACATTTCCTGCTGGCTTTGAACACAATTTGCTGCCTGGACCATGTAATGTGTTAAAAGTAGAGCTTCTATCTATTCACAGGGGCCTCCTTTTTGTTTCTCACGCGTCCTTCCACAGTGTTTTAATTTATTCAGACTCCATGAGCAGCCTGCAGGCTATCAGCCGATGCTACTCTAATTGCAATTTGGTCTCTGCTACCCATGACATTCTCTCTGCCCTTGAGTGTACCACCTATTCATTCGTCTTTCTCTGGGTCCCAAGTCATGTGGGCATCCCATATAATGAACTGGCTGACCTTGTGGCTAGAGAAGCAGATACTTACGCCCTATTTCCTTTCCTGATTCCAGATGCGGGTGTGAGGATGTACGTCAAATCTCTCTTTGCTCAAAAGTGGAATGCCATCTGGAGGACTACTGCTAATATATTACTATTAGCATAAAATCAAGGAGTTTAATGCAGACTAGCGCTCTTCCCTTCGCTCCTCTTGGAAGGTGTCCACTGTTTTATGCCGATTACGCATTGGTCATACCCGGCTCACCGATTGATTCCTCCTATGTAACGACCCAGCCTCAGAATGTGTTTGTGGAGCCAGACTGACGCTATCTCACACATTGGTGGAATGTCCCCTTCTTTTGTTCCTTCGTGTTAAGTATAGTCTTCCCGATTCCTTAAATTTAATATTAGCAGACGATCCTCTGATGGTTGAACTGGTCCTCAGTTTCCTCCGTGAAAGTGGCTTTTTATTTCCAGATTTAAGGTTCTACTTTAGTCTTGGTGCAGGGCAGGTTGTTTGTGGTTGCGATTTCATTTACGGTCTTCTCGGTCTGTGACCATGTGTCTGCCTCCCATTTTTCTAGTCTGTAGATTTGGTCTCACCTTTTATACCTTTACTGTGTCTGTTTAATGATCATTGTTTTATAATTTGACTGCCCTGACTGGATCCGTACACTTTTAGCAGACCCTCTTTCTTGTGTGACTCACTTCGGAATTCCTCTCAATTAAGCAATTAATCAACCCTTTCTTGTGTAACATGTTCCATAAAATTTTCCCATGTACATGTTCCAAGGCTTCCTGTAAGCCTATAAATGCATTGTGTGTTTTACATATCGACTTTCTTTGTTTCTCCATAATTTGTTTAAGTGTGCAAATATTATCAGCACAGGATCTTCCTTTTCTGAAAGCATTTTGTTCTTCAGATAACAGATTTTCGAAAAAAAAACTTCTGGGCCTTGATTTATTTCTTGACGTAAATATTGTACGCTGTGTCTGCTAATTAATATCACGGTAATTACTGCATTGACTTCGATTACTTTTTTTAAAGATTGACTTCTGCAGCAGTCATAGTTTCGTGTCTTTGCCAACACGTTCCGTATAAATGAAGAAGTATCCACCACGTTCAAGTAAATCTGCATTTATGGATTCAAGTCCCGTTGCTTTCCGGTTTTAGTTTTCTTCACGGCGGCGCTTAGTTCATGGATGTCATTTGGTCGCCGTCATGTGGGTTGTCCGTTATGGGCAGCTCCTACCCTAATGCATGGTTTTCGTTACACCAGCGCTGTTTATAATGTGCAAGCTATTTATATTCTGGTATTACATTTACTTTTGTTGTCTCTTTTCAATTTTATTCAAATGATTTATCATCTTGCAACCTATAGACTGTCTTCTATGGATATCGTGTTCAGTTCTGTGCACAAAATTATTCCACGATTCTTCATTTGTTTGCCTGACAATATTTATTAGTTTCTTTCTTTTCTCTTTACATCCGATTTCACAGATTCTATATTCGTCCGTAAATATATATGATGTGCCCATTTCCTTATCTCAACGGATTTGTTTTTTCTAGTGATTCATTTGTGACTTGTCAATACAAGTTTCATATTTTCTCATTCTGTTTCTAAACTGTCATTTGTATCTGTCTGGTTTAGGGAGAAAATTTGGAAATTAGGACCAAACTGCTTAGGTCATCGGTCCCTAGGCGTACACACTATTTAATCTAACTTAAGCCCAGTCCACACGCAACGATCTGTCTGCGCAGACATCGGCGCAAATGTGTGTACATGCAAAAGATCGCTGCAAATGTGGTGTGTGCACACGACACAAACCCCAATCTACTACTCGCCGGCCATCTGTCGGTATAGAAAAGAAATATCAGTGGCAAGCGACTACGCTCCCCATAAACGTCAAAAATTTAATTCAGTTATTTTGAAATATAGAAATGGAGGAAGTTCTGTTGTGGTTTGTGTTCGCAACTTGTGCTGAAAAAAAACATCCAGACCAACCGCGAAAACAGTTTTCTCACGAAAATTTACAGCGAGAGTTGCAGGGCGAACCTAACGACTGGTGAAATTATTTGCGGATGGATGTCAAAACTTATAATTATCTCTTAAAGCAGGAAGGAGCTACAAGGATTTGGAATTTTCAACTGCAATATCGAAACAAGAGTTGAGTGAAATAATACCCACAATTTTTCAATTAGAGCATTGTATGCTGCTGTCTTTTTGTCTCTGTCACTATATTCTTTACTTTAATCTTCCACAAAAATGGGTGGTTTCTATATATTTCAATGAACTCACAAACTCTCGACAACACTGACGAGTATCAGCCATTTTAATGCCCTGTGCGCACAAACACAAACACTAGACTGAGCAAACAGCTGTTTCGCGCCAGATTTGCGGCGATCTCATGTTCACACGCTCCAACTTCTCTGCGCAGATGTGGTTTGAACCCACAGATTTGAGAGGTTTCGCTCAAACCTCCAACTCCAACTTCCAGGTTTGCACACACCTCAGGTTGGTGCAAATCTTCTGTCCACACGCAACGATCTGTCTGCGCAGATGTGATGTGCGCAGACATTTGTGCAGGCAGATCGTTGCGTGTAGACGGGCCTTTAAACTAACTTACGCTAAAGACAACACACACACCAATGCCCGAAGGAGGACTCGAACATCGGACGAGGGAGCCGCGTAAACCACGGCTAGGCGCCCTAGGCCGCGCGTCCACCTCGTGAAACGGCTTAGGGAGAGATTCAGTCTGTGTTGGTACAGAAGTTTTATGCTCTCATCGTGTAATAGATAGACCTTAAAACCAGCTTACCTTCTTGTTTCAACTCCTTTTGGTTTCTTCCACCTATCGAGCGTAGCTATTTTTTCTACCACTTGGTAGTTGTCCGAGTAAATGTCGCTACCTGTGTAAATACGGACATCCTGAACTTGCTTGCATACTTCTACCGTTGACCATGACATAGTCTGTTACTGATGTCTGTCCCATAGTGCTCAATATGTATTTACGTATATCTCCATTCCTAAAAACAGAATTAGTAATTTTCGTCCCCATTACTTGAGGTCAAATGTGCTGTTCATCAAGAGTTCCCACCGTTAGAGGCACTAGATTATTTCCTATTCTGGCATTTAAATCTCAGCAGATTAATAGGTGACCCGTTTTATTTTAGGTATCTATTTTTTCTGTAGGGTTTCCTAAAAAGCTTCAGTCTCCTCTTTTTTCTCCACCTTCAGGAGCGCACACTCATTGTTACACTCCGTCGATCTACTCTGAATCTCAATGTTATTATTCTGTCATTTATGTAAGTATAATATTAGATTCTAGATTTCCATATATTATCTACGAGGGTTGGAGCTTTAATAGTGGCAACAATTTATTTACAGCTCGTAAAAAATAGATAGGTGTTTAAAGTTTTACTGGCCTTCAAAGTAGTCACGAGCATTGTGTATAACCCGTTGCCTGCGATGTGGAAGTTGGAGGATACTCTTAGCAGTGCCAGTTGTGTTGACTGTACGAGAGGCGCGGTCTCTTTCTGTAGGACCTGACCATCATTTTGCAAGACAATGCTCAAACACGTACAGTGCAAGCTGTTACCGATTTGTTTGACTGATGGGACTGCTAAGTGCTATACCACCTACTGCACTCCCATGACTTAAGTCCTCGTAAGTTCAACTCCATTTCTAAACTGAAGGAAACACTTCAAATGTTCAAATGTGTGTGAATTCCCAAGGGACCAATCTGCTTAGGTCATCGGTCCCTAGACTTACACACTGCTTAAACTAAGTTACGCTAAGAACAACACACACACACACACGCCCGAGGGAGGACTCGAACCTCTGGTGGGAGGACCGCACGATTAGTGACATGGCGCCTCTAACGGCGCGGCCACTCCGCGCGGCCGTAACCAACACCGACTCAAAGGAAGGCCTCGGCGCTTGTTGGTGACGTCACGTCAGCTAGGCACGGCGAACGCCACGTCTGTTGCAGGCAGAAACGCCTGGGCGTGCTTATCACTACAAATCTCTTATTTTTGGACAAAATGTTGGGTACTGTTTTGAATTCTGCAGTTATATTTATATGAAAGATTTTCTTACTATCCTAAAGCTACAAATGAAGATCATAGTTCTGTATTACTGAATCCTGTCGAAACAAACGTAGATCAATATGAGAAGATGCTTTGCTCCATTGCAAGCTTCGGAAATTTTACATTCAAGTCACTATATTTACTTGATCCATTTTGTTATCGAAACTTACCCCAACCCCCTTACAATTAACTCATTTCTTTTATTTATTTATTTATTTTCGTTTGACGTCGTCATTGGAAATGTGAACTAATTTACATGTGTAAATGCCCAACTGTTGCCAGTCATTAGATTACAGTCGTTTTCAACGAAAGGAATTCTAAACAGGAAACAAGATACCTTCATGCATCTAAAATACTGCCCGCATCTCGTGGTCGTGCGGTAGCGTTCTCGCTTCCCACGCCCGGGTTCCCGGGTTCGATTCCCGGTGGGGTCAGGGATTTTCTCTGCCTCGTGATGGCTGGGTGTTGTGTGATGTCCTTAGGTTAGTTAGGTTTAAGTAGTTCTAAGTTCTAGGGGACTGATGACCATAGATGTTAAGTCCCATAGTGCTCAGAGCCATCTAAAATACTGCTGAGCTTAAACTTTTTAAATATGCACATTAGAAAAGCTAAAAATTTTCCTCTTGCAACTGAAAGGAGAAACTTCATAAGATACAAAAATTTTATTTGATAAAACAAGTATCTCTCTTTTGCCTCTTCCTCTGTCCCCCACCCCCTCCCACAACGTGTACAATCGCAAGATATTTCATTAACATTAAGTGCTCCTCACCCCATAGTCTACCAAGATACCTAAAGAAGAGCACCAAAATGTTCACAGTTTCTTGTAAAAGCAACCCAGTGCAAACGTAACTTCCTCAGATTTACAAATAAGGTAAAGAAGCACGAACTCTGTTGCTGTTGGACCATGAAGTTGTTTTTGTATGTCAATCCTTAAAGAAGGGGAAATTTAAGTTCAGGAGTACACTATTTGTTAAGAAGTGTAATGAATTGCACAATTAACTGATTGCAGAAATCTCTCAGAACAACGTGAGTTGGTCAACTACCGCCAATAGTTTCACATTTTCCTGCGTCAGAGAGGGAGACACCGCCATTATGAGTATGCCTGCAACAGACCTGGCGTTCGCCGTGCCTAGCTGACGTGACGTCACGAACAAGCACCGAGGCCTTCCTTTGAGTCGGTGTTGCCGTAACACTTCACGGCATTCGCTTCAGACATGCTACAAATTCCGCTGGCAATAGACCGCACCGCTCGAGCTGTCAACACAACTGGCACTGCTAAGAGTATCCTACGACTTCCACATCGCTGGCATCAGGTTATACACAATGCTGGTGACTACTTTGAAGGTCAGTAAAACTTTAAACTCTTATCTATTTTGTACGAGCTGTAAATAAATAGTTGCCACTATTAAAGTTCCTACCCCCTTACTAATATATCTACTCCATTACTTGCTCTTTTGTCACTTCCTGCACTGGTGTAAATAATTAGGTAGCCATCTAAATCTACAGTTCCTCTCAGATTTTTCTTTGCGTCTTTAATTATTGCAATATTAATATTTCTTTGTTCCAGTTCTTTAAATACGTCTGTTTCTTTTAGTGCAGTGTTCTCAGATTCCAGGTCGGAATGTTAAGCTTCTCCACTATTCCAAATCGTCTGCCCTTTCCTTGCTTGCGTCGTCTTCTATTTAACACGCGCGACTGGTTTCTTTGAAGATTATGAGTAAAATTAAAGTCCTCCTTACAGGCTAGACACTTGGTGGGGCTGCCATCTTTTGGCATCATCACTTGTCAGTAATTTTTGGTCGAGTTTACTTCCTCTAGCATGTAGTAAGCCAATCACGTAATTGCAAGACGGCAGCTGTTTAATTATTCTTCGGTGTTATTTGCCCTAGGAGGATTGTCTTCACCAACTTCTCCATCCTCTCTTAGTTCTGAGTGCTGCTGGAGTCCGTCTAATCAGAATCCTTCAGAGGCCTCCTTGTGGTTTACTTTTCGTCTGGTCCCAACACTTCGACCTGGCTGCCTTCGGTCACCCCGCAATGAGCTTAAGCTCCCACCAGCGTAGCTCTCAGGGTAAAACGACAAGCAAATCTCCTCACCACAGTAAGATGGCAGCCTTCGAGGAGGCCTCTGCCGAGTTTCAACGTGATTTTGTCCTTTCTCTTGTTTTCAGAATTTTTATTGGGCTGTATTTAATTTGTTTAAATTTTAACGTTATACAAAACTTTAGAATACTGTCATAAAATGTAGTCTACGATGGTAGAGGTCTCATTGATCTAGGCGTTTCATGCCTTATCCAGCTAGAGCCCACATAATGGACGGAGTTTACTACCTGCATGCTTTGTGGTCGTTTCCCAGTCATTTAAACATACATCTGCAGCAGCGGCACACTGCGAGCAGTCCAGTATCAACAACGGCTTCATTCAGTTTGTGTTGAGCCCTGCAGTAACATGCCACGCAATGGCGTACAAAAACTAGATCGAATCAGGATAGTGGCTTCATTTTCAGTAGGTCATACACGGAAAGATTTTGCCGATCGGTTCCATGTCATTCAGAGTAGTGTGTCTAAGGTGTGGAGAAAGTACAGAGGGACGGTAAATGTGAATGACATTTCTCGCAGTGGTCGTCCTGGTGTGAATACCCCAATGCAGGATCTTTTCCTCCAATTGTGGGCTCGCAAGCGCCCAGCATCAATTGCCAGAAACATTGGGAATAACTTCTCCTGGGCGACAAGGATTCGTATCTCAGACCAAACAGTGCATAGAAGATTGCCTCAGACTGGTCTTCATTCAAGAAGGCCAATGAGAGGTTTTGCAGCGAACCAAGGCAACCGACGCAGTAGAAGGACCTCGGCTTTTGCACGTCAACTTCATACCGTTGCAGAATGGAGTAATGTCATGTTTTCTGAACAGATCAGGATTTGTTTCCGACCGGAAACCAGAAGTGTTAGGGTTTGTAGAAGCGCTATACGACACCAGGAACGCCGATACGTTCACGAAGTGCATCACTTTGGAGGTTGAAATGTAATGTTCTGGGTGGCAGTAATGATGGGACAGTGGGACGGTGGACCCCTCAAGTTCCCATCTATGGCAATTTGACTGGTCCCTGACAATTCCTACAAACGATTGTTAGGCGCTACAGACGTGAAGTCGGTAACAACTTCATCCTAGTCACTGACAATGCAAGACCGCAATCTACTCTAGCAGTGCCTCGGTCACTTCGAAGATCCCCAGACATGAATGCAGTTTGTCACGTATGGAACCTACTGAAAGTGGCTATGGCACAGCGTCGAAATCCACATAACAATCTTCAGGACTTCACTGAAGCTACCAATGAGTAATGGGACCTGATAACCCAAGATGAATTTGATGGTCTCATCCTGAACAACGCCCCGCAGAGTGGGACAACTCATCTGTGTCCGGGGATGACATACACATTACTAAAGACAGATAATCATCACCAGGAGATATAAATTTTCACTAATTTTATTTTCAAGATGTACGCTTTGGTGATAGCCCATTTTGTTCTGTAATGATCTTTTCTAAATAACCTAAATCTTTCTTGATTTCAGAAGGAATTATGTTTATTTTGTCAATATGATATTATACAAACCTCAATAGGTTTGATCGTAGTAAGCTCTATGATATTCCAAACTTTTGTTCAGGTGTGTATTAGTCTCAAGATGTTCTAATCTGTTATTGAAAGAGAGGGATAGTTCATATATGTAACTTTCTACGTAATGTCCTATTTGTAGTAGTGCTAACAATTGTCCAGTAAGAAGAACAGAGGATCTAGATCTAATCTACTCCTGCAAGATCGCTAAGAAGTGGAAAAAGTAACACAGTATAGGGAACTAGTTGTGCGATTGTAACGTTATTCGACCCTACCAATGAACCATTAGGTTATTCTTAGTGCACAAAATAAACACTACACTCACCAGAAATCTCTCACACTCGGTAGCCATTAATAATTAGTACACTGCTTTAAACGAACAAAGGAATATGCACAAAAGCATACCTGAAACATGTAAGCAACTGCCTGCTACAGTAAGAAGAGAAATAACAGGGATGTTATCAAGTGATAACAAGGAGCTACCTGTTTACTTCTGTGTAAAAAATGGTTCAAATGGCTCTGAGCACTATGCTACTTAACTTCTGAGGTCATCATTCCCCTAGAACTTAGAACTACTGAAACCTAACTAACCTAAGGACATCACACACATCCATGCCCGAGGCAGGATTCGAACCTGCGACCATAGCGGTCGCGCGGTTCCAGACTGTAGTGCCTAGAACCGCTCGGCCATCCCGGCCAGCACTTCTGTGTACTTAGAGGTCATCCACATGAACTCCACCTACCCTTCCCTGATCCGCAGTCGTTCTTACATTGCGCTCCATCTGGTATGGCATCGTTAACATTTGCAATTGCTCAACTTAGGAAGAGGTTCGTACACCAGTCAATAAATAACATATTATTCTGGTAAAATCACACTATATTGTTGAGGCCCTATGTCTTCCGAATAGTTTGGTATACATTAATAACAAGAAATACCCACACACCATATCGCCACACACTACAGTTCACAGAACACAGCAGACGATGATTCTAACTAACCTGAAATACTCTTAAATTTAGATCACTGGTGACTTCCATTTAAGACCACAATAATACTACTGCTCCCAGCATGAGATTTCACTTTGCAATGGAGTGTGCGCTGATATGAAACTTCTTGTCAGATTAAAGCTGTGTGCCGGACCGAGACTCGAACTCGAGAACTTTGCCTTTCGCAGGCAAGTGCTCTACCATCTGAGCTACCCAAGCACGACTCACGCCCCGTCCTCACAGCTTTACTTCTGCCAATACATCGTCTCCTACCTTCCAAACTTTACAGAAGCTCTCCTGCGAACCTTGCAGAACTAGCACTCCTGAAAGAAAGGATATTTTGGAAACATCCCCCAGGCTGTGGCTAAGCCATGTCTCCGCAACATCCTTTCTTTCAGGGGTGCTTGAGTCGTGCTTGGGTAGCTCAGATGGTAGAGCACTTGCCCGCGAAAGGCAAAGGTCCCTAGTTCGAGTCTCGGACCGGCACACAGTTTTAATCTGCCAGGAAGTTTCAATACAACTGCTGCCATGCGGGATTTGGAAAACGGAACGGCAGGTTAATTCTGAATCGGCTTGGCTACAACACCCAAGATATTCTCCAAGACGATATACACTAACTATTGATTCGCACATTCGCGACCGGAAGGTCATCAGCGACGATTTAATTCAACATTAAGAAACTTCACAACCAGATAATAAACATTGTCTGCCTTACTGTCAGCAATGTATAAAAATAATAGTAATTTCCTAAGGGACCAAACTGCAGAGATCATCGGTCCCTAGGCTTACACACTACTTAACCTAACTTAAACCAACTTAACGCTAAAAACAACACACACACACCCATGCCCGAGGGAGGCGCCTTAGACTGCGTGGATACCCCGCGCGGCCGCAAGGTAGAGATAACATAACAATGTGGCATAACCTTTCTTCATTTACGATATCAACTTCTAAGTTTTTAAATTCGCAACACCTATGACACAATTCATATTCCAACTAGTTCAACATACAGTGAACAGTTACGAAGCCGGCCGGAGTGGCCGAGCGGTTCTAGGCGCTACAGTCTGGAACCGCGCGACCGCTGCGGTCGCAGGTTCGAATCCTGCCTCGGGCATGGATGTGTGTGGTGTCCTTAGGTTAGTTAGGTTTAAGTAGTTCTAAGTTCTAGGGGACTGATGACCTCAGAAGTTAAGTCCCATAGTACTCAGAGCCATTTGAGCCATTTGAGTTACGAAGCATATTGCGCCACTGGGGTGACACTGCCATCAGCTACAAATCCTGACCGAGCGAGGTGGCGCTGTGGTTAGCACACTGGACTCGCATTCGGGAGGACGACGGTTCAATCCCGTCTCAGGCCATCCTGATTTAGGTTTTCCGTGATTTCCCTAAATCGCTTCAGGCAAATTCCGGGATGGTTCCTTTGAAAGGGCACGGCCGATTTCCTTCCCCATCCTTCCCTCACCCGAGCTTGTGTTCCGTCTCTAATGACCTCGTTGTCGACGGGACGTTAAACACTAATCTCCTCCTCCTCCTCCTCCTATAAATCCTGTCTCGGACACCATCTGACGCGTTCTGTCTCAAACAATCATCTGGTGCTCCCGTTTACAACTTATCTGGCAACTGTGGAGTCAGCTGCATCACTTTTCCTAGCATATATACGTTTGACGTCATTATATGCTACACTGGGTCCTCCAATAGTAAATCAGCTCTAAAAATACTGACGGGAAAGAATCACAACACCAAAAAGTAATTAATGTATAATAATGAAATTTCGTGAGTAAATTTTTCTAGGTAACATATGTGAGTGATTAACATTGCAAAAATACAGATTAATGTAAGAGCGAAATAAGCCATCGCAAATGTGAAATGCTGGTACATTAGTAACGGGTGTAACAGCTACAATGTTGAAAGTTAGCATGCAAAAGTGTACGCATTGTGCTGCACATACACCGGATGTATTTATAAGCTGGAGTTCCATGCCTGTTGCACTTAATCGGTCAATACACTGACGGTTAAGAGTGTTTGTAAATGACGCTGGAGTTATCGTCGGATAAATTTCCCATATCTGCTCGATTCCAGAGAGATCTGACGATCGAATAGGCCAAGGCAACATGTCGCCATGTTGGATTACAACAGCGATATGTGATCGAGCGTCACCCCTGGGGCGCTGTTCATGAATGACAGCACAACATGTCGAATCACAAGACTGATGAATAAATTTGCATCCAGTGTGTGTGGGATAACCAAGAGAGTATTCTTGCTGTCATACTTAATCGCACCTCACACCATAACGTGAGTTGTAGGTCCAGTATGCCTAGCATGCACACAGTTTGGTTGCAAGCCTACAACTGGTCTCCGTCTAACCAGCACACAGCCATCACTGGCACGTACGCAGGCCAGCTTTCACCAGAAGACACAACAGACCTCCATTCTGAGCTCCAACGAGCTTTCGCTTGATATCACTAAGGTTGCAAATGGCGATGGCTGGGGACAGTGGAACGCACGCTACTAAGCGTCTGGCTCGCAGATTCTCGTGACCACCGCCATGAGCCATCATGTACAGTGGCTACATTCCTGCCAAGTCTTTCTGCAATATTGCAGAAGGAACATAGAAATTCTCGTAGCACTGTTATACGACCTTGTCGAAACTCAGTGAAGTGCTGATAGTGGCGTCTTTGTCGCCTTAAAGGCATTCTTGACTAACACCAACTCACCACGTCCAGACTAAAAAGTAATAATGCTCACGATCGCTGCAACGTGTATTTAAAGCAAACCTCTTCTGCATTCTCATAGTGGCGCTACTAGGGTCACTCATACGCAAGTGGCACACAATGTTAATAGACAGCATCATTCAGGTGTACAAACGAGCGACTTTGATTTATATCGTACAACTTCTTCTTCGTGGTTTTTTTTCTCGTAAGTGTAGTTTTGCGATCACACTATCTCCTTAAAAACGTACTTTTCTAGATGGACTATTTTTTCTTCTCCTTTGCTTCAGTGCTTGAGACGAGTCCAACGGCTTGTTGCTAAGGAACGTCTGCCCCTGCAAATTGTGTGTCACTTTTAGTTCTCTCCCTTCGTAACCTTGCACGAAAACCCTTCCCATGCTCTGCTCCGGCCCTACCACGAGTGACTTGCGATTTATCGGACCCTACGAGATCATACCGTTATAGAATTGTCGTATTCGGCCATCGCATGCTCCAACGAATTCTCATGCTAGCACTCAACTGAAATTTGAGCACCTATCTATTCGAAGTTCGGATTTCCCAAATTATAGAAAGCACATTAATGATATGTTCCACTACATCCATTTTCTTACTCTACTTGCATGAATACATAACATATGCAGTGGGAAATGTGTATAGTCAGTGATGTAGCAGATCACTGCCACGTTTCAGGCTTTATACTCGACGTGTAATGCAAGGTAACAACCACCAGATGCTGCGATGTGTACTTTCACAAAGCTATTCATGTTTACTATTCTGTCTTTCCTCTTAGTGTCTTTTAGTAGGACATCCTCAATTCATCTGCATAATTCATAAATTTTGGATCAAATATTAACAGACAGTACAAAACACTAACAAAACTGTCACTCTTTCATTATACTATGAAACAATATTTTATAGACAATTGTAAATAAATGTAAAAATTGAGCACAATTTCTTTATTGAAATTGTGTTTGATAGTTATGTAGTTAATAAGATTGAGAGCCCATCATAGTAGACACACGCTGTGGACCATAACGTTCATGTAGCAAAGACGTAGTCTGCGATAAAGTTAATGAGACTGGCAACATTGCAGGCGATCCTGCAATACTGTGCTGTTTTACTTGAGCATGCTGGGGACGTTCATCCCTTCCAGACGCTCAATCCGAGTTTCAGTTCCGTACAGCCATCAGTGATTTCTGAGTGTGCCATCAGAGACGTGTTTTTGTTGTTTGTTACGAAAACGGAACAGCGAAATTTAGAGCAACGTTTTGTGCTACACTTGGCAAATTTACGAGTGTGATCTTTTTTAGAAGTTGAAGCAGGCTTTTGGGGAACATTCCTTAGCAAGAGCACGACTTTCTCGCTGGCATAAATCACCTTTAGGAGGTCGAGAACACCTTTACAAAGATCCTCGCTCATTGAGACTTTCAAAAACTGACGAAAACGTCAGGCAAATGCATTCTTTTGCGAGATTGTTCCTCCAAATAAGAATTGTCGGTCAACTATTCTATAAAGGTGTTCTACAAAAGCTGAGGAAAAGGGTGAATCGAATGAGACCAGACATTGTAGACAAGTGGATGCTGCATCATAACGCCCCATGTCAAACGGTGGCCTTCATCAAGGAATTTTTGACCTGAAAAGGCACTCATCTTACTCCACAGTCCCTCCCCCTCTTCCCCTGATCTGACTTTCTTATTTTCCCAAAACGTCTTTAAAAGACGTCAGTTTGCCCTCTGTAGAACATTCAAAAGAATTTGATACAGATGTTGAAGGCCCTCCAGTTGAAACTTGTCAGCGCTGCTACAACGACTGATAACAATGACTCCGCTTTCGTATAGCTGCCGAAGGGAACTACTCTGAAGGGGACAATACTGTTCTTGGAAAAAATAAATAAATAAAAACTTTGTTGGATAAAAAGTCTCATCACTTTTTTAATGCACCTAGTAAATAAATATTTGTCGTAGTACGGTTTTTCGTACGTAATTTTAAACTGCCTTAGTATGGTTTCGATGACGACCATGATCTTGAGAGTCCTAAAACGGAACCACCGTCACTCTTGTGCATACCTAATGATAGTGGCATTGTCACACACACCAGTGTTATTTCTTATAAAGTGTTGTAATGCATCGGCCAGATGAGACGCTCACCCTGCCATTTAGAGTCAATAAGTGCCTGACACCAAGACCAGTACTCAACTGTGCAGTTGGGAGTCACACACTGAGACATGCTGTCTTGTGTTTTCCCAGCCCCCGTTATACGTCCGAACCGCTATCGGAGCGATTGTGGACCGTAACGCAAATTATGAGGGAGGAGTTAAGGCAAACGTTTGCAAACGTAAAGGAGCAGGTGACAAGTTTTCACATCCGCAGGGAATGGGATGCTGAGCATCTCTTGAAGAAACCCACACAACTTGCCAAGCGCTGAAATGCCTTCAAGGAATAACTCCCTTTGCTGAAAACTAATTTGATTGGCCAGAAGAAGAATTTGAGCTGGGCAACAACTGGGTGCATAGCCACACCCAGAGTAACGACAGCAGAATGCTAGCAAAGAGAACATCCTAGTTCTACAACTGACTTCGAGACCGCAAAGAAGGCACTTCCTCTTGAGAATCGACAGCCGACATTCCACTTGGAGATAACAGAGGAGGGACGTCGGTGATGGGCTTGATGAATGAAACTTGCCTTCTGAGCACCACTGACGCATCGCCAGACATCTATTTCTTGCCGCAGCCAAAGACACCCGCCACCGAGTCTCCAAGCTACCGCCACGAGACATGTTAGCTGACTCCGCACATGCACAACCATTCCTTCAGCAGCTCGACCACTCACTGCTAAGTGACTTACCCCAGAACACTCCTATGGAAGTCTTGCTGCCATTCCCGTTTTTTGGATTCGTGCATCAACCGATAAAAAGAGAAGACTTTTGGGATCACTTTTTGTCCGTCTGTCTGTCTGTCCGACTTTTCAAAAGCCTCTTTCTTAGGAAAGGGTAGACGTATCAAGTTGAAATGTGAGTGACATATTAAGATCTACAATGCCTCGGTGATGTAAGTAATTCAAGCTTCTGACAAGTAATCCCTTCAGTGAGAGGTTGCAAGTTCCTTCATTTGTGATGCTCATTTGAAGGTGTTGTGTTAACAACTATGACAGGGAAAATATTAGCTGCTGATGACACACCATGTGCATCAGGAGGACGACGGAAAATTTGTCCGGGAGGTGGAAAGATGAAACCTCTGTGGGATGTATGTATTACGTTTAACCCAATGGACATGGTCGACGTTGAAGAAGCGTTCAAAACAAACCATTAACTTGCACCATGACCACTGGATGAAAAATTTCGCGCTACAGTGATCATAAAGGTTCGCACGATTTAGAAAAAAATGGTTCAAATGGCTCTAAGCACCAAGGGACTTAACATCTGAGGTCATCAGTCCCCTAGACTTAGAACTACGTAAACCTAACTAACCTAAGGACATCACACACATCCATGCCCGAGGTAGGAATCGAACCTGCGACCGTAGCAGCCGCGTGGTTCCGGACTGAAGCGCTTAGAACCGGCCGCAGCGGCCGGCTCGCACGATCAAGATCGAAGGTGAACTCCTCGGTAATTCCATACTGTGCAGGTCACTCAGCTAGGTAAACACTCTGAAAGAATATATATAGAATAATACTGATGGAACGAGGTGATCAGAACCGATGGAATGTGGTGGCATGCAACCTAATGCGAAACAGTTTGTTGTGGAGCTTATCGTGAAACTGGAAATTGAAATTTGTGGTAAGATCCTTGGGGATCAAACTGCTGAGGTCATCGGTCCTTCGTGAAGCCGGCTATCCTTTAAGGCGTAGCTGTAGATAGTGCGATAATATGTTTTATAGGCACGGATAAAACAAAAACCCGGGGCCTTAATTTGTCCGGTGCTTCCAGGTGCATGAACTGCATTGTCACACACTTTTCAGGAGGGATA
Source organism: Schistocerca piceifrons (assembly GCF_021461385.2). Lineage (NCBI taxonomy): Eukaryota > Metazoa > Arthropoda > Insecta > Orthoptera > Acrididae > Schistocerca > Schistocerca piceifrons. The sequence goes on from NC_060138.1 coordinate 1,129,891,091, forward strand.
ATTTGCTGTAAAGGGGAATGATTTTAATTGAATCAACTGTGGTTTCTTGATGAAACATTGTAAATTAATGAAACTAACACTGCTTTTGGCCATGTTTCACAATTTTATTATTAATGTTATTGCACCACATGAGTTTCGGATTATAAGCCCATTTTCAAGTACATTGTTGTAAGTAATGTACTAAGTTTTCGGGTTATAAGCCCATTTCAAGTACTGAAAATGGGCTTATAATCCGAAACTTATGTGGTGCAATAACATTAATAATAAAATTGTGAAACAAAGCCAAAAACAGTGTTTGTTTAGTTGAGTATGATTTTTATACACAGACCAGAAATCATGAAAAAGAACGTTATTTTGATCACTTATTGGCCTAAAGCAGTGCTCATACCATAGCTGTAGTTCTCTTAAGCCCATCATCCCACTCTTCCTTGCTGTAAAGTAAATATTCCCTACTGCCCTTTACAAGATCATAACACTAGAAGGAATCGCAGAAGGCAGAAACGTCCAACTTCTTGCAACACAATAAATAATCTTCCAACCAATTTACCATACAGACTAAGAGACAGAATAACTGTATACGAATGCGTTATAGTATGATCTCGATAGAGCTCTCTTTGTACTGTTGATTTCTAGGGTTCCTTTCAAATGCATTTCCTCTTCAAACCCAATTCATCAGAATTGAAAACGAACTCCTTACTGAACTATGGTATGAGCTTGTTTACCTTATCTACAAATTTTCATGCCGATTCCGCAGTTTGCTGTGCATCGTCAAGTTGACGCTTTGTTCGAAATTTCGTTATCTTGCGTCTTCCAATGATGTAGCACTGTTTGAAGATATCCACTGCCTCCCTTGAAATCATTGTAATCTCTGTCGCGCGAATTTCGATTTGCATAACGTACTAGGTCACGGTCATGCGCATCCGATAAATCATACTGAGCATTCCTGAAACGCGCAGAAACCAGTTTTGTAACAATGCGCCTTTTTGTCGTAGATTATCCGTAGCGTTCTTACGCACCACTGGGTCATACTGCTGAGGACTTATTTTAAATCTGTTCATAACTGTTTTTTTTACTACACTGCGGATGATCTTCCACGTATGTAATGATGTTTAGTGCCCGCTCCTTGGACAACAGTTGTCCTTCATTACGTTTCTCTGGAGACGGGTTTTGTGGATCACTGGCCGACGAGGATGATGTACGACATGGCTAGGCATCTGTTTCCGTATCACTTTCACTTTTAAGCACATATCGTCATCATTGTACTCGTCATGTACATTGTCTCCACATCAGAACTTATACAAGACTCAACTTCAAAAAACTCTAATATTTCATCTGCAACTTCTTTCTCTGCGAAATTTTCTCGGTTCCTTTCTAATGAGATATAAACATCAGCAACTGTTTTTGTAGACATATTTCAACTATCCTTTCAATATCGCTCCCTTTACTCTGCTTTGTATTAACAGCACTAGCACTGTAAGTAGGCTGTTTATGTTTTCTCTATGTAAGTAGGCTGTTTATGTTTTCTTATTGGCAACGTTACGTAGCGCTCAATATGAAAATCACTGGCTGTGCTGTGTGCAGTCTGTGGCTAGTTTGCATTGTTGTCTGCCATTGTAGTGTTGGGCAGCAGCAGCTGGATGTGAACAGCGCGTAGCGTTGCGCAGTTGGAGGTGAGCCGCCAGCAGTGGTGGATGTGGGGAGAGAGATGGCGGAGGTTTGCAATTTGTCATGAACTGATATATATATTATGACTTGTGATGATATTAAGGTAAATACATTGTTTGTTCTCTGTTAATATCTTTCATTTGCTAACTATCCCTATCAGTAGTTAGTGCCTTTAGTAGTTTGAATCTTTTATTTAGCTGGCAGTAGTGGCGCTTGCTGTATTGCAGTAGCTTGAGCAGCGAAGATTTTTGTGAGGTAAGTGATTTGTGAAAGGTATAGTTTAATGTTAGTCAGGGCCATTCTTTTGTAGGGAATTTTGAAAGTCAGATTGCGTTGCGCTAACAAAGTATTGTGTGTCAGTTTAAGCACAGTTATATATAAATTGTTCAAAGGGGACGTTTCATATGTCGACCCTTAGCCGAGGATACCTCACTGGAATCTTCTGATTTTTTCTTGTAGTTTGTGTATTTAGTGTAGCTTTTGTTTATTGCTAGCGCGTAATTGTAGAGAGAATCTCCTTTGTAGTTGTAGCCTTTCATTGTTGTACAGTAAAACAGTTGTGGCATGCATGTAGATTTACACCAAGTATTTCTCAGCAGCGCGTGCAATTAACTAGATATTTTTTCAGTGTTATGTTAATGTGTTCTCTTATTTTTGCTCTTCAAATTGTGCTTTTCTGTGTTGTCGTGTGAAATACTGTGACAATAATGGCGTGTGAAAAACGTAATACTAGGCTCCAAAGTAAACTGAGAAATGACAGTGAAAATGAAAGCAGTGTGTTAGCGCCACCGAGTAATGAATTAACTGATGTTCAAAGTAGTAATTTGGTAACTGTTCATAGGGAAATGGAGCAGGCGGCAAACAATGGCGTGGACGGTGAAACAATTAGTGAAGAGGGACGCATTATCGATCGATCGGTCGGCAACAGCTCGCCTCAGGAATCCGAAATGACAGGACACAATTTCGCAAATACTGTAGTTTCAGGTTTTGGGTCATCACCGTTTTCTCAAATAAGTCAAGACACATTTTCTGCTTGTCAAAATGTGAATGTTGTCGGTGAAAATGCACTGCCGAAAAGCGTAGAGAAACAGATTCCAGACACTAATACATTATTATTGCAATTAATGCAACAAATGGAACAAAATCAGAGACAAACACAGCAAAAGCTTGAAAAGTTAGACACAATGGAACAAAATCTCAAAAAGTTAGACACAATGGAACAAAATCTTCAAAAGTTAGACACCACACTTGAACAAACACGTGAAGATTTAACTACTGAGTTACATAAAATCGAATCGAAATGTCAAAAAGTCTGTAACGACGTAAAAACACAAATTTGTGAGCATTTTCAACCTATTTTTTCGCGGCATGAAAATGCATTACAGAATCACGAAGCAGCCATAAAAGAACTGCAAATTATTGTTCATGAAAATCATGAGACCTTGCAAGCTAAAATTGACTCAGTTGCATCTACCGATTCGGTTACGCAACTTGCAAAAACTCAGGAAAACTTAAAGGACACAGTAGAAAGACACATGGAGGAAATTAGTTCATTATCAGAGAAAGTAGTTGAACTTTCGGATCAGCTAAATAATTTATCTACGAAGGTAGATGATAAACTGAATGACGCAAAACCGGTAGTCTTTAATGACACAGAACAGAGCGAACAAATTAGGAAACTGAAACAAAATCTGAATCAAATCAATACACAGTACAAAAGAGAAATCCGGGAAGTGCAAGATCAGCTGGCACAAGTAGTACAAGAATTACGTATTTCAGAGGACACTCGCGCTCCAACACGGGAAGAGGGACTTAGAAATACGGAAAAGCCCCAAAATAATAACACAGGGCATTTCGGAAGTTATGAAAGAAATTGGCAATGTGCACCGAATTTTGAGATGGAACGGCCGACACGACCTAACAATGACCGATATGCGACTCGCCGACATGATGATTTTGACTATAAGCTGTTCATTACTACACGTAAATTCAAAACATTTAAGAATTCTGGCAACGACATTCATCCACAAGCATGGCTCCATCAATTCTCTCATTGTTTTCCTCCCAACTGGTCGTTAGAACACAGATTAGAATTTATGTGTGGCTACTTAGAGAATGAACCAGCTGTAAGAATGCGATCGGTCATTCACGATTGCCACAGTGAGGGTGAATTTTACCATGCCTTCCTCTCAGCATATTGGTCTCAAGCTACACAAGACCGTGTAAAACATAACATCATAATGATGAAACACTTCGAACTATCTGAATTTTCCAGTCTTGTGAAATATTTTGAAGACATGTTGCACAAGAATCAGTATCTGTCAAACCCATACAGCCCCTCAGAACTCATCCGCATTTGCTTAATCAAACTGCCTAAACATTTACGACATATTATTTTAGCAGGACGTTGCAAAGACGACATTGAAGCTTTTCAGGGACTGTTACAAGAATTAGAAATTGACACTGACAATCGCGGAACGCGAAACCAGGAACACAACAATTACAGGTCACATCCGTCGCAAATCCGTGATGAAAGAAGTAATAACTGGACACGACAAGGCTATTCTCACAACACAAATCGTGACCAAAATAGACAACACCCGTATGACAACCGTTGGCAGAGTAGTAATAACTACAGGGAAAGATCACCTCTCCGTGGTAATGACTATCACAGAGACAATCAGAGAAACAGACAATATGGGAATCAAAATAAATATTATCAGCGGAGACAGAATAACTTTAGACGCAACGGTCCAGCGCGCAGTTTCGATTCAGGGAGAAATTCTCCACCACGTGACCGACAAGAAAGAAACTATGGCATCTACCGACATGACGACAGACGATATGATCGTAACGATAGACCTGAACTGCATCAGAACTGGCGGGATTCAAACAGAGCAGGGCCCTCTCGTCACGGTGAATTTGTAGAAGTTAGGTCTCCAAATCCCAATAACGACGCGCGCCAACAAAGAGACAATAGGCAATGACTCACACCGATGGCAGCCACAAAACGTTCTTATGACACTAACGACGCAGCTGCCGTAGCTAGTAATTATGTAAAAATGGAAGACATTAGGGACATCTTACTCCAGGAACACGACATAAAACATAACAATATTGCATATCCTGTGATTCACATTACAGTAAATGACGTAAAATTTACGGCAGTACTTGACTCTGGCAGTCCCATCTCAGTAATTAGTGAAACAGCCTTTAGCAAATGTAACAAATCGAACGATTGCCCTACACTTCCGTTACGTAAGATTAAATTACAAGGTGCAATCTTTGGAAAAAGTGTAGATGTACGCCAGCAAACCAATTTAGAATTCTTTTGTCAAAGCCACAGCTTCTCTATAAACTTTCTTATTGTTCCATTATTGTCGACGGAAATTATATTGGGAGTAGACTTTTTGAATGAATACAAAGCAATCTTAAGCTTTCACGATGCTGAAATAAGTTTAGAGAAAGAAGGTAAGTCAATAGCTTTGAAATTTGAAGACTGGCTCTCAAACCATGACGAGGAAATTAATCGGCTTTACCTTCTGTTAGACAACAGTTCGGACTTTTCTACGGAACTAGACACTAACAATCACTCTGCAAGTACTGACAGGGATGATATCGACGGCGCATTTGACATTAATAAGTTAATTCAGAATAAAATTCAAACAATTGAGAATTGTAATGACATTGATAGGCAGGACCTTTTTGAGATTTTACAAGCACATTCCACAGTTTTTACTCATAAAACAGGAACAATCAAGGGATTTCAATACCAATTTCGTGTTCGTGAGCATACTAAATTTTGTGTTAGACCATATGTAATTCCAGCACATAATAGGGACCGTGTTAGAACAGAAATACAATCTATGCTTGACGAGGGCATTATTGAGCCTGCAGTAAGCTCATACAACAATCCATTACATGTTGTTGAAAAGAAAAATGGATCGATCAGACTTGTCTTAGATTCGAGACAAATCAATACTATCATTATTCCTGAAACAGACAGGCCGCAGACGATGGAAGAACTTCTTCAAAATTTTAATGGTGTAAAAGTGTTGTCTTCCATTGATCTCAGATCCAGCTTTTATCAGATCGAACTTCATCCAGAATGCAGAAAATACACAGCTTTCCTTTGTTTCGGCGTTTGTTATCAGTTTCGGAAACTTCCCTTTGGTTTGAACATTTCTTCAGCAGCATTTATTCGCGGGCTAAATTCCATATTACCTGAGTTCTTAAAATGTCACATCACCTTATATGTGGACGATATTCTAATAGCGGAAGCTTCATGGGAACAACATAATCGCATCCTCAACAGTCTGTTACGTATTTTTGCAGAATCTGGATTTACAGTTAACTTGGAAAAGTCTGAATTCGGTAGGTCAAAGGTGAGGTTTTTGGGACATATTATTTCTTCTGAAGGCATTCAGCCGGATCCTGAAAAGTTAGAAGCAATCAGAGCCATTCCAGTTCCATCCACAAAAAGACAAGTCCGCAGTTTTCTAGGTCTCGTAAATTTTTACCGTCGTTTTCTGAATATGCAAATTCTAGTTACACCAAAACTTTGTTCTCTCACTGGAAAAAATACTATTTGGAACTGGGACGAACAAGCACAGTTGGAATTCAATTCTTTGAAAGAAGCGTTACTTCACGCGCCAATACTAGCTCATCCTGATCTGTCACAAGATTTCTGCCTTAGTACGGATTCTTCTAAAGTCGGTCTTGGTGCCCATTTATTTCAAGAAGCCATAGAAAATGACACTACCGTTCAGAAAACCATTGCTTTTGCTAGCCGAGTGCTAACAAAATCTGAAAAAAATTATTCCGTTACTGAATTAGAAGCTTTAGCTATCGTTTGGGCATTTAACAAATTCCGTTTCTTTCTTTCTGGTAAGCACGTAAAAGTATACAGTGATCATCGTGCATTACAATTTCTTATGTCTTCAAAATTAAATCATGACAGGTTAAAACGTTGGGCATTGTTTCTGCAAGAAATCCGCTTCACAATAGTCTACATTCCCGGCAAGGAGAACATTGTTGCGGACGCACTGTCACGCGCACCGGCTGGGCTTGAGAAAAGTACCACAGAAGGCAACCTCGAGAAAAATTTCAGTATTCTTTACATTCAGAAAGTCGCCTTTGAAAACTTCATCACCACATCTTTAAAGGACATTGCTCATGAACAAGATAAAGATCCGATTTGGAAAGACATCAAGAGCAAATGGCATGAAAAGACACACACACAGATTCGGCATTATTACCTGGTTAGAAACAACATACTCTTCAAACGCTGCACTGTTGATGACAAGCTATGGGTACTTTGCATTCCAGACGATTTTGTTAATAAGCTCATTTGGTACATTGATTTCAGCTACGCACATTTTGGCCCACGAAAATGTTATCATATTCTTCGAACGACTTGTTATTTTAACAATATGGAAAAGCGAATTCGAAGAGTCTTGTCTATTTGTAAACTTTGTCAAAAGGCGAAACCATCTACTGTCTCACATCGTGCTCCGTTGTTTCCTATTATTCCTGCTAAATTAAAAGAATTTGCTGCTGTTGATCTCTTGGGACCGCTTGTCAGAACATCCAATGGATTTTCGTACGTTCTAGTCGCTGTTGAACTTACTTCAAAATTTGTTTCTTTCACTCCTTTACGTAAAGCCACTGGACGGTCTGTATCCAACGCCTTTGTTAAAAATTTCTTACGTGAAGTTGGACACGTTAGTAAAGTCATTTCAGATAACGGACCGCAATTCAGATCTGCTGTTTGGTCACGCATGCTTCGCAACCATAAAATCAAACCTGTTTTTATTTCATTGTACTCACCACATTGCAACCCGTCTGAACGGATTATGAAAGAAATCAATAAGCTTTGCAGACTTTATTGTCACAGAAAGCATCAGCATTGGGACAGATATTTACACTTATTTCAAAACGTGCTGAATGAAATGCCTCACGACTCCACTGCTTTACCACCTACTCTTGTACTGAAGAATGAAGAACCACCGAACAGAATCAAAGAGCTTGTACCTTTCCCGAATACACGTAAACTTCGACACAAAGACATAATTGATTTGGCTCTTAAAAATATAAAATCTGCAGCAGACAAAAGGAGAAAACTACACGGTAAAGCAAATGCAAAGAAATTGTATATTGGTCAGAAAGTTCTCATTAAAGCTCATTCATTGTCACATAAGAAGAAACACTTGAGTCACAAATTCTTTCTAGTTTACAATGGACCTTACAGAATCCGACGTATACCACATGATAATTGCGTTGAAGTTGAAACTCTGCGTACTAGGAAGAGTAAAGGTTTACACCACATTTCTCATGTAAAACCATTTATTGACAGATAATCTGCCTTTTAACTTTGTCTTTGCCATAAAACGTTTCACTTCACGTTACTAGTATGCTTTAGAAACTGTTACCATGCAACAATGTTTGAAGTTAAATATCCAGTCAAGAACCAAGAGAACTTATTTAAACAGAAATGACGAATGCATTGTTATAGTAAACAGACGTCACAGTGTTATTGTGTGTGTACATTCTTGCTTGTTTGTTGCACGATTACGTAACGACTATAAGGCTCACATACTTAGAACATTTACCAGTACTGCTAATGAGATTTTAATGCAACATTTTGGTTTATTTGAAAATACATTCTGAATTTAAAGTGCTTTCTGAGAGATACCAGATGACACAGAGGTTAGTTTATGTGACAGCTACACGATTTTTATCACGACGCTACTAATGAGTGACAATTTACAATGTTGCTTTTGCGGTGTATCTGTTTTATATCTGCACAGTTTTCTGAATTCTTCTGGAAATCAAAACATGTTTTATTAGTAACTTTTGTGGTATAGCTACAAGGAGACAGCCTTTTCCATAGCACAACAATACGTTACAGCACAGTACTTTCATCATCACAACTATAAGCGTAATAACTACGATATCTATACGCAAAGCATTTCACTTTTGTTTATCATGGGGTAAGTACATTGACTTCTGCAGAACTTAGCTTTCGGAGGACGATAACTACGACACTTCCACAGAGATTATGTTACAAGACGCACAGTTTAGCGCTACAGTACACGTATTTGAGTGATCAATTTTATACTTAAAACATTTATTTTTAAAGATTTTTGAATTACAAAGAAAGTTTTCCGTGATATATTTCATTCCATTGGTGTAATCTGTAACACCTGAGGGTATAATTACATTAATCCTCAGGGGGGTACACGCTTACTTTGTGTACCATGTGTTTGGCAAGCACAAGGAGCCCTAGCTAATATGGTATTTGCTTATACAACTTTACACATCGGTACCATATTTCTCTAACACACAAATTACACAGCTATCTGATCATTTAACTGAGAGGTAAACATGTTTTTTACTACATCAGTGACACATGTTTACGCAATTACACAGTTGGATAACTTCACACTTATGAAACTGTATTTTGTCTGTACTTTGTAAACTGTTCATATTTTTTCGGAATCATTGTGATACTATGAGAGCTTTGAATGATGTATTTGGTATGAGATCATGATTTTTAAAGTACGTTTGAGGCAGCTGACACTTTTGACATGAGCAGAGAATTATTTTAGGCTTAGAAATTATTGGAGGAAGTTACGACGATTTTGAGATTTGACTGAAGTGTTATGATGTTATTATTACGACGACGATGTGTATTATGTTGTTGAGGAATGTTTATTATGCTACGTATTTCTCATGATGAAATATTGAAGAAGTGTCGACGAATATGTATATGTATAATGAGGTAAGGAATAATGAGTAGTGTTTAGGGACTCTGATTTGTGGAAAAGGTTGTTGGAAACCAAGAATCGTACTTTAAGAGTTATGAAATGTGTGTGTATATGCGTGAATGTATTACAATGCAGACGAAAATTTTTTGGACACTGTTATATCAATAGCATTTTGTTTCTACAGATTTGTAACGCAAATTCTTGACCTGTGAAATATTTTTATATGCGACTGTCTCTGTAGCGGAAACTGCTGTCGTAAATATTTCCGTAAGAAAGTTAACGGACCACCTACACATAATGCGTCGTGGGCACCCAGCTGTGTCAGACGCCTGGAGAAAAAGCCATTAGCGCGTGCCTTTCAGAGCACAGGAAAACACCTGGAGAACAAGCCATTAGGGTGTGCCTTTCATCGCTAATGCGACACCCTCGTTACTTGAAAACATATGATTACTCGCACTTTGTGCTAATTGCTGAAATGCTTATGAATTGATGGGAAATATTCGTACATCTGCACACCTGATTATGACAAGTGTCTTTCTATGAGAGTTGAGAGCTACTGACTTACGAAATGTCACATGACTACTGAATGATATTTTTATGCTTTGCTTTTCATAGTTGCTTATTTCATTTGACATCTGTTTTCCAGCTGTGTTGCAGCATTGCTTTTATAAAATAAAATGCATTTGCTAATGTGAACACTTTCTGTCAACAGATCTATTAAATAATTATTTTATGATCCACATTCTTTAAAAAAGGAGCACTTGGAAAGGAAAGAACAATAAGAAGGAACTAGTAACTGCATTCATAATTTTCTTTTCAAGTAATTGGTAACTTTTTGGTAGAATAACTTCTTGTGGTGCACCACTTTAATTACTTAGACATTAAGATGTGATTATACATTTGCCTTATCTGCATTGTTATCTTTAGTGTACTATTTTTTCTACTTGAGCTATGTCATGTTTCGATATAAGCTGCTGTTTGCCAGGCATAGTGCTACTGAACTTTAATTTGTGTTAGTCTGCTAAGCCAGATTTTTTTTTTTTTTTTTTTTGCTGCACAGTGCCCTATATGAGTTGTAATATTGCAATTGCTTTGGCATTTGTATTTTTGTCATTGATGTTTGTGTTAATTGTTTTGTGCTGCTGCATTGCCTCGTTCCTTAGTTTAGCATCTGAGCTCAGTAGATTTAAGTTAGCTTAAGAGGGGTAGACTATATAAGAAACTAACTATGATGAATTGGAAGAAATGCATTTAGACGCTATAAGAAAATAGTTTGGCCAAAAAAAAAAAAGAAAAGAAAAAAAAAGTATTTTAGGTAGGATTTTCTTGGAAATAAATGATGAGGTAAGATAATGGAAAATAAAAATGAGGTAAGAGATGTGTGAACATATAAACACAGAAAGCATGCTTAGTTAGAATTTTTTTTGGTGGAAACAAAGGATGAAATAAGAGGAAAGATATATGAAGTTTTGGGTTGGACTGCAGTACCAAAGGTTACACTGAAAACGAACCCTGTCCTTTCCTATTGGTGTTATCCCACTATATGTTTGTGTACCCTTGAGTATTTGTTTTCTTCCTGTCTCTGTGTAGTTTCATAGAATTTTTCTTATTTTAATATTAAGCTACATTCACTATGATGAGGAATACTGTTATCCTCAAATATAATTGGCATTAATAATATGTTATTTACTTTGTAAAGATGTTAGACATTATTCATTCTGTTTAAATGCTCATGTGTGAAGTTGATGTTTCAATAATTATTCTGATCTTCTATGTATGTACTCATGTCATAATTCCTGTAACACTGACGTATATGTCTATTTCTATTCTTTTGTAAAGCCCCTATTACTACAAATGTTATCTATATTGTTATGTTTTTAATGATGTATTGTGTACCTTTGTTATTGTATTCTCATGTTATAAAATTGTAATTGTTACCAGTTCTTCAAATTAAGTAACATTTCACTGCACACGTTTCTGTTGGTCATAGTACATGGACAATATGTGAGAAGTAGGAACTGATAGTGTTTGCACGTGTGTTAATGATTCAGCAAGGGACTGGATAACAGCATTGCTGGATCTAAGGACAATTCCAAAAACTTTGTGAGTGCACAAGTGGTGGTTTATGGACTTGCTATATTCTCCGCAAGACTCTTCGATGGTGAATGTGCACCTGCACAATCGCAACAGATGGCTGCTGGTCATCTCTACAAGGACTATAGTGGGTCTGCACCTCTGGTGGCCCACCAATACCATTATCTCTACAAGGACTACAGTGGGTCGGCTCTGTGATGACCTACCTATCAGTATTCGTCAGAACTCCGAATGACTCTGCTGTGGGTTTGCTCTGTTGTGGCCCATTACCTGTCTGCATGTCAAGAGTCAGCACTGTCTTTCCGTTGGAAGGACAACACTACTTCTTCAAGACTGCATGGAAATCCACTACTTCTGTGTGCAATTTATTTTACTAATGAGACTTTGTGAAAAAAACCCTGTAGTTACTGTTATAATGAACGATTAGGACTGTCTTTATGGACTGTGAGACAATTTTAGCTTTTGACCAACATTGTATCAATAAGTGTGTGCATTTGATTTCTTTGTTATTGTAATTATGAAAAAAATTTTTCAAATCTGTATTGGCCACTGCCCAATCCAATTTGTAAAACTTTTTGTGGGGAGCATGGGGGCTATGTAAGTAGGCTGTTTATGTTTTCTCTATGTAAGTAGGCTGTTTATGTTTTCTTATTGGCAACGTTACGTAGCGCTCAATATGAAAATCACTGGCTGTGCTGTGTGCAGTCTGTGGCTAGTTTGCATTGTTGTCTGCCATTGTAGTGTTGGGCAGCAGCAGCTGGATGTGAACAGCGCGTAGCGTTGCGCAGTTGGAGGTGAGCCGCCAGCAGTGGTGGATGTGGGGAGAGAGATGGCGGAGGTTTGCAATTTGTCATGAACTGATATATATATTATGACTTGTGATGATATTAAGGTAAATACATTGTTTGTTCTCTGTTAATATCTTTCATTTGCTAACTATCCCTATCAGTAGTTAGTGCCTTTAGTAGTTTGAATCTTTTATTTAGCTGGCAGTAGTGGCGCTTGCTGTATTGCAGTAGCTTGAGCAGCGAAGATTTTTGTGAGGTAAGTGATTTGTGAAAGGTATAGTTTAATGTTAGTCAGGGCCATTCTTTTGTAGGGAATTTTGAAAGTCAGATTGCGTTGCGCTAACAAAGTATTGTGTGTCAGGTTAAGCACAGTCCTATAAAAATTGTTCAAAGGGGATGTTTCAGCACTATAGCACTGTTCTGAGTTCAGTTCAACTACGCTTCGTAGTCTCATACTGTGATCACCATTGGATATCTCCAATCCCCCCCTCCCCCTTCCAGTATTGTGGTAGCATGGTCTCCTCAGAGCAGCAATTGCAACTTACGTCCTCACTTATTTGCTGGATATATTCCAATCTCTGTTTTCCTCTACAGCTCTTACATTCTACAGCTCCGTCCAGTACCATGGAAGTTATTGCCTACTGTCTTAACAATGTCCTACTATCCTGTCCCTCTCATTGTAAGAGTTTTCCATATATTCTTTTTCTTTCCGATTCTCCAAAGAACTTCCTTATCACTCCACCTAATTTCCCAAATCCTTCCGTAGCAGCACATCTCCAAAGCTTCCATAATCTTCTTTCCCGATCTTCCCACAGTCCATGTTTCATTACCATACAATGCTGTGCTCCAAACGTACGTCCTCAGCAATTTTATGCTCAAATTAAGGTCTGTGTTACCACTAGACCTCTCTTCGTCAGGAACGCCCTTTATAGAATTGCTAGTCTATTTTTTATCTTCATCTACTTCCTGATCACCAATCCTGATGTTAAGTTTCTCGTTGGTCCCATTTTTGCTACTTCTAGTCGCTTTCGTTTTTCTTCGATATCCTCTCAATCCATATTCTATATATTAATTAGACTCTTCGTTCAATTTGACAGATTCTGTAACTCTTCTTGACTTCCACTGAGGATAGCAATGTCAACAGTGAAAGTTATCATTCATATCCTTTCACCTTCAATTTTAATTCCACCCATGTTTTCTTTTATTTCCGTAATTGCTTCTTCCATGCATAAATTGAATAGCAGGGGCGAAAGGCTACATTTCTCTTTCAACCTTTTTAATCTGAGCACTTAGTTCTTCATCTCCAACTATTATATTCTCTCTATGTTCTTGTGCATATTGTATGTTACTCGTCTTTCCCTACACCTTACCCCTATTTTGCTAAGAATTTCAAACGTCTTGCACCGTTTGAGATCGTTGAAACTTTTTCCAGTTCGGAGAACCCTATGACGGTGCCTTGATTTTTCTTCAGTCTTGCTTCCATTAGCAACCGCAACGTCAGATTTGCCTCTGTTGTGCCTTTACCTTTCCTAAAGCCAAATTATCTGCCATTCAAAACATCCTTAATTTTCTTTTAGATCGTCTGTATATTATTCTAGACAGCAACTTGGATGCATGAGCTGTTAAGCTGACTGTTTGATAATTCTCGCACTTGTCGGATCTTGCAGTTTTCAGAACTATGTGGATGACGTTTTTCCGAAAATGAGATGGTATATCGCCAGACTGATACATTCTGTACAGCAGCGTGAGTTGTCGTTTTGTTGCTCTTTCCTCCAATGATATTAGAAATTAGAATGGAATATCATCTCTACCTTTTGCGTAATTTGATCCTAAGTCGTCTAAAGCTCTTTTAAATTCCAATACTAGATCCTCTATCTCGTCTAAATAGACCCTTTTTACTTCATCTATCACATCATACAAATTTTCCCCTCATAGAGGCCTTCAGTATACTCTTCTCACCTATCCACTCTCTTCTCTGCATTTAACAATGGAATTCCGATCGCATTTTTATTGTTACCGCCCTTGCTTTTAATTTCAACGAAGGTTTTTTTGACTTTCCTATGTGCTGTGTCATTCCTTCCGATAGTCATTTCATTTTCATTTATTGACTTTTTTCTGCAGCCATTTCGCCTTAGCGTCCCTGCACTTTCTGTTTACCACATTTCTAAGTGACCTATCATCATGAAATTTGGAAACAAGCAAAGTTTCACAATAGAAGCAAGGAAAAAACTCACAAGATTATTAAGTTGTAATTATGTCATAGGAACAAAATTTTTTATCATTTGTTATCCGATTGTCTGTCCATCCGATTGCTAAGATCCCTTTTTCTAAGGCTCGGATAGGCATATCAAGTTTATATTTGTGTCACATACCAAGATCTATGGTCCATTGGCGGTGTAACAAAACGTTAACTTCTAAGTCAGTGCAGTCAAAACACATGAATGGCTATTTATGTCACTTATTTTGAAACTCGCGAACTTTAGGGTACTTGCCGTTAGTTAAAAATCCTTATATTTCCTAAGAAGTTCGTTTCACTAATGAGTAAAGGAAAAAAAATCCTAAAGTTGTGAATTTCTAATTACAAAACACGAAAGAATATTTTTTGTCATTTTTTATCTGTCTGTCCGTCAGTGTGTTAATCCCTATTTTTCCTCAGGACCTGATACATGTATCAAGACAAAATTATGTCACGTACTAAGGTATATACTCACTTGACGGTAACTGTAAGCTTCTAAGTTAATGCAACCAAAATACACAGTGATTTACGTCACATATTTTAGTACTCGCAAATTCACTCATAAAACCTATCGGGTACATTCCGTTGACGTAGCACTACGACATTTGGCAACGAGAAACTTTTCACAGTGCAAGTGACGGAAAAAAATTAGAGAACTGTTAAGCTATAATTATGTCACACGCAAAAATATTTTTTTTTCCTTTATTATCGTACTTCAGAATTGAAATTCTCAACATCTTGAAATCTCTGGAACGGGTATCTTGCCGGTATCAATGTCGACAAGCGGTAAAAATCGTCGAGACTCGCGGTTAATTGTCCACGTACATAACGAAGTTTGTACAGAAGATGTATTGCGCGAGTGCTACTCGCACGGTGGTAATTTTTCTCTTAGCAAACACGATTTAGCACACTGGTAATGAAGCTGAGACGTTTTTTGTTGTTTGTTTTTTCACATTGTTATGTTATTTCATAAGTAATAGTTATTTGATAAACACGCTAACGGGAAGAGAAATCGCAACACCAAAAATAATTAATGTGGAGTAATAAAATTTCGGGAATACATTTGAGTAGGCAACGTACTTAAGTGATTAAAACTGCAAGATCGCGGGTGAATGACAGCGCGGGATAAGGCATTGCAAATGTGAAACGCTGGTACATTAATAACCGTTGTAACCGCGAGAATGTTGAATGCAAGTTTGCAAACTCGCAATCACTGTGTTGTACAGGTGCCGGATGTCAGTTTCTGGGCTTCAGTTCCATGCCTGTTGCATTTGATCAGTCGATGCAGGGACGGTTAAAGTTGTGCCCGATGATGTCCCATAGGTGCTTGATTGGAGACAGGTCTGGTGGTCGTGCACGCCAAGGCAACATGTCGACACTCTGCAGGGCATGCTCGGTTACAACAATGGCATTTGGGCGAGTGTTATCGTCTTGAAAAACACCCCGTGAAATGCTGTTCATAAATGGCAGCACAACAGATCGAATCATAAGAGTGACGTACAAATCCGAGCGGTCTAAGGCGCTGCAGTCATGGACTGTGTGGCTGGTCCCGGCGGAGATCCGAGTCCTCCCTCGGGCATGGGTGTGTGTGTTTGTCCTTAGGATAATTTAGGTTAAGTAGTGTGTAAGCTTAGGGACTGATGACCTTAGCACTTAAGTCCCATAAGATTCCACACAGATTTGACCATTTGACGTACAAATTTGCAGTCAGGATGCCAGGGGTAAACACGAAACTGTTCTTGCTCTCATACGAAATCTCAGCCCAGACCATAACTCGAGGTATGCCTACCACTCAGAGGGGTTGGTTGCAGGTCCTCAACTGGCCTGTTTCTAACTGCCACTGCCACCGAGGCAGAACCAGCTTTCATCACAAAACACAACAGACCTGCATCCTACCCTCCAACGGGCTCTTGCTTGATAGCACTGAAATTGCAAGCTGCGGTGGTTTGGGAACAGTGAAATGCACGCTACAGGGCAAGTGGCTTGGAGTAACCAATCTGTAACAGTTCGCCGGCCGCGGTGGTCTAGCGGTTCTAGGCGCGCAGTCCGGAACCGCGCAGCTGCTACGGTCGCAGGTTCGAATCCTGCCTCGGGCATGGATGTGTGTGATGTCCTTAGGTTACTTAGGTTTAAGTAGTTTTAAGTTCTAGGGGACTGATGACCACAGATGTTAAGTCCCATAGTGCTCAGAGCCGTTTGAACCATTTGTAACAGTTCGTTGTGGCCACTGCTACTCAAATTGCTGCTTCAGCCAGAGCCATACGCCGAACACGATGGGTGGTCATTCCTCTGTGTAGTACAACAAGGCCGTCGGAGCCTGGTCTTCTTGCGACCGCACATTCTCGTAACAACCACTTTCAGAGCATACGGTGGCTACATTCCTGCCAAGTCTTTTTGCAGTATCGCAGAAGGAACGTCCAGCCATTCGGAGCCACATTACACGATGTCGTTCAAACTTACTGGGCTGTTGATAATAGCGGCACTGTCACTTTAAATTCATTCTTGACTAACATCAACTCACCACGCCCAATCTGAAGGGTAACTAACGGTCACGAGCGTTACAGCGTGTGTCTAAAGGAAACCTGCTTTGCAACCTCACAGCGACACACGTAGCGGCACTGTTATGGAACTGGTGCGGAACTTGAATAGACGTCATTTTTCAGGTGGAGATACATGCCTACCCACTATCGTTTATGTCGCGCAACTGCCTGATGAGGCGACTCTCTGTTCCATCAGTGTATATAGGGATAGCCGTGGTGTAAAACTGTTTTGCTTGTCAAAATAAGTGATTGTGACCAATCTAGTTATATTCTTCCGGTTGACGATGCCAATCCGTTAATTTCGTATGTAAATGGCGCACTCAAATAAAATTAACATATTATACTTGGTAAATGCGAAATCGACCACTTCAGTGTGTAATCAACACCCTCCGTCTTACTTACAGCTATTGGCCACAATAAGCAAAGTATTTTATGAAAAGTTGGAGAGGAGCTGGTCATGTTGAGTTCGCTCCAGTTCTTCTTGCCAAGGGGTCTTATTCTTTCTTCGTTTCCAGAAAATCGACTGACGTAATAGAAACTCTTCCTATCCATATGTGGCATACAGCAAACCAGTGCTTAACATAATTGGTTAAAAACAGACTTGGTTGCAATTTTAATTTTTTTATTTTTCAACGACGCGTTTCGCCTTATTTAGGCATCTTTAGGTTATCTTTTCTAGATGGACGCGAGTGACACCAAGATTTGCATAACGCGTTCCCGTTCACAGCAGCGAGTAACAGAAACAGATTCTGTTGCGCCCTCCTGTGAAAGGCAACGTGTTATGCAGATCTTGGTGTCACTCGCGTCCATCTAGAAAAGATAACCTGAAGATGTCTAAATAAGGCGAAACGCGTCCTTGAAAAATAAAAAAATTTAAATTGCAACCAAGACTGTTTCTAACCAATATTGCCAACACTGCCGCCCTGAGTGGCCGTGCGGTTCTAGGCGCTACAGTCTGGAACCGAGCGACCGCTACGGTCGCAGGTTCGAATCCTGCCTGGGGCATGGATGTGTGTGATGTCCTTAGGTTAGTTAGGTTTAATTAGTTCTAAGTTCTAGGCGACTGATGACTTCAGAAGTTAAGTCGCATAGTGCTCAGAGCCATTTGAACCATTGAACCTGCCAACACTGAGATAATACTGACCTGTCCAAAATTCGAAAAAGAATACTGGTATCGACAACTACTGTTGAGGAAAAGTACTGCTAGAGGAGTGTGTCCCGTTACAAGTGCAGTGCTGTGTTGTTTTGGGGAGCTGTACAGGCTCATCGTAGTGAGGCCTGAGACAGCAGCAGCAACCGTCGTGCCGCCTCGTCAGCGTCCGCTGCCGGCCTGCGTGGGAGGAGGGGGAGGAGTGGGAGGGGGCTGTGTGGAGGGCCATTGTGCGCCCAAAATGATTATCTGGCCGGCCGCGCCGCGCTGAGGGCGGGCGTGGTTAAGTGCCGCCGCCAGCAAGGGCAGGCGGACTGGCGGGCGCCGTCCTACCCCGAGCCCTGAGGCCGTGGAGGACGGCCACCAAAGGGCACCGCAACCGGGGACTGGGCTTCGCTTCGTTACTGCAGTCACAGGAATCCCCGCACTCGTCTCTGTCTGATTACGGACGGCAATTACATACAGAGGTGGAAAATGCAGCACTCCTGATTGGTTCCTGTTTTGCATTAGCCACTTGTCTCACACTTTCTTGTCATTTTTTTCCATTTACTGGACCATCGATCTTCCTTAAGAGGGGTAGGACGTCAAACGGGCCGACTTGGAGCAGGAGAGGCATCTCAGGACATTTTAATTTCCGGTGTCTATACTTTTAGAAATAAATTCATAAAACTTTGCCAGCATCACCAGGAAGGATTCAGGATTCACACCCATTGCAGTGGACTTTCGAAAACATAAAAAATAATTTTCTTACGTGCGAAATTTCATCATTTTTTTCACTTACTAATGGCTGCATTTGTTGCTATAGGTACACTTTTCTTCATGAATTTTGGACAGCATACATACCATACTCATAGGTGTATGAAACTCTAGAATTTATTTCATTTATGAAAAAACGAATGCACTGTTATATTTTAAACTTCATGTTTAGAAAAAACACAAATTTTATAGTTAATTACCTCAATTTTTAGCACAGTTTTTAATAGATTTGGAAAATTCTAGAGTTTCATACACCTTTAAGTATGGTTTTTATGCTGTGCAAAATTAATCGAAGAATCTCTCTTACTTATGAAGAAAAGTGTACCTATAGCAACAAATTCTGCCATTAGTAAGTGAAAAAATGATGAAATTTCACATGTAAAGAAAATTATTACGTTATGTTTTCGAACTTCCACGGCTATGAGTGTCAATTCTGAATCCTTCCTGGTCATGCCGACAAAGTTTTATGAATTTATTTGTAAAAGAATAAACACTGGAAATTAAAATGTCCTGTGGTAACACTCCTGCTCCAAGTCGGCCCGGTTGACGTCCTACCCCCCTTAACATTAGAAATACCGAACCACGCCATACCCCTAGTAGTAGCATGCGAGTCATTTTTGATCCACAGTAGGGAAGCAACGTTTTATTTGTATTTGAGTGGTGTATTGAGTGTCCCCTAGTATTCAATACGTCCAGGAAGACTTGTAAGTATAACCAAATGATAATTTGCTCTCTTAAATGAATAGTACGCTGTCAGACATAAATTTTCAGAGATAAACGTTTCTTATTTTGAATTTTACAGAAGAAATTCCACAGTCTTCCATCAATCTTCGTTAGAACAATAAATAAAACAATATTCGACCTTTTTCTTTATAAAAATATGGAAACAGAGTCAAAACTTCTATTTGTATGAGCACTAATAGTATTTTTACAGACAAATAAGGTAAGTCCGGAGTATTTGTGAAAGATTCTAAAACGCAGCAGGTGCCTAAAACACTTTGAATGTTTTCTTGCTTCTTGCAACCAAGGAACAAGAACATGAGAACAAATAATGTCAGTCTATAATTATAAATATTTGGAAATATTTAGGAACCAAGAGCTGGCAGAACTGTCTAAGGTGGGATGGGCTCACAGTTCAGTCATTCGAAAAGAGGTTTTGATTGCCAGCATTTGTACACATACTTGTTATACTGTGACCATACGTTTGATGTCTTATTCCTCACCGAGCGAGGTGGCGCAGTGGTTAGCACACTGGACTCGCATTCGGGAGGACGACGGTTCAATCCCGTCTCCGGCCATCCTGATTTAGGTTTTCCGTGATTTCCCTAAATCGTTTCAGGCGAATGCCGAGATGGTTCCTTTGAAAGGGCACGGCCGATTTCCTTCCCAATCCTTCCCCAACCCGAGCTTGCGCTCCGTCTCTAATGACCTCGTTGTCGACGGGACGTTAAACACTAACCACCACCACCATCTTATTCCTCTTTTGTTGTTTGCTGGAAACCTGAATTTGACAACGCCTTCTGTTTTCATATTGGTCATCTCCGGTATCGAGAGTCTGCAAGGAGAGCATGGCTCCTCCCTGCAGTTTGTAGGGGGAAGCAAGCTCATCCGCTACTCTGAAGATAAAGTCTCGGCGTAACTTAAAAGCTGTGCGAGCATTGACTATAGCAAGGTCAAGAATATTGTAATAGACATGCATTGGTCATCGGTGTTGGTCAACTATATCCACTCCACCCTTAGTTTCATTATAAAACTTCACAGTTCCGGGAAGTTTCCTATCAGTATTCTCGTTCACCTGACACCCAGCATGCATGTTACAGAGAAAGGACCTTTTTTCTTTTTCTGTTGGTACACTGTGAGAAGATTGTTGCCTGAGTTGTACATGTGTTTTGCCTACTATGCGTCGTCTCCATTTCACGCCGTAGGAGGGACCTTTGTGAGTGATCTCCCAAGATCGTCAACTAAACTTCTCAGTTTTTGTTTCAGCTCAGCCGCCATCACGGAGGTGAAGAAGTGTCAATTGTGATGCTACGACCACAGTAGAGGAGTGGCTGTGCCAGCTTCGTAACGACATGGTGACCAAGACCCTTGCTTGGATAACGAGTTTCATCTTTACCATGGTAAGCAAATCCATTCAGGATGTAGCACTTGTCAGCATCACGCAGAAGGCAGTCCCATACTTACCAAGTTTATTTGGTATGTACTCTATAAATGGGCACCTGCACTTGCAATAATGCAGTTGCTCGTCAACAGTCATGTTCTCGTCTGGCTTGTAGCAAGCAATGCAATTTTCAATGAATAGATTCCATACTTCTAAAGCAAAGCAAAATTTATCAGTTTCCTAATGTCGTCTTCTTGATGACTGCATATTTCTGAACTGTCCACTTGCACCCTGGGCAGTGGATTCTGTAAGGCGCTTCCTCTTCTTCGTCCATACGGAGCTGCCACGCCACGTCTGACATCCAGCGTAGCGCGGCTATGGCCAACGCTCACCGCTCCGTCATCTGCATCGACCGCCAGGCCACCGCCGTCTCGTGAGTCTATCATAGTATCTACATCATCGTCATTATCAGCTGCAAATAAAATCGTATGTCAATATTCTCTGTAACTCGTGAGAGAAAAGGAGTGACGGCAAAAGACAAGCCATGATGTAATATGTATTATGCGTTTACATTAGATGATAAGAGATATTGCATTTGAGTTTTGAATGAAGATTTAACAGTGACTTACCGACCCCATCAGGTAACTGACCGGTAACTCCTTCACCCCGCCGTCCTCGTCCTTGTCGAAGGTCCCATCCTTCATTGCACACACGTTTGACTTGTCGTTGGGAGAGATGTCCGTGCCCTCAGGTGGAATCCGCAAATGCTACACCTAATGAATAAGAGAAACAAAGTCGTACAGTTAACTGCGCGCTGATTGGTTCAAAACCTTAGGAAGAATGGTTCATGCTTTTGTTGTGCTAAAGGTAGCTCATCGTCACATAGATCAGATTGTGCTTGCTGTTGATTTGATGCATCTGAATCACTTGTGGCACCAGTTTCCACTGGAACAAAATCGTTGCCCTCTTTCACATTCGTCTCACTACCGGGTTCGTCACTCGATTCTGTCGGTGAAATGTTCTCCAGATAGTAGAGAATCTCGGTCTCCGTAAGACCACGTCGTCTTGCCAGCGATGCCTCAATGATGCGAAGTCGCGAAAATAAACGGAGAACTCAAGTCGCTGGTGTCGGGACTGCTTCAACACGCTCGTCTTGACCACAGCCAAAGATATACTTCGAGGAAATTTCCGTTAGCGCGACGCTCCTGACATCTGCTGTCGTATAAGAGAACTAATAGTAGAGCTCCAGAAAGTGGTGGTGGTTGGGGGGGGGGGGGGGGGGAGGATTCACCATTGTATAATTTGTTCTTCTGTGAATTGCCAGTGTCATTTCGTAGATCTGCATGTCACCAGTCCGTAGAAAATGGATAGCCGCGCTGATATAAATATCGTCCAACCTTAGAATTCTTCGTATTTCACATTCATTTTGGCTCAAAGTGTCATAATATACTCCAACATCTCATGAATACCGTGAGGCACGCCAAGAAACTATTTAGTGTCTCATAACCGGTCTTACTGATATCAAACTGTGTTAGAATGCGTGTGAGTAAAAATTGAGCCACATTATGTTACTGGTATAACAGGTAAATTTTTTATACTTCTAGGCGGGCTAGGGACATGAAATTTAGTTGAGTTGTACAATCCCATAAATTATGAAAAGACACGGGAGCGTTTGGTCCTGCGATGATTGTGGAGAGAGGTCGGGCCCTCTAAAAACCCTCGTGGCTCAAAAATTACCCATGTGGTACTTCTAGTGGTTATCGTTGCAGAGTGAAGAATTAGTATTTACACCTGTGTCACGAAACTTGTCACGTTAGAGGCTGAGCGCCAGTCACAATCAGGTATGGTTACCACCAACAGCGATAAGCATTTTGACCAATAACATGCTGCCATATTGATCTATTTTCACGTAACAGGCAAATTGTCACAGATATTTAAAACAAAAAATTAATCATGCGCTGTTGGATCTCATAGACTTTGTAAGCTATCTAGTTTATTTCTTGTACTGAAGAAAAGTTATGTAAGCTCTATTTTCATTCAATGTGTCATATTTCACGTGTGTACAATGGGTATTTTTCAAACACTGTGTTTCAGTAGTCGATATGTAACGCCACAGACGTTCTGAGTACAAGCAGTGTGATCTTTGGTTGCTAGTAGTGTTATCGTTGCAATAAGATTCTAAGAGTAGCTAGATAGAGAGGGGGGTATTGGCTATGCTACTGAGCGTCTGGAAATGGCTTGCAGAGCCGAGACATAAAGATACAGAGAAGAATGAACTATGAATTACGATTCTCGTAGATATTAAGTGGACAAGTGAAGGTTCTTTGCGGTGTAGTGTCACTGCATTGCTTGCTTGCGAGTAATTGTGGTGGGTATGAAGAACCGAAGGTATTAGTGGAATCTCTCTTTATTAGTTTGAGTTAGTCAGTTTTATTGCTTAGACTTGAATAACTAATCAATTCACACTTGCTCTCAGAAATTATAGATTTATCACGCCTTTGCCATTTCAGTAAATATTTTTGGTCGAGTAGAATTTGTTATAAAGGATAAATTATGTAAGGTAACTGTTATAGCTAGGCGATAAGCTTGTTCTCTTCAGTCATTCAACATGTTCAAACTGCAGCATCATCTCCTCACAAGAAATTTTATTTTATGATTTTGCGTGTCGCCGCACTGCACTCTGCGGAACACAGTGGCTAAACACAAAGCATGATCCGTTTAGAATAGTTTTACACCCGTTTCATGCACTGCGCTGGTCTTTCTTTCTTATTTAGCTTGCTTGCTGCCGCTGACGACTCTCACACTCTAAGGAAGTAACCGTATTACAAAGAGGTTACTATTTTTCTTAAATAAATGTCTACTGGTTTCTATCACAATATTACTTTCGATTACTATTTCATGAATGAATTCAGGAATAAACATAGTAACCGGTACTGTATTGCGTAATTCATAATAGAAATTTTAAGTGTGCCAATGCTTCATAATTTCAAATGTTTCAAAAAAAAATTGTTACAACCAGTTTTACAATGCAGGCAGGTTACAGTCAGCTTTGTGTTTTATAATTTGTTATCATAGCCAGATTAGGGGAAGTTTATTTCAGTTATCGTTTCATATGCACACATGTGTTCCGTACTGCTACATCCGCATGGGGTTATTCAGTTTTTAGAAATCTGTTAGGCAGTTTTGAGTACGTGAATTTACAGGTGATTTTTGTAGAAATATCTTGTTTCGTTATTCATTCACAATTCGATTCATAATTTTATACAGCCTTTTTATTATGCTAGTTTTCTCTGTAGGAATTGCAAGTCACGTTTGTGATGTCATGCATTATAGCACGCGAACTAACATCCCAAAGATGTACGGGCTCACAATTGGTTCCCCTTCATCGAAATGTCTTGGCTCAAACTCATCTAGGGGTTGAACCACACGTGTCGCATTACACGCCCCAAATTAGACACTTGTGACCCTTTGGTCAAATTGTTTGACTGATGCCAAATTTTCGAAATATAAAGTTAATATAACACATAATAACAGTAATAATAATGTCGGGAACTAAATTAATAATCCATGCAGTTGCGTTTTGGTTAGAATAATGTTTATTCAGAAAGTAATAGAATAGTGAAAGTGGTCGTATTTTGAGTTACTGTTATACTCCGCGTCGTCATTTACACGAAAAGTTAGAGTTCACACCAAGTACACGGCTGTTCACTGCTCAGAAACTAAGTCCCGCGATACCACACAACGCGAAATTTTTTAAGTAGTTTCGCTTTCTATCTGCCTAAAGATCGCGTCTGCAACCGATCTGTTCACTTTGGTGTCTCCAGCCGAACTGTCCGCTTTCGGGTCTGCACCGGCTTTGTCGCTCTGCATGTCCTCAGCCGCGTTCTCCGCGCGCCGAACATCCTCGCACAACTGCCTAGAGCAGTTCCCTTTCCTAAGGCTGTCCATCCTAATTGGCTACAGCTTATTCCACATTATTTTACATTTTAAGATATTTAAATAATCAAAGCTTGACCACTTTCACGTTCTAAATAAAGTAACAATAATATACATTACATAATAAACATTAAAGTCTTTTACATATAACCAATACAATCTCCTTCTTAACTTTGAATGTCATGACAAGAAACGTTGCACCAATGTACTTTCTAATAAATAAATAAAGAACAAAAGTAACTATTATGCACTAGACTTTACAACATATATTTTATCACTTAATGATTCAATGAGGTGTCATACTGTCATCGTTAAATCTGTTTTGTGTGGGGGAAATGATGATCTGATGCTTAACTGAAAATACTGACAATTTAAATGTATTATATCTTTTAAGCAAATAAAGTTAAAGAGTTGATATTTAGAACTTTTTTCATTCTAATTATGCGATTCTATACGAAATGTCGATCGTTAAGAACGAGTAAAGCTTTAAGATTTTAAAATTTAGGTGTTTGCTACAAAACTTGTAAATTTCACTTTAACAGTAAATCCTAAACTATTATAGATTCGATCAGTATTCAAGCTTTATTGGGATCACCATGAGAATTTATATAGGGTGGTAGATTAAAATTACTGTGGCTTCATTCCCTGCATTACTACAGAATTAAAAGGTTTCCATTAATGCTTCCCTTTATGGCCGATTTTAGGTCCGCCATATTTAACACTGCTACATCTCCTTGGCCACAAACGCCTTCTACTGGGTTTCCCTATGACATGGTTCTCGTCTGTCTCAATCACACACTGCAGTACTTAGGCATCAATAGACAATAAACGCCAGCAAATTTCCCCATCTCGTGATGAATTAGCAGCCTTTGTGGTCCTGGACGACAGGGTTCGTTTCACAATTCCTCGAGGCTGACTCTTTTGGCCATATATTCGTACTTGAATGGGAGCGAAATGCTCTTTAACTCATTTACCTCCACTTCATGATATGTCGGCGTGATATATATATTATGAAGTAGCACCCAAATTTATAAGACACCAATTCAAAATACAATGACATAAATATCCTAAGCGCCAGATCAATAGTGTAATTATTTGTAGTGGTGTTGATGCAGCATGCTTTAAATTTAAAGAAATCTATATGTGACATGAATTATGAATTGCAGCATATTAATTAATGCCAAATACAGCTGTAATTTTATCAAAATCGACTGTCTTTTGAAATGCAGCAGAAGTATCAGCGCCTCTGCGCTCACTTTCACAGAACCTTTTCGTCACAACGAAGTCTCCAGCGGCGCTCCACAGATCCGGAGCCGAGTACCCCGCCGAAAATATGTATGGCTCTGCATTCCATCGCCATCGTTTTTCAGGAACAAATCTGCAGAAATCCGAATCGGATGTAGATACCAGAAAACAAACACTTTTCGAAGCCACCCACGATCTACACTGAACGCTTTCCCCAGTGGAAACGATACAAACAGATCCAAACTACACAGTAAACAATTGATTTACAGCGTTTGCAAAATGCTCGTAAACTCTTCAATGATTCTGACACTTTATTCAAGTCCCACTAGAGACATGCATCTCGTGACAGATTCCCTATCGACTTCGTCGGCAAATTTTCTCTTTTATTTTAAATAACTCCTTTAGACTCAAAACTAACAACAAATATGAACAAATCTCACACCTCGTTTAAGTCCGTGCAGTGAAGCTGCGTACACATTTCGTTACTCCATACAATAATAAATGATCCCCCCAGAATATTCTCAAATAAGTAGACAAACATACATCTGTATTTCTAGGGAAGCATTATTAATTTTCATTTTCTAAATTTCTCGGAACTCCATGCACCCAAATTGCTATGACCATAACTTATAATTGCAAATTACAACTAATATAAATCCACCCAAAAATTTAAGTCTAACACATGCATATACATAAATAAAACCCTTATATACACCCAAAACCTAATTTATATGCATAGTGAGCACTGATTTTTTTACTTGGTACCGTTCACCAATAACTGAGTTCTCCAACCTCCTCGCAAGCAAATGTGCATCTAAACTATCTCTTTATAACTGCACAGACCTTGTGCCTAAAAATTCCATATGCAACAAAACAGCAAACAAGCTACAGTAAATCCTGAAATAAAACATTGCAAATTACCCCTGTATACAATCTTATAATCTAAACACAGATACACTTATTTCTTAACCTCTTTCCCCTTCTCTTCCATCTCTAGAGTACACATATCCTGTTCAATCCACCCCTCAATCTCGTACTCATCCCAAAAAAATTTATTAAATGCTTCTTTCGCCCCAATTTCATTTTTTCTCCCTTCTAAAATTCTCACTATCTGAAACTTCTCTCGAATCCACAAATGAGGCAGTAACGATCGTAATTTTCTTCTGTACCATCGCCAATCAGTTACAGTTAAATCATATTCCTCGTTAAGATGCCATTCTGTCCAAATATTACTTTCTATATTACAATCAAACTCACTGTATTCCCCCTTAAAATTATCATCATTAGCAGCTGCAACATCATTGTCATTTACTTCCACGTCATTGCAAACACCTTCACAAACAGCACTTTCAACAGCCGCTGATCCATCAGACAACTCGCTACATAAAACCTCATTTACCTCCATCGACAAATCACGAATACAAGAACCGTACATAGTTTCACCGCCCTCTGCCATTACATCACATAAACTATAGCTACAACGTCGTTCAATTTCCAAATCAACAGTACTATTAAATTCCGCTGCGTTTTGATTTAAACCTGAGCATAATATCATTTCCTCCCCTACACACTCCTACACCAAATTAATTTCAGATCGTGAAGCAATTTCAGATCCACATTCATTCTCAAACATTCAAGGTCCACAGATCCATCCAGACTTTATGTGCTTTATGTGGTATATATCTCTCAATTTCTGTCGATACTATATCTTTGAAATCATTCCACAACTTTTCTACGCTTACATGATCAGATCGGAAGGAGTGCAGACTGTCTGTTAAAAAGGTGTTAAGAGCATTTTATCAGTTTTTTTAAATATATATACTTTACGTTTCTTTTTAATGGTTATGGGAGTTACGGTATTCAGCCTAGCAGCAACTACCTTGTGGTCGATAATCCCTGTATTCCTCACAATACTCACTATTTGTCCAGGATTATTTGTTGCTAAGAGGTAAAGTATGCTTTCGCAACTATTTACGCTTCGAGTAGGCTCATGAATTAATTGTTCAAAATAATTTTCTGAGAAAGCATTCAGTACAGCTTCGGATGACGTTTTATGCCTACCGCCGGCTTTAAACGTATAATTTTTCCAGCATATCGAGCGTAGATTAAAGTCACCACCGATGATAATTGCATGAAATTTTGAAATGAGACTCCAAGTTTTCTTTGATCTGTTTAGCGACTGTATCTTCTGAGTCGTGGGATCGGTAAAACGACCCAATTAATATTTTAATCCGATTGTCAAGTATGACCTCTACCCATACTATTTCGCAGGAAATATCTACTTGAATTTCACTACAAGGCAAACTACTTCTGACAGCAATAAATACTCCACCTTCAACTGTATTTAATCTATCCTTACCGAACAGTGTTAGATAGTTACAAAAAAATTTCTGTTCAGTTTACTTCCGGCTTTAACCAGCTCTGTACCTGTAACTATTTGAGCTTCAGTGCCTTCTATTAGGACTTGAAGTTCTGGTTCATTCCCAACACAGCTATGACAATTTACAACTACAGTACCAATAGTTTCTGCAACTAACTTATTGTGTTTCACCTGCCCTCTTATAGATAGACACCCTTTTTGTGGTTCCCTGAGGCCCTCTAACCTAAAAAAACACCCAGTCACTTCCACACAGCCCCCGGACCCTGCTACCCGTGTAGCCGCTTCCTGTGTATGTGGACTCCTGAATTATTAATCGGAACCCGGAAACCCACCACCTGATGGCGCAAGTCAAGGAATCTGCAGCCTACACGGTCACACAACCGCCTGAGCCTCTGATTCAGACCCTCTACACAGCTCTCCACCAAGGACAACATTCGGTTCTGTCGACGATGCTGCAGATGGTGAGCTCCACCTTAATCTCGTAAGCAAAACTGGCAGTCTTTATCATTTCCGCTAGCTGCCCAAAACTAGAGAGAATCTCCCCCAATCCAAAGCGACATACGTCACCGGTACCGACATGAGCCACCACCTGCAGTTGGCTGCACTTTATACTCTTCATGACATCCAGAAGCAACCTTTCCACATCCGGTATGACTCCCACCGGTATGCGGACGGAGTGATCGCTGGCTCCCTCCCCCCCCCCCCCCCCCTTGACAGCCACGTTCTTGTGCCTAATGTTGGAGAGCTCCACACTACCAGGAAACAAACCTTCTGTGAACCTTGCGGGCTGAGAAGCTTCCTCTTGAACAGGGTGGATGATTGCATCCGGCTCAGAGATATCGTCAGCCACAAATAACGCCCGAAACTTGTTCGTCAAACAAACCAAGGGAGCCCTACGATCGCTCCCTCGGAAAGTTTTTCACTGCTTGCCAGCCTTTGCAATGATCTCCCACTCAACCAGGTGTGAAGGGTCAACCTCATTGCAGCCAGTAATCTGGGGCAGCCACAGCAATGGACCGAACGGGGGCACGTGAAAGATGCTCGACATCCCTCACATCCCCACACCCGACCCCCCCTTCCCCACCAGTGATGCCCCTTGCAGCAGCCTCAAGCTGTGTGACGGAAACCAACGCAGCCTGTAGCTGCGAGCGAAGGTCGCCAACTCAGCTCGCATCTGTACACAGCAGTCACAGTTCCTATTCATTACTGCAGTCGCTCCCGTTTGATGTTCGTAAAAATATACAACAAACGAACTTTGTACTCGCCTTCTTAGCAGCAGGAACCCGAGCTGCTCTGTCACTGACAGTCTATCTGACACTGAGCTATTCTAACAAAAACAAACAAAAGCCTGTACGATGAAAGGGTCGATAGCAATGGCGGTATGGTACGCTACACTGTTATTAAAATAAAATCCTGTGCCTAGTAAGCACACGAACACACAAGAAATTACAAAAATAATCTAGTAGCTTCACAGGTATCTGTCAATAAATCAGTTGCTCCTGCTGGAAGCTCGTAAAAATATACAACAAACGAACGGTGTATTCGCCTTTTTAGCAACAGGAACATGAGGTGCCTTCAACTTCTCCATCTTATCACTGAATTTTTCTCTGATTGATCTACCTCAGCGTCAAGTATCCTAACTTCATCAGAAATTTTGCCCATTTCATCCCGAATGGTTTATAATTTTCCGTCTATCAATTCCTCGATTCCACTACCCAGTTTACCTACTTCGTATTTCACAACTGTCGGATTGAACTGATTCAATTTTTAAATTTGCGTCAAACATATCGGTTTTAATAGAATAAATTTTGGACCCCAATCATCTTCTTATCTGCATTAATTACGACATCCCGTCTCCCCCAAATTCATCTCCCTTGCCTGATTCCGAACTCTTTGCCCTAGTAAATTCACCGCTGATCACGCTCTCCCGCTCCGACTTAGGGCTAAGCTGCTCGCTACTATTTTCGGACCCACGCAAGCTGGCCAACTGCTTAATATTAGCGACGTTTATTACTGGGGATTGAAATAGAGAATCATACATAATTTCGCTATCAGCACAGGTATTTAGCTTTCTCGTGTTGGATCCTTCCGTTATGATATTGCTGCCGATATTGCAGTTGAAGCCGACGTAGAAGATCTTTCAGACTCTTCGGTAGTAATGTCCACCCCCGGTAGCTGAGTGGGCCCGGGTTCGATCCCCGACTGGGTCGGAGATTTCCTCCGTTCAGGCATGGGTGTTGTGTTATCCTAATCATCATTATTCTATCTCCATCGATGAGCAAGTCACCGAAGTGGCATCAAATCGAAAGGCTTGCAGCCGGCGAACGTTCTACCCGACTGGAGGCCCTCGTCACAAGACATTTACATTTTTGCTGTGTTTCTGCAACCGCCGCTTGTAACGCCGGAAATGCATATCCTCCTATTTTCATCTATTGTACTATAATTTTTTTCCCTTATTTCGTTACCTGAAGATATGACATTTCTGTGTTTTTATATATTGT
The DNA here is from genome assembly GCF_021461385.2 of Schistocerca piceifrons. NCBI lineage: Eukaryota > Metazoa > Arthropoda > Insecta > Orthoptera > Acrididae > Schistocerca > Schistocerca piceifrons. The sequence goes on from NC_060138.1 coordinate 1,129,922,252, forward strand.
AATTGTTTTACTATTTGTATATATATATATATATATATATATATATATATATATGCATTTATATCGATGTATAATTGGTTTGTTTGTAAATATTATTTGTATTTTACGCTGGGTCTGGCCTAGGGAAAACCATGCTATCGAACGATTACATCGATAGGTCGTGTGGAGAACCAGTGTTTTGGATCTTTGGTAGTTTTAACTTTCCCGAATGGAGCGCGGGCAGAGGGGGAGTCTGGCGGGAATAGGGCAGTAGAGCAGGTGTTGAGTGACGCTCCCGCGAGTTGCCGCGCTTTCAGGGTTTGTCAGCATGTAATTGCGCTCGACTTGCTATGATAGTTTCTGACACTGTGTCGCGGACGGAAAGCATTAGCTGGCGCATATCAAGAGCCCGTTTCGCTTGGTGACAGTGTCGAGAAGAAAGCGCGCCAACATCAACCTTCAGTTGCCACGCTTTTAGTGCTAATTATATGTGCAATAACCATTCTTTTTCAGTTATTATAGTAGTTCAAAAATGGTTCAATTGGCTCTGAGCACTATGGGACTTAACATCTGTGGCCATCAGTCGCCTAGAACTTAGAACTACTTAAACCTAACTAACCTAAGGACATCACACACATCCATGCCCGAGGCAGGATTCGAACCTGCGACCGTAGCAGTCGCGCGATTCCGGACTGAGCGCCTAGAACCACGGGACCACCGCGGCCGGCTATTATAGTAGTTGTCCGTAGGACTGGCGACCGTAATTTTCCCCAAATCTCAAATATCTAATTAACGCCAGTTAACTGTTAACGTAACGACTGCGCATTTACTTCCTTTTTTAACTTTACCATTTTCTCAAAATTAGTTTGCACCAATTTCATTTACATTGTTCCTTTCATTTAGATGCAACCCTTTCCTCTTCTTTACCGACAAATTAACTTCGGTGACGATTGCTTTTCCCAAATTTCCATTAGGTACACGCGGTTTAATTTTCCACTGTTAGTGAGGTCGATAAGTGAGGGGGAGGTTACACACTGCGCGATAAATCGACATTGACGATGCCACAGCTTGCTGGAACCACGTGCTTTCGAGGTCGCCTCTTCTTCCGCATTACTTTTTTATCACTCCTAACCACTGCCAAAACTCGGTGCACACAACTGTTGCAAAATTCGTAGCTCTGAGCCCCCACGCAAACTGCCTAAACTGCCAAGGACTTGGGACCTTGGGACAGAATGTCGTTAACTCCGAAAACTACAATTATAATTTCACAGCTATTAAAGAAACCTAATATTCAGTCATGAACCAGCCTCAGATTTAACGTTGGCGAGAGGTCCTGCCTATCGAAGTTCAGATAATACTTTTGGAAACACTTTGCAGAATTCAAATCCAATTCTAAACTTTCCAGAGTTCATATTTCGCAACAAACATTTAAAAAAATCCAATCCTGTTCCAGAAGTTTGCAGGATTCTCACCCCTCAACTAACCCTTTAGAAATTCCTATGTCGGATAAGCCCCAATTGTGAGCTAACATCCCAAAGATGTTCGGTCTCAGGTGATGTTCGCCTTCGTCGAAATGTCTTGGCTCAAACTCGTCTAAGGGTTGAACCGCACTTGTCGCATTACACGCCCTAAATTAGACATTTGTGAACGTTTGGTTAAACTGTCTGGCTGATGGCAAGTTAGCGAAATACAAAGTTGATGTAACTTATAATAACAGTAATAATAATATCGAGAACTAAATTAACAATCCATAAATGATGTAGGCCACACAGTTGCGTTTTGGTTAGCATGATGTTCATTCAGAAAGTAAACAGTAGTGAAAATGGTCGTATTTAGAGTTACTGTTATACTCGAGCGCATATTCCTTTAATGCAGTTCGATCATTCACAATCCCATCGCGAAACACAAATCCGATACTCCACGTCGTCATTTACACGAAAAGTTAGAGTTCACACCATGCACGCGCCTACTCACCGCTCAGAGTCCCGCGATACGACACAACGCGAAATTTTCTATGTCGTTTCACTTTCTATCTTCTAAAGACCGACCGTCCGGTTTCGCATCTGCATCCGATCTGTTCACTTTGGTGTCTCCTGTTGAACTGTCCATCTGATTGGCTGCAGCTTATTCTACATTATTTTACATTTTAACGTATTTAAGTAATCAAAGCTTCACCACTTCCCTGTTCTAAATAAAGTAACAATAATATCCAATACGTAATAAATGTTATATTCTTTAATGTAAAACCATACAATTTCTTTCTTAACTTTGAATGTCATGGCCAGTAGCCTTGCACTAATGGGCTTTCTGATAAATAAACAAAGAACAAAAGTAACTATTATGCACTAGACTTTACAACAAATATTCTATCACCCAATAGTTGAATACAGTGTCATGCTGTCATCGTTAAATCTGTTCAGTGTGGGGTAAATGATGATCTGATGCTTAACTGAAAATACTGATAATTTAAATTTACTATCTCTTTTAAACAAACAAAGTTAAAGAATTAATATTTACAACATGTGTCACTTTAGTGATGCAATTCTATATGAAATGTCGATAGTTAAGATCAACTAAAGTGTTCAGATTTTAGCTTTCAGGTGTTTGTTACAAAACTTTTGAATTTCACTTTAACAGTAAATCCTAAACTATTATAGAAACTTCTTCCTCCAATTAAGGCCTATGTTTGATACTAAAATACTTCTCTTGGCCAGGAATGCCCTTTTTGGCAGTGCTAGTCTGCTTTTGATGTCCTGCTTGCTCCGTCCATCATTGGTTATTTTACTGCCTAGGTAGCAGAATTCCTTAACTTCATTTACTTCGTGACCATCAATCCTGACATTAAGTTTTTCACTGTTCTCATTTCTGCTACTTATCATTACTTTCGTCTTTCTTCGATTTACTCTTAATCCATATTCTATACTCATTAGACTGTCCATTCCATTTAGCAGATCATGCAATTCTTCTTCACTTTCACACAGAATAGCAATATCATCAGCGAATTGTGTCATTAATATCCTTTCACCTTGAATTTTAATTCCACTCCTGAACCTTTTTTTATTATTATTTTCGGATGTACAGATTAACAGTAGGGATGAGAGACTACATCTATGTCTTACACCCTTTTTAAGCGGAGCACTCCGTTCTTAATTGTCCATTCTCATTACTCCCTCTTGGCTCTTGTATATATTGTATATTACCCGTCTCTCCCTACAGCTTACCCCTATTTCTCTCAGAATTTTGATGATATTACACCATTTTACATTGTCGAACGCTTTTTCCATGTCGACGAATTCTGTGAACGTGTCTTAAATTTTCTTTAGTATTGCTTCCATTACTAACCGCAACGTAAGAATTGCCTCTCTGGTGCCTTTACCCTTCCTAAAGCCAGACTGATCGTCATCTACCACATCTTTAATTTTCTTTTCGTGCATACGGTAGTGAACCTGAATTCCTTATGATGCTAGGATTCGTGTGGCAGAGGTCAACGGAGAAGGATGTCTTGAGAAGCCTGGACATTCAAGTTGAGCCGTGGTCGGCTCATGTTGTGCGTTGGATTAAACCTTGGTTGCTATTCTGTGTTTAGTCTCCCGCGGATATCGCCATTATGCTGTTATCCTTTCTCTCCGCGATATTCGCACCTTGTACTATCTTTGGCGTGGAGCTTATAGTTCCGGCTGTGCGGTGTGCGATCACTTGGTCGGTTGGCGTGGAACAGCGAGGAAATCTCTGCGGCGCCTATTTTAGCCGAGGTCAAAAATGGTTCAAATGGCTCTGAGCACTATGGGACTTGACAGCTATGGTCATCAGTCCCCTAGAACTACTTAAACCTAACTAACCTAAAGACATCACACAACACCCAGTCATCACGAGGCAGAGAAAATCGCTGACCCCGCCGGGAATCGAACCCAGGAACCCTTGCGTCGGAAGCCAGAACGCTACCGCACGACCACGAGCTGCGGACTTAGCCGAGGTCGCTGGCGGCGTCCACGCGCGGTCGGAAAGTGTGGTGCTGTTCTCATTGCTACGAGGTCCGTGGCTCACCGATCCTGGACACGAAATTTGAGTTTTGACTTAATCTAACAGCAATTCACGACGGTTCACATTGTGTCGTTTGAGTTTCGTTGTCGCCTATTGGGACATTCCCGCTATCAACAAAGTGTGTTTTCAAGTTGGCAAATTTTAGCCACCCTCAGGTAGAGTTCAACTGTTCTTGGTTATTTTAAATTGTAGTACACCAGCGGAATCTTCTGCCTTGTGGCTGTTAACGTTCCGGTTACCTGCCATGGCCGTTGACGTAAATTCAGGCAGTGTATTTTCCTCATCGTGTTGTCGCTGCCCAGCACGGTGTGTAGTTTGACAGCTCAATGTATAATTGGTTATGGGCGCCAATACATTCTACGATGCTCCATTGAACTGCCTGTGTTGTGCTGGTCGGGTAGAGCGGAAGTTATCTTGTCGGTGGGTCCGTTTACTGCCTGTCGGTTGGGATTTCGTCAGTCGAGAATGGTTGGGCCGACTGCCTGTCTCACCTAAGCGAGCGTTAGTGTTTGAATTCCAGGCCGACGTTCGGAAACTTCTGAGCGCCGTTGGGTGTACTGCCTTTTCTTATTTGTTCTTGTTGTTTGTATTTGTATGGCTTCTAGCCGATTTTTAAATTAGCATAAGGTTGTTTTGCCCTTAAGGCGTAAGATTGTTTGGACCTTCAGCCTAATTTAAAGAACTTTGACCTTTTAATTTCTTTCGTTTGAGTCTTAAGTGATGGGCCTTCAGCCGTTTTTCAAATTAAAGTTGTTTTGCTCTTAAGGTGTCAGATTGTTTGGGCCTTCAGCATAATTAAAGAACTGTTTTAAGATAAGGCCTTTTGCGTTTTAAATATTTAATTTTGGTTTGAATTTTAAGAGATGGGCCTTCAGCCGATTTTTTTTTTAATTAAAGTTGTTTTGCTCTTAAGGTGTGAGATTGTTTGGGCCTTTAGTCTAATTGAAAGAACTGATTTAAGATGAGGCCTTCTGCCTTTTAAATTCCTGAATTTAGTTTGAGTTTTAAGTTATTGACTTTCAGCCGATTTTAAATGCCCATAAGGCATGAGATTGTAAGGTGCATTCAGCGGGTAATTAAGTTCCGAAAGTTAATGCTGTGTTTATTTAAAAATTTTCTTGGGTCTTGTAATGTTTGGTCAAATAAATAAAGTTGTATGTTCGCGTTTAACTGACAACCGCTTATTTTGGCCCCTTTACACAATTTAAACCACGTGTCCTGTCCTGCAGGTTTAGCAGGGCGTCTCAAAAGTAATGGATTGGTCAGTAATGAGTCCCGACCAAAGCCCCATCGTGCGAGTGTGGGTCATGGTTGGCAGAGGCGTTACGGTCGTCTTGTACCACCACAGACTGTCACAGAACTCTCTTGGGCTCTCATTGAAGAGTGCAAGTGGGTACTACAAGCTGACCTCCGTAGTCTTTTGTGGGACATTCCACGTACAGGTGAGGGAGAGATAAATGCCCATGCAGGTCTTACCCATTATTGAAGTTCTGAAACTCCAATGATAAGCATTCAGGATGACGGGATGAATGATTTGTTCCATTTAGTTTTCGACACTCATCGCGGATTTCAGTTACTCTTGTGTGGACGTTCGAGTATGTAATGATGTTTCGTTGTCTACTTAATTTGTGAAAGATAGAGATATAATTTGCATCATAGCAAGTCGTCAATTATTGGTCAGCTGAGTGTGGGAGACGACGAATACCACGTTCCCCCAAGTCCTCATAGCAGTGTACATTCACAACAGTTTCATTACAGTTATTCACCATAGCACCTCACACAATCACTGCTGAATCAATTGAGATATAGACAACACGCGACGTAATTGTAAAAGTGACATCACTCCATTACAAATGAGCATTGCACACTAAGGTGTCTTGCGGAGTATGAATGTATGGAGATGTAATATGCCATAGTTAGCATGTAGTATGAACATCCACCAATAGTGGAGACAACCAATATGAAACGCTGTCAACAACGGACTACTCGGCTTCCGCCTTGTGTTGATGGCTTAAAAATTCTGCAGCCCACGGACACCAAGTCACGCCACACCATATACACTCGGTCTGTTCTACACCAACAGTCAGACCTTTAAATTCAGTGCCTGCAATTAGACAGTGCTCTGAAGACTGCGTATTGAAGTAACAGTCGCTATTTACTGAGAACTACGACCAGTAACAGCTTGTCTGTCAGTATCAGTGATAGTTCACATATGATAAACCAGCAGATGGCAACCTGGTGGTAACTACTCTCTGAGGGGTTAAATGAAATTTTCTTATGGGTAAAAACTAAATGATTGGATTCTGCTTCAGTCACAAAACCAAAACTATTTTCAAAACTTCACTACCATTACCGCATTTGTTAAGACTATTATATATTATTGGATTATATAAGTCGATCTCCACGCACTACACACATATACTGTACTTTGTCCCGTGTATCACTGATGATAAAAGTGACACGTATACATAACAAGTGCTAAATATTTCAAGAAAATGTCTTCTCCAAGCTGTAGACGGCACCTGCGGTAGTCCAGAAGCAGCTTCTTTACTTGCTTCGAAACAGATAAATAAATTAATTGACAGCGCGATACGGCAATAACTACATAAGGGCTGCTATAGTGCTGCACACAGTATTATTTTTACTATTCCTGTTAATGGCTGTAGACAGACACAGCATTAACAGCCTGAAGTCGTCCAATTTCTTCCAGTTCAGAAGTATGGAGGGCAGTAATCAAATGATTTACGACTAGTAAATAAAGTGCACACATTTTAAATTGGTTGATTTTAAATGGGGTTGTAGTGTACAGGTCAAGCAAGTGCCGCAGTGTTTTGTAACAATTGTCTACCATCACTGTGGGTAGCTAGCTTTCTCATCAGAGAAGGACTTGTGGGTAGCACTTGCAGTGTACCACTAATCCCTTCGTCATTCACTCTAGCATCCCCCGTCCTTCACTCCTCCTCCCCACCACACACACACACACACACACACACACACACACAAACTAGGGATCGTTCAACTTTCATCATTTTAAAAATGAAAGTGTTCTAAGAAACGTCTTTCATTCTACAATTTCGTCAGGTGCTAACGGTGGTGCTATTGTGGGAACTGCGATGGAGGGGGAGGGGAGGGGGCAAAAGACGGAGGCGGGACGGAGGGAGTACTAGCTAATGTCTGATTGCACTCAGGGGTAATGGTCTAAATATGGTTGGGATTGTCAAGGAACAACAAGTGTCATGCGTCATAGAGTACCAAAGTGCCATTATTTATCATATTCTCAATATGTGTTGTTTGTTACTTCTTATTTTGTTTCCACGTCTTTGTTGTAGAGTTCCCTGTCACAGCAAATGTTTACATAATAATGATAGTGAGCAACGACTACCGTCAACATTTTTCTGCTACTGCGGATATTTGTGCTGAATTAATAGTAGCATTCAGTTACTATGTTGACATCAGTTTGAGAACACTCCTCATAACACCTCAAATAATCATTATTAAATCATTTACGATAGCGACAACACACTACTTAAGTGTGAAGGTAAACCTGTTCCTTTACAAGTGCTAGAAGAAACCTTCCGTATTGCACAGTACAGTGTCTTGCGGAGTATGAATATATGTAGATGTATTCTTGTTAAGAGTCGCCGTTAGAATGAAGTGCAATAGAAAAGTAAAGTGAGCGAACTGGGTAGCATCCAGGAATGCCAAGCGTTCTGCTGTTCCTTTGCCCTGTTCACTGTTGGTCATTCACGGCAGAGGAATCCTGGATGAAGCTCTCCACATATATTCCGGCGTCGATCGCACAGACGGGTGCTGGCCCTCCACCGGTACCAGTGGTGTGATTCCCCCCCACCCCCGCCACAGAGGACGGATCTGGTCCTGAGCTCCGACCGCCCGCTGCACACAAATTCCGCCGTAATCCCGCCGCCGCCTGCCGTAATTAATTTAACAACTCTGCTGGCGCGCCTGCTCTCTCGCTGCCCTCCCAGCCGCCGCGACTGCCCGCGCGCTCTGCGGTGATCGATGTCGCCGACCACGACCCACGACCTGGTTGCGCCTCGCGCCACGCCCCCTAACGGCGCCAGCACCCATACCGCGCGATTCCTCCCACTCCGCCGGGCGTCCGGTAGCAAAACCGCTTAGCCGGCAGGCAATCAAACGCTCGCTCGCCCGCGTTTCACCTTCTGTGCTGGGCCAATACGCCCACGACGAAATGCTCTTTCGCCTCGTTATTTGAATCAGCAGTTGTCTCTTTACAGTCCTGCAGGTAGCAGTACGGACGTAATGAAACCAAATTTCAGTGCACAGACACTTAATGGCGAGTGATTTAATGCAAAATGTTCATTGTTTTTGCAGATATGTCATCTTATTAATTTGAAAAAGGTGGTTGGTGATAGTATTTTATTTCAAATGACTAGTTTCGGACGTTGCTCATCATCAGCGGTGTCAGTATCCAACAAAAGACACATATTCATTGTAATAAGTTACTTACACTGGTTTTACATAATTCACTGTAATTGGTCTTTCCGTATATGCAATATTCTCTGGCATATCCCGTTGACAGTATTTAATAGTGTTCATGTAATAGCACGATTACATCATTTATGTATTTATAAATACGTAATGTACATTTATGTAATCAGGTTAAGGAAATTTCGTACGTATCTTTGGCAAATGCTGTGCATGCAAAGATTACTTTCGGTATACTTCACAGAATATACATAATACTACTTCTACTTTGTATTATCCCTCTTAGTATAAGAAAGAAACGTTTTTCCATTAAGGATACTAACAAGAGTAGTGTCATGATGTTTCGTTACATATCTGTAAATCTCCATTTCTCCCCAAATACGAGTACTTAGCAAACTGTCGTTTACGGGCGTACACGTACACGGGATTGATGGACACTGTGTTATGTCACTGGCTGGGTGGTTTTGTTCTCTTAAGTATATACCAAACTAAAAATGCAGTTTACTATATATCTTCTAAGAAATAGAAATTTTCATACACACGTATAGCGAAACACCCCGACATGATTTTCAACGCCGACCGTAGCGGCCTTGCGGTTCTAGGCGCTACAGTCTGGAACCGCTAGGCCGCTACGGTCGCAGGTTCGAATCCTGCCTCGGGCATGGATGTGTGTGATTTCCTTAGGTTAGTTAGGTTTAAGTAGTTCTAATTTCTAGGGGACTGATGACCTCAGAAGTTAAGTCCCATAGTGCTCAGATCCATTTGAACCATGATTTTCAACGAATAGACCAATCGAAAATAATAAAAAAATTCATCAATAGAACGAGAAACCAGTCCAAGTTGCAAATATTTTACTTTTTTATTCATACAATGACTAGTTCCGGGTCGACACCTATTTTCAAATCAACACAACAAAGTCGCAAATGGCATTTCCGAAGATGTCAAAAAATGTACAGTGCACATTTTTTTGGCATTTTCGACTTTCTTACGCTGATTTGAAAATGGGTCTCGCCCAGATAAGAGTCTTCGAATGAACAGAAAGCAAAATATTTTCAACTTGGACTTAATTTTCGCCCCACTGATCAACGGAAGTTGCTGACCCAAGCTAGTGCTGCATGCTGGAAGGTCGTACAAAATTCATCTAAAATTTTCATTAGCATACTTCAGTGAAAGGAGATTTGCCTCTCTGATGAAGGACAACGCCCTAAACTAGCCTCGTGAAATAAAATACTACCACAACTCAACTTTTGTCGAAAACTTAATAGATAAGATGACATATATCTCGTACACTAGCTGTAACTTTACGCATAATAACTTCGTGTCCAGCTAACGAGCCCACGGCAACGGCTCCTTAAGTGACTTCTTCGCTAATATACTTTCTCATACATTACCAATATTATTGCCACTACAGAGTACCTCATCAGAATTCTCCACTAATACACTTCCACACGCATCATTAATATTATTACCATTACATCGTACTCCATAAGACTCCTCAACACACCCAATTTCTGCTAAGAAATTTTCCACCCATATTGAACCCACGCTACCTTTTCTACCCCTGAACTGAATGTAGTATCTAACTCCATAGACTCAACATCTAAATTAAAGTTAGACGGGGTGGATAACCTAAAACTTGCACCTAAATTATTTCTGGAATTGAAGGCACTATCGACATGTGGATTTCACAGAACTGTAGGCAGGAGCTTAGCTTTGCAACCAATGTGAAGAGTGTCATCAGTTTAGAACGTACAATTTATTAACAAAAGGTATAAATATTTCAGTGCAAGAATGCTTACTGACAGTACCACGATCAAAGTAGTGTGAATTAGAAAGTGATGGTTTGGTTCCAGGAGTCTAGTGCAAATAGTTTACGAGATATTGCAGTTTGAACATTATAAACACCGACTGTTGTTTGTTCCACGTGGTAGCTCAAGGAATGTGAATTATGCATGGGTGCGTACGTGCAGTCTTACACAGATGTTAATATGTTTCCGGAGGCGCCGTGATGGTAAATGGGACATAACGTATGACAAACGAGAGGCAAACAAAACTAAATACAGTACCTCTGTGGGGTCTTAAACGCAAAGAACCAATGGACCCTCAAAGCTTGTGCTCAAAACGAAAGCCACCAGCGTAAATACAAGGTGTGGCTAGAAAAAAACCGGACTAGTACTGGTGAAACAATAAAACGAATGCAATAAGGCTGAAAGTCGCGTGGCCTGTCACGTGACTCTCGCTCCACCTACTGCTCGAGTTTCATCTGCCTCCTGCACTCAGTCTGCCCGTGGCGTCTGTTTTAAGTAGTTGACGTTTTGTCTGTGCGTCGGAAAATGTTGAGTGTACAGAAATAACAGCGTGTTAACATCAAATTTTGTTTCAAACTAGGAAAATCTGCAAGTGAAACGTTTGTAATGTTACAACAAGTGTACGGCGATGATTGTTTATCGCGAACACAAGTGTTTGAGTGGTTTAAACGATTTAAAGGTGGCCGCGAAGACACCAGTGATGACACTCGCACTGGCAGACCATTGTCAGCAAAAACTGATGCAAACATTGAAAAAATCGGTAAACTTGTTCGACAAGATCGCCGTTTAACAATCAGAGCAGTGTCTGAGTTAACAGGAGTTGACAAGGAAAATGTGAGGCAGATTCTTCATGAAAGTTTCAACATGAACAAAGTGTGTTCAAAAATGGTACCAAAAGGTCTCACAATTGAACAGAAGGAACGCCGAAGAATGATTTGTTCTGACATCCTGGAAAACATTGAAAGTGATCCCACCTTCTTACAAAATGCTATTACTTGCGATGAATCGTGTTTTTTTTTACGATCCCGAAACTAAACGCCAATCGATGCATTGGAAAACTCCTGGTTCTCCACGACAAAAAAAAGCACGAATGTCAAAATCGAAATTCAAGGCAATGATGATTGTCTTTTTTTTTTGACATCAAAGGGATTGTGCACATTGATTGGGTACCAGAGGGACAAACAGTGAATCAGCATTACTACATTAGCGTCCTGGCTACCCTACGTGAGCGAGTACGGAGAAAACGGAACGATTTGTGGAGGAAAAAGTCATGGATCCTTCACCAAGACAATGCCCCAGCTCATAGTGCGTTGTCAGTGAAAACGTTTTTGGCAAAACACAACATTCCCATCTTAGATCATCCACCCTACTCACCTGATTTGGCCCCCTGTGACTTTTTTCTTTTCCCTAAAGTCAAGTCAGCTTTGAAAGGAACTAGATTTGAGACTGTTGAAGCAGTAAAAGAAAAAGCGACGGAAGTAATGTATGGACTTACCGAAAATGATCTGCAGCATTGCTATGAACAGCGGAAAATTCGTATGGAGCGGTGTAGAGACCGAGGAGGAGAGTACATTGAAGGAGACAACATGAAATTGTAAATAATTGTAAATAAATGTTTTTTCCAGCATCAGTCCGGTTTTTTTCTAGCCGCACCTCGTACAAGCTTGCGGCCTGCCACCCAACGGCTGCTGGACACGTTCTATTGTTTCAGCTGAAACTGCAGCTCAGGAAGGTGTAATAAGCCGTTTCACATCATCCGGTTTCGTTAATGTGTCTTCCATATAGCTTTCCCCGAAAGAAAAAGAATCCAATGGCGCCAGATTTGGGGAGCAGACTGGTCAAGGGAGAGGTCCTCTGCGTCCATTGATCTGGAAACAATACCTGAAATCACGCAGCTGTAATTCGGCACTATGGGCTGGACAGCCATAATGTTGGTACCGCAGGTTCCTCCTTGTCTGAAGGGGAACATCTAACATCCGTGGAAGATGATCCGTTAGGGGGTTGAGATGCTTGTGCGAATTTAGTGTTCTGTCTACGAACAATGGCCTATGAGGTGATGGTGCACTATTCCAAACCACATTCCATGATCACTGACGTTCCACCTGATGAAGGACGGGGATTGTTAGCAGACCAGTAATGCATGTTCCTGAGATTTACTTGGTCATGATTAGTAAGTGTTGCTTCCTGCGTAAACAAATACATGAAACGTTCGGAGTATCATGTCTTAATGCCCACATACGAAAGATTCCACACTTCGCAAAATCGTTTCCATGAAGACAGACGTGATGATGATGGAAACTAATGACGATGGAGAACGCATTGTACACTCGGTTAATTCACGCAGCTTGCTTGTGCGATTGTACTGAAATCACGTTGAGGATCTACTGCTACGTAGACAGAATATTAATGTCAGTCTCCTATCTAGTCACACGTTTCGTTCCGTTATGCAGTTCATGCGTTACCCTACCACTACCTCGTAACTGTTTGAAGAGGTTCAAAAACAACTGTCTCGGTGGTTGACGTCTATTGAGATGCCATTCGGCGTGTATGGTATGCGAACGAACGGCATCGCCCTACATTCACCATTAACAACGAGCATATCAGCTTCTTCCGCACTAGGAAATACCATATTTCGAGCACGTCCTATCGCGCCCACTATCACACAATAACTGACAAAACCGTCACTGTACAATCTGTGTTCAACAAAACACATTGTAAACAAAAACAACATAGACATGATGCAACAAACAACTGTCGGTGTTTTGCAAAGTTCACAACATGATAACTCGTAAAGTACTTACACTAGCTTACTTACACTAGCTTCCTGTAACAAACACCAAAAACATTCTCATTTCTGCTACTTTTAGCATTTTATTGTCAATAAGGATTGTCCCATTTAAAAAGTGATAACTGCTGTGAATAACTGCACTTTCTTAAACGTCTCAAAATCTGTTTACTGGCTGCAAGTACGAGGTCTTGCCTGCAATGTAATTCTGTGGAAACCGCGTATCGATACCTCCCTCTACTTGTGAAATATTTGCGGTGAAACGTTAGGTGATTAAACCTGTTCCATTATCACTTCTGTAATTTCAGACTTCTCCAGAATTCATTATCACATAAAAAAGCGTCTATTTTGTAAGGATACCAGGGAAACCTACGTTTGTATTAATGTTGCCTCTCGGTAGCTGCGTCACTGGTCATTTAGCTAAAAGTGTACGTGATGGGATTGTATCTCTATATAAATGAGAAGGGGAGTCTAGTAGTGCTTGTAAAATGTTGACAAGAAATCACTTCGCATATTTACTTACGGAGTTTTACTCGCATCACTAAAAGCCAGGCCTCTTTACAAATCAGAAGTGTTTATGCAGGTTTCCATGTACTCACTTTTGACGGAAAACTTTAAAATACATTCCGGCAAAAGGATAAGAATCATGAATTAATTGACCCATAAAGTAATTTTTTCTATTTCAGATCAACAAGTTGTCTACCAGGCAGACAAATGATAATAGTTTCTCAAGGTACAGAGGCATGTCTACGAATGTTATTTGTTAAGCCTACCACTGAGTCTAATAGTCACTGCTCATATTCTCGAATAATCGCGAGGCTAGTTCAGACAACAAGACTAGAGAACACAGTGTAGAGAATACTGAAATCTCGGAGCAAGTTACCATCATGATTTAGATTTTTCCGTGATTTCCCTAAATCGCTTCAGACAAATGTCGGGATGGTTCCTTTGAAACAGCACGGCCGATTTCCTTCCCCCATCCTTCTCTAATCCGAGCATGCGCTCCGTCTCTAATGACCTCGTTGTTGACGGGACGTTAAACACTAGTCTCCTCCTCCTCCTCCTTGGAGCAAGTTACACGCTAACCAAGACTTAGTTCCTAGAAAAAACCTGAAGGGTACGGAACTGCGCGCGCTTCGTCATTATGTAGATGCGCGCTGGAATATTATGTGATTTTGATTATTTGATTATTATTTCTAATTCCTCTAGGTCAAATTAACCCTTTTTACAGAAATGTAACAATCCCTGCCAGATTTTCTTTATCAAATAAGTGATATGAGCAGTAGCTGTTAACCAACTTATGCTTACACTGTATGAATTTCTGACTTTTGGGTTCTTTCTTTCCTGAGGCTTTATTCCCGCTGCAATGCGAGTCGGCCTTGTTACTATTGATTTGGCAATGTCAGTTGCAGAGGGTGGCGGGATGCCCTTCCTGCCGCCACCCCGAACTCCCCCAGGACGAAAGTAGTGTACCACAGCTGTCTGCATCCAGTGTAAGCCATGGGAGAGTGCAAACGTGTTGCAAATGTCTGCGAGTCGTGTAACAGAGGCCAAACGTGGGAAACATCCCTGTATTCACCTAGCAAGATGTGGAAAACCGCCTAAAAACTATACCCAGTCTGGCCAGCATACTGGCCCTCGTCGTTGATCCGCCGGGTGGATTTGATCCAGGGCTGGCGCACCTACCCTAGTCCAGTAAGCAGCGCATTAGCGTTCTCGGCTATCCTGGTGATTATTAAAATTCGGATATTAAAAATTATGCAGTTTTTAATTGTGGCAATTACATATTTGTTATGAGGATCATTGAGTACAGAAAATTTGACCCATCAATAGTATGTTAATATATTCCTGAAATTTATAGTCGTTTGGTCAAAATAAAAGCATTAATTACATCTCTGGAATTGATTAGGATTGAACAACAGTAAACTTGTCTTGGAAACGAGCAAACATTGGTCTACAGTTTAGAGTTAATCTACTTTTCTGAGTTTGTTTATTAGTTAATAGATGTTAATGGATACCTTCTAGGTAGAAGTATTTGAAACACAGCAACTTTTGATAAACATCATTTCAGGTGAAATTAATTAATATAAAATGTTCGAAATAGTGAACTGCATAATCTCAATAAACAGGTTTCACGGGGAAAATTAATTTACATTTGTTTGTAAATTCATATAATGTGTGCTCAGATAAGGGTTTTATCATCACAGTTTTTCGGAAGAATAACAGCAAGAAAGAAAAGCTTTTACAGATCCTAGCTATTGTAACTAGGAGTGTAAAAGACAAATTAGGATGGGGGGGGGGGGGCAAATCTGCTTTGCACAATTTAAAATTTGTTTGAGCCCTTTGTTGCACGCTTATGACATTTATACGGTTCTTCCTGATACATTCGGGTCGATATATTTCGGGTAAGGTAGCAGCAGTGCTTTGACTTTCAATTCTTTGTCATACTACGAGAGCACACTAGTTACACATGTGCCACATTCAAAGGAGACGCCCATATGCTGTACAAAAAAAGAGTAGCGGAAGTAGGATATGGGCAGCGAGTGTGCTGGCATCCAGGTATACATGAACGATTCCCAGGACAGTGGAGGGTGTTGGTGTTGAAACGTGGCAGGTTTCCCTGTTTGGATGTAAAGTAAAGTAAATAATTAAAAGTGCTTAGTCTTATGTAAAGTGTTTGGGTTAATCAAGTCAATTTGTGAATTGTTTGTTGTTAAGTGTGAGCTCACTCACTTATCACTCCAAGATCCTGGCATCCTTAATGCCTTCACTTCCATCGTCTGCATTCTTCTTGCCATTGACTTAGTTTTCAATTTTCATACCTGAGATGCAGCGCATCGTAGTTTTCTAAACTCCTGTCTTGATTTTATGGTCTGTGAATCACTGGTCCGTCAGGCTTTCACTGTTGATCGTGATCTCAGAATTGAAAATTGTTATGATTATTACGTTGCTTAAAATTCCTATTCGCGTAGCTGTTCCCATAAACAACTTGATGCTTATTTTGATTTCCGTTGCTCTGCTTCGCATGAAAATTGTGTTATTCGTGTGATACCATCCACTCGAGCGTCTCTAAAAATTTCAAAATATTCGTCGATCGGCTTTGTTGGACTATGCAGAAAGCATGTAAAATATCTGTAAATCGTCTTTAGAGCACTGTAACTTCTGTCAACACACCCATCGCTCAGTTTGTGTGCACCAAATTTCAGTCGCTGAAACGCCACCATTCCTGTAACATGGTTCCGTTTTAAAACTCGTTTTGCAGTCGTATTTGCTTCTCCTCTTCCGAGAACGCATCTAGAACACACCTCTAAATAATCCAAAACCAGTAAACGAATTTTTGATTAGGTTTGCGATGGCTGAACATCCTCTACAGTTTTACGAATTTAATTTCCATGTCATCCAGTATCCTTGACTAAAATCCATTTTTGTAATTAGCGAGAAAATTAAACGGAGGGTATCCTGTCACTGGTGATACCTTTCACATTTGATGACCCAAGCTGTGGTATTCCTTGCTATGGTAGCTTCCTGAATTACAGCCATTGGCTCAGGGTTAATTGCAAAACCATTGACTCCTTATTACGGTTCTGGTACATTTCGATGCCTCTATCATCTCTACAATTTGTGTGCAACCTAATTTGTAAACAATAACGCTCCTAGTGAAATTAGCTTTATATCTGTCGATTTTATAGCGTTACGAGCGACGTGTTGAGGTCTGTCCTGCCACAAATATGGCCCGATACTCGGTAAGCTAAATGGCGATGTCGAACTGTAGGAAATACCTCTCTACACTCAATGTGTTCGGCATGAACATGGATGCCGATACTTACAGTGCTGTGGATCTTATGGTCGAAGAGAGCGAGCTGAGTCTCAAGAGTTTCAATTTAAACTGGATAAGAACTATGCCCCAATTCTCCTGAATACGATTTAGTATATTCAGCATTCTGCCAGCTTAATGATTAAATTTTTGAAAGATACACTATATCAACTTAACAAAGCTAGTACAAGTTTGACGCCTTCTTCCCTTTCTTCTTCCGTGCCTTATTTCACATGTCTCTTGAAGACAGCCCTCTTCTTCTTTTTACGCCGTTCTAAACGTATCTGAGTCATTTCAGTATGCAGTTGCGTAGGTCCACTGAGTTTTCTCAGAGTACTGAAGGGCGATCTGTGTTAATGGTAACAAGCAGCCAAGATCGCATAAAGTATTTCTTTATTTAAGACAACCTTTCGAAAGACTTTGCTGTTATCTTCATGTGTTAAAATCGTTTCTTGTAAAACATATTCATTTTACGCTGCACATCACGCACGTGATATGAAGTGCATAAAAATCAGCAACAGCTTACAAAAGGTTTGTCATCGCTTTCAAAAGTTGCTGATTTATATTCTTTTGACATTTGTACTTCATATTCAGCGAAAAATGAGTGTCTTACAACAAAAGATTTTAAGACCTGTAGTTGAGAGCAAAATCAGTTCAAACCGGTTGTCTTAAATAAAGAAATATTTTATGCGATATTAGTTGTTGAATGTTTTATTAGCATAGGTTCAGTCGGTTTTAGGATCAAAATCCATGTATTCTCTCAGCGTTCAGGGACTCTTTTTGGTTCCACTGTCTTTTTATTATGATTATGCTTACAGTGCATGACATGCCCAGTGAAGCCTTAAGACATACCATCCACGTTGATACGCGTATGACTTGCCCGCAACAGCATAGGTGGTACGTCTTGAATCTGTTCTGTTACGTTTGCTACCTCCAACGTGCCTAGGATGTGATCGTTTCTTACTCTGTCTCTTAGCGTCAGAGCTCCAGGGCAGCGCAACATTCTTTTCTGCGTAATGTGGAATTTTCGTTTCTCGAATTTGCCCTTGATCCATTATTCGGAATGGTACCTTAAAAATGGCTCTGAGCACTACGGGACTTAACTTCTGAAGTCATCAGTCCCCTAGAACGTAGAACTACTTAAACCTAACTAACCTAAGGACATCACACACATCCATGCTCGAGGCAGGATTCGAACCTGCGACCGTAGCGGTTGCTCGTGTCCAGACTGTAGCGCCTAGAACCGCTCGGCCACACCGGCCGGCAATGGTACCTTAGAACTTGACGTTTCGCTCGTTTAAAAGTACACGGGGTGGACAAAAATAAGGAGAAACTGCTAGAAATGGATGCTTGGACATAAATACAAATGCCTGCGGGTGGCGTTGTTGTATCCTACCACGAATGGCACCTTTACAATACACTCAACACGTTTAAAGAGTCATTCGTAGTCAACGCAGTGTTCTGTGTAATTGAGAGTGCACTGTGTCGGAACTAAGTGATTGCGAACGCGGGCGACGTGTTGGTGCCCGTGTGGTGGGTGCTTCCGTTATAGAGGTAGCAGCAGTGTCTGGAATTTCGAGGGGCACCGTTTCGAATACCTATATGGAATACAGGCAAAGCATCTTCCATTAAGTCACAAAGTGGAAGAAAACGTGTTTAGAGTGATCGTGACAGTCAGTCACTGAAGACTACAGTGACGAAAAACTGGAGGACGAAAGCTGCAGAAGTCACTACAGAATTGAATGTCGCACACGCGAACACTTTCGGCACCAAAACAACATGAAGTCGGTTCCATAAGCAAGGAATTATAGGGCCAGCTGGAATTCCAAAACCACTCGTCAGTGATGCAAACGCCCGTAGCAGTAAAACGTGGTGCTGAAGCAATAGAACCTGGACTTTGAAGCAACGGAGGAATGTAATTTGGTCAGATTAGTCTTGTTACACACTATTTCCAACTTCTGGCCGAGTTTACGGCCCAGGAGTTAAAAATTGAGTTCGATGGTGGTTTGGGTATCCACGTCGTGATCGATCCCATGGTCAGTGAGGCAGCAGTAACCGGCCGAGACAGACGCAGCAACAGGGAAGTCACCGATATTGTGACTTTTTCGAGTTCCAACGCAGGAGCGAATTTTATAACATCATCTGTGTGCTTTAATAGTTTAGTTTCGTGTGTTTCTGTGTGTTTATTTAATATCTAGTAGCCACAGTTCTCGCGTTCTCTGTTGCGTCTGAAAGTAAATCGATTTTGTGACATATTACAAGTTCCTAATCGGGGGCGAACTATTTAGCTTTACCTGAGTGCTTCGATAGTTGTGTTTTTGAATCTCTGGGTGTTAACCTAATTTATTAGACACAGTTCCTTCGTTTCCGTCAGTGTTTGCAGTACAGTTGCGCAACACGTTACGTTTTCCACGGCCTTTAGTATGGACAGGGACTGCGATTGTTGCGTATGGATGCGAGGTGAGTTGGTGACACTTTCCTCTGAGCTTCACACTGTGATGACCTCGGTTACACACCGTAAGGCTGCAGTGGATGGGCACCACTGTTGCGGGTCGGCCGTGGGGATGCAACGGACGTCCAACCGACGACCATCACGGCCGAGCTCTCCGATTTGTCCTCACCGGTGGACAGCCCAGTTACTGCTCTCACTGAGGTTGACCCCTCACCTGTGGTCGAGTGTGAGGTCGTCCCGGGACGTAGCAGGTGGCGAAAGACTTCCCAGGCCGCCGCACGTAAAACAGGTTACAGGTGCTGTCTGTGGTTGACACTGTCCCTGGGCCAGAGGCTGTCGCTTGGCCTGTTTCAGAGGAAACCTCTCAGCCTGCAAGATCCGGACAATCACAGAGGGTGGGGTTATTGATAGTTGGGAGCTCCAATGTTACGCTTGTTATGGAGCCCAATAGGGACACTGCTGCCAAGAAGGGAAAGAAAACCAATGTGCACTCAGTGTGCATACTGGGTGGAGTCATTCCAAATGTGGAACGGGTCCTCCCGGAAGCCATGAAGAGCACAGGGTTCAGCCAACTGCAGGTGGTTGCTCACGTCGGTACCAATGATGTGTGTCGCTTTGGATCAGAAGATATTCTCTCTGGTTTCGAGCGACTAACAGAAGTGGTAAAGGCTCCCAGTCTTGCCTTCAAGATGATAGCAGATCTGATCATTTGCAGCATAGTCGACAGGACCGCTTGCGGACCTCTGGTACAGAGCCGAGTGGAGGGTCTGAATCATAGGCTCAGACGGTTCTGTGACCGTGTAGGCTTGCGCCAAACAGTGGTTGGGTTTCGGGTTCCGCTGAACAGATCAGGTCCACTATACTCAGTAGGCGGCTACACGGGTAGCAGGGGCTATATAGCGTGGACTGGGTCTCGGAAAAAGACAAGAAGGGCTTCAGCCACAAAGGGTGCAGGCCAAACTCAGGAACAACGTAGATACAGAAACCATCGGTATAACAGTTGAAAATTGTGGTAGTTGTGTTCGGAAAGTATCAGAGCCCCAAGCGCTAATAGAAAGCACAGATGCTCAAATCGTTATAGGCACTGAAAGATGGCTAAGACCGGAGATAAGCTCAGCCGAAATTTTTGCGATGAACCTGACGGCGTTCCGAAAGGATAGGCTAAACACGGTTGGCGGTGGCGTATTTGTTGCTGTTAGAAGTAGTTTAACTGGTCCCGAAACTGGAGTAGATACTTCCTGTGAGTTAGTATGGGCAGAGGTCACTGTTGGCAACCGGAATCAAATAATAATTGGATCCTTTTAACGACCTCCCAATTCAGATGATACAGTTGGTGAAACGTTCAGAGAAAACTTGATTTTGATATCAAACACGTACCTGACTCATGCGATAATAGTTGGTTGGTTCGTTGGTTGGTTGGTTTGGGGAAGGAGACCAGACAGCGTGGTCATCGGTCTCATCGGATTAGGGAAGGATGGGGAAGGAAGTCGGCCGCGCAGAGGAACCATCTCGGCATTTACCTGGAGTGATTTAGGGAAATCACGGAAAACCTAAATCAGGATGGCCGGACGCGGGATTGAACCGTCGTCCTTCCGAATGCGAGTCCAGTGTCTAACGACTGCGCCACCTCGCTCGGAAATAGTTGGTGGTGACTTCAATTTACCCTCGATATGTTGGCGAAAATGCATGTTTAATTCCGGAGGTACGCATAAAGCATCATCCGAAATTGTGTTAAACGAGTTTTCTGAAAATTATTTCCAGCAGATAGCTCATGAGCCCACGCGAATAGTATACGGTTGTAAAAACGTACTTCACCGCTTAGAAACAAATAATCCTGAGTTAGTAACGATCATCAAAACAGATACAGGGTTTAGTGAACACAGGGTGGTCGTAGCGAGATTGAATATTGTAATCCCCAAATCTTCCAAAAATGAACGGGAAACATACCTACTACAAAAAGCACATAAAAATTACCTTTACGCCTTCCTGAGAGACAATCTCCACTCGTTCCAAATTAATCATACAAGTTTAGACTAGATGTGGCTTAAATTCAGAAATTGAGAGATTTATACGAAACAAATTAACAAGCGACGGAGCTGATCCTTCTTGGTGCACAAAACGTGTCAGGACACTGTTGCAGAAACAGAGAAACAAAGATGACGAAAAATCCCCAAGATTGGCAATCTTTTGCAGAAGCTCGAGATTTAGCGCGGACTTCAATGCGAGATGCCTATGACAGTTTCAACAAGAAACTTTTGTCTCGAAACCTGGCAGAAAATCCAAAGAGATTTTGGTCGTATGCGAAGTATGTTAGCGGCAAGAAACAATCAATGCCTTCTCTGCTCGATAGCAATGGATATACTAACGAAGACAGTGCTGCCAAAGCAGAGTTACTAAACACAGGCTAACGAAATGCCTTCACAACACAAGACGAAGTAAATATTCCAGAATTCGAATCAAGAACAGCTGTCAACATTAGTAAAGTAGAAGTAAATATCCTCGGAGTAGTCAAACAACTTAAATCACTTAATAAAAGAAAGTCTTCTGGTCGAGACTGTGTACCAATTAGGTTCAAATGGTTCAAATGGCTCTGAGCACTATGGGACTTAACTTCTGAGGTCATCAGTCCCCTAGAACTTAGAACTACTTAAACCTAACTAACCTAAGGGCATCACACACATCCATGCCCGAGGCAGGATTTGAACCTGCGACCGTAGCGGTCGTGCGGTTCCAGACTGAAGCGCCTAGAAGCACTCGGCCACTTCGGCCGGCAATTAGGTTCCTTTCGGAGTATGCTGAAGCGTTAGCTCCATACTTGACAATCACGTACAACCCAAAGACCTGAAAGTTGCACAGGTCACAGCGCTAAAAGGGGATCAGTTAAACTTCGGTTACACGGTAAATCAGTCAAATATAAAGCCCGTAAATTCAACTAAATACCTAGGAATTACAATTACAAACAACTTAATTGGAAGGACAACATAGAAAATGATGTGGAGAAGGCTAACTAAAGACTGCGTTTTATTGGCACGACACATAGAAAATGTAACAGATCTACTAAGGAGACTGCCCACACTACGCTTGTCCGTCCTCTTTTAGAATATTGCTGCGCGATGTGGGATCCTTACCAGATAGGACTTACGGAGTACATCGAAAAAGTTTAAAGAAATGCAGCAAGTTTTGTTTTATCGCGAAATGTGGGAGAGAGTGTCGCTGAAATGATACAGGATTTGGGATGCATATCATTAAAAGAAATGCGCTTTTCGATGCGACGGAATCCTCTCACGAAATTCCAATCACCAACTTTCTCCTCCGAATGCGGAAATATTTTGTTGACACCGACCTACATAGGGAGAAATTGTCACCACGATATAATAAGGGAAATCAGAACTCGTAGGGAAAGATATAGGTGTTCATTCTTCACGCGCGCTGTACGAGATTGCAATAATAGAGAATCGTGAAGGTGATTCGATGAATCAGGCACTTAAATGTGATTTGCAGAGTATACATGTAGATGTAGATGTAGATAGTTGCTCTGCGTCGTGCAGTGTTTGTTCCCAAATGGTGAGTCTGTGTTCCAAGAGGACAGCACCCCTGTTCACACAGCTCGTTCGCATCGTCCAGGACTGGTTTTGTGACCACGAGAATGAACTGACACATTTTCCCTGCCCGCCAAAGTCAACAAATCTCCGTGTATTGAGCCTTTGTGGTCTACTTTGGAGAGAAGTATGCGTGATCGCTATCGATCTTCGTCATCGTTACCCGAATTTTCCACTATTTTGCAGGAAGAATGCTGCAATTTTCCATTGTAAACCATAATGATATGTATTTATCCATACCTTATATGGAATGTTAATGTGTTGAATTTTTGGTATTTCCTGATTCTGTTCCACTCCGTGTATTTCCTTTGGCTTGGATAGGCGAGTTTGCATCGCGATTGACACACTTTGGTGACCTGAATTTCATCGACACAGTTTTTATACTGCTTTCAAAGTCTTTGTTTCTTGAAGCTGTCGAAGTTATTGTCGACCCGAGGTACTTGGTGTGATCAGTTGATGTTACATGGGAATTGTGTAGATCGAAATGCGGTTTACAACTGGGCGTCGTTCTTGGCCGTAACTACTCTTAAATCCTCCACGGTCTAGGACTGCCCACCTGGTACTAAGGTCGTTTTGAATTTCTCGTAGAGATTCTGTTACTAGAGCTATATCGACAGCGTATAAAAGCGTCTGTGTATTTGGTTTCTGTGAATGTTCTTTGACAACGATCGTGAATAGACTGAACAGCAGCGGACGGAAGGCAGACCGTTGCTGGACCCTAACTTTTACCTCGAATTCTTCGCTGACAGCTGCAGGGTTTACATCTTTCATATTGATGTTCTTATATACGCTAGATATAGTAATTTCCGACGCATTGTGTGCGAAGAGCCTGCTGTATAAGCTTTCTTACTACCCAGTCGAAAATATTTTCGAGTTCGATCAACGCAAGATGGAAGTCGTTATTGACATCTTTCCATTTTGCATTAGGATTTTAATGGTATGAATAGCGCCTACAGTGCCTACTTCGCTGGTAAAATCTCAGTGGTTGGACTTTTTGTTACCTTGTTTAATAACAGAAGTTTCATACCTACGGCTTTCATTGTTAGTAGGGGAGTGTGTTGTACCTAAAGGATAGTGTACCTAGGGACATATGATGATTTGTGGACGGTACTTCAGTCTAGTGACTGACTTTTGAAACATATGAAGGAACGTCATAAAAGCTTTCCGGCATTTACGCTTTTATTGTTGTGAGACATGAGATTGTGTTTTGTACAGCATTTGTAACTATTTCGAGTTCTACAGATTTGTGTGCTGAAAATGTACTAAAGCAGTTTTCAATATTTTGGAAACTACTCAGTTATACAGGATGTTTCCGTAAGAGCGTGCAAAAATTTAACAGGACATAGAGAATGCTCTGCTGCACGATTTGAAGCAGGGAGCTGGGGTCGGAGAAGCCAGCTTAAGGAGATAATAGGAATAAAATCACATTACTGTGTCTTTTCTTTTTACATTAGTTAACTGACACAACGAACGTACCATTTTTACTGTAGCTTGCAAAATGTGGTGAAACTGACGGTATCAGCCTCAATGCAAGCTTGACATCGGCGGAAAAGATTCTAACAAATATCCCTGGTGTGTTTCGAATCACATCACAGGCAACTAATTCCATTTCCGTATCCACTGGAGTGTCATACACAAGTAACTTTAGATATCCCTATAGGAAATAATTAAGGGGATTCAGGTTAGGTGACCTCGCAGGTCACGGGATAGGGCCTCCCCTTCCAATCCAGCGACCAGGGAATAGTGCACGTCTCTTAAGTAATATAACCCAGCACGTTGTCCTCGATGGTGAGTGTTCATCGGAGGTGATGGTATCATCTGGAGTGCCCCAGGGAAGAGTGGTAGGTCCGCTGTTGTTTTCTATCTACATAAATGATCTATTGGATAGGGTGGATAGCACTGTGCGGCTGTTTACTGATGATGCTGTGGTGTACGGGAAGGTGTCGTCGTTGAGTGACTGTAGGAAGATACAAGATGACTTGGAGAGGATTTGTGATTTTGTAAAGAATGGCAGCTAACTCTAAATATAGATAAATGTAAATTAATGCACATGAATGGGAAAAAGAATCCCGTAATGTTTGAATACTCCATTAGTAGTGTAGCGCTTGACACAGTCACGTCGATTAAATATTTGGGCGCAACATTGCAGAGCGATATGAAGTGGGACAAGCATGTAATGGCAGTTGTGGGATAGGCGGATAGTCGTCTTCGGTACATTGGTAGAAGTTTGGTAAGATGTGGTTCATCTGTAAAGGAGACCGCTTATAAAACACTAATACGACCTATTCTTGAGTACTGCTCGAGCGTTTGGGATCCGTATCAGGTCGGATTGAGGGAGGACATAGAAGCAATTCAGAGGCGGGCTGCTAGATTTGTTACTGGTAGGTTTGATCATCAGGCGAGTGTTACGGAAATGTTTCAGGAACACGGGTGGGAGTCTCTGGAGGAAAAGAGGCGTTCTTTTCGTGAATGGCTACTGAGGAAAAATTAGAGAGCCAATGTTTGTGGCTGGCTGCAGAATAATTTTACTGCCGCCAACTTATATTTCACGGGAAGACCACAAAGATAAGGTAAGAGAGATTAGGGCTCGTACAGAGGCATATAGGCAGTCATTTTTCCCTCGTTCTGTTTGGGAGTGGAACAGGGAGAGAAGATGCTAGTTGTGGTACGAGGTACCCTCCGCCACGCACCGTATGGTGGATTGCGGAGTATGTATGTAGATGTAGATGTAGGTGTAGATGTAGAATACCATTGATTAATGAATGGGTCTATCGCTTATTCACAGCACGTTCTGTCATTGGATAATGTAAATACGAGACAACAGAGCCACCTTATGAACATGTAAAGCAAACAAGCCTGCATCATAACTTCCTGGTAATCAGGATCGTCCTCCTTGTTCCCTTGCAGGAAATATAGAATGTACATGTAAATAAACAGGACACTACGTGTAAACCTGTACCCGTGTTAGTTTTGAATAAGCTGGAGAAGAGAATTGCTAGACAAAGCGGTAGACAAGTTTACTTCCATATCTCCTTAAGCTGGCTTCTCCGACTTCGGGTCCCCTACCTCAAATTGTTTAGTGGAGCATTGTCTATGTCCTGTTACATGTTTTTCACGCTCTTACGGAAACACCGTGTAGATTTAAGTTATAGATTTTACACCATGTAAAATTCTGTAGAATTTTAAAGCTAGTTGTACAGCCTGGTCATAAAAAGTCTGAAAAACCTTGTAATGGAGTTTCAGGGTAATTTGTGCTGAGAAATAATTGTTCCGAAAAAATTCGATACTTTGTGCCGTTTCCTTGTTAATTAGCATTGAAGTTAGCCAATCAGGCCATTGTGTGCGCAAATGGTTCAAATGGCTCTGAGCACTATGGGACTTAACATGTGAGGTCGACTTAGAACTACTTAAACCTAACTAACCTAAGGACATCACACACATCCATGCTCGAGGCAGGATTCGAACCTGCGAAGAAGCAGCGCCTAGAACCACATGGCCACAACGGCCGGCCGTGTGCGCAAATTCAATATAAAATTAGTAACAGCTGGTCTCATAGCCAGATGATTGTGCATGAGACTGCTCATCCTTTGGCTCGAATTCGATCCTTACTACCGTCGTAAGTCCAGTTTTTGTGTCTCTCACTGGTCAGTTTTTAGCAAACCGAACGAAGAACACTTGTGGAGACACCGCTTGAAATCGCACGCGCAACAGCCTAACTGGCTAACTTCAATGCTAATTGACTCGGAAATGCACAAGGTGCAGATTTCTTTTCTTAAAAAGTTATTTCGCAGCACAACCTACTTTCCAATATAAGCTTTTGAGACTGTTTTCGGGCACCCTCTATAAGATTTGTACTCTTGAGCCATACTTTGTCAATCGTGGTCCATCTTCTGTCTGGAAACAGAAGGACGTCTTTTACCGTGGAACATGTGATACTTGCAAACGGACTGAGATTCTTTAATGTCGTAGCAAGTGTATCTGTCTTGAAAACTGAAATTTGTGTTCGTTTCCAACAGCTTCAGTTACTACACGTATCTAACTTGTAATTACTTTTCAAAAATACTTTGATTTCCGTTACTGATTATTGGTGTGTAGTAGACCAATACTGTAATAGATAGACAAATAAATACAATAGTTAGAAGATTTTCGCGCATGCACCTGTTTTAAATTTTATGTACATAGACTGAAGCAGCGAGCGAAGATGTATACCAAGGCCGGGAATCGAAGCCAGGTCTACTGCTTACGAGTCAGGTGTGTTAGCCACTAAGCCACCTTGGGACAGCTCTCCAGACAGCTGCACAGATTACCCTCCTCGATCCAAATTCTCACTGCCGGCCCACTCTACTTTAATTTCCTCCTTCCGCACGAACAGGCTGTCCATGTTCTGGAATAGCAAAATGGTTCAAATGGCTCTGAGCACTATGGAACTTCTAATGTCATCAGTCCCCTATAACTTAGAACTACTTAAACCTAACTAACCTAAGGACATCACACACATCCATGCCCGAGGTAGGATTCGAACCTGCGACTGTAGCTGTCGCACGGTTCCAGACTGTAGCGCCTAGAACCACGCAGCCACTTCGGCCGGCCCACTTGGTTATACGTCATCGTCGAGGGCCGAGTTTGACAGGAAACATCGCTTAGCGGACTCTTAGAAGTGAACAGACAGTTGTAAATGCATTCGCTATGTACTGATAAGTTTACCTACGGTTATTCGCACTTAGTCATTGATGGCCATTTTTGTGTTATATTACATGCAGTGTTGCGGATTTCGTTATTCAACAAGTCACAAAGATAAGTAAACCTTTTTAACTCATTTTTGTGACTTTATTACTAATTTGTTGGAATGTTATATAACCTTCGTTCTCCTATCCTGTTACCTGACGCTGAGGAATAGCTGTGTAGTAATGACAAGGAGCAATTGTCTTAGCGGGGTAAGAAGCCGTTTCACGAACTCACAAACTCGGCCTACTGTAACAACAGGGGCAACTCGACCTCCACAAAAGCAGCGAAGGGGCCTTTGCAAAACTGGCGACGAGGGTTTACACAAATCATGAGTGATCGAGATACGTAATCTAATTAAAAAATGTGCAACTGAAAAAATAAATGAGAATTATCTCAAAGTGAAACACTATCCCTTTAAAAAAAAATGCAAAATATAGTCAGAGCGAGTCTGGAGAGATTTTTTTTTTTCAGCACTCTGAGTTCTAATGTTGTGGAAGCATTAGGAGACCGTACGGCTGATACACCTCCGCCGTTGTGTGTGGTCGATATCCGCAAAGGGCGGAGCGTCGATTATGCATAATACTACACACACGCACCCACACAGCTATGCTGTCGGACGTGTGTTCATGCTGATAGCTGTTTGGAACGGAGCACATTATCGGCCGGTGACACGCAGAACCGAGCGACAAATTGGCCTCGCGATACGGCAACATTTGCCAGACTACTGCGGCCGGCTTACAGGATGGTGAGGGGCTGGGGGGTGGGAAGGTGAGCGGCGAGGAGGGAGGGGTGGCGACAGGCTGTGTAGGGCAGCTCATTACAGGCAGCCAGCCAGCCAGCCAGCTGCCTGTCGACAGGGTAATTGGAGCGCGCGGCGTGTCGGGTAACGAGATGAGAGGATCACGCCTCATCTCCCTGCTGACGAGAAAACCTCCTCCCCCAAGCAGGGCTTCCAGTTGACGAGCGACGAGCGACGAGCGAAAGATGCCTGATGTGGCGTCCGTCCCATCTGACGTAATCTTAGACTTCAACTTCGACGAACACGTAGTCTTATTCATCTCTACATCTTAGTACGGTGCCGAGTATGGTAACAGTTTCGTGAACGATTATCAGAACAAAGTCGATCGTGGCCTATAACATTAACTCTCTGAACCTCACCAAAATGTATGACAAGTTAATTCGATTTTAGGCAACAATTGTAGAATAACTTTGTTGTCCTGAACAATTTTTGAAGGTTCCAAGATGCTACTCCAGGCGGGTGTAAAAATAAGTGTGCGCAACGGAAAATAATAAACGCTAATATGAAGATATGGCCCTGTCTGACTACCCCCTGAAGCAGATCTTAGGATCTCTTAATTCTATAAATTACAATCTAAACATAATTGAACGATGAAGGCAACTAATCCTACTAAATGATAAACGTTGTTCCTGCTTACATATTTATGGTAGATTTAAGAAAAACCTTCATATTACTAAGTTTACATTTCCTAAATAAAATTACTGATCAGTTGCCCAACTCCGTCCCTTATTATGACTGCGCGATATAATATCAATAAAGCGGAATGAGTGACATCATCCACGTACCAAACACTTGAAGACATTACTTTCAAAGATGATCTACGGTGGTGCGGAACAATGGTATGCTTCTGGGTAAAAATCCTAGGAAATAACCAAGTCTGGGTGACGCTTACTCGTTCCTCTCAGCTGCGCCCTAGATTTTCGTAGTTTCCGAAGTTTAATCCTTCCCGTCCGGCTACAATACCGGCCGGTTGCAAGTCTATTGCACCCCAGCGCTCAGGTGTCCCGACATCCGTCTTGCTACTTCCTGTGTTTAAGCAGGACCAACAGACCCGTGTGGGCCTCCCACCCAGGGCCTGAGTTCCGCCTGCCCTTTCATTTCCACTGTCGCTCCAACCTCTACTAGTATGATAATAAAGACATTCCATCACCTTTCATGCAATAAGCGTTAACAATTATTTACAAGGCATACGAGACAATGTCAGTCTCCTTTAAATATTCATATATACGATGTACAACCTATCACATGATACCTAATTGTGTTTAGAGATCACGGCAAACTATGCGGAAATTCGGAAACTGGTAATTTCAAATTACATCACACGAACCAAAGTTTTGCCGTTTGCTGTACAAATGTGTGTCTGTCCATCCATCTGTTAAGACCCGGTTTTCATAGGAATTGGTAAATGTATCAAGTTGACATTTATATCACACACTAAGATCTGTAGTCCCTTGACGGTGTAATAAACTTTAGAATCTAAGTCAATGCAATCAAAAGGTACAGTTGCTTATGTCATAAATCTCGATACTCGCAAATTCACCCATGAAAACCTATAGAGTCATTTGCGTTGACGTAGAATCATGAATTTTGGCAAAAAACAAGGTTTCACTGTACAACCGAGGGAAATAATCCTACAATCATTAATTTGTTATTACGTCACACGAAAAAAATCATTTGTGTCATTTGTTATCCGATTGTCACTCTGTAAGTTCGTCTGTTAAAACGCCTTTTCGTCAGGAATGGGTGGACATATCAGGTTGGCATTTCTGTCACATATGAGCTATGTGGTCCCTTGGTGATATAAAAAGTTTACCTTCTGAGTCAGTGCAACCAAAAGATATGACCATTTACTCATTGAACCTTATAGGATACTTCGCCTTCACCCAAAATTATAAATTTTGGCAAGAAGCAAAATTTCAAAGTACTGATGTGATACAATCGCCCAAAGTTGAATTTCACAGTTACTGCGAGAATGTGGAAACACGCTAACACGTTGCCCCACATATACCAAGTGCATGATTATAAGATCCTTGTGCTTGAGTAAAATCTTCGTCCAGCTTCTAAATATGTTGATCTGTTCTTTAAGACATGTCCGAAAGAACAGACCCCATTTTGATCCTGCAGCCACAATGAACCAAGACACAAAGGAATTACATACCTTAACTGTCAGTGGGCATTGATTTATAACAATGGGGAAAGTTGAAAATTTGTAGCTGACGGGGATTCGAACGCAGTTCTCCTGTTTACTAGGCAGATGCGCTGACCACTACGCCAACTGGACACAGTGGTCGCTAGTTCCTACCCCAGCCCAGCCTGAACACAGATCGAGCTTGAAAAACAGGATAAGGTGTACCAAACTGTGAAAAAAGAAGCAACGCAGAAGCAGTGAACGGTCCAAGCTCCAGATGTGCAATATCGAGCTAACTGCAAGAACCGTGGCGTCGTGGTTGTGCGGTCACAGTGTTGGACTGCAGAGTGGAAGATTCGTGGTCAACCGTACCCCGTTCCCAACTTTTTTCAAGAAACTATGAAAGTTCCGTCCTGATATTGACGTGTCTGTTCTTATTCTGTAGCCTCGGCAATTGTCATACTATAGATCGACTATAGAATATGAGTCATTCAGTAAGAATTATTACCATCGCAAGTAAATGTGATAAGTATTGGGACTGGGCGAGTTTCAGCATAGACCTCTCACTAAATGAAAGCAACGAATTAACGGATGTGAACTATGTTACAACAAAGGAATTCAAGGATCAAAAGTTTCAAAACGGAATACAAGAGTGGTGCTAGTGCAGAACACATAGGTTGTACGTAGGATCGGAGTCCCTTCCTTAGACCTCCATTTTGTAAGCGAACGTTACACCACGACACAGACACAAATTTGAATACAGCGAACAGACGTGTCAACGCTGAATGGACAATTCATAACTTTATAAGAAAACAGGGTCATAATGACGATTTGAACACGGATCTCCTCCTTCGCAGTGTAACACCGTGACCACACAACAACGACGCCGTAGATATTCAAATTCGCTCGATGTTACACGTCTTGAGCTTGGGTCGTTTACTGTTTTCATTTTGCTTCTTTTTTTTCCTAGTCCAGTACACCTTCTTCCTGTTTTCATGCTTGATCTGTGTTCAGTTTTTGGCGGGCTGTGCTCTGGGCCGTCTTACTACTAAATCTGAGGGGGTGCGATGGGGCGTTTCCCTTGTTAGCTATGGCTTTCTTAGCGTCCCGTTTATTAGCTGCTGGGGAAACTCCGCGAGGAATTTAGGCACGCGCCCAGCTCAGATGTGATCGGCTGGGTTACGCTGTTTTGACGGAAACTCGCTCAGTATACTGGCTCGTACCTCGGACCCGTAGTGGATGCTCATCGTGTCGCCACGTCTGATTGCTGCATCGCAGGCCGAGGCTTTGTCTGCTGGGGAGCCGCAACTTTGGTCCTGCCTGCGCAGTTAAGGGCAATATTCTGAAGTTGGGGTTTCTTTCTGCTGCCTTAGCTGGTGGACGGGGCCGCATGAACTGTCTACTATTTACTTTTTCCTGGTACACGAACGAGGCTGACCAATATTTTGCGAGTGTCGATTGTTCGTCAATTCAGGAGACGACACCCACTAACTGTGCAGTCACTCTGAATATCGTTCGTTTATTTTAACATTAAACTGGTTTGAATCTTTCTACTGGCCGTTTTTGGCCGATGCCTTTGTGTGGATCAGCATCCTGGCGACGATGATCTGTCTCAAACAAATACTGTTTTCAGAATGAGATTTTCACTCTGCAGCAGAGTGTGCGCTGATATGAAACTTCCTGGCAGATTAAAACTGTGTGCCCGACCGAGAGTCGAACTCGGAACCTTTACCTTTCGCGGGCAAGTGCTCTACCATCTGAGCTACAGAAGCATATCCTTTCTTTCAGGAGTGCTAGTTCTGCACGGTTCGCAGAAGAGCTTCTGTAAAGTTTGGAAGGTAGGAGACGAGATACTGGCAGAAGTAAAGCTGTGAGTACCGGGCGTGAGTCGTGCTTCGGTAGCTCAGATGGTAGAGCACTTGCCCGCGAAAGGCAAAGGTCCCGAGTTCGAGTCTCTGTCCGGCACACAGTTTTAATCAGCCAGGAAGTTTCATATCAGCGCACACTCCGCTGCAGAGTGAAAAACTCATTCTGGAAACATCCCCCAGGCTGTGGCTAAGCCATGTCTCCGCTATATCCTTTCTTTCAGGAGTGCTAGTTCTGCACGGTTCGCAGAAGAGCTTCTGTAAAGTTTGGAAGGTAGGAGACGAGATACTGGCAGAAGTAAAGCTGTGACTACCGGGCGTGAGTCGTGCTTCGGTAGCTCAGATGGTAGAGCACTTGCCCGCGAAAGGCAAAGGTCCCGAGTTCGAGTCTCGGTCGGGCACACAGTTTTAATCAGCTAGGAAGTTTCATATCAGCGCACACTCCGCTGCAGAGTGAAAATCTCATTCTGGAAACATCCCCCAGGCTGTGGCTAAGCCATGTCTCTGCTATATCCTTTCTTTCAGGAGTGCTAGTTCTGCACGGTTCGCAGAAGAGCTTCTGTAAAGTTTGGAAGGTAGGAGACGAGATACTGACAGAAGTAAAGCTGTGAGTACCGGGTGGGAGTCGTGCTTCGGTAGCTCAGATGGTTGGTTCAAATCTTCCATCGAGTGAATATTTCCTCTGTAATAAAAAAACTGAGTGAATGGATCAATAACGAACTTCAATGGGCGTCAGGGGACGTCCGCCACGAACAATTGCAACGAACTATGGTAGAGCACTTGCCCGCGAAAGGCAAAGGTCCCGAGTTCGAGTCTCGGTCGGGCACACAGTTTTAATCTGCCAGTAAGTTTCATATCAGCGCACACTCCGCTGCAGAGTGAAAATCTCATTCTGGAAACATCCCTCAGGCTGTGGCTAAGCCATGTCTCCGCTATATCCTTTCTTTCACGAGTGCTAGTTCTGAACGGTTCGCAGAAGAGCTTCTGTAAAGTTTGGAAGGTAGGAGACGAGATACTGGCAGAAGTAAAGCTGTGAGTACCGGGCGTGAGTCGTGCTTCGGTAGCTCAGATGGTAGAGCACTTGCCCGCGAAAGGCAAAGGTCCCGACTTCGAGTCTCGGTCGGGCACACAGTTTTAATCTGCCAGGAAGGTTCAAATACTGTTTTAGTTGTGAGAGGGTATCTGCTAAAGAAGAATTATGTGTTTTCTAAATTAAAGTTTTAGTGTTTGTTGTATCCTGTATTGGAGTCCGTCTTATAATTAGTGTCTTATCTGATGCTAGCGGTCAAATGGTCTCGTGGTAAATGAGGGAGATCCACGTATTGGCTGTCACTCACTTTCTGTGTAAGTCTAATTTGTGCTCCACGTGGGGAGTTTTTCGACCGACTTTCTGGGAAGTCGGCCGAAATTGAACCGTACAGTATGTTCCTAATACGTCTACTTCAGTCTTTTGACTTGCTCGTAATTTCTTTGCTTATAAAAATACTTGGTAAACCGCTCAGCCTGCATCATAGAAAAACACATTATTTTAAATTTCCCATTTTCTGTGATTACGTATATTAGTAAAATAGGCTCTTCACGGCCATGTATGTAAAACCAAAAGCACATGTCTGCTTCACACTCATATATATTATTTTAAATTCACTGTCAGGTATAAATTTTCATTTTAATGAAATAGCAGTTTCGTTTGGCTGTTGAACCAAAAACCTGTTTCACAGACGTGAAGGTTATTTTTCCGTTTTTTAAATTCAGCTTTTACGAAATTGATGTTTATTGGTACTAAAGTTTTCACCACAGACGTAGACATTGGTTTATATAAATGTCAGCCAACAGAAATTCCTTTCGGCTGCTTCAAAGCCGACTAATTTTTCTATCTGGTGACTGGCATTACTAGGTCCAAAAGTCTCCTTGAGAAACGCATATACTGATTTAATTTCCCACGATTCCTTACTTTCCCAACTAGTGAGAACTATTACGTCCGGTCCTTTTTTTCCAACTGTATATGTGAATTATGTTAAAGTTTTGGCGTTTACTGATGCTACTATGTATTCTTCACAGGCGTGTATACGGTGTTTCCTGATTTCCTGAATCGGCTATTTGCCTATATGCATTACAGAATCTTTTTGAATAAAATTTTGATAAATTGTGGGTATTTCTCAGAACCTGACGAATTTTTTTTCAAGCTTAGCCTCGGCGGCGAACAGATGTGACTTACTTTTTTAAATAACAAATAATCACCTTCTGTGATGAATCAATAAATAATTTTGCTTCTAATATTTGACTCTCACTCACTACCTTACTACTAATAGATCTTAACTTTCTATTAGTTCAGTTTTGCTGCCAGGAATTGAGGATCTGTAGCCACTCAAGACCGTAATAAGATAATATCTTTCATGGGTGACCAAACTGTTTGCCTAATTCCAAAATTGCATCACAAATGAACAAAGGTGCTCTTGTGTAAGTTTCAAAGTCAATTAAATGATTGTTTTGAAAAGGAACACTTGGTCAGTAGATACCAGAGCAACATGTCTGATGTGTCACAAACAGTTTCTAATAGTTTTCTACAAAACATGAGTAAATACTAAACCATAATAACAAGCTTTAATTCAATTTTAATTCATCAGTATTTACATTTCACATAGTTACTAAACCTGACACACAGGACAACTCTGTGGCTGGAGAAACTGAATCCACTGCAGCCAAAAAATTCTTTACAATATATTCAAGAACTCAATAATCTGATTTGTGGTCTGCTTGGGGTATGTTAAGTGAAGGCTCGGACTTCTTTTTGTTGATATTAAATATGACCCTAGAAGAGAGGATGAATTTGCAGATGGGCCGCAGCAAGCAAAGTGTTTCTGAAAAATAGTTTTTCGTTAGGATCGAATATGAATTCAAATGTTTTGAGACATTTTCTAAAGATATTTTATGAAGTGTAATCTAATATGGAAGTCGAAAGTGGGCGATAAAAGGTGTGTGCAAAAAGTTGATATACGTAACTCCATTGGTAGAATGAGACATCTCATGTATCATTTGGAACTGATTTGAAGTCGTTAGTATCTGAAGTTTTTCCCATCAGTTCATAAAATAGACTCTGTAGTGACACCACTATTTAGGATAGGGAAAGTTAGTTTTGTGAGATATTCGGAGCACGAGTTACAGCCAGGTATGGGCCGGATTGCATACCAGCAGTTGGAAAAGCGAATAGAGGTCACAGGGGCATAGAACTTCTGGAGAGAGCGCACACAGCAGTTTCCATTGCGCAAGTCATAGGCACAAGAGGGCCACTTGTCAACCTAAGTGTTATGAAAATGTGACACAAAGCGGCGTGTTAGCAAAACAGAGCTGCACAGCCGAGTATAAATAGGTGCTGTTCTCTAACGAGATTCATTCAAGTGTGGCAGCTCTCCTGGTCAGCGGGGCGTGTCACACTGCCGGGCTACACGCAGCAACAGATGGGGCGACAACGTCCTAGTCCACAGCGGGTCTTTGGTTTGACGCTCTGAGGCCGATGCAGGGTCTGCAGCCAGCCAACGGTGTGCCACTCTTCGACTCGCTACTGCGGGCAGTCGTCTCAGCTCCCAACACACGACATAGACTTCTGAGGCGAATGCCGCAGAATCGAACGCCGGATCACAGGCAGTCATTGCTGCCGCATTCTCAGCTACGCCAGCGAGGAAGAAGCAGCGGCAGGACCAGCCTACGGCTCCTGGCGGAGCAGCGTGAAGTCAACACGGACTGTGGCCACTGAGTCGGCTGCTGGCGAAGCCATCGTGACGTAATCGGAACTTTGCAGCTGTCTTACAAGGCCAGCATGGCACAGCGTTGCATTGCACAGGCCACTGGGGTGCTTCCTCAGCACTGTGGGGCCCTGTAACACAGACCGAGGTGAACGGAGCACTGTAGTGGAAACAAATAAATCATCTGAAAAGTTCTTGCGGAGTTTTAATACGGCACCTCCTGGCCCCATCCACTGCATTTGGTATCTTCCCACTACATTTGGTTATCCTGATACATTCGGTGGCAGTAGTCGCCACAAAAATTCTAAGACAAAAAAGCGGACTCACCACAAAGGAATTACCTGAATTGGGTAGAAATCGGTAAATGTGATGTACATATACAGACATAAATGATAATTTCAGAAAAATTGGATAATTTACTAAAGAGAAAGAATAATCGGTTCATCTAGACCGGAGGGCCCAGTTCATTCCATGCAAACACAGCCCACACTATTATGGAGCCACCACTAACTTCCACAGAGCTTTGTTGACAACTTGGGTTGCCGGCTGCGGTGGCCGAGCGGTTCGCAGGTTCGAATCCTGCCTCGGGCATGGACGTGTGTAATGTCCTTAGGTTAGTTAGGTTTAAGTAATTCTAAGTTCTAGGGGACTCATGATCTCAGATGTTAAGTCGCATAGTGCTCAGAGCCATTTGAACCATTTTTGAACAACTTGGGTTGATGTCCTCTTGGTGTCTGCGCTACACTCCAACCCTACCAACAGTTCTTACCAACTTAAATCGGCAGTGATCCGGCCAGGCCACGGTTTTCCAGTCATCTACGATCGAACCGATATGGTCACGAGCCCAGGACAGGCGATGTCGCGCTGTTAGAGAAGGCACTCAAAATGGCTCTGAGCACTATGGGACTTAACAGCTATGGTCATCAGTCCCCTAGAACTTAGAATTACTTAAACCTTACTAACCTAAGGACATCACACGACACCCAGTCATCTCGAGGCAGAGAAAATCCCTGACCCCACCGGGAATCGAGCCCGGGAACCCGGGCGCGGGAAGCGAGAACGCTACCGCACGACCACGAGCTGCGGACAGCGAAGGCACTCGCGCGGGTAGTCTGCTGCCAAAGCCCACTAACACGTCAGTTGTCTGCTTAGCCGATTACCGCCACATTCCGCGGCGCTGTTCTAAGGGGTACGTTCTTCATTCGTCCCCCCTTGATTTCTGGGGTTACTTCAAGCAGTGTTGCTTGTCTGCTAGCACTGACAACTCTACGCAAACGCCGCTGATCTCTGTCGTTAAGTGGAGCCATCGGCCACTGCTTTGTCCATGGTGGGAGGTAATGCCAGAAATTCGGTGTTCTCTACACACTCTTGCCCCTGTGGATTTCAGAATACCGTATTCTCTGGTGATTTCGGAAGTGAAATGTCCCATGCATTTAGTTCCAACTAGATTCCGCGTTTAAAGTTTGTTAGTTCCGATCGTGGGGCTCTAAACAAGTCGGACATGTTTTCACGTGAATCATCTGAGTACGAACGACAGATTCGCCTGTGCACTGCCCTTTTACACCTGTAATTCGCCTACGCGATACTGCCGCCGTCTGTTTGTATGCATTCGCTGTCCCATGACTTTTCTCACCTCAGTGTATGTTTACTGCTAAAAGTAGGAACAATACATAGAACATGTTATTTACTTCAAGAAAATTCAGGGCCGGCCAGAAATTCTGCACGCGTGTGGTGCTCCTGCACATGTGCAACTTCCGGGTCACAGCGTGCACGCCGCAGCCGTCAGCGTTCATGTAGTGAAGGTTTCTACGCACAGATGTCGCTTTATCCACTTGCTGGGATACTCTGTACCGGGGCGTTCTAGTGCTCTTTCCACAGCTTGCAAGCCAACCATGGGAAGGTATTTCGCGTATTAAACATTTAAAGTACTGTCACAGTCTACTCATTGAGACGTCTACTTTTATGTTAACAGTTTAACCCAGTAAGACAAGTAATACAGTTAACAACCGTGGGTTTTTATTAAGGCAGCTTGACTGATGGCACGTAAATACGAGTAATGTTTTTGATCTAGTATTTAAGAAAGAGAGCACTTAGCGACTTCCAACGAACCTTATTCATGATTTCAAATAACATTAAACTAATGCAAGGTTTCCTATAACTAATTCTCGGTGCCCTCAGTTACAAAAAAAAAAAAAAAAAAAAAAAAAAAAAAAAAAAAAAAAAAAAAAAAAAATGGCTCTGAGCACTATGGGACTTAACATCTATGGTCATCAGTCCCCTAGAACTTAGAAGTACTTAAACCTAACACAACACCCAGTCATCACGAGGCAGAGAAAATCCCTAACCCCGCCGGGAATCGAACCCGGGAACCCGGGCGTGGGAAGCCTCAGTTACACCCACATAATTTCTGTCTCACTGACCTCTGAACAGAATGATAACCGCAGACTTCTCGATGATCACCTGTTATTTCAATACCATTATTGCTACATCTTTCATCAGCTCCGTCTGAAATCTGCATAATAACCGACAATTAAATGAATGTTACGTTTTATCGACTTCAGCTGAGCGTAGACCTTCACACATTAAAAAAAAAACCGTAAATGTAAGTATACATTGGAACAATCGGTTTAATGACTAACTTTCCTGATAATAATGTAACATGGAGCAGAATCAGGCACTAATGCATAGTTAGTAAACAATAATTTTTAGTTACGAAAGGAATAAATCCAAACACGTTTATCACTGGTCATGAGAAATGATAAGCGAGTTGATGTGTCTCATCCATTTTGTTAAGGACATTTAATTTTGCTTGCTGTTCTTCACTCTTGAGTACACTACACTCGTCTTTGTGGTTTTTATTGTAGTGTCTTTCAATTGAAAACTTACGCTGGCTGCCTATTATTCGGCGGCATAGCAAACACTGTGAGTTTTCACCAACGACTACAAAAAAGAATTGCAGTTCCCAGTCATTTTTAAACGACTGAGATCATAGATCTCCCGCCCTTTGCTTTTACGCAGTACCTGCCATTTCTCAGTACTTCTCTGT
Source organism: Schistocerca piceifrons (assembly GCF_021461385.2). Taxonomy (NCBI): domain Eukaryota; kingdom Metazoa; phylum Arthropoda; class Insecta; order Orthoptera; family Acrididae; genus Schistocerca; species Schistocerca piceifrons. The sequence continues at coordinate 1,129,961,500 of NC_060138.1, forward strand.
TAAGGTTACGGTTACCAGGCGTAAACGAGACTGGGTATGTTGCGCTCTTGCTTGTACGACATAAACAGGGAAGTGGAGCCGCCGCCGTTCATTTAGGACTCATGTCTAATAACTGATGTCGCTGTCGCTCGCTGTCGTACACGTGCGCACATGTGCAGCACTTCCGCACGTCTGCACACTGTGCAGCGTTTGGCCGGCCCTGTTCTAATTTATTACTCCCACATGTAAAGAGGCATAGACTTTTGAAGTTGAAACTACTGTCATTGTGTTCGAAGGAAAGTAAAAAATAATAATAAAACATCTCGCTGCATCTCGTCAGTGAAACCATAACTGGAGAAAAAAATAACATGAAAAAGATCTAGCGGTGAAGCTCGTGGCTGGAAATCGTAAGGTCGCTGGATTAAAATTCACTGGATCGAAACCCGATCGGAACACGGATTTTTGAGTCTGCCCTTAGCCTAGCATTTACTTCTCTACTGTGAGGTAACGGGCGAGTTGTGGCCACCTTGAAAATGTTCTAAGTTCAGAGTCGGCGGGGCCGCACGGGCCACTCGGCAAGCTGCGGCTCGTCAGCAACATACAGGGTGTTTCAAAAATGACCGGTATATTTGAAACGGCAATAAAAACTAATCGAGCAGCGATAGAAATACACCGTTTGTTGCAATATGCTTGGGACAACAGTACATTTTCAGGCAGACAAACTTTCGAAATTACAGTAGTTACAATTTTCAGCAACAGATGGCGCTGCAAGTGATGTGAAAGATATAGAAGACAACGCAGTCTGTGGGTGCGCCATTCTGTACGTCGTCTTTCTGCTGTAAGCGTGTGCTGTTCACAACGTGCAAGTGTGCTGTAGACAACATGGTTTATTCCTTAGAACAGAGGATTTTTCTGGTGTTGGAATTCCACCGCCTGGAACACAGTGTTGTTGCAACAAGACGAAGTTTTCAACGGAGGTTTAATGTAACCAAAGGACCGAAAAGCGATACAATAAAGGATCTGTTTGAAAAATTTGAACGGACTGGGAACGTGACGGGTGAACGTACTGGAAAGGTAGGGCGACCGCGTACGGCAACCACAGAGGGCAACGTGCAGCTAGTGCAGCAGGTGATCCAACAGCGGCCTCGGGTTTCCGTTCGCCGTGTTGCAGCTGCGGTCCAAATGACGCCAACGTCCACGTATCGTCTCATGCGCCAGAGTTTACACCTCTATCCATACAAAATTCAAATGCGGCAACCCCTCAGCGCCGCTACCATTGCTGCACGAGAGACATTCGCTAACGATATAGTGCACAGGATTGATGACGGCGATATGCATGTGGGCAGCATTTGGTTTACTGACGAAGTATATTTTTACCTGGACATCTTCGTCAATAAACAGAACTGGCGCATATGGGGAACCGAAAAGCCCCATGTTGCAGTCCCATCGTCCCTGCATCCTCAAAAAGTACTAATCTGGGCCGCCATTTCTTCCAAAGGAATCATTGGCCCATTTTTCAGATCCGAAACGATTACTGCATCACGCTATCTGGACATTCTTCGTGAATTTGTGGCGGTACAAACTGCCTTAGACGACACTGCGAACACCTTGTGGTTTATGCAAGATGGTGCCCGGCCACATCGCACGGCCGACGTCTTTAATTTCCTGAATGAATATTTCGATGATCGTGTGATTGCTTTGGGCTATCCGAAACACACAGGAGGCGGCGTGGATTGGCCTCCCTATTCGCCAGACATGAACCCCTGTGACTTCTTTCTGTGGGGACACTTGAAAGACCAGGTGTACCGCCAGAATCCAGAAACAATTGAACAGCTGAAGCAGTACATCTCATCTGCATGTGAAGCCATTCCGCCAGACACGTTGTCAAAGGTTTCGGGTAATTTCATTCAGAGGCTACGCCATATTATTGCTACGCATGGTGGATATGTGGAAAATATCGTACTATAGAGTTTCCCAGACCGCAGCGCCATCTGTTGTTGAAAATTGTAACTACTGTAATTTCGAAAGTTTGTCTGCCTGAAAATGTACTGTTGTCCCAAGCATATTGCAACAAACGGTGTATTTCTATCGCTGCTCGTTTAGTTTTTATTGCCGTTTCAAATATACCGGTCATTTTTGAAACACCCTGTATGTACTATTCATGAAGAAATTGGTCAATTATTTACTGTGTTTTATAAAGCAGAGAAACATTAGGCTACTGGGCTACTTTTTCTTCTATTCCTTTGATATATGTTTATTTAATTTGTTGATATATATAAAAATGTGTGTTAGAGCTTGTTTATGGTCCAGCCGTAGGAATACTTACTTAATTTCAAGTTATTTAAATGTAAATCCAGTATTTCGTACGTGTTTCAATATGTTTGTGTGAGTGTGTAGGCTTGGAGAAATGACGGGAGCGCTTTGGCAATCACAGCGCTCGTTACTGCGGTAAGCTGAAGTCATTGGAGGGACTGTATGGAAGTGGGGGAGGAGGAACGGGTAGCACAGGACACGGGGGTGTGCTGGACGGGAAGGCGCGACGGACGGTCGCAGGAAATACTTGGAGAGTGCTGAGCAGTTTGCGCGTGGTCGTGGGAGATAGAAATATTTCGTAGTGCCGACTTTTGCACTTGTGAGATTTCCGTGGCTTCTGCAGTGAAGATCTAGTATGCATTTAGAAGTGAATATCTCGTGAGCTATGTTGTTATTCATAACTAATTACGTGAAGTATGAATCTATTGTTTCCCTGTTATTCAACTAATATTTCATTTAACCGCTGGACCATCGACACCATTAAGTGTTTTGCAGTAATAAACGGCATGCTTAAAGGTACTTCTGCTATCGTACTCATCATTTAAAGTCGTTCAAAATAGTACCTGCACATTTTATTTAATTTCAATCTTTCATTTATAAATTTCTATGTTACATTAGAAATTCGCAACTGCCGAGTGATAGAAACCTTCGACAATTCGATTCATGTGTATATTCATACTGTATACTGTAGACTCATCAGTATTTGGCTTGTAATGCGGCAACTACGTATCCCAGCCCCTAGACAACGAAACCAACCAAAACTTTTAGTATTTCAACTCTGAGTCTGAGGGTACTTAGTTGAGGATCACATTTTTTTTTAATTGAAAGCCCGCACTATGATGTGTCAATTTGCCAGAAACGAGATGTGGGTTAGTTCCCGTATTAAGCTGTAAGTCTCCTTTCTACGTTTGTATAACTAGATTACGTAAGGGACGTGAAAGTCACCGAATGGCGTCCAGTTGCAATAGTTGCACCAGGCCATAAAGCCACACGAAATTATTGTTAACAGAGTCCCGCTAAAGAGTATTCCATGGAGTCATAATCGTTACAGTATTCTGTGAAGTACTGTGACTGGTGTGGGGCTCAACATTCATCCGTTGCTTACACCCAAACCACCAGATGTCAGACACTCAGATAGGTACCAAACGTTCTGTTTCGATAGAGTACCAAGCAAAACACCAATTTAATTCGTGCTGTTGTCCAGCAGAACGAGCGTAGACGTTAATTAAAAGTGATACTAGGACTAAGGAGCACAGGAGAAGCATAGCTCTGAGTATATTAAAAAACTAGAAACCCGCCTCGATTGCGTAAAAAGCACCTAGTGTTAACCTATACAAAGTCTAAACCACTACTTAACTTAATGGTATAACCTCCACCTCACACCGGCCTATGTTCGATGGGCCATGACCCGCCATAAACTGCACCTACAAATTGTCGCTCGCTTACACGCCCGACTCGCTACCTATGGACATGCGCAAGACAAGGGAAGTTACTTGAACGCGCATGTGCATACGAATACGTGAAAGTTTATACATGGGTCGTGGCTAAATAGCCCTTATATTCCCAACCGTGGATAAACGTATATACAAAAAATAGAATGGACAGAATAAGTGACGAGCTGAATAGGAGATGAAGCCTAAAAATAGCCGCACACTGTTGTTTATGCTAGGAAAGAAACATACATGAAGCTACATATGACAACAGGAGGAACTCTTAAAAACTATTCGTAAAGCCAATAGTAGCCTGGGGGGGGGGGGGGGGCTGAGGGGACGTAATCTAAAGAGGTATAGGGATAAAACGTGAGGTGTTCAACGGGCTAAAATCACCTTCGACGTAAAAGGAAATGAGGAAAAAAGAAAAAAGATGAACAGCTTGACCAACCGCGCTCACCAATCAGCGCACGCATGTGAAATCCCCAGATCATCAGATTTACAAGTATGAAGAACAAATTAAAGGTGCGAAACCTTCAAAAAATTTTCTGTTTCTTAGTAGGAGTTGGTCGTTAAGGATATTGTCTTTATCATGTTGCAGATGCTTAAAGATCTGCATTTCTTCCAAAACATCCAGTTTTAAGCCCTTAACCTCGGCATGAAGTAACTCGATATTAACCGGAGGGGCCGGCCGCGGTGGTCTCGCGGTTCTAGGCGCGCAGTCCGGCACCGCGAAACTGCTACGGTCGCAGGTTCGAATCCTGCCTCGGGCATGGATGTGTGTGCTGTCCTTAGGTTAGTTAGGTTTAAGTAGTTCTAAGTTCCAGGGGACTGATGACCACAGCTGTTAAGTCCCATAGTGCTCAGAGCCATTTTTTTTAACTGGAGGGCTCGGCGCATGAGCCGTTTGCACAAGGTATTCCGCATAAGTAGAGCCATTAGTACCGTCACCGCTTCTAGTAGGAATATGCTCTTTATACCTGAGACCCAGAGCTCGTCCCGTTTGCCCGATGTAAAATTTTGGAGAATCCCCGCATGTAATACTCCTGATTGGGAAAGTTTATCGCTCTTATTGTGCAAGGAGTGGACTAAATTCCTATGTAAACTATTATTAGTAGAATAGGCGACTCTGAAATTATGGGCTCTGAGTAAACGGCCCAATTTGTAACTTATATTGCCTATGTTAAGTAGTGGTCTAGACTTTGTACACATGTACTGTTTGTGTTTTTCCTTTTATTCGTTTATAAATGTATAGCTATTGTGTTCTTATAATCATTGACAAAGGTCTTCTTAGGCACTTGTGGGTTTTATTGTTCTGAAGAAGGTGTAGTTATCTACGCCGAAACCTAGGTTAACACTAGGTGCTTTTTACGCAGTCGAAGCGGGTTTCTAATTTTTTAATATATTAACTAACGATTGCTGATGCGCTGCGATGTTGATGGTTCTTATATAGCTGTGAGTAGCTGGCATGGGTCGCTTCCTTGGAGAAGTCCGTAGAGCGTTAGGTCGTCGTACCAGGGATGTGGGGTACAAACCCCAATGATGACACCTATTTGTTTTTACTGTATTATGAGTGAAAATGTTATGCAGGACAATTCATACTTCCGCATATGTGACGCAATTGTTTACTTATTCTACTGTTCCGATCCCTTATGTTTATTCTGTAAGACTACAAATGCACTAACTACTTCACGAGTGGTGTCCGTTCTGTCACACATGACCGACAGAACACCGCACATATCTATACAAATGGTTTTCTGCTTTCGACTAACGTAGCGTCAGCAAACTGCCGAAAAGATATTGCAACAAAGTCCGTAAAGCCCTTTTACATGTGAGGAAAATGATGTCACATATAACAGTGTCCAGTGTAAATAGTTAAAAGATATTGTCATCAGATGGTTTTAAACGTGGGACGTTTGGTGCGATGAGTTCTCACTCTACCAACTAACCCACACGAGGTCTACGAAACTATCAGTCTCAGATACGCTTTTCCTGTACACCGTAGTTCCGGTATTATTTTTAACTACCTTTTACGCATGTTCTGTTGGACGACAGCACGTAGCACCAACTAAATAGGTGTTTTGGTTGATACTCTACCGACAAACAACGTATGTTATCGATCTGACTGTCTGACATCTAGAGTTTTGGGTGTTAGGACACAGATACACATAAACAGCGCGCGCCGACATATTTATCGTGTTAAGGTTTGAAACCAACATACAAGTCACACGATGAAAGGCATAAAGTTGACTTCTCGTCGTTTTGGCGCTATGCAAAGCGGAGTCGACTGCTATACATTTTTACGTTTACAGCTGAATTTAACAGTTGTACAGCTTCTTGTATTGTTATTAAACATGCAGGAGAAATTGTAGATATTATTGCGACAGTTACCGTTTTTTACATTTTATCAGTTGGATTTGTAACTGTCTGAAACACTGCATTGACAGCTCTTTCTCTGCACAAGCGTCAATTTTTCGGAAAATTCCCGTATTTGTTGCACTGATACTCACAGGAGCAGAAGAAAAAATAAATCTTCGGTGAGAAACATTTAGTTTTCTGATAATTCCTTTGAGCCGTGCTGCGGCTCGCTTTGGTGCCGTGTGTAGGCTTCTACCAGATCATATCGTTTAGTTGGCATGGTTGCATTGTTTGTCTCCTTCTCGTGTTCACCAGAGCCACTCGGTTTCGTAAGCGTTGCCTGTACGCTAGTGGCAGCAGCGGCGCTGATCGATATGTAGTTCTGCTGCCCTATCTTTGGGGCCACCTCGTGCTTCTTCCGTGTGGTGTGAGTGTGGAGTTCGATTGCGGACACAGGAGTAGCGAGTTCCGCGTGGAGCGATAACACGCCGAGACCGCTGGGGGCGTGTACGCACTGCCGCATCGAAGGGCTGTGGTCACGAGAGTGCACGACCTCGTCGGAACAGAATCCTGTAAGTTTAGGTTGAGCGCGTCGAACCAGATCGCTGGTGGATCATCAGCGATCGGCTTGTTATCTTTGGTGCGTCCCCGGGCATGAGCAACTTCGCGTTTTCGGCTGGGGCGCGCGGGACGGCGAGAGGCAGTCGGGTTTGGGGCGGCCGGTGAGACTGGCGGAGTTGCGGCTCGGGCGTAAGCACATGTGTGATGTCTGTTACGCTGGGGCTGTTTGCGAATCGTGAAACGCCTGCGGCGGTTACTGGTTCCCTGGAAGGCATTTCGTATAAACTGTGCCAAGCCTCGCAGTGAGAGGGGAGTCCGGAGTTGGTGTTGGCCTAGATGCTTGTAGAAATTGAGGTGCCTGTGTGAGAAGCACGGTGTGGGCCTGTTGGTTGCTTCGTCCTTATGGCAGCCACCGCAAGCGTATGTTCGGCCGGAATGTCTACTGTTTGTGGTGAGCATAGTGTGAACAAGTTCCCGTAGGATGTGCTCCCGGCCTGACTCTTAGCTCCCACGCCCGGGTTCCCGGGTTCGATTCCCTGCGGGGTCAGGGATTTTCTCCGCCTCGTGATGACTGGGTGTTGTGTGATGCCCTTAGGTTAGTTAGGTTTAAGTAGTTCTAAGTTCTAGGGGACTGATGACCATTGCTGTTAAATCCCATAGTGCTCAGAGCCATTTTTGACTCTTAGCCTGTGTTATTTGTGGTTGCCGACCTCTTGTCTGTTACTGATTCCGGGTGTCCTGTAAGATTTCACAGCAAAACTGTGTTTTTGTGGCGTTGTGTGTTTCTGGGTCAGCCTCCGCCTAGAAAAGGAAAAGATTTGAAATTCCTTAATGCTGTAATTTAAACACATAAAGAAAAAATTGATTTCTTAATTCCTGTTTAATGCCAGACAGATTCAAATTTAGTTTACCTGGTTATTGGCTTAACTCGTGCTTCACGAACTAAATCAGCTAATAATGAAATTGTTTGTTTTATTCGTGTTTAATGTCAGATCCAAATGTAACTTCATTTATGTATTTGAAATAAATGTGTTGCATTGACTTAATGAATTATGTGCAATCGAAGTAAGGGACCCAGTCCTTCATTAGTGCTTAACAGTGGCGTGCGGTTCGGCTTGTGAGCCCCGTGCTCGGACCACGCGTTTTCAATGCGCGTAGAGAAATCTTCACCATTGTGAAATCTCGCGATCTCCTGTGACTGTGGTTTCATTGTACTGTGGTTTTGGGTCACAGATTTTACTCAACGTACTCTTAGGGCGAGGTGACAGTTGTGTTTGTTGGTTGGTTTGCGATTCTTCTACGTTAGTCGGAGTCATTCCTTCTTGTTCCGGGCGCTCTAAGCACAGTATTCTGCGGGCGGAGCCCAGACCGCCGGTTCCGGCTTTGGCGTAATTTTACATTTGGCATTTGTTTTGTTGGATGTCAGGTAGCCTCACCAAGTTTATCATTAGTCGCTCGTTAGACTGCCACTTGTCCAAGTTACCATCTTCTGATCTGAATGCCACTCTTGGCTGCCTTTCTCTTCGCACCAAAAACATTTGGTGCGTCCTACTCAGAGGTCGATTTCTGGAGCACCGTCTGTCACTGGCCATTGTGTTTTGTTTTATTATTGTATTATTAAGTTATCATCATTTGTCTCACCTGTTTGGTGATTTATTGTATGTTTTTCTTTTTAAATTAACTTTTGCTATGCCATTCGCCATATGACAGTATATTTGTTAAATTTTTTCTAGTTGCCATTTTGGGGTTGAAGGCATTCAGCCGTGATTGTGATTACTTGCTTTAAAATTCAGATTGCGACCACATCGGCTTGCTTTCCAAAATTATTTGCTATCCGTATTTTATTTACGTTTGTATAATTTTTTTATAATAGCCATTCTGGCGTTAAAGGCCTCAGCCGTGAGTGTGGTTACTAGCTTTAAAATTCTGACTGCTACCACATTGGGTTGTTTTTAAATTATTTGCAGCCTGTGTTTCATACATGTTTGCTAAATTTCTTAATAATTACCATTTTGGGCGTTAAAGGCCTTCAGCAGTGATTGCGGTTACTTGCCTTGAAATTCTGCTTGTGACCACATTGGTTTGTCTTCAAAATTATTGGCTGTCTGTATTTTATGTATTTGTGAAATTTTAAATAACTGCCATTTTTCGGGTTAAAGGCCTTCAACCGTGATAGTGGTTACGTGCCTTAAAAGTCTGATTGCGACCTCATTGACTTGGTTTCAAAAATTATTTATTAAAATAAATGGGTGAAACTGCAGAAAAAAAGCAATAGTAATTGATTCGGGCCCCCTCCACAATCGTAACCCCATCCTGCCTTACTTAATTACCAGGTTTCACCCTCAAAAGTACGTGTAAAATGTTTCAGTATGCTTCTATAAAAAAATACAATAGTTTATACCAAGTGCCCGGTTATTAGGCAGAATAAGTGTTCTTTTTTTTAGCAGATTTGCTTATTCCAGCGCTGGAAGCGAAACAATACAGCATAAGAAGCGTAAAATATTACAACATTTTGATTATAGAGATTTCTCTTGTAGTATTTAGATAGTAACATCATGTAGTGTCTAAACCTTCGTCATTCATTGAGTGTTAAATCTGAGCATAGTTTTAGGAGATACACGTACGATGACCCTTAATCAACGTAATGAATACTCACAAGATGGAAGACCATTCCTATCTGCTTGGTAACGATTCACTCCTTAACTTTAGCTTATAAAGACACTGAACTACTCTCCTAAGAGGTGTACGCAAATTTGTGGCGATTCAAAAATAAATTTCACCGTGAAACGATATACTTCATCCTTTCAGAGGTCTTTCGGTGCAACCAAACGCCGCAAAAGATTTCACCATTGTAACAAAGAAATATTGAAAGAAAATACTATAACTAAGATCAACTGAAAACGATTTCAGAAGTCACCTTCAAATGGTAGTCAGCTGACTGAGTTGCTGATTTCAGAATAATGACGTCAGGTGGGATCTATCATCTGTGGTCTGTTGTCTGTTGATAGTGATGCGTAACTGTCTTTGCAACTAGTCTGGTGGGTATGTGTCATGTAACGCAGTAATGGTCGGCTGCGAGGATGTGGTGATACAGCTACAGGTGAAGGACTGGAAATGCCTTGCGTCTTTCGGAGACTTCTGTATAACAGCAACTTTTCAGGTACCAGAAACCAAATTACCCTATTTGCCGTGTTGTGTAATAACAGCACTATAGTTTTCAGTCTCGTACGATTGCAGTATGGAGAGCTGATCATTTTTTTTTCAATCTGTACACAAAAACTCAGCGTTATACGCACATCGTAGAGGACAGAAAAATGTAGCGGAGATACAGGTATACAGTATGGCTTTCAATCATAATTAATAACTGGTGTGTAGCCGAGGAATTTGTTGTACTGGTGGGTATTTTGTATTACTTATCTGATATCAGTCAACTCGTTCATTATCATGTGAAATGCAAACAGTTCCATGGAAATCATCTTAAAAAGAACGCCACATTTTTCGAAGGAGAGGTTATATGCTATTACACAACATCTTCCTTTTGTTTCCAGCTGGATTCGGTATTATAACTGACTTATAAAATGTCCTTCAGTTCACCTAAAGACCTCACCTAAATAGTACAATCTGGTCCAGAGCGTATAATGTTTCCTTTCCCTTCCATACAAGTCAAGTTCTACTTATGCACTTAAGACACGTGAATTTTGTGATTCTTTCGCCCTTACATTCTATGATACTTTCGTTGTGCAAGTACAATGGCCCAAAGCTCCTTCATAGACGTTAACTGAAGAAACTAGTTCTGTGGATAGTATTAAATGTTGTTGTTGTTGTTGTGGTCTTCAGTCCTGAGACTGGTTTGATGCAGCTCTCCATGCAGTATTAAATGATTTAGCTTAATTATGTATTTTTAGCTTCAATCAGGTTTCTCATTTTACTTTTATTCGTCAACAGTTGCTTGCAGCCATTGCACTTATGCACTTAAGTCAGGTGAATTTTGTGATTCTTTCCCCCTTACATTCTATGATACTTTCGTTGTGCAAGAACAATGGCCCAAAGCTCCTTCATAGACGTTAACTGAAGAAACTAGTTGTGTGGATAGTATTAAATGTTGTTGTTGTTGTTGTGGTCTTCAGTCCTGAGACTGGTTTGATGCAGCTCTCCATGCAGTATTAAATGATTTAGCTTAATTATGTATTTTTAGCTTCAATCAGGTTTCTCATTTTATTTTTATTCGTCAACAGTTGCTTGCAGCCATATGTTACATGCTTTAATTTATTTGGTATTACAAATTGTGTGGCTATAGCGAGTGCATTGTAATGTGCAAGAACGTACATACTTCCTTATTTCTCCGAGCTTCTCTCTTGCCTGTTGTCTAAGATATATGGGGCATAAATTCTTACGGTTGTAGTTGGTGCATTTCGAGCTCCTTAACGAGTGCAATATTTCCCTACGCTACTCAACAATTAACGCCAAATATCTTTTAACATCGCATTAAAGTATTAAGTGTCGTAATGATACCACTAAACAGTTTGTGTATTATATATACTGTGAAAGACAGGCATGCGTCTTCAATTACCTTTAGAGGTTTGAATTATAAGTTTATAGAGAGTTGTCAATCAAAGTTATATTTTGTTATTTTGTTACTAAATGCTGTTGCCGCAGAATGGCAGCTGTTGACGTTTCTCCGTGTGTGTAACGGAAGTATTATCGCTGGTTAATTTAGTGTCCATCCTAGTATTTACTAAAAATCATATGTTACATTTGCAGACTACGGAAAACACGGAAATAAATGTGATCAGATGTAAGTCTGAATTTTAGCTAGAAATGACGCATAAATGCCCGCAGATGAATTAAGTTTTCTGTGGGTCAGTAAATATTCAAAAGTACAACGCATATTTTACTCAGTGATTTGCAAATAAACATTACGAACTGCGAGCACTATCGTGTCCCCTCAGCAACGTTAAACTATTCACTTCTCAGAAAAGCATATTGTGATAATGTTTCAAACAGGTCTTGATTTTCTTGTTTTGTTGCTCCAGAGAGTTTACTTTAAAATGTTCTTTGTGCGTTTAAACTATGCACTGAACGTTCTAGTGAAATAAGACAGGAAATTATAATCGCTGGAACGTCGCTCTTTTTAATGAAAGAAAGTAGTAGCACGGAGATTTATACGCCACGGACAAGGAAATGTAGGCTACATGAAATAAATCTGAAAAACACCCTATGTACAGGAATACTTAAAACGTGAAAGTTGCTTCCCACATCATTGCTGAACGTATGGCTTAGTGGTATGTCATAAAACTATACACATTCAGTTAATTTGAAAGTTAGCTCAGTTTCTCTAAATTCTAGACAACGAGGCAGTATTATCTGCATGTTATTCTGGGGAATTATAAATAAAAGGAGTAGTCCATAATAAATTCAGATTATAATCTATGCATGGAAACACAAGTAAATTTCACTTCTGTTTCAGTCTGGCGGTTTCTAGTAAATCGACTAAAATAATTCAGCTACAGTATGATTTTAAGAGAAAACGTTAAATTAGAACGCAGCTGTTCAACCAACACAGAGGAGAATAATAGAGTGAATGTTCTACAACTATGTTCCTGAGGATAACAGAACTAAGGGGAAAAAAGTGAAAGATCAGAAATTGTTTGTTTTTCTTCCGTCAGCGTTTAGAGTGTACAAGCAAATGTATCGAATATAAGAAGAAGCAAAGGTGTTGGAAAAGCGTTCGACGTGGTCTGGTTAGAAAGTCCATTAAGAGAGGGAAAACTGGAAACAATTTGACAGTTGTGGAATACGACAGACGAAATGATTGAAATTGCTCACTATTTAGCATCATTCGATTACCTTTCTTCTCACATTTGGAACTATTATCCTTCGTCTCTCTCTTTCTCAATCTCTCTCTCTCTCTCTCTCTCTCTCTCTCTCTCTCTCTTTCTCTCGCTGTGTCTGTCTCCTTCAGCGTTTCTTTGCCCTCCTATCGCTGTCTGTATCCTACTACGGTTATTAATTCTGGAATAAGGTATCTGGAATGATGGAAGAACATAAATGATAACGTAACGACGAATACTCGTTTTCTACATCATTCCAGAAAAAAATCTAAGAGGAACTCGACTGAAAAATTGTGTATTCTGAGGGTCATCAAATTTTAATTCCGTACAAAGAGCTTGCGATATAAGAGGATTTGCTATTCTACACATGGTCTTCCACCAATGACGTAGTGAACATGTCAGATGGCGTGAGCAATATGCCGACTCTGACATTATATCCCTTGCCAATATTTAGAAATTTACACAAAAAAGGTCCGATCAGGAGAATTTATTGACACGGGAATCGAAATTTTTTGTGGTACAGGCTATGATGCTCATCAAGTCGAGTATCGCTAAATAGCTCTACAGTTTGTAATACACCTCCCCCCACTCTTTTCCCCAGACAGAAATTCATTGCCTCTCTTTTTTCTTAAAAAATGTCTTCTTGTTGACTGGTTGGAACCAGGATCACATGTCATCTTCAGTTCCTCTTCTTTCTTTGCTGTTTCCAATATTTGCAATACTTCTTAATTTTCTCTTCATATTGTCTTTTGCTTTCATCTGTCCATGTTGTTCCGATTTTTTATTTTTTCTGCCCCGAAAGCCTACTAAATTTTGTATTTTGTTCTCTAAAAGGTATGTTTCTGTTATTTTTGATTCTTTGATGTTTTTTCCTTTCTATTTCATTTCTTATTTCTGAAATGCATGCTACTGTCGACTCCTTTCCCCGTAAATACAGGAATATTTGTTTCATTGGTTGTGGGAACACTATCCACACCAAAAGACCGTATTAAACTCATACAGCTGAATAAAAGCTATTTATTTTGTACTTCTGCAAGAAAATATAAGACAACAACAAGTCAGTTGCTACGTCATTTTGATAGGAAACAAGGAGAACAGAACGAAGGTGAGCGGACACAGAGATATCTCACACTATTCTAACGTAGCGATTGTCTTTCGTTCTGATTTCTGTGTCACTACGAAGACCCAGCTCCCTACCCCATCCCACCCCACCTTTGGCAGAGCGGATCTTCGAGTATAGAGGCGTGTCTGTTTATCACACTGCTAGCCCTGAAAGGAGATGGCAACTGTTCCCGTGAAACCGCTGCAGCATCCGCTTGCAGCGAAAGCTGTTCAGCCGGTGGCGCCATTACTGCTTAGCTCGTGGCTTCCGGTGTAGGCGAAGGTCCAGCTTTGATCCGTATTAGGTTCAAATGGTTCAAATGGCTCTGAGCACTATGGGAGTTAACATCTATGGTCATCAGTCCCCTAGAACTTAGAACTACTTATACCTAACTAACCTAAGGACAACACACACATCCACGCCCGAGGCAGGATTCGAACCTGCGACCGTAGCGGTCGCACGTTTCCAGACTGAAGCACCAAGAACCGCTCGGCCACACCGGCCGACCCTTATATTGTGATGTTGGTTTTAAGGATATTTGGAATTTTTTAATTATTGTTGGTGTGGCCTTCAGGAGAGCAATAATTTTATTTTAAGAGTGCTACTTGGATGTGTTTTCCTGACTTCTAATTCAGGCCTTCAGCCATTTGTTGTTTGATGTTATTGTTGGTGGCCTTCGGCCCTAAAATTGTGGATTTTTTTCTGTGATAAGACCTTCAGCCGTCATACAGTCAATTGTGCTTTTTTAAGTTTGTTTTAAAATTTTAATTTCTTTAAATAAAGCTTACGTATTTGTTGCGCAACCGAGAGTAACTGATTCGGCCCCTTCCACAATAGTAATCTTATCCTGCCCCATACTGAGAAACCAGCTCTCACATTTGTTTGTCTGTACATGGACATCACTCAAACCCTTTGGATAATTCCTTCGTAGTTCGCCGTCTCGTTTGTTTTTCTTCGTGTTACAGTGTATTTTGAATTCCAGAATAAAATTTCCAAATACTCTGATCTTGACGCAGTGCGTAGTTGCATTGCAGCAAAAATTGCAGATTTTTTATTAATACAGATATGAGAAATTTGTCACTTCGAATTGGGAATTTTCTAATAAAGTTATTTACAACCTTCGATATTCTAGTGCACCAACGATATTTGGTCTTAAATTTCTGAAGCTGGAAGTGAACTGCAGTAGCACATGCCATAGGCAAGTGCACGTGTTGTGGTTTACAAAACATAAGACGACCTTGGCGTGTTGCAAGGCCTGTCAGCATGACAACGTATGGACACGCTTGGCACAGCAGTACCCAACCAGTGGATGTCATAAGCCCTTCCTCACAGCAGCTGCCAAAATGTTTAGCATACTTGCCACGAGGCATATCAAAGGCCAAAACAGCACAGCTTGGAAGCACATAAATACCTAGACATAGTCCGCGGCTCGTGGTCTTGCGGTAGCCTTCCGCGCACGGGGTCCCGGGTTCAATTCCCGGCGGGGTCAGGGATTTTCTCTGCCTCGAGATGACTGGGTGTTGTGTGTCTATCATCATCATTTCATCCTCGTTCACTAGCAAGTCGCCGTAGTGGCGTTAAAGAACTTGTGGAGTGGTGGCCGAACCGCCCCGCGAGGGGTCTCCAGGCCACCAATGCCATACGCTCATTATTATTACCTAGACATATACACTAAAGTCATTTTTTCTAGAATCGCAGCTCCGTCACCATGGGGCTGTGTCACTTTCTCGTCATATGGAATACTGTTCGTGGTCCGCTGTTCGATTCTGCGTCATGGCAGTGTGCCCTGAGACCGCATGTCCTGGAGATGCCTCCAGAGTGGGCCATCACCACCCTGGGAAGTAGATCGCCGGCCATTGACACAGATGAAGTGTCTGGACAGCATGAGGTGTGTCGCAGCTAGCCAGGGTACCATGGACTTGGGGGTCGCCACTGACAGGAGCAGTTCCATGACGGTCTGCTGTCCGGCGGCCAATGCTCCACTCTGTCAGCATTGTGTAGCGACACGCAGTAGGCCGCTGAATGGAGAAGCCAAGCTACTACTTCCTGTATAGTGAGCCACGGCGTAGTGCCCTAGTATGGCATTTTAAATTACAATCTGTTTAATTGTTGCCTTGCGGTGCCCCCCCCCCCCCACACACACACACGCACACAAACACCCCAACCCATCTCCATCAGCCATATAACAATACTCAGACGACATTCCGCTTCTGTCAGACGGTGATAACAATGACATACAAATGATCCATCAACAACTAAACAGCCTGAACCCTAAAAATGAAGTTTACAATGGACGTAGAACATAATAAAGCACTTCTGACAGCGGCATCGTGTGACCGACCTGTAGTATTATGAACGGTGAATAAATTTTCAACTGCCAAGGTCGCTAAAATCATTTATTCGTACGGATGACCGCTTTCGGCAATGCTCTCTTGTCATGTAGGACCTATGTTTACATCATTACATAATCTCCTCTTTCTGTACAGTCAGTGGTGCTACATAATTTATGTCTACGTTGGTATCGTGAGCTATACTAGAAGCCACAGCAATAACGCCTGCGTACATAGCGGTTTGTATGGCCACACTTACTGTACTGAAGGAGGGTATCATGTAATTATGTAAACACAGATCCGACGATGGCGACAGAGGATTCCCGAAACCGGTCATCTATACGAATAAACTATTTTAGCGACCATGGCAGTTAAAAATTTATTCAGTGTTCAGAACATAACAAGCCAGTGAACTTTGTAGACTGAACAATAAATGACAGTACCACCGATTTGAAATACATAGTAATCCCACCATAACAGACACTGCCAAGAAAATGCACTCTTGCCACCCAAATTCGCATAAATGTGCCTACTTCATATCAATAATTAATATAATCACAAATCTACTACTTATCACCGAATCACTACAAACGGAAATTAAAACGTTAGAATACAGAGCGCAGAAGAAAGCTTGCAACCCCACAGTAGTACACACAGCCAAATACGTATGACCTACATAGAGAAATAATGATAAAAATGGAGAAAGGTCCCGCAAATAAACGTACCTGCAGGATGTAACAGCACCGTACAACGGCCAAATTTCAAGAAATCTGAAGAATCTACTTAAAAGACGAAAGTGAAACTAGCATTTCTTAACAATAACAATTTGAAAATGACAATTCTGTCACGAAAATCCAAAATACCTATTTTCTTAAATCTCCCGCAACGACTGCAGCAAATTCTATATCAAACAAAGATGTAGAAATTTAAGAATAAATTTCAAGAAACACATCTATCACTGTGAGAGTAATCAATCTACATTTTACATGCACCTACGAAACTCAAGATACAGAGCAGTAAAATAGAAAATGCAGTAAAAATTCTACTTAGAGTACGCAAAGGACATTCAATGACTATCCTGGAAGAGCTTCAAATTTACACCCACACAGATACATACCGAAACGAAATTTTTAATGCACAAACAAGACTAAAACTTAAATTCACCTGAAATCTTTACTGACATTCTAAAGGAAAAACGGATGAATTGCCAACACTTCACGACATAGAAAACAAAGAATATTCAACACAAATATCTTTGTACGATAAATAAACATTACAGTTCTACAACCTTTGTAATATATTTATTATCGCTGATATTCTGTGAATAAAATTCATTGTAAACATGTAAGCATCACTGGAGAAAGCTGTCAAACAAAGCTGTCAAACGCATATAAGTGCTGTTATAAAAGTGATCACAGACAATAATTACCAACAGCACAAAACTGAGAGACAAGCAAAAATGCGCTCCAGTGTCCAATGCTGTAACATACGTGGTAACACCTGAGATGTAAAGCTAACAACTATATGTAAGCCATAAGCTTCTATATTGCATTATATTGGAACTTAAACTAAACAACCATTAACAAAGGCTTATGCCATGTAGTCTTGTAGTATAACATATTTTGGTATATATTGTAGGACAAACAAGTAAAAACATAGACGTAGGCAATACATTTCTATCGTATTATATAACAAAAAATTCTACCGTTACTGCTGGATCACTTGCAAATGCCAAAAATTGCCAAAACAAGTTCCTCCCGATTTAAATATAATAAGTTAATAAAGCGTCAGTTGCAGCAAAATCTTGTAAGAACATACGCAATTTGTCATCCACGTGTCTCATTGGATTCTAGTAGTATGCTTTTTTGAAAACAACTACAATGAGTACTGGAAGATAATTAAAAAACATCTTCTGCAACAAATTTTCGTTTTTCATTAACTAAAAGATGCATTTCGTTTTCTAATTAATATTCTCAGTGTAATGAATATAGTCACGTTTGCAGCTGCGAAATACGGATAAAATTAAATCCAATGAACATCTTCGCTCTAACAAACGCACTAATGAATCCCAGTGAAAGAGTATCCGTTGCAACCAGCCGACGTAGCTTCGCACTTTATGCACTATTCGTTGTTCATTGTTCATTGTTATTGTGAGATCACGGGTTGTGGGAAAAAGCATCCGCAACAGATACAGTATGTAACTCATACAAGGAGAATAAAATCAATTTATTTTGCACACCTACTACAACATAAACTTAAGAACAATTCAGCTGCTACAGACACATGGACGGAAACAAAAAGAACTGAACAAAAACTAACATATACAAAAATATCCGACACTATTCTCACTCACTTATTGTCTTTACTTTTCTGATGTTATGTGCCATAAGCCAATTCTCATTCATTCAGTACAGGTGTCCAAAGAAAAGTCATCTTAGTCTTGCAAATTACTTCTGATATTTTCGGTATACCTTCGCAGCTCTCCTCGTTACTTCTCATTTTCCAAACATCTGTAGTTTGCATTTCATTTATTAGTTTTTCTGATAATCCGTCAAGCGTCTAATAATCTGTACAGCTTATAGTTCATCGTTAAACGTTCACATGCTCAAAAAAAATTCTGATCTCATGACTGTCCTATAGTGTTTCAGTTAATTTTTCTAAATATGCACTTACTCTTGTAGATATTTTTGTCAAATTATTTCTATTTACTTAACTCTTATTCAGTTTTTTTTCTAGTCGACTCTGCTGCATCATTTCTCGAAGATATTCACATTTACTAACCTTCTTGGCTAACTTACTTATAATTAACGGATATTTTTTTTTTATTTTTTTTACGTGCAGAAGCGAGTTGCCCCACTCACCTACTACCGACGATATAACATATTCAGGACGAAGGCAGGGATGTTTCAATAAAATATGATGTAAGCCGTAACGGATACCACGAAACAGAGTACGAGAAGCTAGTTTCGCAAAACATATTATGTAGTTTAAGTGTGGACTACGATACGCAATTAAGAATTCATATATGTGTCGGGAATAAAGCAAAATGTTCATCGTAAGAAGAAATTTCACTACTGATACAAAAGGAAATGAGCCAAGTAAATTACAAATGACCACCTGTAGTAGATATTCTTAGTAATGATAAAAGACTTAAAAAGAGATACAATATTAGAATGCTCCTCGAAACAGAAGAGACAGTGTCTGTTTCCAATACGCACCAGAAATCATCATCATCATCATCATCATTTAAGACTGATTATGCCTTTCAGCGTTCAGTCTGGAGCTTAGCCCCCCTTATAAAATTCCTCCATGATCCCCTATTCAGTGCTAACATTGGTGCCTCTTCTGATGTTAAACCTATTACTTCAAAATCATTCTTAACCGAATCCAGGTACCTTCTCCTTGGTCTGCCCCGACTCCTCCTACCCTCCACTGCTGAACCGATGAGTCTCTTGGGTAACTTTGCTTCTCCCATGCGTGTACCTTGACCCCACCATCTAAGCCTGTTCGCCCTGACTGCTACATCTATAGAGTTCATTTCCAGTTTTTCTTTGATTTCCTCATTGTGGACACCCTCCTCCCATTGTTCCCATCTACTTGTACCTGCAATCATCCTAGCTACTTTCATATCCGTAACCTCAACCTTGTTGATAAGGTAACCTGAATCCACCAAGCTTTCGCTCCCATACTACAAAGTTGGTCGAAAGACTCAACGGTGCACAGATAACTTAGTCTTGGTACTGACTTCCTTCTTGCAGAAGAAAGTAGATCGTAGCTGAGCGCTCACTGCATTAGCTTTGCTACACCGCGCTTCCAGTTCTTTCACTATGTTGCCATCCTGTGAGAATATGCATCCTAAGTGCTTGAAACCGTCCACCTGTTCTTTGTTCCTCCTATTTGGCACTCAATCCGTTAATATTTCTTTCCCACTGACATTACTTTCGCTTTGGAGATGCTAATCTTCATACCATAGTCCTTACATTTCTGATCTAGCTCTGAAATATTACTTTGCAAACTTTCAATCGAATCTGCCATCACAACTAAGTCATCCGCATATGCAAGACTGCTTATTTTGTGTTCACATATCTTAATCTCACCCAGCCAGTCTATTGTTTTCAACATATGATCCATAAATAATATGAACAACAGTGGAGACAGGTTGCAGCCTTGTCTTACCCCTGAAACTACTCTGAACCATGAACTCAATTTACTGTCAACTCTAACTGCTGCCTGACTATCCATGTAAAGACCTTTAATTGCTTGCAAAAGTTTGCCTCCTATTCCATAATCTTGTAGAACAGACAATAACTTCCTCCTAGGAACCCGGTCATATGCCTTTTCTAGATCTATAAAGCATAGATACAATTCCCTGTTCCACTCATAACACTTCTCCATTATTTGCCGTAAGCTAAAGATCCGGTCCTGACAACCTCTAAGAGGCCTAAACCCACACTGATTTTCATCCAGTTTGTCCTCAACTAATACTCGCACTTTCCTTTCAATAATACCTGAGAAGATTTTACCCACAACGCTGATTAAAGAGATACCTCTGTAGTTGTTACAATCTTTTCTGTTTCCATGTTTAAAGATTGGTGTGATTACTGCTTTTGTCCAGTCTGATGGAATGTGTCCCGACTCCCAGGCCAATTCAATTATCCTGTGTAGCCATTAAAGACCTGACATTCCACTGTATTTGATGAGTTCCGACTTAATTTCATCCACCCCAGCTGCTTTATTGCACTGCAATCTATTGACCATTTTCTCCACTTCCTCAAATGTGATCCTATTTCCATCATCATTCCTATCCCATTCTACCTCGAAATCTGAAACGTTACTGATCGTATTTTCACCTACATTGAGCAACTCTTCAAAATATTCCCTCCATCTCCCCAAGCCATCCACAGCATTCACCAGCAGTTTTCCTGACCTGTCCAAAATACTTTCATTTCCTTCTTACCTTCCTTTCGAAGAGTGCTAATTACACTCCAGAATGGTTTTCAGGCAGCTTGACCCATAGTTTCCAACCTGTTTCCAAAGTCTTCCCAAGATTTCTTCTTGGATGCTGCAATTATCTGTTTGGCTTTGTTTCTTTCTTCAACATAACTTTCTCTGTCTACCTGAGTTCTAGTATGTAGCTATTTTTGATACGCCTTCTTTTTCCTTTAATGGTTTTCAGGCAGCTTGACCCATAGTTTCCAACCTGTTTCCAAAGTCTTCCCAAGATTTCTTCTTGGATGCTGCAATTATCTGTTTGGCTTTGTTTCTTTCTTCAACATAACTTTCTCTGTCTACCTGAGTTCTAGTATGTAGCCGTTTTTGATACGCCTTCTTTTTCCTTTTACAGGCTGCCTTGACTGTGTCATTCCACCAAGCTGTTTGGTTCATCCTACTTTTACACACTACTGTTCCAAGACATTCTTTAGCCACTTCTAGTACTGCGTCCCTGTACCTTGTCCATTCCTTTTCCAATGACTGTAATTGACTACATTCAACTTTCTGAAATCGCTGTTATGTACTTGTGCCTGATTTCCTTATCCTGAAGTTTCTCCACTCTTATCCTCCTACATATGGACCTGACCTCCTGCACTTTCGGCCTCACAATCCCAATCTCACCGCAGATTGAATAATGATCAGTGTCATCAAAGAATCCCCTGAATACACGTGTGTCCCTCACAGCCTTCCTGAATTCCTGATCAGTTATTATATAGTCAATGACAGGTCTGGTTCCCCTGCCTTCCCAAGTATACCGGTGAATGTTTTTATGTTTAAAAAAGGAGTTTGTGATTACTGAGCCCATACTGGCACAGAAATCCCAGAGTTGTTTCCCGTTCCTGTTGGCCTCCATATCCTCTCCAAATTTACCCATAACCTTTTCATACGCTTCTGTTCGATTTCCAATGCTGGCGTTAAAATCACCCATGAGCAGAACACTGTCCTCGTCCTTTACTCTAACAACTACATCACTGAGTGCCTCATAAAAACTATCCATCTTATCTTGATCTGTCCCTTCACAATGCGAATATACTGACACAATCCTAATTTTCTTGCTATACACTGTCAAATCAATCCACATCAGTCGTTCGTTTACATACCTTATTGCAACTACGCTGGGTTCCATTTCTTTCCTGATGTGAAGCCCTACACCCCATTGTGCTATTCTTTGACTCCTGACAGGTAGACCTTGTATTCTCCCACTTCCTCTTCTTTCTCACCCCTTACCCGAACGTCGCTAACAGCTAAAACGTCCAGCCCCAACTTGCTTGCAGCCTCTGCCAGCTCTACCTTCTTCCCAGAGTAGCCCCCATTGATATTAATAGCTCCCCATCTCATTACCATTTGTTTGCCAAGTCGCATCTTAGGAGTCCCTGGTTTGTCAGTTAGAGGTGGGACTCCGTCACCTCCAAAGGTCCGAGGCATTTTGCTCTGACTGTTGCCAGCATCATATTTAAAGTACCAGGGAAGCAGGTTGCTAGCCTTACTTGCCCCGAGTCCCATTGGGTTTTACCCCTAACGGCTGAGGGACTAACCGGTGGATTTGGTAGTCTTTGCCGTATGAGCAG
Source organism: Schistocerca piceifrons (assembly GCF_021461385.2). Classification (NCBI taxonomy): domain Eukaryota; kingdom Metazoa; phylum Arthropoda; class Insecta; order Orthoptera; family Acrididae; genus Schistocerca; species Schistocerca piceifrons. The sequence continues at coordinate 1,129,983,964 of NC_060138.1, forward strand.
AAAGGTGATCACGACTCAGAATATGTCCGAGATGCCCAGCCTTATTCCAAAGTAACTGGTATCCCGACTGTCGGGACCACTTACTTGGCCACGCATACGTTGCCCGTGGTTCATGAACTCAGCAACGCTACTAAGACAGTGATTCCAAAGAGCGAACCTGGATTTGACGTCATAGCAGTTAGTACCATTACGTCGTAGTCGATGGCTAGTACTACAAGGCCTCTTTGGATAAATTCTGGAGTCCGATACCACCCGTCGGCTTTGACCAATGACGTCATACGTAAGGCAAAGATGCTGCAATGGACAATCTATGAATGCATCGCATCATACTCTTAAACAAACGAATGTAGCGTGCCATAAAATAATGCATTTAACGCGACTACTATTTACGCGCGAATTTCATTTAAACTAGTTGAAGATGACTGAAATAAATAAGAACACAAGAGCAATTACGAGTGCATATATTATATTTTCGTCAAGTACTGCAAAAACGTTCTGTATAATGAACCATCGATTAATTGGAATCGGTAACTAGAAGCAACCTATGTAGGACATCATTTCTAGTTACCGATTCCAATATTGATGTTTGTTACGCAAAAATCTTATAACGTTTCAGAAACGTGCTTAAAAATGATCTTCTCAGTGATCTACAGAATACGACTAGACTCTCAAGAAATGAAAATCTTTACGCACATTACTGCACACGCAAAGAAATAAAACGCAAAAATGACCAAAGCTTGCAACCGATAACTGTACTACGCCAAAGTCACACCAACTACAGTAGCTCCAAATAACACTGAGTAAAATCGATACACCAGGAGTGACACTAAAAATAAGAGAAGTGTATCATAAATATCGAAAAGGAAAACATAAAAGTGGCTACATAAAGAGAAACTTACCGCATACGAACTTCCAAAGGAGTCAAAGATCGAGGCTGACATGTACGAAATAAGGACATAACAAGAAATAATTATGTTAGAAGGTCAAACTGTAGCGAAAGAAGCAAAATCCAGAATAACTAATGAAAAAAATTATAATAAACACAAACCACGAAGCACGAATGAGGTACCACCCAAATCAGTTCTTCCCTACTACCCGCCATCATTCAGACGAAAAATATTAAATTAGTAAAAAGAATGAAACCATGAGTCAATAACATAAGCCCTCCGTCAAAGACACAGCAGTACCCCTCGGCTCACCATTGTAACCAGAAAATATTAAAACGGCAGAAAACCTCCCTCCAGAGAAACCAAAAAAATAGTACTGGCACAATACAGTAACATAAAAAAACGCAACGTAAAACAAGAAAAAAAAAGTATCAGACCCAATAACACCTAACTAACAAAATGAGGCTTGTACATTTTGCTGAATACTTTCATAATTGCAAGAAATAAACAATAACCTTTAGGAATAGTCTTCCTACAACAGTATTAATCTAAATGGCCTTGCAACACAGATATCCTTCTCTTTCCCCGCCCGACAAAAGATTTTACAGCCCCTCAATCCTCCTCGATAATATTAGTACATGCTCCCGTCTTATAATCTTTAAACAGAATATTGTGATTCAAAACCAAATGATGATAACCCCTTTCACCCAACCTCTTGTACGAAGCAAACGCATCCGACATGACTACAGAACATTCATCCACATATTCTTCTATTAAAGATGTCAAGACTTCCTTTGTCCGATTTGGTACAACCCTAAATACAACATCAGCACAATCTCCTCCAGAAAGTACTACTCCAAAAACCCAAATCCCAACAACCTCGTGACCACTTTCGTACTTTCTCTTTCCAAAATGTGACTCATCTACTTCAACTATAACCCCTGACCCTCCCAATGACCCCCTATACTTTATAAATTCCCCGCAGACTTCTCTACAAAACGAGAACCGGTCGACTACAGTGCTACACGAAACCCCTGCTTCGTGAATGACAGATTTGCAAGAATATTCATAGCAAAAATAGTAGCCTCGATCTTTCGAACCACGTCCCCCTGCGTATGGGTCTCCATATGTTATTTTTTCTGCACCTCAACATGAATTCGTCGGAAGTTCGTGATGACGCAACCTTCATCAAAACCATATAATTTCCACAGACATTGCACTTTCAAAATTCAGCAATGACGCCCAATGATTGCAAAAATTTAATAGTTGATTTACGGTCACTCATTTTCTGAAGCAGAATTTTCGCAGTAAAAATAACTGACTCATCCATAACGAACAGCGTCAGAAATCAAGACCTTATAAATCACGACTACTTACAAATTACGACTACTTTCATTAACAAAAGATGCCGAAAACAAATTACGAGATGAAAACAAAACAATCCACATCGAATTTTTAATATATGCGCGTAACGAGGAAATCCAGAGAAATCAATGTTCATCGACAGCAGTCTGCGGCACAAATAACATCACACATTACGTCATTGGTCAAAGCCGATGGGTGGTATCCGACACTAGAATTGAGCTGCCTCTTTCACCTAAGAAATATTCAAAAATACTGAACTCGTAATTTAGTACTTATCGTAATTAGCAGCAACTACGGGACAGCTTCAGCCTTCGATACAACGTGTCGGCTTTGAGCAGTGATAGTACTGTTGCAACGAGCTTACACTCGTAATCATTCAGAGATTAAACATTATCTTTGGTTGTCCTAGCAACGAGCGAAAACAGTATTTACATTTCACTTGAACATGGAATTATGAATGCATTTTCTTTTCGAATATAGTTGTGTATTACAGTGATGTTAAACCATTAATCCATTGATTTATTTCGATACCTTACTTTGTAGAGTATTGTGATTTTTGGATACTTGTACTGGTATCGCTTTTTGCAGCTTTATACGTGGGTCTAGTGAAGCAGGGGATACAAACCGTCGGCTTTGACCAATGACGTCATACATTACTCATAGATAATAATGTCTTCACTTTCAATCATAGATAATAAAACAGTCTGAGTTCCGAATAAGCGCTGTCATTGTACATTAAAATAATTGAATGTGATTTTAAAGGAGATCGCTACATATTGCTCAAAATATTCTTCGTGTGCATTTATTTAAATAATTGGTTGTTTGCAATTCATTCGGTACTTAATTTCATTCTTCGTGATATTGAGGTAATTTCAAATATTTGTTTCTTGTTTTAGGACAATTTTTAGTATCTCATTTTCGTTTGTAGGTATGGATTTATCTGTTCCGATGAACCTGGATAATTTGAGAGAGGCCATGGGCGTAGACATGTTGGCCACGATTTGTTTTTTACAAAGGTGTGGTCTCGTTGCCGAGTATGTTCGGTGTCGTGAGTGCAGCGAACATTGTATCTCGTCGCCGTACTCACGACTTATTCTTATGGCGCTGCAGCAAAGATCTGTTGTGGCGGTCAATTAGACGTTGGACGTGGTTCGAAAAATCTAGGCTCGCCTTGAGAGACTTTATGGAAATTACGCACTGTTGGTGTTTGAGATGTCCTATGTGGCTGTGTGTCCATGAATGTCGCGTGAGTAAGCGTACCGTTGTGGATTGGTACTCTTTTTGTAGGGACGTTTGTGGGGAATACACGAAATATAGGGGGCAGTTGGGGGGACCGGGTGTTATGGTCGAAACTGTCGAGTCGCATTTTGGCAAAAGGACGTACAACAGGGGGGAACCTCCGATGGGATTACGAGGTTGGGGGCTGTAGTTTCAGGTCAAGAGTGTGACGATGTAAGTGTTGAAAGTAGTACCCAATCGAAGGAAGAAAGTTTTGGTCAGCTTAATTGAAGATTGCGTTGCAGAGGGTTCGATTGTAATTTCAGATGGTTTTTCGTATGTTGGCTAATTTCACATGAGGAAAGGGGGTCAGGGGGAGAATGTGTTTGTTGTGTATGTCGGTATGTGATTTTTGTTGATGTCTTTCTAGGCGAGCTTCGGTTCTTTTAAGTTCGCATGTGGTAAGTTAGGCTTTCCATTTTTTCCTTTCACTGCATACGTTTTTTGACGTATTTCATTGATGTATTACATCATTTCGTATGTTTTCGTGTACTTCAGTACGTAATAAAAATTTTATCAGCTGTCGTTCTTTAGTTTACCAGCACTAGTATCAGTAATTTTTTTTCGAATCTGTAGTAGCAATATTAAAGGCGAAACGCCGTACACAACTAAAATTTCTATCTCGTGCTTCGGTTGGCATTTACACTGACACTACCTATTCGAAAGGAACGACATATGTATCATTGATGATATTTACCTATAGAGGGTGGCCCATTGATCGTAACCGGGCCAAATATCTCACGAAATAAGCGTCAAACGAAAAACCTACAAAGAACGAAACTTGTCTAGCTGCGTGACACATTACCCGTGTTAAAATGGACCGTTTACCAATTGCGGTAAAGGCAGATATCGTGTTGATGTATGGCTATTGTGATCACGCCAACGGGCGTGTGCTATGTATGCTGCTCGGTATCCTGGACGACATCATCCAAGTGTCCGGACCGTTCGCCGGATAATTACGTTATTTTAGGAAACAGGAGGTGTTCAGACACATGTGAAACTTCAACCACGACCTGCAACAAATGGTGATGTCCAAGTAGGTGTTTTAGCTGCTGTCGCGGCTAATCCGCACATCAGTAGCAGACAAATTGCACGAGATTCGGGAATCTCAAAAAAGTCAGTGTTGAGAATGCTACATCAACATCGATTGCACCCGTACCATATTTCTATGCACCAGGAATAGCATGGCGACGACTTTGAACGTCGTGTACAGTTTCGTCACTGGGCACAAGAGAAATTACGAGACGATGACAAATTTTTTGCACGCGTTCTATTTAGCGACGAAAGTCATTCACCAACAGCGATAACGTAAACCGGCATTATATGCACTATTGGGCAACGGAAAATCCACGATGGTTGCGACAAGTGGAACATCAGCGATCTTGGAGGGTTAATGTATGGTGCGGCATTATGGGAGGAAGGATAACTGAGCCCCATTTTATCGATGGCAATCTAAATGGTGCAATGTATGCTGATTTCCTACGTAACGTTCTACCGATGTTACCACAAGATGTTTCACTGCATGACAGAATGGCGATGTACTTCCAACATGATGGGTGTCCGGCACATAGCTCGCATGCGGTTGAAGCGGTATTGAATAGCATATTTCATGACAGGTGGATTGGTCGTCGAAGCACCATACCATGGCCCGCACGTTCACCGGATCTGACGTCCCCGGATTTCTTTCTGTGGGGAAAGTTGAAGGATATTTGCTATCGTGGTCCACCGACAACGTCTGACAACATGGGTCAGCGCACTGTCAATGCATGTGCGAATATTACGGAAGGCTAACTACTCGCTATTGAGAGGAATGTCGTTACGCCAAATGCATTGAGGGTGACGGACATCATTTTGAGCATTTATTGTATTAATGTGGTATTTACAGGTAATCACGCTGTAACAGCATGCGTTCTCAGAAATGATAAGTTCACAAAGGTAAATGTATCACATTGCAACAACTGAAATAAAGTTTTCAAACCTACCTACGTTCTGTATTTTAATTTAAAAACCTACCTGTTACCAATGGTTCGTCTAAAATTGTGAACCATATGTTTGTGACTATTACAGCGCTATCTATCGCAAAGCGAAAAAAAGTCGTCCAACTAAAACATTCATATTTCTTTACGTACTACACGAATATGTAATAAAAAATGGTGGCTCCTATTTAAAAAACACTGTTGATATCAGTTTGAACTATGGCAGCGGCATCTAGCGGGCCAACCATAGCGCCATCTCGTTTCCTCCTTCAAGGTAGACAAGTTTCGTTCTTTGTAGGTTTATCGTTTGACGCTTATTTTGTGAGATACTTGGCCCGGTCACGATCAATGGACCACCCTGTATATGTCAACTGGAGAGCAGGATACAAATGTTGTGTATAGCTATATAGCTCAACTAAACAATGGGATACTATTGTCACTGCTGTGATCAAGTCTATAACTATAAGCATCGAAAGCGAAAAATAAAATTTACCCCATAGCGAAGCACGGGATACAAATTGTATATGTGTCGTCTCGTTGCCTCTTCGCGTAATTCAACTGAGATACAGGTTGCAAATGTAACGTACGTCAATTTCTTCGTTTTCGTTAGCAGTGTACTTATATACAGGCCAAGGGAAGTATGGGATACAACTATTATGTACGTAGCTTCATCTACCATCGGTAGTACTACAATCTACGTAAGAACAGACCACTAGTGACAGCGGTGGCGAAAGAAACAACACATGTAAAATTTTTATTCATTGCTTCAGTTGACCTACATAGTTCAACTGAACAACAGGATATTAATGTTAACGAAAACGAAAATCAACGTACGCTAAACTTGTATCCCGCACTGCAGTTAACGAATGGAATCCGAATGAGGTTCGAAATACAACCCACATATACACTCCTGGAAATTGAAATAAGAACACCGTGAATTCATTGTCCCAGGAAGGGGAAACTTTGACACATTCCTGGGGTCAGGTACATCACATTATCACATTGACAGAACCACAGGCACATACACAGGCAACAGAGCATGCACAATGTCGGCACTAGTACAGTGTATATCCACCTTTCGCAGCAATGCAGGCTGCTATTCTCCCGTGGAGACGATCGTAGAGATGCTGGATGTAGTCCTGTGGAACGGCTTGCCATGCCATTTCCACCTGGCGCCTCAGTTGGACCAGCGTTCGTGCTGGACGTGCAGACCGCGTGAGACGACGCTTCATCCAGTCCCAAACATGCTCAATGGGGGACAGATTCGGAGATCTTGCTGGCCAGGGTAGTTGACGTACACCTTCTAGAGCACGTTGGGTGGCACGGGATACATGCGGACGTGCATTGTCCTGTTGGAACAGCAAGTTCCCTTGCCGGTCTAGGAATGGTAGAACGATGGGTTCGATGACGGTTTGGATGTACCGTGCACTATTCAGTGTCCCCTCGACGATCACCAGTGGTGTACGGCCAGTGTAGGAGATCGCTCCCCACACCATGATGCCGGGTGTTGGCCCTGTGTGCCTCGGTCGTATGCAGTCCTGATTGTGGCGCTCACCTGCACGGCGCCAAACACGCATACGACCATCATTGGCACCAAGGCAGAAGCGACTCTCATCGCTGAAGACGACACGTCTCCATTCGTCCCTCCATTCACGCCTGTCGCGACACCACTGGAGGCGGGCTGCACGATGTTGGGGCGTGAGCGGAAAACGGCCTAACGGTGTGCGGGACCGTAGCCCAGCTTCATGGAAACGGTTGCGAATGGTCCTTGCCGATACCCCAGGAGCAACAGTGTCCCTAATTTGCTGGGAAGTGGCGGTGCGGTCCCCTACGGCACTGCGTAGGATCCTACGGTCTTGGCGTGCATCCGTGCGTCGCTGCGGTCCGGTCCCAGGTCGACGGGCACGTGCACCTTCCGCCGACCACTGGCGACAACATCGATGTACTGTGGAGACCTCACGCCCCACGTATTGAGCAATTCGGCGGTACGTCCACCCGGCCTCCCGCATGCCCACTATACGCCCTCGCTCAAACTGAACATACGGTTCACGTCCACGCTGTCGCGGCATGCTACCAGTGTTAAAGACTGCGATGGAGCCCCGTATGCCACGGCAAACTGGCTGACACTGACGGCGGCGGTGCACAAATGCTGCGCAGCTAGCGCCATTCGACGGCCAACACCGCGGTTCCTGGTGTGTCCGCTGTGCCGTGCGTGTGATCATTGCTTGTACAGCCCTCTCGCAGTGTCCGGAGCAAGTATGGTGGGTCTGACACACCGGTGTCAATGTGTTCTTTTTTCCATTTCCAGGAGTGTATGTGACGTGAGGTATTCTATGGTACCAACATTTCCATCCATTCTTTCCCCTTCATTTTCCACAGAAATAATACGATACAAACACGGGAAAACCTTAACGTGAAAATACTATTTGCCTTGATACATGTCAACTATATTTTTCGTCTCTCGTATTCCTTTGTTTCTGAACAGCCTTGTCAGCTCTTTCATCTGTGTAATAAATGCTCTCTGGCCAATTCTGACGTCATTGGTCAAAGCCGACGAGTTGTATCCCTGCTTCACTAGACCCTTAGACGCAATCGCTTTTTGGATTTTTGTATGAATATCGGTGTTTTATCTTCGGCTAAATACAAGTGCTGTTTTCGGTTCAGCGTTTCATTTGTTTCACTGTTTCTAGCTGTGTGTGTTGGTACAGCCTTTTGGCTTTTTTTGTTGCTACTGGTTTCTAGTTTATTGCATTTTTTAGGCTTTTAAGTTAAGTAACATAGGAAAAGTAATATTTTTGATACCACGTTTTGTTAGTTCTCGTGATTTTTGGCTATTTGTATTGGTATAGCCTTTTGGATGTCCGTATCGGTATTGGTTTTTTAGTTTTCTGTACTGCTGTCAGTTTTTTCAGTTGGGCTCCACACGTCAAGTGATTATCTCAATATCGTTTTTCGTGTTGATTTTTCTCTTTTTCTCTGGGTATCATCTGTTTACTTTTTCTACTTGAGTTACACCTCGCTTGCCCATGGTTTCTGCTAACAAATGGCAGCCAATGAAGGCCATGTCACAAAGTGCGGATTTGGAAGCCTAGGTGTAGATACGAATCAAGTAGTCACTTTGAACATTTAGCGAGCCCAGACATTTGCCTGCAGAGTAACGGCGACAGTTAGAAATTAAAATTGTATGGTCGCCACAAGTCGCATGTAACTTTCTCTTTATATTACACGTTTCACTCGAGCAACACGAGTGTTTTCAGAGATACTTGTAACGATTCCTCGGTTACGCTATTTCCGAAGATGCTAGAGGGACCTTGTTGCGGCCCTACACTTTTAATTTACTTTGAACATTGACTGATCGAAGCCAACCATAGAGATGTAGGTGAGACTTAGTTGAACAGGAAGTGCAGTACCACAGTGAGAAGACCCAATATTCAACTTAATAGCTTTAGATGGTCTTGCTTGCAAGATTTACAAGGAAATACAAAACAAATATTGAACACTGAAACCAGGGGGAAAGAAAGCGCTAATGTTCAACATGAAACCGACTGAGGTCGGGCGCAGTGGATAGCACATTGGACTCGCATTCGGAGGAAGACGGTTCGAACTCGCATCCGGCCATCCAGGATTAGGATTTTTTCGTTATTTAGCTATATCGCCCCAGGCAAATGCCGGGATGATTCCTTTGAAAGGGCACGGCCAATTTCCTTCTCCATCCTTGACACAATCCGTGGTTGTAATGACCTCGATGTAGGCGGGTCTGCCTTCCTACCTCCCTTCAACAACTCGCTTCGAAAAGATAAATGAATTAATAGACAGCAAGACACAACAGTAACTACATAGGGGGTACTATAGTACTATAAACAGTATTATTATTATTGGTATTATTACTACTACTACTACTACTACTACTACTACTATTAGTGGCTGAGGACAGACACAAAGCATTAAAAGCCTGAAGTCGTCCAGTTTCTGCCTGATCACAAGTAAGGAGTGCAGCAATCAAGTGATTTCCGAACAGTACGTACAGTGCACACATTTTAATTTGGTTGATTTTAAATGGGGCTGCAGTTTGCAGGTCAAGCAAGTGCCGCAATGGAGAGAAGTAATACCGGGTAAGCATGTTTTGTAACAAGTGTGTGCCTTCACTGTGCATAGTTAGCTTTCTTATCTGAGTAAAGGTTATGAGTGTAACACTTGCTATGTAACACGGATTCCTTCGTCATTCATTCTAGCACGCGCACACACCCATCCACCCACCCACCCACCCACCCACACACACATACACACAGACACACATACACACAAACTAAATATCATTCATCTTTCACCATTCTAAAAATAAAATGTTCCAATTAAAGTCTATCATTCTACAGTTTAGTTAGGTACTAAAGTGGTGACAATGTAAGAGGGGGGGGGGGGGCGGGAGGGCAACAGATTGCAGGCTGTGGGAGTACCTAACGTCTCATTGCACTCAGGGATAATAATTAAGAAAAACTGGGAACCCCTGCACTAGATAGTAACATCTTTTCAGTTGGGCGGTTGTCCACGAAATACTTTGTGGCGGGTTGTCTGTTCCAGGACACCGAAAAATGTAAGGGTGAGTGACCCTGTTGGGCCCTAGTTAAAAACTCAGTCCCAGCAAGAGAACAGCAGACGGTCAGGGTAGGAACTGTTTTTTATTCCCACCCTATGCGACCCTCCCTACAAAAAGCTATGTGCCTTACCAACCAAATTTCTGGGGAAACTATCCAGATCTGTTAGGTTACCGCTGCCTGGCTGGTCATAACCGCCAACTACCTCTCAGCAATGTATCCCTGCGCTCCTGGAGCCCTCTTTCGATCCAAGGAGTATTTCTAGGCGGTCACCGGCATCTTGCCCCATCTACAATTATTGTTTGAAAATTGACCAGGCCAGTAGTTACTCCTGTACAGAGAGAACAATCGTAAGTAGTTTCCGTTTCAAGCTTATTTCAGGAACACACGGAAAATCGGGAGCCAGTGTTTTCTATTTTAGTTTATAGCTTAACTCCTTAACGAAATGAATGCAGTATTACAGCCTGCGGTTTTCGTCTTTTTGTATCCGTATCGGCGTTTCAAACTTTGCTGTGTAGATGAAATGGTGCTTTCGATATCACGTTTCGTTAGCTTTTGCTTTGTGTATTGGTATCGCTTTCTTGCTCTTCGTACTGTCATCTGCATTTGGCTTTCGTAAATTGCGATCGGTCCGTTAACTTGAATTATACGAGGTAAGCGGTACTTTAGGTACCAGTCATAGTTGGGTCACGCTGATTTAATCTTTTTATTCTTTTTTTATTTTATTTATTTATTTATTTATTTTTGCACCTTTGGAACAAATTATTGTATCGCGTTTCTCGTTGTTTCATTTTGAATTTAATTTTGCTCTTCTTATGGTACATTTTATTTTGTCCGTGCATAAAACTCTACATTTCTTGTAGTTGCCCAGTTAGCTTGACTATTCATTATTAAGAATTTGCACCATTCTGAATTTTATGTTAACATTTAGGCGACAGAGGAACGGGAAATGTCATTGGTCCCCATTCTGAAGTAATGTTATATTGCACTTTGGGGCTGTTATAATGTCATACTAGTAAGTATCGAGGTCCATGAGAAAGACAGGAGGCGGCGCGTACGTCACGAAGTTAGGCCGAGTTCTCTGGCTCGCTCAACTTAACAGAAAAACTGCGATTCTACACCTTTTAACTCGTAACTGCGTTTATAAGTACAAACGAGAATTGCATCTTCTACTGGAAACCAGTATTATGGAATTTTACTGTTATTTGTCCTACAATGATAGAAAGTCCATGGGTCTAGTAACGATTTGTTGCTGTACAACAAAATTAAAATAATGTCAAAATCATTATCAGTTGCATAAGGCAGAACATCTTGTATGAAATGAGGACTGTTACCCAGAGGACACTAAATGCTACAAACAAGCCCTTATACCATTTATACTTATACTTCGGACATGTCCGAAAGAACAGACACCATATCCATACAAGTATATAGTTCTGGCAATACTGGCCATGACCTTCCTCTTCTGTGCCGATGCACACGTAGTATCCGAACTCTTACGGCGCTTGGTAATAATGTCTTCCACGAGTAATGAGTGCGTTGGGTAGGGACACTATGAATGTGGTGTGTGGACATATAAGGTGAGAATGTGGGTCTTGCGGGAGGCGTGTGCGAGATAGTCGCTGCAGACGCATTAATTATCCTCTGTGCCCTCGGTGGCTCAGACGGATATCCGACACGGTAGCTCAGCGTGTTCGGTCAGAGGGTTAGCTGCCCTCTGTAATAAAAAAAAAAAAAAAAAATGAGTCAACGGCTGACCACTGAACGTGAACGCGTGTAATGAGACATCCGCAACGAACAAATGCAACGAACAATATTGAACAAAATGTTGTTGCGGTCTTCAGTCCTGAGACTGGTTTGATGCAACTCTTCATGCTACTCTATCCCGTGCAAGCTTCTTCATCTCCCAGTACCTACCGCAACCTACATCCTTCTGAATCTGCTTAGTGTATTCATGTCTTGGTCTCCCTCTACAATTTTTACCCTCCACGCTGCCCTCCAATACTAAACTGGTGATCCCTTGATGCCTCAGAACATGTCCTACCAACCGATCCCTTCTTCAAGTTGTGCCAGAAACTTCTCTTCTCCCCAATTCTATTCAATATTTCCTCATTAGTTATGTGATCTACCCATCTAATCTTCAGCATTCTTCTGTAGCACCACATTTCAAAAGCTTCTATTCTCTTTCTGTCCAAACTATTTATCGTCCATGTTTCACTTCCATACATGGCTACACTCCGTACAAATACTTAGAAAAATGACTTCCTGACACTTAAATCTATACTCGATGTTAACAAATTTCTCTTCTTCAGAAACGCTTTCCTTGCCATTGCCAGTCTACATTTTATATCCTCTCTACTTCGACCATCATCAGTTATTTTGCTCCCCAAATAGCAAAACTCCTTTACTACTTTAAGTGTCTCATTTCCTAATCTAATTCCCTCAGCATCACCCGACTTTATTCGACTACATTCCATTATCCTCGTTTTGCTTTTGTTGTTGTTCATCTTATATCCTCCTTTCAAGACACTGTCCATTCCATTCAACTGCTCTTCCAAGTCCTTTGCTGTCCCTGACAGAATTACAATGTCATCGGCGAACCTCAAAGTTTTTATTTCTTCTCCATGGATTTTAATACCTACTCCGAATTCTTCTTTTGTTTCCTTCACTGCTTGCTCAATATACAGATTGAATAACATCAGGGAGAGACTACAACCCTGTCTCACTCCCTTCCCAACCACTGCTTCCTTTTCATACCCCTCGACCCTTATAACTGCCATCTGGTTTCTGTACAAATTGTAAATAGTCTTTCGCTACCTGTATTTTACCCCTGCCACCTTCAGAATTTGAAAGAAAGTATTCCAGTCAACATTGTCAAAAGCTTTTTCTAAGTCTACAAATGCTAAAAACGTAGGTTTGCCCTTCCTTAATCTAGCTTCTCAGATAAGTCTTAGGGTCAGTATTGCCTCACGTATTCCAACATTTCTACGAAATCCACACTGATCTTCCCCGAGGTCGGCTTCTACTAGTTTTTCCATTCGTCTGTAAAGAATTCGCGTTAGTATTTTGCAGCTGTGACTTATTAAACTAATTGTTCGGTAATTTTCACATCTGTCAACACCTGCTTTCTTTGGGATTGGAATTATTATATTCTTCTTGAGGTCTGAGGATATTTCGCCTGTTTCATGCATCTTGCTCACCAGATGGTAGAGTTCGGTCAGGACTGGCTCGTCCAAGGCCGTCAGTAGTTCTAATGGAATTTTGTCTACTCCGGTGGCCTTGTTTCGACTCAGGTCTTTCAGTACTCTGTCAAACTCTTCACGCAGTATCGTATCTCCCATTTCATCTTCATCTACATCCGCTTCCATTTTCATAATATTGTCCTCAAGCACATCGCCCTAGTAAAGACCCTCTATATACTCCTTCCACCTTTCTGCTTTCCCTTCTTTGCTTAGAACTGGGTTTCCATCTGAGCTCTTGATATTCATGGAAGTGGTACTCTTATCTCCGAAGGTCTCTTTAATTTTCCTGTAGGCAGTATCTATCTTACCCCTAGTGATACTCGCTTCTACATCCTTACATTTGTCCTCTAGCCATCCCTGCTTAGCAATTTTGCATTTCATGTCGATCTCATTTTTGAGACGTTTGTATTCCTTTTTGCCTGCTTCATTTACTGCATTTTTATATTTGCTCCTTTCATCAATTAAATTCAATATTTCTTCTGTTACCCAAGAATTTATACTAGCCATCGTCTTTTTACCTACTTGATCCTCTGCTGCCTTCACTACTTCATCCCTCAGAGCTACCCATTCTTCTTCTACTGTATTTCTTTCCCCCATTCCTGTCAATTGATCCCTTATGCTCTCCCTGAAACTCTGTACAACCTCTGGTTTAGTCAGTTTATCCAGGTCCCATCTCCTTAAATTCCCACCTTTTTGCATTTTCTTCAGTTTTAATCTACAGATCATAACCAATAGATTGTGGTCAGAGTCCACACCTGCTCCTGGAAATGTCTTACAATTTAAAACCTGGTTCCTAAATCTGTCTTACCATTATATAATCTATCTGATACCTTTTAGTATCTCCAGGATTCTTCCATGTATACAACCTTCTTTTATGGTTCTTGAACCAAGTGTTAGCTATGACTAACTTATGCTCTGTGCAAAATTCTACCAGGCGGCTTCCTCTTTCATTTCTTAGTTCCAATCCATATTCACCTACTAGATTTCCTTCTCTACCTTTTCCTACTACCGAATTCCAGTCACCCATGACATTTCTTCGTCATCTGCAGAGCTAGTTGGCATATAAACTTGTACTACTGTAGTAGGCGTGGGCTTCGTATCTATCTTTGCCACAATAATGCGTTCACTATGCTGTTTGTAGTAGCTTACCCGCATTCCTATTTTCCTATTCACTATTAAACCTACTCCTGCATTACACCTATTTGATTTTGTGTTTATAATTCTGTAGTCACCTGACCAGAAGTCTTGTTCCTCCTGCCACCGAACTTCACTAATTCCCACTATATCTAACTTTAACCTATCCATTTCCCTTTTTAAATTTTCTAACCTACCTGCCCGATTAAGGGATCTGACATTCCACGCTCCGATCCGTAGAAAGCCAGTTTTCTTTCTCCTGATAACGACGTCCTCTTGAGTAGTCCCCGCCCGGAGATCCGAATGGGGGACTATTTTACCTCCGGAATATTTTACCCAAGAGGACGCCATCATCATTTAATCATACAGTAAAGCTGCATGCCATCGGGAACAATTACGGCCGTAGTTTCCCCTTGCTTTCAGCCGTTCGCAGTACCAGCACAGCAAGGCCGTTTTGGTTAGTGTTACAAGGCCAGATCAGTCAATCATCCAGACTGTTGCCCTTGCAATTACTGAAAAGGCTGCTGCCCCTCTTCAGGAACCACACGCTTGTCTGGCCTCTCAACAGATACCCCTCCGTTGTGGTTGCACCTACGGTACGGCTATCTGTATCGCTGTGGCACGCAAGCCTCCCCACCAACGGCAAGGTCCATGATTCATGGGGGGGGGATTGAACAAAATTACAAAGTCTTACTGATTAGTACTTGAACAACAAAATTTAAAACCATCTCTCGACATAAATGGTATAAAAAATTATAATTATATATTAATACCTTCAGCAGCTGATGGGCGTTGATATATATCAACGGGAACAGGTGAAAATGTGTGCCCCGACTTGGACTCGAACCCAGAATCTCCTGCTTACATTGCCGACGCCCTATCCATTTTTTTTATTTTTTATTTTTTTAAAATCCCATTGAACAAAATGCGATTTTTAAAAAAATGGATAGGGCGTCTGCCATGTAAGCAGGAGATTCCGGGTTCGAGTCCAGGTCGGGGCACACATTTTAACCTGTTCCCGTTGATATATATCAACGCCCATCAGCTGCTGAAGGTATTAATATATAATTATAATTTCTTTATACCATTTATGTCGAGAGATGATTTTAAATTTTGTTGTTCAAGTACTAATCAGTAAGACTTTGTAATAGCAGATTCCAGTAGAAGACTCAATTTTCGTTAGTACGTACACATCCAGTTGCCAGTAAACAGGTTTAGAAATGCATTTTACCCGCTGAGTTAAGCGAGCGAGCGAGCTCTGGCCTACCTTCGTGACGTACGCGCTGCGTCCTGTCTTTCTCGTGGGCCTCCAGTAAGTATAGCATCGAAGGCTCTGGTATATTCACAACTCCTACGTCAGTAGCTTCAGAGCTACAGCCATTTGATTTCTCTCAGAGAAACTCTTAATCTGACTACTATTTCGGAAGCTATAGTCCGCTAGAATACTGCTCTCCAGCTCTGCTCATAACCGAGCGAGGTGGCGCAGTGGTTAGCACACTGGACTCGCATTCGCCCCCGTCTGGCCATCCTGATTTAGATTTTCCGTGATTTCCCTAATTCGCTTCAGGCAAATGCTGGGATGGTTCCTTTGAAGGGGCACGGCCGGCTTTCTACCCTATCCTTCCCCAATCCGATGGGAGCGATGATCTCACTGTTTGGTCCCCTACCCCAAATCAGCCAACCAACTCTACCCCTAACTACTTTCCTGAAAAGTCGTCTAACTGTCTCAAAAGAGAATTCCTGGGATAACAGTTAAACTGCATAGAAGTAAACTCCTCACACAGAAATAATCACCTCGCTTTCCATGGACGTATTACTGTTCATTTCTATGTAGCAATCCTTACAAATCTTCAAAATAAAATCTTTTCTTTCGGCTCTACAACGCAGCACACAGCTGCCAACGAAAAGGAATATTGCGTTGGAGCTAAATCACAACCTCTGCCTCGGGAATTCACATCTTCCGGAAATATCACTTTCACTTGTGAATTTGAGGACCCTAACCTATAATTGTGAGGAACCGTCATTAAATCCTCGGTATCTAGGTGTGCAGCAAGTCTACAAAATGATTTAAAACTGAGTCTTTCAGCCGGTCTGGTCCCCTGTGGTAGCGATGCTGCTACTACTTTAATCCTAAAAATAAATATTTGCCGTGAAGCCCTGGGAAGCTCTTTGATACTTAGACGAGTCTAGACTGTCTAGGAGAAGTACTCTTCGACCACTAGAAAGTTTTCTCATCCGTACTTGTCCTTTGTTAGCGAAATAATCCGAGTCTGGTAATGATTGCTGACGAAGGAATAAATAATCTGTGCGTAAAACAGATGAATTTTTTGTGAAAATCCACCGATCGGCTGTCTCAAGTGACTGATAGAAAGGATATCTTCCTACAGTAGCGGTTTTATCCATTATACTTCATGTCACTAAAGCTACTAACCAAACTAAGCTACAAGGGCCTGCTGGAAAGTAATGCCTCCGAATGTGTTATGTGAATGTCTTAAAGCTTGGCTTATTTAAAAAGCCAAACCCTATTAATGGTCTACATCTTTATTCTCTGTGTCCACTCACTTATTTCTCAAACATAGGTACGCTGCCGTCGACTACATTCCTCCTATAGAGAGGACATTTGTCGATACCGCGACACCTTGTAGGGAAGCAGCCTACTCACGCTGTAGTAAATTCACATCAGTTTCCATTGTGTGCCAGCCAGTCTGCTGTAACTAGCTCTGACGTCATAAATGTTGCGCAATACCTTAAAAATCAAGCAAATGAACTAAAACTTTTCTAGCATGTCAGAAATAATACTAAATTAATGTGTGTTAAATATCAGTTCGATAACTTCAGCCATTTCCGAGATTTGGACGTTTTTCTGGAAAAATCATTGGCGCAACAGAACAGAGCTAGAGACTTCAAAATTTATATTTAGATTCATCTTTCATAATGATTTAATAAAAACAGTACTTTGGATTTCACAAATTAAGACTTTAATGGAAATTCAGGATTTTCTGGTTTTCGTCTCAAAACTGAAGGAAGCAAGATAGATTAAGTAGGCTAGTAAATAAGGCTAGGATGTTTAGATTTAAATAGGTTGGAGGTCCGCTATGATTATGAAGATGTGTAAAGTTTCTTTTTAATACCTATAAAATTATAGCGATAGCGGATCTCAAAAGGGACAGTTCAGAGCTCATCTGCTGCGTGCTGTGTAATTAGATTAATTCTCTCGCCCGAAATATTTAACTTAGCCACGTCAAAATTTTATTATCAATACTTACCTGCGTGCTGAATGCACGTTTAAATTAAGAGCTTCTCCGGCCATCAGCCAAAGAAGCTATAAATTATTATGTAACTTGTAGTGGTGCGTTACTAGCCCAGCGGCTAGTCGGGAGAGCGGATTTGATCAGGCGATCCCTCAGCCGTCCGCACCGCGGCTTTATATATAAGAACACTGCGCGAGGAAGCAAGGCCCCAGTTCTCTCCAGACGCTGAATGACACGCCATCTGTGTCGGTAGTCGCGTCGCATCAGTGTATCTGCTACAAACAGCCTCGGGTGCCGTATTAAGTTACTAGAGATACGCGGAACCATGAAGACATTTTATGTGAAGTGTTAATTCTGGAATGATCTTCATTAACTAGCTTCAGTTTGCGTATTGTCGTATTTTCACGTGCCGTCGCGGGACAGTCATTCTACCAAATATTTAGCGTGGCGTTTGATGAAATATTTTCATCAAATTATGGCGAGCATTCTTTTTAACATTTAATTCGGACATTTATAGTTGCATCAGCGCATTAGACTCTGAACTGCTCTGTTAGTTAGGTTGTAGGGATACTTGTGGTTTTTATCAGTGAATTTCAGAATATACTCAACTATTTTGGAAAACCGTTTTTGATTAGAAATCCCGGACAATCTCCTAATTCCTCAGAGCTATAAGCTGCAGCTATAAGAACATTCTCAGGTAAAGTGGGCACTAGGATATCTATTTACTGGCTCCAAGTTTTATTAAATCACTTTCTGGGGGCCACGGAGTAAATAGAGAGCCAGTGTTGAGAACGGCAAAAGACAGCATTAACAACATTCAAAAAGCTAGAACTAATTCAACACGCAAGCGTTTATACAGCAAACATAATTAATATTATTACAAATTATCCGCCGCCCCACATATGGTGCATCGGCGGGGAAATCAACTAAGTGAAAGTGATTTTAACTATTCGGATTCGCGAGTGAAATGCGACACGCAACTGAGAATAGAACAGTGAATGTGTTACGTGTGTATGTGGACGACGCAATTGGATTAACAACGCATCTGGATTGACGGAGCTGGCACTGAGTCTAGCGGTGCTGCCGGCATCGCGAGAAACCAGTTTTCGCCGTACCGCAGTCGTCCGCTGGAGCAGCCGGCGCAGAGCCTGCAATTGCGGGCCACGCAAACACACAACAGCCGTCGGAGAGCCGTCTGCAGTTCAACGTGCCACGTCGCATCAGGAATCCTGGTACGCCGCGCCGGCAACGCCATACGTCGTGCAGAAGGAACTAAGTTAAGTGAAAAGCTGTTAAAAATTTTACTAACCTGCACTAAAAGACTGTCGGCGATGGAACCGCCAAAAGAAACTGAGTTTAAACTTATATCAGAACCTATGTCTGTTGAGGGAACTGTAAATTCAGACAACGGTTCAAGTGTAAACATGCATGAAAATAGTAATGTAAAGTGAAAAATGAAGTATTGTCTCCTGACAGTAGTGTGCGAAGGGGCAATGATTCAATAATAGAGACCCCTGTAGTAAAGCGGAAAGTAGAAATTGTAAATTTATTGGATGATAGTTTCTCTGATGAATTAAAAATGAAACAGTCATCAGAGATGGTAGAGTTTAAGAAGGAGAAGTTAGATATGACTAATCAATCAGAAATTTCATTTGGTTTTGATGATTCTGGTATTGGAGCTAGTTTTTCGTCACCTGAGTGTGATAAAAAGCCAGCTCGTGAGCAACCCAAAGATGCTGGGGCTGTTGATCTAAATGTTATATTACAAGCAATAGCTGCCAGTCAAACAAATTTTAATATGCGGTTTGACGCAATGGACAATAAATTAGAATCCAATAATGCTGAATTAAAGTCTGAAATAAGTGAACAGGTCAAAAGCAGTAATGCTGAATTAAAGTCTGAAATTGTGGCCAGCCAAACCAATTTTAATAAACGGTTTGAGGCGATGGACAATAAATTAGAATCCAATAAAGCTGAATTAGAAAATTCTTTCCAGGCTAGTTGCAATAAGTTGAAAGAGGATCTGGACGGTTTGAATTATAAAATTGATTGCAATCATGAGGATATTAAGAAAAAGGTTGCTCAACAGTTTTCTGAAATGTATAAAACAGTTAAATCCGAAGTTGCTGAGGTTCGCAAAGACTTCCAAATGGAAGATGCGAAGCTGGAGCACAAGTTAACAGAAAAGATCGAAGCGGAATCTGAACTGTGCTCAGATAGATTTAAAGATGTTAAAATAAAGGTAAACATATGTCAAGCAGAAGTAGAAGCAATCAAAACTGATACTACTCATATTGTGCAAAGAGTAGATAATGTGGAAATGAGAGTAGAAAATATTAGTACTAACATTGCTAACATTGAGAGTAAAGTAGCTTCAGTAACTTCTGGTAATGGTAATGTACAACAAGTTGTAGCTGCAAACGCCGCTTTTATCGGGTGTCAGCAGTTCTTGCGGTTCGATCCAGATAAAAATATCCACCCGCTAGATTTCTGGAACGATTTTGAAGATGTGATTCCACCGACTTGGTCTGAACGAGAGAAAATCTCGTTTGTTAAAAGCCATTTAGCAGGTGACGCCATGCGTTGGTCAGCTGATGTTATGTTGAAATGTAAAACATTAGCGGAATTTAAAACAGCTTTTATTAATGAGTATTGGTCTAGCAATAAGCAAAATGAAGTGTTGAGAGAATTTTGGAGTGGGAAACGCTTCAATGCAGGCAAGGAATCAATTAAAGAGTTTGCTAGGTCATGGATTTCACGTTTGTCACATTTGGCGGAAAAGCTAAAACCAGAAATGATTATACTAGGTCTGGAAGCTAAACTGCCATGGTACTGGCAAACTAGAATTATATCAGCCCCTAGAGACAATCTGGATCGTTTCATTGAGTATTTGGAACGTGTAGAACGTGTTGCTGCCAATGAGGAGCAAGCACGTAATAACAGAAATGCCAATAACAATAATAGTAGTAATTTTAGGAACGAGCAAAATGGCAATGTAAACATCAGAACAGTAGGTGTTCGTAATCCTAAGAGAGGTAGGAATTGGGGAAATAATTATCAGAACCAACAATGGCGTCCAAGGGATAATAATTTTGTTCCAAACAGAAATATGCATGTAAACAACAGTACGGAAAGTAAGGCTATGCCAGCTAACTATAATGAAACTAAAGGAAACCGTAGTATGCCGAGGCAGGAAAACTAGTTCCCGTCTATGAGGACACTGGCGCTCACCAGGCGGTTACTTTTCCTAAGCCAGTAGTTAAGGGAATTGGTAAGACAGATCAGAATACTCAGACTGAACATGTGGAGGAAGAGTCGGTAGCACCTAAGGATACAACAGAAATATTAGATCACTCACAGTATTTGATAGATACCGTGTTAGAGACGCTTTCTAAGTGGGAAGAGAAAGAGAAGGCGCAGCAGTGTAACAGTAGGGATGAGCTACAAAATACTGAATTGTCAGGTGAAGAAGCAGAAGAAATTCATGCTTATATTTACGATGAGGATGATGTGCTCTTATCTAAAGTGCCTGTGCAGGATGTTGATAATGTACTAATAGATTTAGGACAGGAGATAAGTGGGAATGTAGAGGGTAGGCTGTTTGGGGTCGATGAACCCAGTAGCTGTGACCAGTTGTCACTTGAGAAGGAAACCGACGATAATGGTGAAAGTGGTTTAGCTGTAACTAATGTTATGCCCGGTCTGGAGGCGCAGAATCGCTCAGACTACAGTAATTTGGGTCATGTTCAGCAAACTGAATGTAATGAAGTCGTGCGGTGTTTCGATTTAAAATTAATAGACCGACTGGAAAAGGCAGCTGAAAAGGTAATTCAGGAAACCCCTACACACTGTGACCTAAATGTAATGAAGACAGATGTCGATCACTTTAGTTGGAGACAAATCCAAAAGGAACTACTAGATGAATGTGAGGAACCACCTGTACAACCTAGAATAAGCCACCCTATAATAATAGTGAATATGTTGGGTATCAATGTACGTTGTCTCTTAGACAGTGGAAGTGAGGTGAGTGCAACATCGCAGTCCTTCTTTGATGCATTACCTGGTAAAGACAAGCTTACAATAATGAAGGTATCAGGACTAAGAATAATTGGTGCTACTGGCAAGGTTTCAAAAACGGTAAAGCAAGAAGCTTTACTACCCTTTAACATTAATGGTAATTTAATTGATCATCCATGTTTAATTGTAAATAATCTCAGTATTGAGGTTTTAATTGGCATAGATTTCTTGTCAAAATATCAGAGTGTTGTTGACTTTGAAAGAAGCCAGTTAAAAATGGTCTTGCCAATAACCGGAGTAATTACAGTCCCTTTTAGTGATAAACATGTAGTAACTGATCATGAAACTTGGGAGCTGCCTATACGAGTTCTGAAAAACAGGAGATATTGGGACGAAGGTGTTAATCGTAATGACAATAAGCTGAACACAGAAGAAGAAGAAGAAGCAATTATTTTAGACAAAATAGAAGCTAAATTGCAGGAAATCGATAGGATTTCAGACAATCAAAAGGAAGAACTGAGACAGGTTCTAAAAAGGCATCATAAGGTATTTTCGGATCGACCTGGCATAGTCAAGGGTTATGAATGTCAATTACAAGTGAAACCCGGCCAAGTGTTTTTCAGGAAGCCATACCAAATACATGTAGCTAGGAAGGAGGCAGTTCGGAAGGAGATACAGAGAATGCTAGAGTGGGGTGTGATTGAAAAAGCGGTCAGTGAGTACAATAATCCTCTTGTTGTTGTACCAAAAAGAGACGGGAGTGTCAGATTGGTCTTGGACGCTCGTTGGTTGAATGAAATAGTGGTTAGGGAAAGTGATAGACCGCAGAACATGGACGAGTTACTGCAAAAATTCCGGGGAGTAAAATTCTTAACGTCCATGGACATCACGTGTGGGTATTGGAATTTGCCACTGGCGGAAAGTTCAAGGAAGTACACAGCTTTCTTTTACGAAGGAGTTTGTTACCAATACCGTGTGGTACCTTTCGGACTTAATATCTCTGTTTGTGCCTTCGTACGTGTGATGTGCCATGTTTTAGGACCAGCTTTAAGCAATAAAATAACAGTTTACGTAGATGATCTATTAACAGCAACTCCTACCTGGGAAGAACACATAGCTTTATTAGGGGAAGTGTTAGAGGCTATTGAGAGAGGTGGCATGAAACTAAAGATTGAAAAGACAGAGTGCGTTAAAGAAGAAATAGGTTTCTTGGGATATAGGATAAGTGGAAAAGGTATTCTGCCTGACCCAGGCAAGCTAGCAGTCATTGAAAAATTTGAGGCTCCCAGAAACAAGAAGCAATTGAGATCAATGTTCGGTCTTTTCGGCTTCTATAGACGTTTTGTTAGTGATCAGGCTTTTAATGCTCCCTGTCTTCACCTCCTGCTGAAAAAGAATACCCCTTGGGTTTGGACAGCAGAATGTCAACAGGCGTTTGAGGTACTTAAACAATCTTTAATTAATAGTCCAATTTTGCATCATCCTGACTTTGAAAAACCATTCTGTATGTCTGTTGATGCTAGTGGCTATGGTATAGCTGTGGAGATATTCCAAGTAGAAATAGAGAACGAACGAGAAGTGCACAAGACCATAGCTTTCGCAAGTCGATCTTTACAGGCAGCAGAGAGAAATTATGGCATCTCAGAACTAGAAGCGTTGGCAATTGTATTTGGGGTACAGAAGTTTGAGCAGTATCTATTAGGTCACAAGATAATAGTTTACAGTGACCATAAGGCTTTGACCTTTTTAAAGACCTGTAAGTTGAGGAATTCTCGTTTGGTAAGATGGTCATTGTATCTCCAGCAGTTTGACCTTGAGGTTAGATATATTCAAGGGAAAGACAATCTGGTAGCTGATGGGTTATCTAGAAGTGCGGAGCTCTGTGATGACGCGGGAATTACAGCAACAGACCTAAATGAAGTTCGAATGTTTGCATTGCACGAAGTAAAGGAAGAAAGTGCGTTAAAGAGAGTGATTAAGAACTTGAGACGTGAGCAGAATGCAGATGACCAACTGAAATTAGTGAAGAGCTATTTAGGAAATGCGAACTATCCTAAGGTTTCGCAATACTATTGTCTGCATAAAGGTATTCTGTTTAGAAGGAAGAAGGTAGGTGTTTCTGAGTGGAAGCTGTGCTTTCCCTCGCAACATGTAGACTTACTAATCGACTATGTACACCTGAGGTATGGGCACTACGGTGCAAAGAAGTGCATTGCAAAATTACAAGAGAAGATTGTGTTTGACAACATGTACCGCCGTGTGGCCAAGCGTCTAGCATCGTGTGTAGTGTGCCAGAAAATCCGTGCTGCCAACACCAGAATACAAGGGGATATGCATTCAGTAGAACCAACTGAAACCCTAGAATTACTGGCTTGTGATTTGTTTGGTCCTCTTCCTGTTTCGAGAGGTGGTTGTACCCATGTTTTTGTTATTGTGGATGGATTCAGTAAATATGTTAAGCTATACCCAATTAAAAGAGCAAATGCAAAAACATTGGTTGAAAAGTTGGAAAAAGATTTCTTCGTGAACGTTGGCGTTCCGAAGAATTTGCTGTCAGACAATGGACCTCAATTTACTTCTGATAGATTTAAGGAATGTCTAGATAAGGCCGGCGTGAAACATCTGAAAATATCTGCGTATTTCCCCCAAGGAAATATGAGTGAACGTATTATGAGGGAATTGAATAGGCTTTGCAGAACTTATTGTGCTCGGAAACACTCAAGTTGGGCAGAGCACATTAAGTATTTTGAGAATGTAATTAACAACTTAAGACATGATGCAACTGGTTTTGCACCTTGCGAATTGATGTTTGGCCAAGAACCGCACAATGTGATTGCAGATATGGTAGAATTCCCTATTCTAACGCAAATATCCACAGACGAGAAGAAACTAAAGGCTAGGGCTAATATGAGAAAAAGAGCGTTGGAAAGGAAGAAGCGTCATGACGCAAAAGCTGTACCTACTAGCTTTGAAATAGGTCAATTAGTCCTTGTCAAAACCAAAGAAAAATCAAAGAAAGTAAATGCAGAAACCAAGAAATTCATGTTCGTATACCAAGGACCTTTCAGGATAATAGGAAAGCCACATGCCAATGCATATAGGCTGGAGTACCCAAAAAGTAAGAGGCTATTAGGTCTCAGGAACGTGATTGACCTAAAGAAATTCATAAGCTAATGAATACTGTAGGGAGGAGGTTGTTCTGTAACCTCTACACAGTGTGGCAGCTGTGCAGTCCCAGCTGTGTGAGATCTTCTTTCCCTTTCAGGTCTCACTCATTCTTCCTCTTTCCTGTCCTCAAAAATTTCTAACTCTTCTTTACAGCATTAAACTAATGAATGCTGTAGGGAGGAGGTTGTTCTGTAACCTCTACACAGTGTGGCAGCTGTGCAGTCCCAGCTGTGTGAGATCTTCTTTCCATTTCAGGTCTCACTCACTCTTCGTCTTTTCTATCCACTTAAAATTTCTAACTCTTCTTTACAGCATTAAACTGATGAATGCTGTAGGGAGGAGGTTGTTCTGTAACCTCTACACAGTGTGGCAGCTGTGCAGTCCCAGCTGTGTGAGATCTTCTTTCCCTTTCAGGTCTCACTCACTCTTCCTCTTTTCTATCCACCTAAAATTTCTAACTCTTCTTTACAGCATTAAACCAATGAATGCTGTAGGGAGGAGGTTGTTCTGTAACCTCTACACAGTGTGGCAGCTGTGCAGTCCCAGCTGTGTGAGATCTTCTTTCCCTTTCAGGTCTCACTCATTCTTCATCTTTCCTATCCACAAAAATTTCGACCTCTTCTTTCCAGACATGAAAATTTTCTGTTCTATCTACCGTTTAGTGACAAAAAAAATACCTAATGTGACAAACCTAATAGTGACAAACAATAGAGAAGTATGACGTAATTAAGATATAAAATGTATTTGAGCAACAAGTATGTATAGTACCCTGGTAATATAGTAAGTACAAACTGTTGTTTTATTGGAAATGGTCCACCAACAGTAATTTAAAAAGATATATGAATTCATGTACAAGCAGGATCTGAAGTGGTGGTGAAACCTAGTGTATGCATTAGAGCTAACTAAGAAATAGTAAAAGAGATTGCTTAGTGTTAGGAAAAATATGCAGATAAGTTGTAAGGATGAACTCACCTGGTGTAGCAAGGAAAAGCAGTGTAATAGAATTGAGCAGTGTTTGTGGTTGAGACGTGAAGGACACGTCCCTGAAGTATTTATTAGGTTGGAGCTGGCCATTATTTTAGTGTAGTGTGTGACTGGATACACCTACACGTATTGAGGTTATGAGTTGGAGGCGTGAATGCGACCATAGGTACCCTTATGTTAGATGAGACAGAGCAGCTCATGGTGTCCTATAGGTTTAAGGAATTTAGCATTACGCTCGTCCATAATTACTTGATGCACTTTAGTGGTAGGTCTGAGAGAGACTACCTGAGGTTTCAGCGTCCGATCGAGTGGAAATGGATTGCCACGTGAGCAAACTAATCAACTGCAATACACTATGAATATGAAATAAATGTGCTATCCTATGCTTTAAATATTAATAGAGTGAGTGTTAAATAAGTTCATACACTAGCAAAGTAAATAAATAACACACTGACAGACGTGAAACATTAATTTTAGCTCAGCATAAATACACTTCAAAGTAAGTAAGTACCTAATTGCAGATGTGGAACTGACAACAGCAGTGGACCAATAACTGGATTTTGTAGTCAACTAAACGTAGTGTGTTTTGAACACTTACAACTGTACTATTACCAAAAGTTACTCACATGTACATGGAAGCTGAGAAGACAACCACTAATCATACTCATACTATCTCTAAGAATAAAGTAATCAAAGATGAGTCAGTTAAGTAAATAAAATGCAGATTTGTCAGGAATGTACCGAGCATTGGTTCAGTGTTCCGGCCCAGAACTAATAAATTCAGATTAAATATGATTTATGGTTGTATGCCTTAGGAGCATAAATTTTCTCCAGTACGTGACTAACGGCGTTTTGAACCATTTGTTTACCGATTTTATGACAATTAAGTAACCACGAGAGTAGAATTGAAAAAAAATTCTGTTAACTTTGTTCCAGCAACATACTGAAGGATAAAATGTATGTATCCCCATTTCATTGTGACCCACCCATAGATATTAAGTGAACAGAGTCTGAGGCACTCTTTTTGTTTGTTCTACAGGACAAACCAGATAATGGCAGCCTGGTAGCTGCGTGAGAGCGTGGAGTGACTTGGACACAACTCACAGTGACCCCTCCCCTTTCCCCCATGTAATTTAGAGAGAACGTGAAGGACGCACACCATAGCAACTTCCCCTTCTCTACCCTTGTGAATGGAAGTGTAGGACGCCAGCCAAAGCGGCTACAACCACGTGTGTAAAAATTATTTGTGAACTTTTCTTTCAGGTTTAGAAAAGACTGCTAAGAGATAATCATCTGTTTATGTGTCATGTTATTTTCTTTGAATTTGTGTATGTAAAAATGTATTTAATGTAGTTAAGATTTTCATAATTTTTCATTTTTTTATGTGTTTGTCTAAGGCAATATGTATGCCAAAATATTTCATGACTTTGCTTTAAAAATTTGAGTAATGACATTGTTTAAAAGGCAGTGAATATGCCTACAATTTAAATAATTAATGTAGGTAATCAGTTTTCTTTAATGTTTCTACATGTTTATATTTCAATTTTGATTTTCATAGCGAGTTAAACTGTACTCTTGCTACCCTTTTTGTAATTAAATTTTTTTTTCATTCGTTAACATTCATAAACAAAAAATTTAAGTAGAGGGTGATGTAGGGAAGCAGCCTACTCACGCTGTAGTAAATTCACATCAGTTTCCATTGTGTGCCAGCCAGTCTGCTGTAACTAGCTCTGACGTCATAAATGTTGCGCAATACCTTAAAAATCAAGCAAATGAACTAAAACTTTTCTAGCATGTCAGAAATAATACTAAATTAATGTGTGTTAAATATCAGTTCGATAACTTCAGCCATTTCCGAGATTTGGACGTTTTTCTGGAAAAATCATTGGCGCAACAGAACAGAGCTAGAGACTTCAAAATTTATATTTAGATTCATCTTTCATAATGATTTAATAAAAACAGTACTTTGGATTTCACAAATTAAGACTTTAATGGAAATTCAGGATTTTCTGGTTTTCGTCTCAAAACTGAAGGAAGCAAGATAGATTAAGTAGGCTAGTAAATAAGGCTAGGATGTTTAGATTTAAATAGGTTGGAGGTCCGCTATGATTATGAAGATGTGTAAAGTTTCTTTTTAATACCTATAAAATTATAGCGATAGCGGATCTCAAAAGGGACAGTTCAGAGCTCATCTGCTGCGTGCTGTGTAATTAGATTAATTCTCTCGCCCGAAATATTTAACTTAGCCACGTCAAAATTTTATTATCAATACTTACCTGCGTGCTGAATGCACGTTTAAATTAAGAGCTTCTCCGGCCATCAGCCAAAGAAGCTATAAATTATTATGTAACTTGTAGTGGTGCGTTACTAGCCCAGCGGCTAGTCGGGAGAGCGGATTTGATCAGGCGATCCCTCAGCCGTCCGCACCGCGGCTTTATATATAAGAACACTGCGCGAGGAAGCAAGGCCCCAGTTCTCTCCAGACGCTGAATGACACGCCATCTGTGTCGGTAGTCGCGTCGCATCAGTGTATCTGCTACAAACAGCCTCGGGTGCCGTATTAAGTTACTAGAGATACGCGGAACCATGAAGACATTTTATGTGAAGTGTTAATTCTGGAATGATCTTCATTAACTAGCTTCAGTTTGCGTATTGTCGTATTTTCACGTGCCGTCGCGGGACAGTCATTCTACCAAATATTTAGCGTGGCGTTTGATGAAATATTTTCATCAAATTATGGCGAGCATTCTTTTTAACATTTAATTCGGACATTTATAGTTGCATCAGCGCATTAGACTCTGAACTGCTCTGTTAGTTAGGTTGTAGGGATACTTGTGGTTTTTATCAGTGAATTTCAGAATATACTCAACTATTTTGGAAAACCGTTTTTGATTAGAAATCCCGGACAATCTCCTAATTCCTCAGAGCTATAAGCTGCAGCTATAAGAACATTCTCAGGTAAAGTGGGCACTAGGATATCTATTTACTGGCTCCAAGTTTTATTAAATCACTTTCTGGGGGCCACGGAGTAAATAGAGAGCCAGTGTTGAGAACGGCAAAAGACAGCATTAACAACATTCAAAAAGCTAGAACTAATTCAACACGCAAGCGTTTATCCAGCAATAGATTTACTATTATTACAAACTTATTCATCCGCCGCCCCACAACCTCTACTTGGACCACTTCATCACTATCAAAGTGAGCTCGTCGAAGGCATTCTTTAATGTTTGGAAACAGGCGGAAACCGGATGGGGTCCAGTCGGGATGGTATGAAGGATAAACGA
This sequence comes from Schistocerca piceifrons, assembly GCF_021461385.2. NCBI lineage: Eukaryota > Metazoa > Arthropoda > Insecta > Orthoptera > Acrididae > Schistocerca > Schistocerca piceifrons. Next base: position 1,130,013,142 of record NC_060138.1, read on the forward strand.
TAACACTGTACACAAGGCGTCGGGCTGCTGCAGATGTCACAGCGCTAGTGTGTGATCAGGCATTGTCATGCTGAAGTAGAGAGTGCTACATGTGTGGACGAAATCTTAATATTCGAAACTGGATTACAGCACGCTTTTTCTCACCCATCGACATACACTGAGGTGACAAACATCATGGGACATATCGTAAAATCGTGTCGGGCCGATTTTTGCCGGGCTTAGTGCAGCAACGCGACGTGGAATGGACTCAATACGTCGTTGGAAGTCCCCTGCAGAAATATTAAACCATGCTGCCTCTGCAGCCGCCCATAATTACGGAAGTGTTGCCGTTGCACGATTTTGTGCACGAACTGACCTCTCGATTATGACCCATGAATGTTCGATGCGTTTCATGTCGGACGAACTGGGTGGCCAAACCATTCACTCAAATTCTCCAGAATTTTCTTCACACAATTGTGGACACGTGACTTGGCGCATTACCATCCATCAAAATTTAGTCGTTGTAAGGGAAGATGAAGTTTATGAATGGCAGAAAATGGTCTCTAAGTAGCCGAACATAACTATTTGCGGTGAATGGACGGCTCAGTTCGACCAACACTGTTAGGGAGCCACCAGAAGCTTGCACAGTGGCTCGTTGACAACACGGGCCCATGACTTCGTGAGGTCTGTGCCCCACTCGAATCCTAGCATCTGCTCTTACCAGCTGAAATCGTGATTGATCAGGCCACGGTTTTTCAGTCGTCTAGGGTCCAACTGAGATAGTTACGAGCGCAGGAGAGGCGACGCAGGCGATGTCGTGCTGTTAGCAAAGGCACTCGCGTCAATAGTCTTGTAGTGGATGGGTGCCAGGAGGGGCCGTATTGAAACTCGGCGAGAACTTTCCAAATGATTTATTCGTTTCCACTATAGAGCTTCGCTGACCTCGGTCCGCGTCACAGGCCCCACATTGCTCCGGAAGTACCCCCAGCGGCCTGTGCAGAGCAATGCTGTGTCATACCGGCCTTGTTCGCCAACTGTAGAGTTCCGACTACGTCAGGATGGCTGCACCAGCAGCCGACTCAGCGGCCAATGTCCCCGTTGACTCCGCGCTACTCCGCCAGGAGCCGTAGGCCGGCCCCGCTGCTGCTTCTTCCTCGGCTGGCGTAGGTGGGAACGCGGCGGCAACGACCGCCCCGTTCCGGCGTCCGAACTTGCAGCCCTCGCCTTGTAAGTCTCCGGTGTGTGTTGGGAGACGAGACGACTGCCTGCGGTTACGACCCGAAGAGTGGCCCACCCTGGCTGGCTGTGGACCCCACGTCGGCCTCAGAAGGTCGAACCAACGACCCGCCATGGACTGGGACGCTGTCGCCCATCTGCTGCCGGGTGTCGCCGGTTGTATCACACGCCCCGCCGTCCAGGAGATCTACCAGACTTGAATGAATCTCGTTCGAAAACAACACCTATTTATACTCTGCTGCGCGCCTCTGTTCTGCTAACGCATCGCTCTGAGTCACGTAAGCCCCACACCCCGGTTGCGCCAGTGGGCCCCTTCTGCCTATAGCTTGCGACATGCGAACCGTTGCGTTACGCTTTTCAGCGGTTCGACGGCCCCTGTGGCCTCCATTCCACTTCGCAACCGCTGGTCAGCGTAACTTACTGCAGTCCAGCCCACACCTGGCTGTAACTTGTGCTCAGAATATCGCACAAAACTAACTTTCCCTATCCTAAAAGGTGGTGCCGCTACAGTCTGCTGCTATAGCCGACAGTAGTCCTAATACATCCCTCATCGATTTCTGCGGTTAGTTCACTCAGTGTTGCTGTCTGTTAGCACTGACAACTCTACGCTAATTTTAAGTTTCTTGTGATACGTGGGATATGTTGGCCAAGAGATGAGGAGAAATAGCGACTTTACACATCGAACAGGATTATCCTCAGTGACAGACTGTTATGTTTCCACATATTATATAAATGAAAATGGTATTGACTGTATGGACAACGAGTAAGAAGAGCAAGCTCGCTCTTTCATTGTTTTATCATAAAGTATGACGTTCATAACAGATTATTCGCTCAGACTGCTTCTAATGTAATCCGTAATGCGTGCAACACTTCCACTCTAGCAGCCTACAACGTCAGTCGAAATGGCATTACGTTTTACGGCCTGCGTAGAGCTGCGTAGCAGCAGCGCTAAAATCATTTACGCCTTATGAATCGCGAGAGAGCGACTGCAGTAAAAAGCCCGTGGTCGTTAATTTTAATAACGCCGTTCTGCCGGCGTCACCGCAGCGGCCCGAAAAAGAAAGAAGTGGCGTGGAGTTAATTTGAAGCCACTGCGCTTGATTAGGGAGCAAGAAGGCATCCGCGGTCACCTGCTTTCATAAAGAGAATCCACCGAGCTGCTCAGTGAGGTCACGGTTAATTAGAAAAATTGTCGCACACCAAACGGCAAAGCAGCTTCTGAGGTCTTGGATATCTATGCGCTCAGAAACTGCATGTGCTTCTTGCTCATTATGGAGCAAAAGCGCTGTAGTGTGTATTATGGGCGCAGAAAAAAGATTTGCGGAACATTCTAACGGACAGCTTACGGATGAGTAGAGATTACACTGATCGCTGTTTAAATTGCAACGCCACCGTCTGTTAAGTAAGATCGTGGCCAGATGTATCGGTAGAAAAATGTACTTGACAACAAACTAATACTTATACATACGTCATGTATAAATAAAAGAAAACTACAATTACAGATAATAATACGTCCAGTCACAAGCTGTGACGACAATCACTTGACATCTCCGAAGCATACTTGAAACTACGTTTTCCGCATATTCACGTGGAAGAGACCTCCAAATGTGTCGCATCTGCATTGACAGCTGTTTCAAAGTGAAGAACTTTCTTGTTGAAACTTAGTTTTGATGTAAGATCATTCGCGTTGTAACCTCCCCACAAAAATTTTAAAAGACAGGACAATATTTAATAGAAATGGGAGCCTAACGTAACCTCCCTAGCAATTAAATTTAATGACAATAAAAAATGAAAATCGCAATGTGACTCAAGGTGTAAACTCTCACGAAAATAATGACAGACAATTTAATGCTAATGAAACTTCAGTGACAATGTAAATTCAATTAAACCGAAATATCGGTCTTTGGCCCTGTGCAAAAAATCAGAATTAATTTCTTACCTCAGTATAACTGCATGTCAGGTTTCTGCGCTTATTGTTGGCCACTGCTTGGAGGAAATGCATTGCAAATAGCATTTTTTTTTTAATTTAACTGAAACTTTTCTTTAAAGGAAATGGAAGGAAATCGTTGGTTCAATTAAATGGTTTTTTTATAAAATTGCTTTGAAATCAAAATTATTATTGGGGCGATTATTGCACAAATTAGTTACAGTTAATTTACATTATTAGCTGAGCGCATTTAAAAATAATATACCTCGTCCTGAATCTTGACCAGAATGCCATGTCGACGCCCGCCGACTCCTCACACACAACTGCACTCGACTGCTACTACCGACATACTGCACTGCTCACAGACTGCCCACTGACAGACTGCTCGCAACTGTACTGCACGACTACTACCGACCGACTACTGGACGCAACTGAACTGAGCTACTGCTACCGACAGAGTGCACTGCACGACGACTACTAGAGTACTGCTCGTAACACTCGAGCGGTCAAGCGCAGACTAACCACGATAAAAGGCTCTCTGGTCAAAGATTTTATCATGCCTCACCATCGCTGCTACGTTACATACGTGTTTCATAACCCTCCACTGGGGGGGCAAAAATTTGGCAGCGATGGTGAGTCATTTGGACTTGCCATCGCAAGAAATTTTTTACAATTTACAGAATAATCAAATGTAGTACATAAATTAAATGTGGTGCACACGCACCAAGTATAAAATATATCAGACAAAGACAAAATGTGAGTACAAAACATAGTAGCAAATCAGAAAAATGTATATACAAATTCTTTGACAGATAACAGAGTGCATACGCACTGAAGAAATTCTTTAGCATTTTCAGAACAAATAAATAGAATGGCAGAAAATCATGTTGACAAGTGACATGAGTGTACTTAATGAACATATCGGGAAATCATAAAAGGTATACAGAATGAGTACAAATCATATTGAAAAAATGAGAAAAGTGCACAGGCACTGAAGTTCAGTAGAAAACATATTAACACATAACCTAAGTGCACATGCACTGTAGTTCAGAAAATATCATCAAAATAAACATGTATATACAATACAAAAGACAAGAGTGTACATATACTGTACTTCAGAACAAATCAAAAAAATGTCTTTAGCATTTTCACAACAAATAAACATAATGGCAAAAAATCATGTCGACAAGTGACGTAAGTGTACTCGCACTGGAGTTCAGAGAATCAAAAAAAATGTATAACCCATGAACATAAATGATGTTAGCAAAAAAATGATCTTCACTATGTGACAAGAATTAGGATAGGAAAGGGAAGGAGTGCATCATGGTTGTAGCACTTTAGATTGCACACAGCTGTTATGAAAGTCCATATCTTTCCACAGAAGTACAACACCAAGTGACACAATTTGAAGTTCTTTTCCCATCAGAATTTATCAGCGTACCCAAGACACTGAACTGTCGTAGTAATGTTCCATGTTTTCATTTTGGCAGTACACTAGGTACACCAAACAGTGGGACCATAATGACGTCTTCATCACTCACGGTGGTGGACAGCATGTCGTGTCAACACCACGCTCTTACAAGGCACACCAACGTAGAATTAGTGCAAAAACCAAATATAGTGCTCCATGATCATGAGGATGGACAGGACAAATCGACATTGCAGTAATTCAGGGTAGTTAGCTCATAAGGTGAAGGACATTAAGTCACATAATATTGAGAATTACAGTAGTAGTTTGCGGCATTCATAGCCTAGTTATTGATCATTTCTGTACCATGTATTTAGTATTACAGAATAATGTTCATAAAATTAAATTATTGGCATCATGGGTAATCGTATTACAGTAAACAGTGGCAGTCCTTGGCCAGTTACAAAGCATATTTAGTATGACAGAATAATGTTCATCAGACGTCTTAATTGAAAAGGAGAGATAATTATTGGCCTAGCATTAACATAATACATTGAGTGATACAAATTATTGGCACTCATTGGCCATTTACCAAAACATGAAAAGTCAACATTGAAAACAAGAGCTAATTAATGGCATAACTAATAACGTAATCCATTTAGTGACATGAATTATTGGCACTCAGTGGCCAGTAATAGAACATGAAAAATCATCATTGGAAACTGGAGCTAATTAATGGCATAATTAATAACGTAACTCATTTAGTGACATTAATTATTGGCACTCAGTGGCCAGCAAGTATTGAATAGAATAAAACATTGTTCATCATTCAGTATTATTCAGATCACTAAGAAGTCATTATTAAAAATCAGTTAATTACAGTCATAGCATTAATAATCATGGGCATTATAAGTAGTCTCATTACAATAAACAGTGGCAGTTATTAGCCAGTTACAAAGCATTATATATATATATATATATATATATATATATATATATATATATATATATATATTTGTCTCATTAAGAAGTCATTACTCAAGTGACATACTATTCAGAGCTAATCAGTATTATTCAGAAACTAGTGACATTATGTGGGACTGGTAATACATTTTTTTTTTTTTTGTTAGCAATGCATTGCGTTGGGATCGATAATTAATTGCTGAGGCATAACAATATTTTCTTTTGACCTATTGCTGTAAATGAGGATAGGTAACGTCTTTCGTCATGAGTCAGCTGTAGCAAGGTTATGTAACAAGGCAGTATATGTGATCACATTTATAAATGATAGACAAAAATGGGAAAAAAAATAAAAAATGCAAGTATTAGAACAGGTATAATAAGTAACAGGTTTAGTAAGTATCATGAAAAGCTTCTCCTGAAAAAAAATACAAAATGGATTATTGAGCTGAAAGAAGAAACACATACTATGCTGAAAAGTAGTGAACTTCGAAGTAACAGGTAGTGAAATGTGTATAAAAATGTGTTCCATAGCTGTCCTTTCCAAAACTTTCCGTCATCCTACTATGCAATATAACACCTGCTGTCAAAGCAAACTGCAACAAATACTTAAATAACTACATAGCATAAATACATAACTTCAACATTATCCTCATCTGTAAAGAAAAAAACTTCATTATCAATCACTTCATTATCCATATTATCATAACTTCATTATTATCATCACCTATAAAGAAAAACTTCATTATTCGTAACAGCATATCCTTCATCATTATTCATCAGCATTCATTATCATCTGCAAAAAAATCACTTCATTACTCATTACACAACTATTCCTTATCTCTAGCATATTTCATCACTAAAACTAAGATGTGTAGTTCTGTCTGACAGCCTGCATCAATCGCCTTGTATTCTGAAATAAAAAATTAGTTAAGACTGCTGTTCTATGATGAGTATAGTACATTCTTGTTAATGCTTGTTAATCTTGATCCATTTACTCTTCCTCATAAAGTTATTGCATCTTCTTTCGTTTATTCCGTAGGTGAAATTCCCATTTCTGTTGAATTTATTTCTTACACGCATCATTTCTTTCTGAAATTGATGAACAAAGATTAATGTCTTGCATTTAAATCATATGCCCACTAAATAATGACTGGTTTATGGTGACATAATTAACCATACAGCATAACATGACAGAAAACGTAATATGTCAAAGACATTGACAGTGTTCAGAGGCAAAATGTACAGAGAATATCACAATGCAGCAGCAAAAAGAAAAATGTAAAACAGTCACGATGTTGAGATATCATAGGGCAACAAAAATGTCAAAGTCAACTGGTGTGTGTTATATCTTAACTATTTCACAGTGCATACAAACAAAACTGGAATACAATCATATACACAAAAAAAATAGGAAATGTGCACGGTCTGATGTGTAACGACAAGAAAAGCGACCTGCTAACCTTACCTTGTCGGGCACTTGCCAAGAAAAAATACGATAATCATCAGTAATTAGTTATGTGAATATAATTGCATAAGAAAATGGCATCATAGTGTGTTGAATCATACAGTGTCTTCATTCAATAAAGGGTTTAATATTTGACCAATGGTGGTTGCCTTTCGATTTTCTGGTTCTCAAAGTTTCGACGTGTACAACATTGGGATGAGGAATGCTGCGAATCCGATATGGACCTGTGTATAGAAGTTCAAATTTACTGCACTTACCTTTTAATTTGCTGGATAAATAGTGTGTACGTACTAATATCTTCTGTCCAACGTGAAAGTCGCGGCGTGTACAAACCTGTTTTTGCTGTCTTCTCCGGCGCTCTGCGGCACGTTTGATGTTGTTCGGCGCAATGTCAATTATTTCGTGGTGTCTTAGTCGACGACATTTAGGGAAGTTTACTAATTCTTTAATTTTGTTTGGTGGTTCAACGTTTTTCAGTATAACAGACGGAGTTAGCATAGTGGATTCATTTGGAATGGAATTAATTACATCTTGGAATGAGAGTATGTGTGTATCCCAATCAATATGTCTTTTGTGGCAGTATATTCGGCACAGCTTACCAATTTCTTTCATTAACCGTTCACAAGGGTTCGAAGAAGCATGGTACTTGGATATATAAATCGGAGAAATGTTTCTAGCTCGTAACATGCGTGTCCATATGCCAGAACGAAATTGAGATCCACTGTCAGAAATTACTTTCATCACATGCCCTACATGAAATAGAAAATGTTTTACAAATGCTTTCGAAACAGTTTTAGCAGTAGCTTTGCATAACGGAGTGAAACTAACAAAGTTTGAAGTGAGCTCAACAGCGACAAAGATGTAGCAAAAACCTCTGTTAGCTCTCGGAATTGGACCAAAAATGTCTACTGCGGCCATATGTCTTAATTTAACAGGTACAATGGGATATAAAGGAGGAATATGTGAAGTGGTGTCTGATTTAGCCTTCTGGCAAATTTTACAAGACGCTAAAACTCGTCGTATACGTTTCTCCATGTTGGTAAAATAACAGTTCTGTCTCAGTATAAGAAAACATTTTCGTGCTCCGTAATGTGCGTAACTTAAATGAGTGTACCAGATTAATTTGTTAACCAGTTCGTCAGGAATGCATAATAACCAATTGTTGCTATCAGGATGAGAGCGGCGAAACAGAATGTCATTGCGTACAGTGTAATGGTTTCTAATCGTAACATTATTCCTATCTTGCCAAAGGTGTTTAATTTCTTTCCACACGTTGTCTTTATTTTGTTCTAGTGCTATGTCCTGTAATGACGACGAAATAAAATTTTCAAATGCAACTTGTTGAATGTACATGACACTGAAATTTGCTTTGCAGAAGTTGGTTGCTACGTCTTGCTGATTGTTGCTCAGGGAGCGCGATAGTGCGTCTGCTATAACATTTTGTGTGCCGGGAATGTGAACTATTGTAAAATTAAATTCTTGTAAATAAAGTTTCCATCTGCTTAATCTGCCGTGAGTGAATTTAGCCGAAAGTAAAAATTGTATCGCTCTGTGGTCTGTGTAAACGGTGGTATGTCTGCCATAAAGAAAGTGCCGAAATCTCGTAAAAGCCCATACAACACATAATATTTCAAGTTCTGTAACAGAATAATTTCGCTCAGCAGCTGACAGAATGCGGCTTGCAAATGCGATGTTTTTAATTACTGTTGAGCCATCTTCTTCAATTTCCTGGAAAATGTGTACGCCTAAAGCGGTGTTGGAACTGTCGGTGGCAATGGAAAAATTTCTAGTAAGATCTGGGTGCGATAAAAGTGGTGCATTCAACAAAGCATGTTTCAGGTTCACGAATTCAGAATGTGCTTGCTTATCCCAAGACCAAATAATGTTTTTACCTGTTAATTGGCATAATCTGGGTGTGTCTAAAGCAGAGTAATGAATAAATTTACGAAAAAAATTAATTAAACCCAAAAAACTGCGTAATTGCTTCTTCGTCGTAGGAACAGTAATGTCACGTAGAGCTTGAAGTTTTTCCGGATCAGGTGCAATGCCTTCTGCTGAAATTACGTGTCCAAGAAATTTTATAGAAGTTTTGCCAAAGTGCGATTTACTAAGATTAACTGTAAGTCCTTGTGTACGAAAAGTTTGTAATAGTTGTTCAAGAATCAGATTGTGTTCAGACCAGTTAGCTTCTGCGATAAGAATATCGTCTACGTACGTCGTGATTCTGTCCTTAAGTTCTGTCGGAAGTATTGTGTTTAAACCGCGAATAAAAGCTGCAGAAGAAATAATTAAGCCGAACGGTAATTTGCAAAACTGATAACAGTCGCCAAAACAAAGAAAAGCTGTATATTTTCTGCAATTCGGATGAAGTTGAATTTGCCAAAATCCCGATTTCAAATCTAATGTAGAATAAATGGCTGTACCGTGAAATTTCTGTAGAAGTTCCTCTAATGTCTGTGGTCGATCTGTTTCATTAATAATAATGTCATTAATGTGACGTGAATCAAGCACGAGACGAAGTGAGCCATCTTTTTTCTTAACAATATGTAGCGGGTTTATGTACGGACTAACTGCCGGTTCTATAATTCCTTGGTCAAGCATATCCTGCAACTCTTTCTTAACCTGTTCTCTATGAATATACGGAATGGGATAATGCTTGGCTTTAAATGTGTCGTGCTGTTTGACTTGAAATTCATACATAAAGCCGGACATAGTACCAGGAACATTGTCAAAAACTGGAGCTTGCTGTAAGAGAATTTTGTGTAACTGCGTTCGTTCGTCGTCTGTAGTTGCACTGCTTTGTTTAACTTTATCGGAAATCATCTGCATTACGTCGTAGTCAGTTTCGTCTGGAGTATTATAGTTGTGTACGTACGTATCCGTGAACAATGTCGGATTACAGTCTATGTTACGTGACACGGAAATGACCTCTGTGCGGTTAATTGTTTGTTCTTCCGCAGACAATGAATGCTGAAACTTTAAGGCTTATTGTACATTTTCGTCCTTTAACATTAAATAAGAATTTTGAAAATCAATGACTGCGTCGTGTTGTACCAGAAAATTCGTACCTAAAATTACGTCTGTTGTCAATAAAGGAACAATTCAAAAATTTGAGTGGAAAGTATGACCTCCAATACAAAATGATAAATGCGTCTGTAATTTAACGTCTACTCCTTTACTCGATATTGCTCCTTTCACTTTCATTTTGCCTAATGGTAATGTAGGATACGTATTCTCTTTGTTGCACTCGTTGAAAGTCTCCTCATTTATTACTGATATAGGTGATCCGGAATCAATTACTGCTGAGAATTTCGACGAACCAATTTTAATTTCGATGACAGGATGTGAAATAGTTTTCTGTACAAATGGTCTTTCCTGCAAGAGAGTGTCTCTGATATCGTCAAAAGTAATTACATTTTCGTGAACAACATTTTGCGTGTCAAAGGTAGTGCTTGTGTTATTGGAAGATGCGTCCTGTACAGTATCTAGTCAGATTCTATCTGACGTGTTATTATTATCAGGAGGATGTTGTGGCATTTCTACTATTTGAACTGTTCTATTACTTCTTCCAGACGTGTTACGCTCTGGATGATACTACTGTCGGGTTCATTCATGAGAATATGTTCTTGTTGATTACTTTGTTGCTGGTAAGACCGACTGTTATTAAACGCATGTTGGTAATTATGCTCATTGTTTTTACGTCTGTCGTGAAAGTCATTCCTATACGGTGCATTACGATAGGTATTGAAATACTGTCTTCTTTGTACGTAGTTGTTTCCTTGCTGCCGTACGTTACTATTTCTTGTATCAGGGACTATACGTGCACGCGGCGAAACATTAAAGCCTGGTTGACCTTGTGCATTCCATTGTTGGTTAGGTATGCTAACCGGCTGGTTTTGATGTTGTTGTTGTGAAACACCTCTATTGTTACTAAAGTGTGGTTCCTTTTGCTGAAAATTTTGACGATATTGATAATTAGAATTTTGGCTGTTATTAGAGTTTTGGTAGTTGTCGTTCCTAAAGCGTCTGTTATCTTTCCTATTGAAATTACGTGTCTGATCATAATTGTTGTACTTTTGTTGACCTTGGTTATTATAAGAAAAATTTTTGTTTACAAAAGAATAATCAGATTGCTGCACTTCTAAAAGCTGCAACAGATCCCTGAACGCCGAAATGTTTTCCTTTTGCTGGCCCGTTAGAAGTGACACCCTTAATGACCGTGGTAATTTAGAGATGCATAATTGTATAAGTGCGGATTCACTGTACGGTTCGCTTAGGTACTGGTTTTGTTGGACCATATGCTCAAAAAATTGCGAGACACTGGGAAAATTGGAGTTCTCATAATTTGGCAAACTAATTAGTTGATCTTTAATTCCGCGCTGTGTCGTCTTTGACCAGTACGCTGATAGAAAAGCATTCTGAAACTCTTCTACCGAATAGCACTGTCTCGCGATCGGTCTCATACGAGTTGCCGGTTCGCCTTCCAAAAAGCTGCAAATAAATTCAAGTTTATGCGTAACAGGCCAAGTCGGTGGAAGAGCAAAGCTAAATTGTTGAATCCAATCCAGTGGGTGAATCTGCGTTCTATCATTTTTAAAAACTTTAAACTTTCTCACGGACAGAAAATGTTTGTAATCGAAATTATCATCTCTGTGTGATGGAACAGGTTCAGGATCGTAAGAGAATCTATTGAACTGTGGTTGTTCGGAATCTAAGTCCCGTACTCTCTGTAGATTACCCAAATTATAAGCGTTGCGCGAGTCTGACAGATGTTCGCAAAGTGGCGTCTGCTGTGATGTGTTATTAACTGAAATACTTTTCATTTCTGTTACCTCTTGCTGTAAGCTCGATAACTTTCTACGCAATGCGTTATTAGACGAATCGATCTCATTAATTGTCTGCTGTAAATTTTGAAATTCAGGTGTTTGGTTAAATGAAACCGGTGCAGTATCGTCTGATTTATTGTCATTATTACCTTCAATAGCATCAATACGACTGGCTAATTCATCATATTTTTCAGTCAGTATTTTTGCCTGATCATCGGTTTTAGAATCGGACGCATTAATCTGTTTTTGCAACTTACGTGTAGTTTCGCTCAGTTTTTTAACATCAGCTTTGATGACATCGCAATCCTGTGTTAGTTCTAATTGTTCGAATCTGTCTGTCACTGTTTGAATATTTACTGTGTGTGTATCTGTTTTTGATTTAAGATCAGAAATTTCATCACGTAATTCCGCGTTCAACTGTTCGATGGTATTAATTTTGTCGGACACTGTAGTAATATTATTGTCTACATACGTCTTCGCTTTCGCGAACATTTTACGTTTGTCTTCTTGTCTTTGTGCAGTGATTGTTTCCATGACTTGACGTTTGACTTTATTTTGATCCTGAATAAATTTACGGAAACGCGTATCACTGTTTTGTATGTGAAGATTAAAGCGTTCGTCAATCTGAGTGTTCTGCTGTTCGAATTTCGCGTCTATCTTTGCGTCCATTGTGCGCGAAAGTTCTGCTGTCATTGCTTTAAACTCGTCGGGTAATTGTGTAGCTTTTTCAGAGCATTGTTTAGCGACTCCGTTAATTTCGTCTCTAAGTGTTTCTGTTGCGGCTGTTTGCATTTCCCTTAATTCCTGAGCAACAGACCTAATTTCTTCGCTACGTTTTTTTGAACAAGCCTCAATTTCCACGCGTAACTGTTCCTTAGTGTCATGACACTGCGCGGCAACGGCTCTAATTTGTTCACTAAGCTGTCCGGAATTGTTATCTAATTTTTCATTTAACTGTCTGGAATTGTCGTCTAATTTTTCATTTAAGTGTCTGGAATTGTCGTCTAATTTTTCATTTAAGTGTTGTTTGAGTTTTTCGTTATCTTGTTTGACCTGTTCATTAAGTTTGTCTTGTTTTTCGTTCTGTTGTTTGAAATTGTTATCTAGTTGTTTGATATCTACACTAAGTTGTTTGTAATTGTTGTCCATTTTCTCACTTTGCTGTTGTAGCAAACTTCTCATAATTCGTACCAAGTCAAAATTATTGTTTATATTCTCTGTGCTGTTTAGTGGTGTACCTGTAATTGTCGCGCTTTGTGTGACCATTTGGTCATTCTGCAATTTACAAAAACGTTTCAGTCGGATGTACACTGTCAGACACTATTTCGGAATTAAATAAATCCGTCCTACTTTGGGTATCCTGTTCATTTTCATTAGAAAAATTTGTCTGTTCGTCGCTTGAATTTTCCAAACCGGGTGTGTTAAGCTGGCCAGCGCTCATTACTACAGAACGCCCCGCGTCATCAATTGTCGTCAAATTAACAGAAGAGACAATTGAGTTCGTTTGTTCATTATTAAGGTAAAAGTCATCACTAGTAGTTGGAATGCACTGATTCTCAGTGAACGCAGGATTGTCATCATTACACTGCGTGTCACAGTTACTATCGGTCACGCTGTTTAAGTCGGTAATTTCGTTCACAATACCTCGCGATACACTATTCACAGTCTTTCGCGGCATTTTTACAATAGTCACAATTATTCATAAAACAAATAAGCAAAAATGCAAAAGGCAACAAACACAAATACAACAGAGCAAAGAATTGCCGTTGACCTGTAGAAAGAAAGTCACAGGATTAGTAAAAGCGTTGCGCCAAATCCTAATTATATCTAAGCAATAAGAGCAGATATCTGACTGTTTTTCAAAAGATTCTCAACGAAATACGATCCTGGACTGGGTGTCGCCAAGTGTAACCTCCCCACAATAATTTTAAAAGACAGAAATAACAAATGGGAGCCAAGTGTAACCTTTCCACCGAAATTCAAATGACAATATAAATGAAAATCGCAATCTGACTCAAGGTGTAAACTCTCACGAAAATAATGACAGACAATTTAATGCTAATGAAACTTCAGTGACAATGTAAATTCAATTAAACCGAAATATCGGTCTTTGGCCCTGTGCAAACAATCAGAATTAATTTCTTACCTCAGTATAACTGCATGTCAGGTTTCTGCTCTTATTGTTGGCCACTGCTTGGAGGAAATGCATTGCAAATAGCATTTTTTTTTTAAATTTAACTGAAACTTTTCTTTAAAGGAAATGGAAGGAAATCGTTGGTTCAATTAAATGGTTTTTTTTAATAAAATTGCTTTGAAATCAAAATTATTATTGGGGCGATTATTGCACAAATTAGTTACAGTTAATTTACATTATTAGCTGAGCGCATTTAAAAATAATATACCTCGTCCTGAATCTTGACCAGAATGCCATGTCGACGCCCGCCGACTCCTCACACACAACTGCACTCGACTGCTACTACCGACATACTGCACTGCTCACAGACTGCCCACTGACAGACTGCTCGCAACTGTACTGCACGACTACTACCGACCGACTACTGGACGCAACTGAACTGAGCTACTGCTACCGACAGAGTGCACTGCACGACGACTACTAGAGTGCTGCTCGTAACACTCGCGCGGTCAAGCGCAGACTGACCACGATAAAAGGCTCTCTGGTCAAAGATTTTATCATGCCTCACCATCGCTGCTACGTTACATACGTGTTTCAACGTTCAATGGTATTAGCGTCAGGTGACTGTGAGTTCCAATCCGGAATCTGCACACCTTTCGCCGTTTTCCAGTCGCTCCAAAGCCTGCTCCGGTACTTCGGATCATTTGTAACACCGAAAATACAGATAAAATACCTTTGCACCATGCAAAAATTTTTGCCTTTTAATATCCGTTGATATCTTCCACTGTGCAGCTAAGTCTGACTTTGTAAGCTTTGTTACAGAAATAATATATTTTAATGTATCGACAGCAGTAGCTGTTCCATTGTTTATCTATGGGTATGGAGAGCCTGTCGCGCCGCGAGCAGAGGGCAAGCAGAGCAGCTTGAGCGCTGAAAAAGTGCGGAAGTGTTTTGTTAGCCCGCGAGTATTGAGAGCAGAACATGAGCGGACAGGCGGAGAAAGCTGCAGTTCTAACTATTGCCTGTCCCATAATTATCCGTGGCTCTGGAGAATACTCAGCAGCAGCAATAGTAGCAGCTCATAATTGTCGTCGGCTACATTCTTCGTCGTCCGACCAGCTAAAACATCGTAAGACCGTTGAGTGACAAAATATAAGTAATTTTGTACAGGCATTACCCAGTGGTATTCCTTTCACAATTTTCGACTAACTGTCATGAATAATGAGCTGCAATAGTTAAAACTTGAAGGGCACCCGTGTTGTCATTGACCTCAGACACTATCACCAAGCATGGTCCGTTTCCTTTCCATGTAATTACCGGGTATCGTAAAAATATGAAACCTGATTAACTACTTACTGCCGGTTTTGTTTGTTTGCTAATGACAAGTTTCAGGCTAAATTATTCTGCCGCAGTAACTGTTCATCCTTGTATTCCTTAACAGAAGCTTAACTAATTTCCATTTTCGACTATTACTTTCACTGAAACTGATAACGAAAGATACAGTACAAATTAAGAGTGCGCAGTTTCATTTATTCTGTATTTAGCTGAGCGACTAACTTCTGCTGGCTTGGTATGTGTTCTATTGTTGTTATATTAAAAGTAAAATCAACTGCTCATTTCGGTCTTTCAGTAATCAAGAGTAAATTGTTTGCCAGTTTGTAAATTTTCCATTATGTCTGATTCATTTATTTTCCCGCGAACTGTTGTGTTGTGCAAAAGCGTGACAACCTTATGTTGACACGCCAGAGTTTTTGCTTATTTTTCTTTACCATTATCACTCTTACGATTTTCGATATTCATTACCCTAGTAGATAACGACCGTTAAGTTAACCAAATATTGCGTGGTACCTTTGCCGCCTGTGTGGTTCGTGAGCGACTGCACTATATTCCAACCGTTCCAGAATTATCGTTAGTATTTGTATTAGGTTTAGAATAGATTCTTCCTTCAGAAGGGTCTGTTGTACAATTGAATCGCAATCCAGTAGGCCGATTAGGAATGGGTACCCAGTCTTCCTTTCCGATGATGCCCAAATGTTTGACAGGCAGCGTCAAATATCTTTGATAAACGAGTCGCGTAAGCTGCACTCATGTCTCTTTTGTGTATCTCAGTCAAGAATTCAAAGGAAAACTAATGCTTTACCGACGCTGTGTGAAGGACAAAGGTTTCCTTTGTTGGGTTATGAAAGAAGTAAAGAGATATCTTTTACCACATGTGTGTAATGACGACCACGCATGTAAACAGCTTGTAAACAGCATTTACAAACTACTTACTGCGTTAAGTGTACCACATCCCTGAATGTAAAAATCAATAGCATTTCAGCACAGCCAAAAACGTCGTGCTGAACATAAGTCAATTATACAATACACTGATCAGCCAGAACATTAAGACTTCCGATATGCTATCGATATAAATTCGTGCAGCCGATAGCAGCGTCACCTGGCGACGAATGACCTCTGGTCAAAGCCACGCACGGTAGGTGTAGTACGAGTGAGCGTGCTGTCCGTGTTTAGAATAGGGAAGGTGTGCCAAATAGTGCCATCTATCTGAGTTTGACCGAGGGCAGGTTGTGATGGTCCGGAGGCTCGGCAAGAGCATTTCGGACACTGGACGACTTGCCGGTGTTCGAGGAGTGCTGTGGTAAGTGTCTTCAACATCGTGGCGATACTAAGGTTCAACCAAGTCCAGACATTGTGGAGTTGGGCGGCCACTCCTCACTACAAATGTCGGATGTTGTAGGCTGGGCAGACTGTAAAACAGGACAGGCGGCGAACTGTGGTGGTACTAAAGTCAGACTTTAATGCTGGGCACAGGACAAATGTGTCTTAACACACAGTGCACCGAACACTCCTAACGATGGGTCTGCATAGCCGACGACCCATGAATTTGCCAATGTTAACACAACAACATCGGCAACTACGACTGAAATGAGCACGTGACCATCGGCACTGGACGTTGGCGCAGTGACAGAGCGTTGCATGGTCTGACGAATGCCGATATCTTCTTCATCATACCGATGTGAGGGCGCGAATCGGTCGTCTTCCAGGGGAACAGATCCTTGACACCTGTATGGCGGGACGGAAACAAGCTGGCGGCTGCTCCATTATGCTCTGCGGAACGTCCACGTGTGCATCCATGTGTCCAGTGGAGCTTCTACAAGGCATCATGATGGCCATATAGTACACGGTTGCAGACCACGTACACCCTTTGATGACGATCATGTTTCCCGACGGCAATGGCATTTTTCAACAAGATAATTCCCCATGTCATAAGGCCAGGAGTGTAATGGAGTGGTTCCACTTGATGTGCTGGCCCTCCAACTCACCAGATCTGTACCCGATCAAACTTATCTGCGATACGATTGAAAGTGCCACCTGAGCTCATTGCCCCATCCCCGGTATTTACGGGAATTAGGTACTTGTGCGCGTAGATATGGTCTCAACTCCCTCCAACAAACTACCAAGGCCTCATTGCTTCCGCGTCACTGCGCATCGTTGCTGTTACTCCTGCTAGAGGTGGACATACCAGCTATTACGTAGGTGGTCGTAATGTTATGGCTGATCAGTATATACACTGCAAGCAATTTCCTTCGCAGTTTTCACTCGCAAACGGGTTTACACGAACCTGTAGTCACTGACCGCTCAAATTCCTGTCGGGTTGCTCATTGACAAGTCGTGGGACTAGACGTGTCCGATGACTCTCGCTTCGGAACTTTCTAAGACCAGCGTTCTTGCGTCGTTTCAATTGGCTGTCAGTGGTAAACAGTTCTTTGGACATGATGGACGGTGCTTGTTGGTACAACAACAAATGGAACAGTTTCATTCACGGTCAGACCTTGGGCATGTCCTTACACGTTAGTCCCGTTCCACCTTTTTGTGACGTCTGCACATAGGTTCTATCTTACGGCATTGGTAAGAAACAAGCGACTCATACACACACACACACATACACATACACACACCGCTTCAGTACCAGATGTCAGTGGTGGTCGAGGGTCACATGACAGACTGGGACCGATCTTTACACCATCAAGAGCACTGCAAAGTGATCACTGTGCTCTTTTAAGAGCTCCCTAATATTTTTCTCTTTGAGCTTTTGTTCATTACATTTCTCTAGAAAACTTGAGGACAGGGTGGATAAAGCACGACAACATATTAACTACTAGGCGGAAATGATTGAGAGGTGCGAAAGTATGTTTCCAAGTGTCTCATAGTCTCGTACAGAAAGGCGGACGTCACAACGCATGACGCCAGTGTAAGTATAGCGCCAAATGGGGCTGGCCATGCAACATGATGCAGGGAAAAGACAATGTTTGTCAATCAACGAACAGTTACAGTGCACTCCAGACGTATTCTGCATTATAACGTGGCCCGCAGACGAAATTTCGATGGTTTCACACGCGAAATAATCGGGAAACTTGAAGGAGTGTGACGAGTGTACTCCCGGAATTTGATATTGGTCACAGCATTGTTCCATTTGTATTAGATGCATTGCGAACCACACGTACTGCTGACCGAAGGAGAGGAAGTTGTGTACCGCGACCAAATACAGCGGCTGATGTCCGCTAATTGTGCAACAGGCTAGAATTTGTGCACGTCAAACAGCGAGTGCAAATGCAACCACAGATAACAGGGCTGCGAAGCAAACAATTTCACCCTCCACAGTATGTGAGTGGTCTCTCTGCCCGACGACCAGTATGTGGTCTTTGGCTGACAGGCGCTCAGCGCCAACACCATTTCTGACGGTGCCGAGACGATACGATCTGTACCAACGAGGATTGGGGTAGAGTGATCTTCTCGGATGACAGGAGATTCAGTCCGAGTAGTTATTATGGACCGTACCCTCATGTGACGAGAGGTGCGAACACGTAATGTACCCAGGAACATCACGAACATTGTCGATTATGATCGCTTCATAGTCCAGGTGCTATGGTGAGCGGAGGCTTAATGTTGTACGGGCCTACTGACCTCCATAACTTTGAACACGGTTCACGCCACTGGCTGACAACATTGCGACAATGCAGACCCTTTCTATGTGTGTCTTGTCAGGGGTCCATTCGGTCCTGACTTCTTTTTATTGAGGACAATGCTCCATCTCATAGAGCAGCTCAGGAAGAGGAGCTCCTGAAACTACAGGATATTCAGCGAATAGCATGCCCTGGCCGTTCCTGCGGCTTAAATCCTATCGATGATGGGTTGGATGCGTGGGGAAGACGCATTGCAGCGCGACCACATACATCTACAATTGTTGTTGTGGTCTTCAGTCCTGAGTCTGGTTTGATGCAGCTCTCCATGATACTCTATCCTGTGCAAGCTTCTTCATCTCCCAGTACCTACTGCAACCTACATCCTTCTGAATCTGTTTAGCGTATTCATCTCTTGGACTCCCTCTACGATTTTCACCCTCCACACTGCCCTCCAGTACTAAATTGGTGATCCCTTGATGCCTCAGAACATGTCCTACCAACCGATCCCTTCTTCTAGTCAATTTGTGGCACAAACTCCTCTTCTCCCCAATTCTATTCAGTACCTCCTCATTAGTTACGTGATCTATCCATCTAATCTTCAGCATTCTTCTGTAGCACCACATTTCGAAAGCTTCTATTCTCTTCTTGCCCAGACTATTAATCGCCCATGTTTCAGTTCCACACATGGCTACGCTCCATACAAATACTTTCAGAAACGACTTCCTGACGCTTAAATCAATACTCGCTGTTAACAAATTTCTCTTCTTCAGAAATGCTTTCCTTGCCATTGCCAGTCTACATTTTATATCCTCTCTACTTCGACCATCATCAGTTATTTTGCTACCCAAATAGCAAAACTCCTATACTACTTTAAGTGTCTCATTTCCTAATCTAATTCCCTCAGCATCACCCGACTTCATTCGACTACATTCCATCATCCTCGATTTGCTTTTGTTGATGTTCATCTCATAACCACCTTTCATGACACTGTCCATTCCGTTCAACTGCTCTTCCAAGTCCTTTGCTGTATCTCACAGAATTACAATGTTATCGGCGAACCTCAAAGTTTTTATTTCTTCTCCCTGGATTTTAATAACTACTCCGAATTTTTCTTTTATTTCCTTCACTGCTTGCTCAATATATAGATTGAATAACATCGGGGATAGGCTACAACCCTGTCTCACTCCCTTCCCAACCTCTGATTCCCTTTCATGCCCCTCGACTCTTATAACTGCCATCTGGTTTCTGTACAAATTGTAAACAGCCTTTCGCTCCCTGTATTTTACCCCTGCCACCTTCAGAATTTGAAAGAGAGTATTCCAGTCAACATTGTCAAAAGCTTTCTTTAAGTCTACAAATGCAAGAAACGTAGGTTTGCCTTTCCTTAATCTAGCTTCTAAGATAAGCCGTAGGGTCAGTATTGCCTCACATGTTCCAGTATTTCTACGGAATCCAAACTGATCTTCCCCGAGGTCAGCTTCTACCAGTTTTTCCATTCGTCTCTAGAGAATACGCGTTAGTATTTTGAATCCGTTAGTTATTAAACTGATTGTTCGGTAATTTTCACATCTGTCAGCACCTGCTTTCTTTGGGATCGGAATTATTATATTCTTCTTGAAGTCTGAGGGTATTTCGGCTGTCTCACACATCTTGCTCACCAGATGGTAGAGTTTTGTCAGGACTGACTCTCCCAAGGCCGTCATTATTTCTAATGGAATTTTGTCTACTCCCGGGGCCTTGTTTCGACTCAGGTCTTTCAGTGCTCTGTCAAACTCTTCACGCAGTATCGTATCTCCCATTTCATCTTCATCTACATCCTCTTCCATTTCCATAATATTGTCCTCAAGTACATTGCCCTTGTATAGACCCTCTATATACTCCTTCCACCTTTCTGCTTTCCCTTCTTTGCTTAGAACTGTGTTTCCATCTGAGCTCTTGATATTCATACAAGTGGTTCTCTTTTCTCCAAAGGTCTCTCTAATTTTCCTGTAGGCAGTATCTATCTTACCCCTCATGAGATATGCCTCTACATCCTTACATTTGTCCTCTAGCCATCGCTGCTTAGCCATTTGCACTTCCTGTCGATCTCGTTTTTGAGACGTTTGTATTCGTTTTTGCCTGCTTCATTTACTGCAGTTTTATATTTTCTCCTTTCTTCAATTACATTCAGTATTTCTTCTGTAACCCAAGGATTTATACTAGCCCTCGTCTTTTTACCTACTAGGTCCTCTGCTGCCTTCTCTACTTCATCTCTCAAAGCTACCCATACTTCTTCGACTGTATTTCTTTCCCCCATTCCTGTCAATTGTTCCCTTATGCTCTCCCTGAAACTCTGTACAACCTCTGGTTCTTTCAGTTCGTCCAGGTCCCATCTCCTTAAATTCCCACCATTTTGCAGTTTCTTCAGTTTTAATCTAAAGTTCATAACCAATAGATTGTGGTCAGAGTCCACAGCTGCCCCTGGAAATGTCTTACAATTTAAAACCTGGTTCCCAAATCTGTCTTACCATCATGTAATCTATCTGAAACCTGTCAGTATCTCCAGGCTTCTTCCATGTATACAACCTTCTTTTATGATTCTTGAACCAAGTGTTAGCTATGATTAAGTTGTGCTCTGTGCAAAATTCTATCACGCGGCTTCCACTTTCATTTCTTAGCCCCAATCCATATTCACCTACTACGCTTCCTTCTCTCCCTTTTCCTACTACCGAATTACAGTCACCCATGACTATTAAATTTTCGTCCCCCTTCACTATCTGAATAATTTTTTATGTTTCATCATACATTTCTTCAATTTCTTCGTCATCTGCAGAGCTAGTTGACATATAAACTTGTACTACTGTAGTAGGCATGGGCTTCGTGTCTATCTTGGGTACTATAATGCGTTCACTATGCTGTTTGTAGTAGCTTACCCGTACTCCTATTTTTTTACTCATTATTAAACCGACTCCTGCATTACCCCTGTTTGATTTTGTATTTATAACCCTGTATTCACTTGACCAGAAGTCTTGTTCCTCCTGCCACCGAACTTCACTAATTCCCACTATATCTAACTTTAACCTATCCATTTCCCTTTTTAAATTTTCTAACCTACCTGCCCAATTAAGGGATCTGACATTCCACGCTCCGATCCCTAGAACGCCAGTTTTCTTTCTTCTGATAATGACGTCCTCCTGAATAGTCCTCGCTCGGAGATCCGAATGGGTGACTATTTTACCTCCGGAATAATACAGTAAAGCTGCATGCCCTCGGGAAAAATTACGGCCGTAGTTTTCCCTTGCTTTCAGCCGTTCGCAGTACCAGCACAGCAAGGCTGCTTTGGTTAGTGTTACAAGGCTAGATCAGTCAATCATCCAGACTGTTGCCCCTGCAACTACTGAAAAGGCTGCTGCCCCTCTTTAGGAACCACACGTTTGTCTGGCCTCTCAACAGATACCCCTCCGTTGTGGTTGCACCTACGGTACGGCTATCTGTATCGCTGAGGCACGCAAGCCTCCCCACCAACGGCAAGGTCCAAGGTTCTTGGGGGGGAGGACATCTACATCTACATCTACATTTATACTCCGCAAGCCACCCAACGGTTTGTGGCGGAGGGCACTTTACGTGCCACTGTCATTACCTTCCTTTCCTGTTCCAGTCACGTATGGTTCACGGGAAGTCTCTGTGCGCGCTCGAATCTCTCTCATTTTACATTCGTGATCTCCTCGGGAGATATAAGTAGGGAGAAGCAATATATTCGATACCTCATCCAGAAAAGCACCCTCTCGAAACCTGGCGAACAAGCTACACCGCGATGCAGAACGCCTTTCTTGCAGAGTCTGCCACTTGAGTTTGCTAAACATCTCCGTAACTCTATCACGCTTACCAAGTAACCCTGTGACGAAATGCGCCGCTCTTCTTTGGATCTTCTCTATCTCCTCTGTCAACCCGACCTGGTACGGATCCCACACTGATGAGCATACTCAAGTATAGGTCGAACGAGTGTTTTGTAAGTCACCTCCTTTGTTGATGGACTACATTTTCTAAGCACTCTCCCAATGAATCTCAATCTGGTACCCGCCTTACCAACAATTAATTTTATATGATCGTTCCGCACGCATACTCCCAGATATTTTACAGAAGTAACTGCTACTAGTGTTTGTTCCGCTATCATATAGTCATACAATAAAGGATCCTTCTTTCTATGTATTCGCAAACATTACATTTGTCTATGTTAAGGGACGGTTGCCACTCCCTGCACCAAGTGCCTATCCGCTGCAGATCTTCCTGCATTTCGCTACAATTTTCTAATGCTGCAACTTCTCTGTATACTACAGCATCATCCGCGCAAAGCCGCATGGAACTTCCGACACTATCTACTAGGTCATTTATATATATTGTGAAAAGCAATGGTCCCATAACACTCCCCTGTGGCACGCCAGAGGTTACTTTAACGTCTGTAGACGTCTCTCCATTGATAACAACATGCTGTGTTCTGTTTGCTAAAAACTCTTCAATCCAGCCACACAGCTGGTCTGATATTCCGTAGGCTCTTACTTTGTTTGTCAGGCGACAGTGCGGAACTGTATCGAACGCCTTCCGGAAGTCAAGAAAAATAGCATTTACCTGGGAGCCTGTATATAATATTTTCTGGCTCTCATGAACAAATAA
Source organism: Schistocerca piceifrons (assembly GCF_021461385.2). Classification (NCBI taxonomy): domain Eukaryota; kingdom Metazoa; phylum Arthropoda; class Insecta; order Orthoptera; family Acrididae; genus Schistocerca; species Schistocerca piceifrons. Next base: position 1,130,036,694 of record NC_060138.1, read on the forward strand.
TGCGAGTTGGGTCTCACACGATCGCTGTTTCCGGAATCCATGTTGATTTCTACATAGTAGATTCTGGGTTTCCAAAAACGACATGATACTCGAGCAAAAAACATGTTCTAAAATTCTACAACAGATCGATGTCAGAGATATAGGCCTATAGTTTTGCGCATCTGCTCGACGGCTCTTCTCGAAAACTGGAACTGCCTGTGCTCTTTTAGAGTCATTTGGAACCTTCCCTTCCTATAGAGACTTGCGGTACACGGCTGTTAGAAGGGGGTCAAGTTCTTTCGCGTACTCTGTGTAGAATCGAATTGGTATCCCGTCAGGTCCAGTGAGTGATTTCAGTTGCTTTTCTGTTTGTTGGACACTTATTTCGATGTCAGCCATTTTTTCGTTCGTGCGAGGATTTAGAGAAGGAACTGCAGTGCAGTCTTTCTCTGTGAAACAGCTCTGGAAAAAGCAGTTGTCGGAGGACTGGAACAGCCTACCATAAGAGCTCTTCACCCATCTCCAAACCAGCATCGGGGCACGTTGCAGAACATGTATTGCTGTCTGCAGTTATCAGATGCCCTAATAAGAACCATGTACCGCCTTTTGTAATCTCCAAGGGGTCGTAATATATCTCTGCGACTTCATTGTGATGATTGTCTCGTAATATAAATATCATTGCTGCTTGTCTCACTGCGTATTTCCTTTAGTTATCCTCTGCGCTGTACTGTAGCAGTTCTTTCCGTGCACGTCAAGTCACATCGACCTTTGTTACTGGCAGTGGCGCATCATGTGGAAGTCACTTCCGTCTTTTGTAAGGTGGCTATAATTTCCATCTTACAACCACTCATCCACATACTTTGCCGTGATCTACAAACTCAATTAGGTATCAGGTGATAGGCTGTACGTCGTATATATGAATATATAAAGGCGACTGACATTGTCACGTACGTCTTGTAACTAATTGTTAACGCTTATTGCATGAAAGGTGACGGAGTGTCTTTATTATGAAAAACGGAGTAATGAATGATTGCCCATTCTAGTAGAGGCTGTAACGCCAGTGGAGATGAAACGGCAGAACTCAAGCTCTGGGTGGAAGGCCAGCACAGGTGTTGGTCCTGCTTAAACACAGTAAGCAGCTACACAGACGTCGTGGCACCTGAGCTCTGGAGCACAATAGGATTACGGCCGGCCGCTATTGTAGTAGGGGCCGGAAGGATAACAGGATAATACTTCCGAACGCTGAAAATCTTGGACACAGGTGAGAGGAACTAAGAAGCAGGACCTCGAAAACCACGCAGGCTGTTATTTCCAAAGATTTTTACTCAGGAGAGTATCATTGTACGAGTTTAGGTTTTTCCTCGCAAACTTTCCGCACTGGACGACAAGAGACTAAAATATGGGTGATCGGCGTTCGGAAGAATCTGTAGAGAGGGAGAATATTCCGTGGTTTCGGGAATATGATTCGTTTTCAGAATTACGGTGGTGGGGAGCCAAGACTTGCTGGGAAGCCAGCGGTGAAGAGAAGATGTCTTCCATTGTGAGCTCCCGTGTGTGACGGTCGCTCGATATCAGCTTTGTTGATACAGACGGACTTGCTACATTTGCTCTCGGTAGAGCTTATACTTAGACCATTAGAAACTGTACTGTTACGAACCTATACGATTCTGGACTTCACCTCCGGGTTGGAAGTCGTCTTTCAGTACGCAGCGTTTAATAATTGAGGGCACTTCCTCTGCCTATGCTTACGTTGAGACGTTATCCAAACTCCGTCCTTGTGGCTGGGAGTTCGCGTTTCTCGTCTGTAGAACACAGAGAGAAGAAGACAGTATTAGCGTATATTAGTCGGAGGACATTCTTCTGCCGTCCTAGTGTTTGAAAGAGTTTATTTGTGGCTGGAGGTCTTCCATCGTCGCAGACGAGTACGAAAACCATCACTTCGACACACCGGACGCAGTACATACGGTGATATCGCAAATTGCTTCGACTTATTAGGGCTATAAAAGCTAAACAGCTGTTATCACCTTAGTTTATCTCCAATGAAGTTCCACACCACCGTAGATCACCTTTCAAAGAAGTGTCTTCTAGTGTTTGGTACGTAGATGATGTCAATCATTTCGCGCTATTAATATTAGACCGCGCAGTCGTAATAAGGCGCAGAGTGGGGCAATTGATGAGTAATTTTATTTAGGAAATGTAAACTTTGTTATATAAAGGGTTTCTTTTTAATCTAAAATAAATATATAAGCAGAAACAACGTTTGTCATTTAGTAGGATTAGTTGCCTTCGTCATTCATTTAAGTTTAGATTGTAATTTATAGAATTAGATCCTAAGATCTACTTCAGGGGGTAGTCAGACATTGACAAATCTTCGTTTTAGAGTTTATTTTCCGTTGCGCAGATTCGTTTTACACCCGCCAGGAGTAGCATCTTGGATCTTAACCGTGTGGGGCACGAATTTCACTGCAGTGGGCAGCTTTTAACGACCACCTCTCACTTGATGCTTCCAATCAGTCATAAGGCTGCAGATTCATGCAGGGCACAATGCTTGTGGCGAGTGCTTACTTGCAGAGCGCTGCGTGCACTTTGTAATATTAGTAATTTTCGCCTAACAAGCATTAATATACGCTCAATAGTAAACGCCTGATTGCCTAAAGTTATCGAACAATTGTAAAGTAAAAGAAATGAACCATCGCATAGCAGCGACAGAATCTACTATTGTTTATCTTTGCCGTTCTTGAGCGGTGCCTGTAAATCTCTATGTACATGTATCGATTAATGATATAAAAAAAAGAATTCTGTTGTTTCAAGACAAATGAGGCATTTGGCGCCTCACCTTTTATTGTTTGTATTCCATGAAAGGCGGACGCGGACTTTTCCAGTCAGAAAACATGTAGTCTCTTGTAACTTATTACAAACAGATCGCATCAAGAGGACATTTTGACTGGTATGTATAAAGTGTTTAACCACAATGGTCATCTATTGTAATTTGGTATTGAAAGGTACGTAGCATTAAAAAAAAAGTGTGTTAAAGACAAGTGTGCTTATTTTAGTAAATTAACCTTGATGATTTCCATCTCCTCATTTACTTAATCGATAGTTATTTTGTGTTAGTTCATCACCAGAATTTACGATCACGCTGATGGGCCGAACGGAGCATGCGGCGGAAGGAACTGAACTAACTTTTTTTTGATTGTGTAGTGTTGCATTTCTTTTAAAGTCTATGAATCTTCTGGTCCCTTAGTGTTGTTCCGGGTATGACTACATCGCGAATATAAAAATGCACAGAAATGATAATGTTTCTCTTATTCAGGTATTTAATGCTCAACGTATGTTATTATAATAGTATAATCAATCCCTGATTCTGTTGCCAAGTGGCCCACCAAATTATTCACTTTTTCGACATTTTTTCAAAAAAAAATAACAATTCTTTTTCTTTTTGCCCCACAAGAGCAACGCTACAACTTGAAGAGTTGGAACTGATATAAAACGCCACCGAAGCTACCATTAACAGCCTTGCTCTGCAGTAGACGCTATGCATCGAAGGGCTAGGTTCTGCACACCAGTGTAATCTTTTGTTACATATTTCTAAGTAAAGATGTGTTTCTGGCACGACAAATTAAGAAACCGAATCCCTAAAGACGTGCGCTACTGTTGTAGGGCTCCAGCCAGGAGACTCGCCGCTGCAGGGAGGCGCGCCGCGCCGGCCGGCTGCCGCTGCTCTACGTGTGGAAGCAGCGGCGCCAGCGGCTCCCGCGCATGCGCTCTGCCGACGTCAGGGTGGAGGTGTCCGCAGAGACGGGGGCGGCGCCCAGGCTGGCCTTCCTGCACCTCAGTCTGCGAGAGGCGCAGGACGTGCTAGCCCACCCGAGCAAGGTGCCCGCCCACGCTGTGGCACTTGGGTCCACTTCGTTTACATTCATCTCAAACTGAACCGTCTCTCGTTAATAGTCTCGTTACAGCTTTTCTGCATCTCTATCTGCACTCTGCAGATCGTAATGTCTCCTTCTCAATATCACATTTATTTCAAGTTCAGTGATCGTTTTAAACAAAAGGCAGCTAGTCCTGACAAAATTTAATTTTTAAGCTTTTTAATTCCCCTAAAAACCTAAACATCAATGGGAAATGCTTCAATGGAGTGTCCCCTTTTAACTACTTGGGAGCCCTAATAACAAATGATAACAGTATTGGAAAGGCTATAAGGGAAAGAATACAAGCAGGAAACAGAGCTTACTTTGCAAATATGCAGCTTTTCAAAAGTAGCCTTTTTACAAGAAAAACTAAATTGCTAATATATAATTCCCTAGTCCGCCCAATTATCACATACCGCTCAGAGGTATGGACGTTGACAGAACACGATAAAAATGCTCTAAGAAGCATTGAGCGGAAAATACTACGCAAAATCTATGGGCCAATAAGGGAGGAAGAAGGCTGGAGAATACGCTACAATACTGAATTACAGGAGTTAATACAAGGCAGGGACATAGTAAAATTTGTTAAATCACAGCGAATACGATGGCTAGGACACTTGGAGAGAATGGCAGAGGATAGAATTCCAAAAAAAATGATGAAAGGTATGATCCATTCAGTTAGGCGAAAAGGGAGACCTAGAAGAAGATGGATCGATGAGGTAATAATGGATATCAGCAATATGGGAGTCCGGGGGTGGAAAAGAGCAGCAAATAACCGAGAAGTGTGGAGGCAGATTGTTCAAGAAGCCAAGGCTCACCAAGGGCTGTAGAGCTACTGAAGAAGAAGAAGAAGAATTCCGGATACACAGTTTGCCCGAGTTCCGTTAGGAATGCTTGTGTGAAATTCCAAACTTTAATGATATCTCGTAGCGAAGTGCGGCATTACCTTCCTTGAAGTTTCAAAAAAAAAAAATGGTTCAAATGGCTCTGAGCACTATGGGACTTAACATCTGTGGTCATCAGTCCCCTAGAACTTAGAACTACTTAAACCTAACTAACCTAAGGACATCACACAACACCCAGTCATCACAAGGCGGAGAATATCCCTGACCCCGCCGGGAATCGAACACGGGAACCCGGGCGCGGGAAGCGAGAACGCTACCGCACCCTGGACGTTTCCAAAACAGCTTTGTAGAAAGTCAAGTGTTTTGCACTCATAGGAAAATGGTAATGGAGTAGTGACACATCAGATCTTTCGTGGGCCAGAATTCGTCGAATTCTGGACGAATACCGAGAAGCAGGTTCCTGGATGCTCCTCCATGATGAAACCCCAGCCCACAGAGCAAAGATTGTGCATCAGTTTTTGGCGAGCGTATGGGTATCTTAGAAAATAGATTAAGGAGAGGCAAACCTACGTTTCTAGCATTTGTAGAGTTGGAGAAAGGTTTCGACAATGTTGACTGGAATACTCTCTTTGAAATTCTAAAGGTGGCAGCAGGGGTAAAATACAGTGGTTGGGAAGGGAGTGAGACAGGGTTGGGGCCTCTCCCCGATGTTATTCAATCTGTATATTCATCAAGCAGTAAACGAAACAAAAGAAAAATTTGGAGTAGGTATTAAAACCCATGGAGAAGAAATAAAAACTTTGAGGTTCGCCGATGACATTGTAATTCTGTCAGAGACAGCAAAGGACTTGGAAGAGCAGTTGAACGGAATGGACAGTGTCTTGAAAGGAGAATAGAAGATGAACATCAACAAAAGCAAAACGAGGGTAATGGAATGTAGTCGAATTAGGTCGGATGATGCTGAGGTCATTAGATTAGGAAATGAGACACTTAAAGTAGTAAAGGAGTTTTGCTATTTGGGGAGCAAAATTACTGATGATGGTCGAAGTAGAAAGGATATAAAATGTAGACTGGCAGTGGCAGGGAAAGCGTTTCTGAAGAAGAGAAATTTGTTAACATCGAGTACAGATTTAAGTGTCAGGAAGTCGTTTCTGAAAGTATTTGTATGGAGCGTAGCCATGTATGGAAGTGAAACATGGACGATAAATAGTTTGGACAAGAAGAGAATAGAAGCTTTCGAAATGTGGTGCTACAGAAGAATGCTGAAGATTAGATGGGTAGATCACATAACTAATGAGGAGGTATTGCGTAGAATTGGGGAGATGAGGAGTTTGTGGCACAACTTGACAAGAAGAAGAGACCGGTTGTTAGGACATGTTCAGTGGCGTCATGGGATGGCCAATTTAGTATTGGAGGGCAGCGTGAAGGTTAAAAATCGTAGAGGAGGACCAAGAGATGAATAGAGTAAGCAGATTCAGAAGGATGTAGGTTGCAGTAGGTACTGGGAGATGAAGAAGCTTGCACAGGATATAGTAGCATGGAGAGCTGCATCAAACCAGTCTCTGGACTAAAGACCAAAACAACAACATGGGCCACAGTCCTGTATCACCCGTCATATTTTCCCAACTTGGCTCCAGCCAACTTCTGGTTGTTTCCCAAATTGATATTGGTAATGAAAGGACACCGGTCTGACGCAGGAAAGGATATCTAAGGAAACTGAACTGCGGCGCTAAATGCAGTTCCAAAAAGGATTACAGGGACTGTTTCAAAACACTTTTTAAACGATTTCAGTTGTGGTTCGATTCTGCAGAAGATTAGTTTCAATAAGTAGTGATTTAGTGAACATAATCCATGACTTTCATTTCACATAACTACAGCCCTAATGGAACTGTTTATATAAACACTAAAGAAAACGGCAATGCTTCGTAATCACTAAATATGTGTGGAATTGGATATCTGTCCAGATCCATTATTCCCCCTCTTCCTTTCCAACTTTCCCTGTCCACTCTTTCTGTCCATCTCCTTTTTCCCCTCATGTGTCCATCTCCTCCTTCCCTATCTCTATGTCCATTCCTTCTCCTCCCCTCCTCCTCCTTGTCTACCTTATCTTCCCCCTCTCGCTGAACTGAAGCATTGTTTTTTTAGTGTTACAGTCAACGCAAACTTGGTTCGAAGTTGAACTCGTTTAAAGTAAATGGGTTAAAAGCTTGGAATCATTTCTATACGGGGTATGACAGAATTCCACTGCTTCTGTATCTGTAACGATAATAAGTTCAATGATATTATTCTTCGTAGTTAAATGTGCAAATGGGTACGATTACAGAATTTCTCATGATACAAATCCCGTTGTAGTGTTGTAACCATAAAGCGATGAACAACTTGCATGCTTTCTGTTAAAAACGTTATGTACAAGGAGAAACAATAGATATAGCAGAAACAAATATTCTAATGGTTCAAATGGCTTGCCGCCGTAGTTGAAACTGACGGAGACAAAGAAAACTAAACCTCACTATATCACTGTACAGAGTAGAACAGCATTTTATTTCTCACAGTTGGTTTTAGGACACTCGTTTGAAAAATATGTAGCCTATGTCCACTTGAATTTTTATTACAATATTGTATATACGTAATACAAAAAGTGTGATCTATGTCCGTCCCAACGTTCATTAGAGTATCGCGTAAAAATCTGATGCAAATCGGCCAAGAAGTTTTCGAGATTCGTGGAACTACGACTTTCCTATTCTCTGTGACCCTAAATGAAGTTTTAAAATTTTCATTCCTTCAAACACTTTTCACAGAAACAAAAAATTTAAAAAATTGGTTATTGAAGAAATTAAGAGCAGTGTCTGATCCATGTTCTGAAGTTCATCTGCTTACGATCTATGACTGGTGTGTCAGGTCCAACACTGACCAGTTTACGAGGTGTTCTATATCACCTTCGCTTTCCACATGAAAATAAAAGTAAAAGACTGAAGCAGAATCCATCATTATGATAATAATAATCAAGTACATTGAAATTTTAGTGAATTGAAAGGCAAAGGGTATAAATTTTGTGGCTATATACTGAGTTATACAATTTAATTAGATATCACCTGCATCGATGCGATCTTTACAGGAGTGAAGCACGGATGAGATGTAGAAATACAACGACAAAAGCAGTGGACCAAGGGCGGAATCCCGAGTGACTTCAGAGACCTCCATGACGACTTCTCAGATAACCCGTTTACATCTGTTTCTGAGGTCGCTGTCGAATCACTGCACTGCACCGGCATCTTAATCCACCAACGCGTCGTTCGCTAATAACACTTGCATCAACAGATCATCAGATTTTGGCAAACTTTCTTAACTTCTGCATTTTCTTTCCACAAACACATAGGTATCCTTATTCTGCTTGTCACAGTCTTAATCGTACGAGACTTAACGACATATCGTCTACCTATAGGGCCTTGTTGGCAGGAACTGCTTCGCCAGGAGATCATTCCTACAGTGACAATGATTTATGAGTTGGTTATCTAAAGTAACTCAAAAATGTCGATGTAAATACGTCGTAGTAGCACAGTACTGAGAGGATCTCCCACGGTATTTTGGAGTACATCTTAAGGTTAATTTAGTTGTGGTTGTGGTCTTCAGGCCGAAGAGTGGTTTGATTCAGCTTTAAATGCTACTCGAGTTCTTGCAAGCCTTTTCATCTCGAATAGCTACTGAAACCTGCATCCTTCTGAATCTGCTTAAAGTATTCATCTCTCCCTCCAATACTAAACTGCCTACACCTTGATGTCTCAATATGTGTCCCATCAACCGATCCCTTCTCTTAGTGAGGTTGTGTCATATATTTATTTTCTCCCGAGTTGTATTCGGTACCTCCTCATTAGTTACACCGTCTATCCACGTAACCTTCAGCGTTCTACTGTAACACCACATTTTAAAAGCCTCTAGTCTCTTCTTGTCTGAGCTTTTATCGTCCATGTTTCACTTCCACACACGAATACACCCCACAAAAATACCTTAATAAAGGATTTCCTAACACTAAAATCTATATTCGATGTTAACAGCGACCGCTACGGCCGCAGGTTCGAATCCTGCTTCGGGCATGTATGTGTGTGCTGTCCTTAGGTTAGTTAGGTTTAAGTAGTTCTAAGTTCTAGGGGACTGATGACCACAGTTGTTAAGTCCCATAGTGCTCAGAGCCATTTTTGATGCTAACAAATTTCTCTTCTTCAAAAACGCTTTCCTTGCCATTGCCCGTCTACATTTTATAGCCTCACTACTTCGGTCGTCACGGGCTACTTTGCTCCCCAAATAGCAAAACTTATCTACTACTTTAAGTGTCTTGGTTCATAACCTAATACCCTCAGCATCGCCTGATTTAATTGTCCTTGTTTTGTTTGTGGCGATTTTCATCTTATATTCTCCTTTGAAGACGCCGTCCTTTCCGTCCAACTGATATTGCAAGACATTTGCTGTCTCCGATAGAAGGAAAATGTCATCTGCAAAGCTCAAAGTTTTTATTTCTTCTCCCTGAACTTTTTCATGCCCCTCGACTTTTTAACTGCCATCTGGTTTCTGCAAACAGCCAAGCGCTTCCCGTATTTTACTGCTGTTACGTTTAGAATTTCCAGCAGAATATTTCAGTCAACGTTGTCAAAAGATTTCTCTGAGTTCAGAAGTGCTATAATCATAGGATTACGATTCGTTGCTCAGTTTTGTAAGATAATTCTTAGTCAGTATTGTCTCACTCATTCCTACATTTCTCCAGAATCCAAACTGATCTTCCTCGAGGTCGGCTTCTAACAGTTTCTCCGTTCCTCTGTAACTCGTATTAGCATTTGGTCGTTGGTTGGTTAATTTGGGGGAGGAGACCAAACAGCGAGGTCATCGGTCCGATCGGATTACAGAAGGATGAGGAAGGAAATCGGCCGTGCCTTTTCAGAGAAACCGTCCCGGAATCCGCCTGAAATTAGTTAAAAAAATCATGTAAAACATAAAGCAGGATCGTTGGACGCGAGTTTGAACCGTCGTCCTCGCGACTGCGATTCCAGTGTGTTAGTCACTGCCCCATCTCGCTCGGCACTATTTAGCAACCATGAATTATTAAACCAATGCTTAGGCAATATTTGTATATATTTTCTTCGGTTTGGAATTATATATTCTTCTCGAAGAGTGAGGGTAGTAGGCCTGTCTCATACACCTTGCACAGGAGATGGAAGAATTTTGTCATGGTTGGATCTCATAAGTCTATCAGTAGTTCTAAACGAGTGTTGTCTTCTCCAAGGATCTTTTTTCGACTTCGGCCTATCAGTGCTTTGTGAACTTCTTCTCAGAGTATCGTATCTTCCACCCTGTTTTGGTCTACCTTCTCTTCCATTTCTGTAATATGGCCTTCAAGCTTTTCTCCCTCTTAGAGACACTCCTTCCATCTTTCAGATCTTCCGTTTTAGCACTTGACGTTCATGCAGCTGCTGTGTGTTTGACTTTCCTGTGGGCGGCATGTATCTTAACTCTAGTGACATATACTTCAACATCCTTAGATTTGTCCTCTGTCGATTCCTGCTTAGTCGTTTAGCGCTTCTTCACATCCTCATTTTTCAACGTTTGTATTCTCTTACACCTGCTTCATTTTTATATTTTCTCCTTTCGTCAATTAAATTCGGTACCTCATGTGTTAGCCAAGGATCTCTACTTGGCCTTATCTGCTTACTGTCGGAAGTGGCCGGGACTTGGATGGGTGACAATCCAGGCCGCCACGCGCTGTTGCCAATTTTAGGGGTGCACTCAGCCTCGTGATCCCAATTGAGGAGCTACTCCACCGAATAGTAGCGACTCCGGTCACAGAAAACCATCATAACGACCTGGAGAGCGATGTGCTTATCACACGTCTCTCCTATCCGCATCCTCAACTGAGGCTGACACGGCGGTCGGATGGTCCCGATGGGCCACTTGTGGCCTGAAGTCGGAATACATTTTTATCTGCTTACCTATTTGATCCTCTGCTACCATCACTGTATCATATCTCAAAGCTACCCATTCGCATTCTGCTTTATTCCTTATCCCTATCCGACTCAGTCGTTGCCTAATGCAGACTCCATGGTTCATGGGGGTAGGAGGTAAGTTGGTGATGATGAGGTCCCATACTCCGAGGAGCGCAGGCGACGATGCGGGAGACCCGCACTGCCGACTAGGCAAGGTCCTAGCCGAGTTGGTTTCCCATTGCCTTCCTCCGACCGTAATTGGGGTGAATGATATGATGAAGACGACAGAACATCACCCAGTCATCTCGAGGCAGGGAAAATCCCTGACCCGCCGGGAACTGAATCCCGGACCCCGTGCACGGGAAACGAGAACGCTACCACAATACCGCGAGATGCGGACATGGAAGGAAGTTAGTTACCATTAATTAATGAAAACAAGAAACTTGGGTTGAATATAAGCAGACTATCCCCTCTAGTATTCACTAGAGACGTTATCAGAAGAAAAGTAGCTTGTGCTGACGCAGCGTCCCACGAGCGGTGCGCCATGTCAGCTACACTACTGGACATTAAAATAGCTAAACCACGATCATGACGTGCTACAGACGCGAAATTTAACGACAGGTAGAAGATGCTCTGATATGCAAATGATTAGCTTTCCAGAGCATTCACAAAAGGTTGGCGCCGGTGGCGGCACCTACAACGTGCTGACATGAGGAACGTTTCCAACCGATTTCTCATACACAAATAGCAGCTGACCGGAGTTGCCTGGTGAAACGCTGTTGTGATGCCTCGTGTAAGAAGGAGAAATGCGTACCATCACGTTTCCGACTTTGATAAGGTCGGATTGTAGCCTATCGCGATCGCGGTTTATCGTATCACGACACTGCTGCTCGCGTTGGTCGAGATCCAATGAGTGTTAGCAGAACATGGAATCGGTGGGTTTAGGAGGGTAATACGGAACGCCGTGCTGGATCCCAACGGCCTCGTATCACTAGCAGTCGAAATGACAGGCATCTTATCCGCATGGCTGTAACGGATCGTGCAGCCACGTCTCGATCCCTGAATCAACAGATGGGGAAGTTCGCAAGACAACAACCATCTGCACGAACAATTCGACGACGTTTGCAGCAGCATGGACTATCAGCTCGGAGACCGTGGCTGCGGTTACCGTTGACGCTGCATCACAGATGGTGTACTCAACGACGAACCTGGGTGCACGAATGGCAAAACGTCATTTTTTCGAATGAATCCAGGTTCTGTTTACAGCATCATGCTGGTCGCATCCATGTTTGGCGACATTGCACTGAACGCACATTGGAAGCGTGTATTCGTCATCGCCATACTGGCGTATCACCTGGCGTGATGGTATGGGGTGACATTGGTTACACGTCTCGGTCACCTCTTGTTCGCATTGACGGCACTTTGAACAGTGGACGTTACATTTCAGATGTGTTACGACCCGTGGCTCTACCTTTCATTCGATCCCTGCGAAACCCTACAATTCAGCACGATAATGCACGACCGCATGTTTCGGGTCCTGTACGGGCCTTTCTGGATACAGAAAATATTCGAATGCTGCCCTGGCCAACACATTCTCCAGATCTCTCACCAATTAAAAACGTCTGGTCGATGGTGGCCGAGCAACTGGCTCGTCACAATACGCCAGTCACTACTCTTGATGAACTTTGGTATCGTGTTGGAGCTGCATGGGCAGCTGTACCTGTACGCGCCATCCAAGCTCTGTTTGTCTCAATGCCCAGGCGTATCAAGGCCGTTATTACGGCGAGAGGTGGTTGTTCTGGGTACTGATTTCCCAGGATCTATGCACCCAAATTGCGTGAAAATGTAATCACATGTCAGTTCTAGTATAATATATCTGTCCAATGAATACCCGTTTATCATCTGCATTTCTTCTTGGTGTAGCAATTTTAATGGCCAGTAGTGTACATTCGTCTCCATTGCCTCATCCAACCTTGTGACGTCGTAGTCTGGTGCTACAGAATCGTCCAACTCAGGTGTAATCCGGCTGAATAAAGTAATGGCTCTACGAAAGAGTAAACGCCCTTGTAAGATATCCTCTAAGCGGCTTTATAACTCTTAACGAAAGTCGGAGGAAGGGAGTGGCGTACCACCTGCCCTAGGACGGTGCTCAGTTACTGAGAGCTTCCCGCGCTTTCTCCCTGGTGGTGACGGTGACCTCGCCTCGTGCAGTGAGTAGAGCTTTTCCAGCCAGCAGGCGGTTGTCTGCAGCCGGAGCGTCACTCGTGGCGCAGCCTGGTGGGCGGGCCCCGCGGCGCCCAGCTGCTGGTGGGGGCGTTCTTCAGGCCGGCCGCCGCCGCCGCCGCCGCCGCCGCCTGCGACCTCCACCCTCTCACTGCCTCGCCTCACTCGCCTGCAGGTGTCGAGAAGACACCCGCACACAGCAGGCCGCAGTCCGCGAAACCCGCAGTAGCCTTCTTCTGGGACGCCGACAAGCAGTTCTTCCGCATGGAGCCACCCACCTCGAGGGATGAGCTCTATCGCTTTTCGGTGTGTAGTTCACGTTGCCTATCAACTCTTACGGATTCTCTAGGGCACAAATTAAAGCTCTGTTACTTTCATGCTGCCGGCCGGTGTGACCGAGCGGTTCTAGGCGCTTCAGTCTGGAACCACGCGACCGCTACGGCCGAAGGTTCCAATCCTGCCTCGGGCATGGATGTGTGGGATGTCGTTAGGTTAGTTAGGTTTAAGTAGTTCTCGGTTCTAGGGGACTGATGACCTCAGATGTTAAGTCCCATAGTGCTCAGAGCCAGCCAACTTGTATGCTTCCGTGTACCATCACCTGTACCTTGGAGTGACACTGCAGCCAGCCCCTGTGAAATCTTCACCACACTAAAACACAGTGAGTAAATCTAGTTTTGTCCTCCAACGAATATAGTGGAGTGCTGTTGTGACTTTATTGTCAAATACTGATATATTTCCTGTGCGGATGGTGCCGGCGGAGGTTCGAGTCCTCCCTCGGGCATGGATGTGACTGTTTGTCCTTAGGATAATTTAGGTTAAGTAGTGTGTAAGCTTAGGGCCTGATGACCTTAGCAGCTAAGTGCCATAAGATGTCACACACATTTGAACAGTTTTTGAACTGATATATTTCTGCTACCATTCTGTGGATTATTTTATTTAGAGTGTACTAGGCATGTTTGCTATGACGAAAGCCTTGCGTTTTTCTCACTGGGAAGGTTTTCTCCTGGAGTGGTCTTAGGGTCTCTTTGTCGGCAGGAGGCAGTCAGCCAATCTCGTTAGGAAGGGTGAAGGTCCGATGGGAGCTGTAGCCACCTTCATGCTTCTGTTGGCAAAGCTGGCGTCTCTCCGAGTTCTGAATGGATGGCATTGAGCCACCCAAGAGAATAACTGAGCAGGTGGTTCCTGCCTGTTCTGTTTTGATATCATAGGACGAGACCCCGAGATACCACCCAACTAGCATGGGGACGGCCGCAGTGGCCATGCCGTTCTAGGCGCGTCAATCTGGAACCACGCGACCGCTACGGTCGCAGGTTCGAATCCTGCCTCGGGCATGGATGTGTGTGATATCCTTAGGTTAGTTAGGTTTAATTAGTTCTAAGTTCTAGGGGACTGGTGACCTCAGATGTTAAGTTCCATAGTGCTCAGAGCCATTTTGAACTAGCATGGGGAGGTCTGCTCGATTTGCCCCAAAATTTCGTAAATGCTGTTGAACAGAGTCGTCCTGCCACTATGTTTGGCGCCCAAAACCCGACCGGTTGATGGGACATTGCTCCGTCCCAGCATCAAACTCTTATTAAGATGCCTTTCTTGCGGCAACTATGGGAAGTTTCCGCAGCGTTGCCCAATTTTTTCATGAAATAAACGATACTGTCGTCCTTCACAATGGCTACAGCATTGGTTTGTCCCCTCTGTGTAGATAATTTCAACTAACTACCACGGAATTACAATCACGAATAACCTAAATTAGAACGATCACATACATAATGTTGTCAGGAAAGCAAGCCAAAGACTTGATTTATTGTGAGGACACTTAGAAAATGCAACGGGGCAACTACAGATACTGCTTAAACTACAGTTGTCCGCCCACTTCTAGAGTACAGCTGTGCACCGTAGGATCCGCATTATAGAGCATTGACGGAGGTCATCGAAAATATACAGAGAAGGGTAACTCGTTCCATATTATCGTGAAATAGGGAAGAGGGTGCGACAGATATGATACTCGAACTGGGGTAGCAATCTTTAAAACAAAGGCGTTTTTCGTTGCGGCAGGACCTTCTCATGAAATTTATGAAATTTAAATCATCAACTTTTTCCTCAGAGGCTGAAAATATTTTGTTGGTGCCCACCTACATAGCGAGCAATGATCATCAGAATAAAAGTAGAGAAATCGAAGCTCCGTAAGTGTTCATTTTTCTCACGTGATGGTCAAGAGTGGAACGGTAGAGAAATATCTTGAAGATGTTTCGGTGAACTCTCCCCCAGGCACTTAATTATGAATTGCACAGTAGTTGCGTAGGCGAAGATGTAGATGTAGATCAAAGTGCAGGGTTTGGTGCTGATGGTGCATGAGTTTCTGATTTTGGGGAAATGTGTCACAACTGCGGTACTGGGATTCATATTCTGAGAGGCTTGTTAACTGATTACTTCACTTCCTTAATTTGGCTATAATTTGTTGGTATCTGGTTACAGCTTTTACTTTGAATTCACGAGGTACCCACATGCACAGATCTTGTTGTGCTTTTCCCATAAAGTCTTTCATACTTCTTTTTTAGCCACCCCACACTGTTACCCTCGTTTTCTAATGTGATTTGAGTTTTAGAGAACTGAGGTCTCCATTAATTTTTATCGTTATTTTTGTCAGTTACTAGACCAAAAACATGTCTGCTAATGTCAGTCTCAACTTCATTTCCAAGGTCGTTTACAATTTCCTATAACTTTTCCATGTTGAGGCTACCAACTAATCGTAAATCTATCCTGATGCACAGCTAAGCTTGTCGTTCTCACTTTGGCGGCATTAATGTTATACACTGTGGGCAAACTCAACGAGCAGTTACATTAAGAATTCGCAGACAAGAACGGGCATTGCAGTCCCTCGTCTTGTATGATCAGAGATCTGTTTCATAATGACCGTAGCACTTACGCTCCTCGGCTGTAATTCACAACTTTCATTATGTAGTGCAGTGTTGTCTAACATAATGCAGTCTAGAAACAGAAATTACAAGATTTTGCAATACAGCACGTTACAGTAGGGCAGAAGAATGAGCTTTTCGGGTTCTGTATGTACACTCTTTGACGTTAAACTTGGCCGACACTCAGCCGCCGCTGAGTCCACGCCGATCGCAACATGGGACGTATAACAAGGCCACACTGATAATGAGTCCTGCTATCTACACAAACTGTTGGCTGTGGCAGTTCCTTTTACTGTCACTGTTTGATTCCTGACGGTAAAAACCGCTTATTTGTATTTTACAATGATATGCTCTGCCGTTGGTTTGCAGCGTTCCCTTGAACGGGCTCTGGTAGCGCAGCTCCACTGAGGTCTGCAGGAGCAAGCTGCGGATGGCAGTGAGGACATTCTGATCTCTCCGTTAAATTCTTCGTACAACTTCTGCAGTCGAGACTTGGCACTTCTATAAACAATGTTCAGCAGTTCATGGTAGTGCACTCAGTTTCAGGACTGGCGCTGAGTGATCCGGCTAAATGCCCGTAATATTCTCTTTACATACTAATAAAGTAATATGAATAGTCATCGCGTTTATGTGACATCGAGAACGTAAATTTAAATTCGAGAAAGGTCACTCCACGCTTAAAGTACAAGTGATTTTGCATTTCATGTCTGCATTAACTACCATCAGAGCAATGGCAGGAAGCTAAACGAAACAGTATCATGTTTTCTCCGTGACATCACGGTAGTCTCGTGGTCCAAGGCAAGGCTAGTTGCTGGCTGAGATCTCGTTGGACTACCAATGTGTATCGCTTCAGTTTTCTTTGTTTTACTCGGCAATTGACCAGAACGGCATACAGCAACAAAATGCTAAGATCTATACATTGGGCCGACTGATCAGCCAATTCTTATTTATTTTTGTAATCGTCAGGCTTCTTCCGTAATGCAAGAGATATCATTACTTATTCATGTGTTATAGATAATATTGTTTTGTTATTCGTCCATTCGCAAGAGCTTTCCAATCGTTATTTGGCACCAATGCACTTTGCCAGTACTTCTGGAAGAGTGGAATGCTGGATGTTTCACCACGCAGATTACGTACATTTACCTATGCGTCTCGTTTTCAGGCCATAGGGAAAAAATAGCTCTGAGCGCTATGGGACTTAACATCTTAAGTCATCAGTCCCCTAGAACTTAGAACTACTTAAACTTAAATAACCTAAGGACATCACACACATCGATACCCAAGGCAGGATTCGAACCTGCGACCGCAGCAGTCACACGGTTCCGGACTGAATCTTCTAGAACCGCTCGTCCACCGCGGCCGGCAGGCCATAGAACAAGCCCAATATGATAAGAAGACAACGGGAGGCCGGTGACGCAGGCAGAACACCTAGAAAATTTGTTGATTTAACACCGTAATGACAGATAAACTCGCATTGCGGTACATTCCTAAACAGTCGAATATGCAGGAAGGTCTATGAAATTGCTACAGATAGCTATGCATTTGTGACTGTGACCATCTTTTACGGTTGCCTCATCTGCTGGTTATAATGTTAGAACTGTAAATGGAACACTGTTATCACTTTGCAAGCCGTTGTGACCGAGTGGTTCTAGGAGCTTCAAATTGGAACCGCGCGACCATTACGGTTGCAGCTTCGAATCCTGCCTTGGGCATGGATGTGTGTGATGTCCTTAGGTTAGTTAGGTTCAAATGGCTCTGAGGTCATCAGTCCACTAGAACCTAGAACTACTTAAACCTAACTAACGTACAGACATCACACACATCCATGCCCAAGACAGGATTCGAACCTGCGACCGTAGCGGTCGCGCGGTTCCAGACTGTAGCGCCTAGAACCGCTCTGCCAGTTAGTTAGGTTTAAGTAGTTCTAAGTTCTAGGGGACTGATGACGTCAGATGTTAAGTCCCATAGTACTCAGAGCCATTTGAAAAGCTCAGTGATAGGGTTTTTCTCATCAGAACTGACAGCTAATCAACCACGACAGCAATGGTTCAGGTTCTCATACCGACATCGCAAGCAGAAGATGAAGAGACAGAGAAAGTACATGAAGACATTGAACGGGTAATTCAGTAAGTAAAGGGAGACGAAAATCTAATAGTTATGAAGGACTGGAATGCAGTTGTAGGGGAAGGAGTACAGGAGAATATGGGCTTGGGACAAGGAATCAGAGAGTAGAAAGAATAACTGAGTTCTGTAATAAATTTCAGCTAATAATAGCCTAACATATTGTTCAAGAATCACAAGAGGAAGAGTTATACTTGTAAAAGGTCAGCTGATACGGAAAGGTCTCTGTCGGATTACATCATCGTCAGACAGAGACTCCGAAATCAGATACTGGATTGTAAGGCACACCCAAGAAGATACATAAGCTCACATCACAATGTAATAGTGATGAAGAGTTGGCCGCAGTTTAAGAGTTTAATCGGGAAGGCTCATTACGCAAAGAAGTGGGATACGGAAGTACTGCGGAATGAAGAGACAAGCCTGAAGGTATCTAAGGCTATATATACTGCAATAAGGAATATCTCAGTAGTCAGCATTGTTGAAGATTAAAGGACATCTCTAAACAGGGCAATCACAGAAGCTGGAAAGAAAAACGTAGGTGAAAAGAGGGTAAACAGCAAAGAAATCATGGGTGACAGAAGAGATACTTCAGTTGATCGATGAAAGAAGGAAGTAAAAAAAATGTTCAGGGAAATTAAGGAATACAGAAATGAAAGCCGTTGTGGAATGAAATAAACAGGAAGTGCAGGGAAGCTGAGATGAAATGGCTGCACGAAAAATGTGAAGAAATCGAAAAAGAAATGATTGTCGGAAGGACTGGCTCAGCATATAGGAAAGTCAAAACATCCATCGGTGAAATTAAAAGCAAGCATAGTAAAATTAAGAGTTCAATGGGATTTCCACTATTAAATGTAAAGGTAAAAGCGGATAAGTGGGAAGTGTAAATTGAGGGACTAGATGAGGGGGGAAAATTTGACTGATGTAATAGAAGAAGAAACCGGAGCCGATTTAGAAGAGATAGGGGATCCAGTACTAGAATAAGAATTTAAGACAGCTTAGGAGGACTTATGATCAAATAACGCAGAAGGGGTAGCAACATTCCATCAGAATTTCTAAGATAGTTAGGGGAAGTGGACACGAAACGACTATTGACACTTGTGTGTAGAATGTATGAGTCTGGCGACATACCATCTGACTTTCAGACAAATGTCATCCATACAATTCCGTGGACTGCAAGAGCTGAGAAGTTCGAGAATTATATCACAGTCAGCTTAACAACTCATGCATCCAAATTTATGACAAAAATAGTATACAGAACAATGGAAAACAAAATCGAAGATGTGTTAGATGACTATCAGTTTGGCTTTAGGAAAGGTAAAGGCACCAGAGAGGCTATTCTGGTATTACGGTTGATATTGGAAGCAAGAATAAAGAAACATCAGACACATTCATAGGATTTATCGAACTGGAAAAAGCTTTCGACAATGTAAAATGGTACTAGATGTTAGATTATGAGGAAAAAGGGGTAAACTTTAGGAAAAGACGGATAATACACAATACGTACAAGAGCCAAAAGGGGATAATAAGAGAATAAGGCCAAGAACGAAGTTCTCTGATTGAAAAGGGTGTAAGACAGGAGTATAGTCTTTCAGCCCTGCCGTTCACTCTATTCATCGGAGAAACAATGATGGAAATAAAAGGTTGGTTCAGGAGCGAAATTAAAATTGGAGGTTAAAGGATATCAATGAGATGATTTGCTTATGACATTGCTGTCCTGGGTGAAAGTGGAGAAGAATTACATGAGCTGCCTTATGATTTCAACAGTCTAATGATTACAGAATGTGGAGTAAGAGTAAATCAAGGAAAGACGAAAGTGATGAAAAGTAGCAGTAATGAGAACAACGAGATACTTAACACCAGGACTGATGGTCATGAAGTAGATCAAATAAAGGAATTCTACTAGCTAGGACAATGAGGGGTAGAGCAAGGAGGATTTCAAAAGCAGACTAGCACTGGAAAAAGTGCATTCCAGGGCAAGAAAAGTCTACTAGTATCAAACAAAGGCCTTAATTTGAAGAATAAATTTCTGAGAATGTACGTCTGGAATATAGCATCGTATGATAGTGAAACACGGACTGTGGAAACACCAGAACAGAAGAAAATCGAACTTGCCCCCCTTCTAACAGCCGTGTACCGCAAGTCTCTAGAGGAACGGAGGGTTCCAAATGATTGGAAAAGAGCACAGATAGTCCCAGTCTTCAAGAAGGGTCGTCGAGCAGATGCGCAAAACTATAGACCTATATCTCTTACGTCGATCTCTTGTAGAATTTTAGAACATGTTTTTTGCTCGCGTATCATGTCATTTCTGGAAACCCAGAATCTACTATGTAGGAATCAACATGGATTCCGGAAACAGCGATCGTGTGAGACCCAACTCGCCTTATTTGTTCATGAGACCCAGAAAATATTAGATACAGGCTCCCAGGTAGATGCTATTTTTCTTGACTTCCGGAAGGCGTTCGATACAGTTCCGCACTGTCGCCTGATAAACAAAGTAAGAGCCTACGGAATATCAGACCAGCTGTGTGGCTGGATTGAAGAGTTTTTAGCAAACAGAACACAGCATGTTGTTATCAATGGAGAGACGTCTACAGACGTTAAAGTAACCTCTGGCGTGCCACAGGGGAGTGTTATGGGACCATTGCTTTTCACAATATATATAAATGACTTAGTAGATAGTGTCGGAAGTTCCATGCGGCTTTTCGCGGATGATGCTGTAGTATACAGAGAAGTTGCTGCATTAGAAAATTGTAGCGAAATACAGGAAGATCTGCAGCGGATAGGCACTTGGTGCAGGGAGTGGCAACTGACCCTTAACATAGACAAATGTAATGTATTGCGAATACATAGAAAGAAGGATCCTTTATTGTATGATTATATGATAGCGGAACAAACACTGGTAGCAGTTACTTCTGTAAAATATCTGGGAGTATGCGTACGGAACGATTTGAAGTGGAATGATCATATAAAACTAATTGTTGGTAAGGCGGGTACCAGGTTGAGATTCATTGGGAGAGTGCTTAGAAAATGTAGTCCATCAACAAAGGAGGTGGCTTACAAAACACTCGTTCGACCTATACTTGAGTATTGCTCATCAGTGTGGGATCCGTACCAGGTCGGGTTGACGGAGGAGATAGGGAAGATCCAAAGAAGAGCGGCGCGTTTCGTCACTGGGTTATTTGGTAACCGTGATAGCGTTACGGAGATGTTTAATAAACTCAAGTGGCAGACTCTGCAAGAGAGGCGCTCTGCATCGCGGTGTAGCTTGCTCGCCAGGTTTCGAGAGGGTGCGTTTCTGGATGAGGTATCGAATATATTGCTTCCCCCTACTTATACTTCCCGAGGAGATCACGAATGTAAAATTAGAGAGATTAGAGCGCGCACGGAGGCTTTCAGACAGTCGTTCTTCCCGCGAACCATACGCGACTGGAACAGGAAAGGGGAGGTAATGACAGTGGCACGTACAGTGCCCTCCGCCACACACCGTTGGGTGGCTTGCGGAGTATCAATGTAGATGTAGATGTAGATGTAGATTCGAGATGTGTTGTTACACACGAATTTTGAAAACTAGGTGGACTGATAAGCCAAGGAAGGAATAGTTTCTCTGTAGAGTCGGAGATGAAAGGAATATGTGGAAAACACTGACAAGGAGAAGGACCAGGATGATGGGACTTCCGTTAAGACATCAGGGAATGAATGTCATGGTACTAGAGGGAGCTGTGGAGGGTAAAAGCTGTAGAGGAAGACAGAGATAGAAATACATCCATCAAACAATTGAGAACGTAAATTGCAAGTGCTACTCTGAGATGGAGAGGTTGTCAGAGAAGAGGAATTCGTGGTGGGCCGCATGAAACTGGTCAGAAAACTGATGACTTAAAAAAATAAGTATCCTTTTAAAGCAGATGTTGCATGTAAAATTTTTTGTTGCTTGAACACCTTAATGCTGACATGATAAGGGAACCTCCCCATCGCACATCGCACCCCCCCCCCCCCCCGTCAGATTTAGTTATAAGTTGGCACAGTGGATAGGCTTTGAGAAACTGAACACAGATCAATCGAGAAAACAGGAAGAAGTTGTGTGGAACTATGAAAAAATAAGCAAAATATACAAACTGAGTAGTCCATGGGCAACATAGGCAACATCAAGGAGAGTGCGAGCCGAAGAGCGCCGTGGTCCCGTGATTAGCGTGAGCAGCTGTGGAACGAGAGGTCCTTTGTTCGTCTTCCCTCGAGTGAAAAGTTTACGTTCTTTATTTTCGCTAAGTTATGATCTGTCCGCTCATTCATTGACGTCTCTGTTCACTGTAATAAGTTTAGTGTCTGTGTTTTGCGACCGCACCGCAAAACAGTGCGATTAGTAGACGAAAGGACGTGCCTCTCCAATGGGAACCGAAAACATTTGATCACAAGGTCATAGGTCAACCGATTCCTCCACAGGAAAACACGTCTGATATATTCTATACGACAGTGGTGATGGCATGGCGTCACATTACAGGAATATGTTGTCGACCCACCTAACTTGTACACTTGGCGAATGGGTAAAAAGATTCTTCTACCTTGCTCGATTTAGGTTTTCTTGTGGATGTGGTAATCACTCCCAAAAAAGTGATGAAAACATAAGAGTTTGTCACATAAACTGCAACAAATGAATGCAACAGTTTCACAGTCGCACAGTTTTCCCTGTGCTCTGTCAAAACATATGTTTTTAACGTTTTCAAATTTTTCCGTGTGTAGACCGTCAATTCCATCGGACGGACAGATAATAATTGTCTGAAAATAAAAAAGTAAACGTTTTTACTCGAGGGAAGACTTGAACCGAAGACCTCTCGTTCCGCAGCTGCTCACGCTAATCACGTGACCACGGCGCTCCTATGCACGAATTATCCATGATGTTGCCTATCTTGCACATGGACTATGCAGTTTGTATATTTTTCTTATCTTTTTCATAGTTCCACACAACTTCTTCCTGTTTTCTCGATTGATCTGTGTTCAGTTTTTCAAGGCCTATCCACCGTGCCAACTTATAAATAAATCTGGGGGGGGGGGGGGAGGATGCGATGGGGAGGTTCCCTTGTGAGTGTGCACCTCATTATGGCCCATACTTCAGGATAAGTGTAATGCACGTGGAGCAATCCACATCGATCAGTACCTTGTAGACCTTTTCGGACACAGTAGAGTACTTAGTATAAATCTCTGAGTTGGGCAGCTGCAGCTCCCACGCATGTTGCAGACGCGCGTGAGCGGGGCAAGAGACCTGGACCTGCTGGTTCTGGGCCACCGGGGTCGTGGAGGGGGCGGCGGCCTGCGCCTCGAGTGCGCGCTGGCGGGATTTCCCGCGCTGACCGCCGGCTCTCTGGACAACATAATGGCAGAACCCTCCGCAGACGACCGCAGCGCGCTCTGCTTCCGAGGCAGCGTCGCCGGCTTCCGGCAGGTGGCCTGCGGCTCGCCGGTCTCACTTCGACTGGTCGACAGTCGCGGGAACTGCATAGGGTGAGAACGCGAGAGAGGCTGCATGGGAACCTCCTGATCACCACCTTCATACGACCTGAGCATGCTTTCCACTGAGGTGACAGAAGTCGTTATGTTCCATAAATGTTCGATGGGACTCAGGATGGACAATCCGGTTGTGGAAATCATTCGCTCAGGCTATCTTGAATGTTTTTCAACTCAACTGCGAACAGTTGTGACCTGGTGACATGACGCATTGTCATTCATACAAATTCCATTGTCTGGGAACATTAAGAACATGAATGGCTGCAGATGGTCACCAAGAAGCCAAGCAAAACCATTTCCAATCAATGTTCGGTTCATTTGGACCAGGAGACCGAGTCATCCCCATATACAACAGCCCACACCATTATGGAGCCACCACCAGCTTGCAGAGTGCTTTTTTTTTTGACAGCTTGATTCCACTTTGTGGGGTCTACGCCACACTCGAACCCATTAGCTCTTGCCGAGTGAAACTGGGTCTCATCTGACCTGCACACGGTTTTCCAGTCGTCTAGGATCCAACTGATATGGTCACAAGTCCAGGAGAGGCACCACAGGCAATGTCCTGCTGTTAGCAAAGGCATTCGTGATGGTCGTCTGCTGTCACAGCCCATCAACGCCAAATTTCGTTGTATTGTCCCAACGGATAAGTCCATCGTAAGTCCCACATTGACATCGGCGGTTATTTCACAGAGTGCTGCTTGTTTGTTAGCACTGACAATTTTACTCAAACGCCGCTGCTTTCGGTCGTTAAGTGAAGGCTGTCGGCCACTGCGTTGTCTGTAGTGGGAGGTAGTGCCTCAAATTTGGTATTCGTCTCTCACTCTTGACACTGTGGATCTCGAAACACTAAATTCCCTAACGATTTACGAAATGAAATATCGAATGTGCCTAACTCCAACTACCATTCCGCGCTTAAAGTGTGATAATTCCCGTCGTGAGTCCATAATCACGTCGGAAACCTTTTCACATGAGTCACCTGAGCACAAATGACAGTTCTGCTAATGCACTGCCCTTTTATACCTTACGTATGCGATACTACTGCCATCTGTACATGTGCATATCACTATGCAGTGACATTTTCATCTCAGTGTATTATTATAGTTATCGAAGATCAAACTTGTTGGTTCAGACACTTCATACAAACAGACAAAATACTAGCGTGCAGTGCTGCATCACCACTTTGACCCCGTGAACGTTCTCAAACATTGTACGCTATACTTGGCTTTCTGGCCTCACTTATCAAACTCAAGATGAACTGTCAATCAGTTTATAAAATTCACCCTCTGCTTCCTCATACTGCCTACCGACAGATTTATTGCACTTACCATCGACTATACTCCAGTCATCCTAGTCGTCAAAACTGTCTGCTCTGCGACTTTTATACCACTCAAGTCCCCCAACTTGCCAACTGTACAATCTTCTCATCATTTGTGTAGGTTAGAGTCATAACTCACATGCTCAAAAATAATGAAAATTGAGATGCCGACAAATTCTTATATAGCTTTATACATAGAACATAATTCACGAAACAGTTATTCACATTTGAGAAAACCGGTATTAAACTCCATGATTAGTTTCAAAGGTCTTATGATCCGCTGAATCTTGTGAGTTTTGTCCCGTACCTCATCTTGACCAATCACCGATTAGCTCACTCGGCGCCATTTTCTTGTGTAGTAGTAAATATTGATGCCAGTGGAGTGTGTTTTCTGTTCAGTTCAGTTATTTTGGGGAATATAATTCAATATAGTGGTTGGAATAAAACTGATTTGAGACACAAGTCATGAAAGAAAACGTTTCACCAGTTGGAGGAAGAGGAAGGACAAGGAAACATTCTCACCATCTAGAAATGTGGAAAAGTCAGGAAGCCAAACGAATGAGGTTAGAATATTCTGTTTTCTTCATTGTTTTCAAATTAAACTGATTCTTGTTATTGACTTGATTCGTTCCTCCACGAAAGAATATATAGGACCCTTTCTTTGGAACTTAACACTGAGGAATCGCAAATTCAATATTTTAAGTCCATTTTTGAAAAATAAACAGAATCTCACAGTGTAGTTTGTTCTATCATTATAGGTACAAACCTTCAGTGCTGCCCAGTATCCGACATGTAAACACCGTGGAGGAGCATTTAATTGCTGTTCACTTTCTATGAACGATATTAAAAACTTTCATGATTTGTTTTATAAAACACCGGAAAGAGATTATCAGAATCAGGTCATATTGAAGTATGTGGAAATTCGCAATGTCATCAGACGTCGACCTAGAAAAGACAAATCAAGTCAAAACCAAAAGTCGCAGCAGCGACGGAATATTTTATACGAAGCACACAGAAAAATAAAGTTCCAGTTTGCATGTCATCCTTTATAAATGTTTTGGGAGTGTCACGATTCAGAATAAATAATATCACTAAACAGTTTCATCAGCTAGGTTTTGTACAAGACCGGAGAGGCTGCTTCAGGAGGGCGGCAGAACTCATTCAACCAAAGAATTCAATCTCTTTAGAGAAAAGGATGGATGTTGAAAAACTTCTGACTGCCCATTATGGGGAAAACTGGAGAGAAATTGAGGAGCTCAAGTTCTATAAGCATGTCATTGATGAGAATTCAACGGATCAAACTGATCATGAGTGTATGTGTGACATGATTGAAGAGGAACTTAATGTTGTGATATAGACATAGAAGAGTAAAATTATTTTCAGTTTTAGAAGTGAATCTCCTTCAGATATTCAGTTTTATTTTGGTAGCTTGTTTTCTTTTGGTATTTGATAGTTTCTTTCTTCTCAAATAATGCTTAACGAGTTTGAATTATTTTCCTCATTATAATATTCTACTAGCCTTTGTGATCAATAATTAGTTCTAATGAATGAAAAATTTGTAAATTTCTTTGATCGTTAAACTGAAGAAGTGTGCATGGTGGACATTGCTTTTATGAAATTGCAAACGGTATTCCAAACTAGAGAATATCTTTTGCAAACTAACACAAGCAAAGTCGATAAAAGATGATTAATTGGTATTTATCACGATTAACATCAGAATGTAATATTATATACACACTGTAGAAGAGAAAGTGGCTTGCAGTAGGAACCAAAAAGTGTTGCATATCCTGTCGCAACACGATAGTTCCCGCAAAACCAACATCGTTCAAACAGCTCAGTACCAAAACTCACAACATCCAAAAATGGGGATTGTCAAAACTTACATGTTCCATAGCTCATTAACAAAATTCACATGGTCCATAATATAATCTTAAATAATTGTAATTTCTCAATACGCAGACATAATCTGAAATATACATAATGATTTACAGCCATTGTTCTTGCACATACTGATGTCAATATATGGGACATGCGCACGACGCATGTAAAACACGTTTTTAGTCATTTGTGAAAATTTATGTTTTTGGAGCATGTGAGTTATGCTTCTAACCTACACATTTACAAACGAAGTTCATATCGTCACCTAACTGACCACGACTATCGTCCTCTTATTTTTCCTCATAATCCTCTTCAGTGCTTTCTATCACGATCACTCAAATTACACATTCGTCTGCGCAGTGTCCTAGCGGATGATGTATGATGTTTCCCCGCTTTCCCTGTTGCTTTATATATATTTGATACAGTGCCTCTTGACATACATGACACTTCGGCTTCTTTGGTTATGGAAGCACCCACCATCCGACCACCAAGAATTTCCTCACGTATGAATTAATTTACTGCTTCCTTTAGACCTATTCTCTCTCAACATATAATAAGACGTGTTTTAATACATTTATTTCAAGTTGTTACTTTTTTACAGGATGCAAAGTGATGTGTCAGCATAAAAATAGGAATAATAAGAATACCAATAATTAAATCGTAAAAATTTTGATAATATTCATAACAGTAAACAGAGAGTAATACTTAAGAAATGAGCAAATATATATTTATATACTCACTAGCTTAGCATCCACTGCCTTTGAACACGTCCGTACTATTTCATGATTTACATTAGATTCAGACAGCTGGGGTGCACTGCCTCCATCCCGGGAGGTACAGGGTGGTTACAAGAGGGGCATCCGGCTACCCTCAGACACTAACATTGCCAAATCTGTAGCAACAGAGCCGACCCCGCGCTGGAGAGGGACAAAGGCCCAAGGAATTGATGATGATAGCTTACCGTCCACTGCTTCGCTCATGTAAATTGTATGGGTTACTGAGATTTTGTTTTTATTTACACGAATTTCTTCGTTGTTCACAAACTGCAACACCTTCTAAGCTTTTCGCCGTATTTAAGGCCATATAAGCATGATCTTTTCCGAATGTACTTCAGACCAAAACCGATCCTGGTAGATGGAGACCAAAGTTTTTGTGAATAAGGCCTTTTACGTTGTTGTGGAGATATTTCCATAGCAACTTTCATACCCTAACAAATATTTCTACACTCCTGGAAATGGAAAAAAGAACACATTGACACCGGTGTGTCAGACCCACCATACTTGCTCCGGACACTGCGAGAGGGCTGTACGAGCAATGATCACACGCACGGCACAGCGGACACACCAGGAACCGCGGTGTTGGCCGTCGAATGGCGTTAGCTGCGCAGCATTTGTGCACCGCCGCCGTCAGTGTCAGCCAGTTTGCCGTGGCATACGGAGCTCCATCGCAGTCTTTAACACTGGTAGCATGCCGCGACAGCGTGGACGTGAACCGTATGTGCAGTTGATGGACTTTGAGCGAGGGTGTATAGTGGGCATGCGGGAGGCCGGGTGGACGTACCGCCGAATTGCTCAACACGTGGGGCGTGAGGTCTCCACAGTACATCGATGTTGTCGCCAGTGGTCGCCGGAAGGTGCACGTGCCCGTCGACCTGGGACCGGACCGTAGCGACGCACGGATGCATGCCAAGACCGTAGGATCCTACGCAGTGCCGTAGGGGACCACACTGCCACTTCCCAGCAAATTAGGGACACTGTTGCTCCTGGGGTATCGGCGAGGACCATTCGCAGCCGTCTCCATGAAGCTGGGCTACGGTCCCGCACACCGTTAGGCCGTCTCTCGCTCACGCCCCAACATCGTGCAGCCCGCCTCCAGTGGTGTCGCGACAGGCGTGAATGGAGGGACGAATGGAGACGTGTCGTCTTCAGCGATGAGAGTCGCTTCTGCCTTGGTGCCAATGATGGTCGTATGCGTGTTTGGCGCCGTGCAGGTGAGCGCCACAATCAGGACTGCATACGACCGAGGCACACAGGGCCAACACCCGGCATCATGGTGTGGGGAGCGATCTCCTACACTGGCCGTACACCACTGGTGATCGTCGAGGGGACACTGAATAGTGCACGGTACATCCAAACCGTCATCGAACCCATCGTTCTACCATTCCTAGACCGGCAAGGGAACTTGCTGTTCCAACAGGACAATGCACGTCCGCATGTATCCCGTGCCACCCAACGTGCTCTAGAAGGTGTAAGTCAACTACCCTGGCCAGCAAGATCTCCGGATCTGTCCCCCATTGAGCATGTTTGGGACTGGATGAAGCGTCGTCTCACGCGGTCTGCACGTCCAGCACGAACGCTGGTCCAACTGAGGCGCCAGGTGGAAATGGCATGGCAAGCCGTTCCACAGGACTACATCCAGCATCTCTACGATCGTCTCCATGGGAGAATAGCAGCCTGCATTGCTGCGAAAGGTGGATATACACTGTACTAGTGCCGACATTGTGCATGCTCTGTTGCCTGTGTCTATGTGCCTGTGGTTCTGTCAGTGTGATCATGTGATGTATCTGACCCCAGGAATGTGTCAATAAAGTTTCCCCTTCCTGGGACAATGAATTCACGGTGTTCTTATTTCAATTTCCAGGAGTGTATATCTGTCGTAGAACTGAAATACCAGTTTTCATAAATTTAGCTTTAAACTTGTTTTTTAATGCAGCGAAATAGTTTGTTTAAAATTTTCATCACAAACTACGCTACTTTACGGGTTGACTTTCCAGAAACAGTGAAACACTATTTTTTTTATTTCTGACCGAGAAGCCAAAGAGCTGTTGTCATAGGTGTTGCCTTAATTATCCTTTAGTAGTTCTTTATTATTTATTTATTTTCAAAAAAACTTTTGCCCACTAATTCACCTCCGTAGTATTTTAATTTCCAAAAATGTTGAAATTTCATCCCCTGTTTGACCCAATTTTCGTAGGTGTAGCTTGAAAATTTCCTTAATAGTGACAGTAAAAAAAATAACCTTCACCCCCTATTTCACCCTCTTAGAATTGAAATTTCGAAAAATCCCTTCTTAAAGGATGCCTACACTATGAAGTCCACACCCTCTCCAAAATTCAAATTTTTGTCCTTAGCTGTTTGGGCTCGCTGTTGATGAGTCAGTCAGTCAGTCAGGACATCGCTTTTTTCATACAGAGGAGATGAATGTTTTATGTTTCAATACAAATATTACATAACTACACGAAACACTATACTGGCCACAACTGACACTTGAAATGTATTTAGGGCATTGCACAGGTGCCGTTCGTGCTCAGGTACAACATAGCTACCTGCATGTTTGTCTAACGTCTGCATTCATATTCACGCGTAATTTCTCGCCGTGTTTGTACATTTTTGTCCAGACACTCAGAGATTGGAGGAAGAAAAGGATGTACCACAACCAGCTTTGCCGTGCCTGCTAACACACTGCCATACTCAATCCAAACTTCGTTTTGAGGACAAACTAACTTTGAGACAGAGGAACGGTACCACTCTATCTATGGTTTTGGCTGAAAGGCGTCGTCTCATTCTTCCAATGACAGGAGATTCCACATGGAAAGGCAATGACTCAGGTTTGGTTCCACGTGCAACACACAGCTATTAGGTGCCAAGCTCAAAATACGTTTGATTAGCCTGTCACACTTGGGTCCAAGTCACAGTTTGGGTTTCTTAAAGGTTCTGATATAAAGAAAGCTATTTACTCTTACAATGACAATGTACTTAATTCATTAGAAAATAAATTAGAGGCTACTGTCATTTTCTGTGACCGGTCGAAAGCCTTTGACTGCGTGAACCACAGCATTATCTTAAGTAAATCAGAATATTATGGTGTCACTGGCAGTGCTCTGAAATGGTTTGAGTCTTATCTAACTAACAGGAAACAAAAGGCGTCACTACAAAATACCTGTGCAGTAAACAGTCAGTCTTCATATGACTGGGAATTATTTACATGTAATGTTGTAATGTTTCCCAATGTTCCATCTTAGGTCCTTTGCTTTTCTTGTGTACATCAATAGCCTCTCGGCTGTTACATTGCCAAATGATAAGTTTGTTTTATTTGTAGATTATACAGACATTTCCATAAAAATCAAGTCAAGTACAGATTCAGAAATATCTGCCAATCAAATCTTCACTGGCATAAATAAATGGTTAAAAGCTAATTCACTGTCATTAATTTTTGAAAAGACCCACTATATGCAGTTCAGAACCTGTAAGAGATTTTCTGCCAGCATGTGTATAACATATGAAGTCACCCAGATCAAGGAGGTTGACAGTGTCAAAGTTCCGGAATTACAACTCGATAATACATTCAGTTGGGAAGGGCATACCATAGAATTCCTTAAGCGCCTAAACAAGTCTGTATTTGCAGTGAGAGTTATGTCAGATGTAGGAGATATAAATATTAAAGAAACTTGCATACTAGACTTAGTTTCATTTTATTATGTCATATGAGATCATATTCTGGGGTAACTCATCAAACCGAAGAAAAGTTTTTAATGTGCAAAAGCATGTAATGAGAATCATTTGTGGTGTAAATTCAAGAACATCATGTAGAAACCTGTTAAAGGAACGCTGTATGCTAACAACTGCTTCTCAGAATATTTATTCATTGATGAAATTTGTAGGAAGTAATATATCTCTATTTCCAACCAATAGCTAAATGCATAGTATCAGTACTAGGCATAAGAACAACCTACATAAATACCTAAAATCCAAAATGGGGTCTTATATAGAGGAACACACATTTTCAATAAATTGCCAGCAACCATTGGTAACTTGGTCTCAGATAAAGCATGTTCCAAAAAGAGTTTGAAAGACTTCTTGACGGACAGTTCCTTCTACTCTATAGATGAATATCTTAACAGAGACTGTTAAGCCAGCTTAAGTAAAAATGTATGTTAGATTTCAGTTTTGACAGAACTTGGTTTCAACAGTCAAGATAAATTTATTAATACTACATAACAAAGCTCCATTCTGACAGCATATTAATTCTCTAAGTATTAGCTGTTCCAGTTTACTGTATTGCATTCATCTATTTTGACAATCTTCTTACAAATGATCAGGATAGTAAATATTATATTCAAATGTTATATTTTTTATGTTATACTTTCTGACATGTTCCACACCCACGAGAATCATCTCTTTTTGGGCCTATGGAACGAAAACTGAATCTAATCTAGTCTGAACAGACCCAAAACGATGAAGTGCCCTTTTCGTTTCGTTCAACAGGCACGCCAACTTCCAACTCAGCACTCTGCTGAGCGGACCGCTGTTCAAAGATTTTTCCGCTGGCGGCGATGCTTGCAATATATTCGAGGCTGAACACGTCCTGACGATGGCGTGCGACGAACAGGGCTCCATACCTAAGGGCGCCGACGGGTCGGTGCCGACCGTCACCGTGGTGGCGTCTCTGCGACGGATCTCCCTCTCCGAATGGGAGCACCGTGGTCAGTTCGCCACCAACTGCACCGCTGTCCAGCACTACGAAGGCGCCAGCCACAGGTCTTCGAGCTCTCCGTCTCCAGCACACTACTCCCCACCCTCCACCAGTCGTTCTCAAGGGTTAACACTGGGGTGCGGTGAAGAGTCAACAGGCGAAACAGTTGACAAATCGGGAGACCCTGCTGTGTCTTCGGGGAGAAAGCAAACCAACAACTCAAGATCGTGCCAAAGCCTTCCAGCAGAGCAATTTAGGGGAGTTACATATCAGTCCAACATACACTGTCGTAGCTATCCAGTAACGCCAACCCAATATCGCTCAGATGATGGAAGAACTGTAGTGCACTCCTCCCCATCATCTGTCACCCAAGACAAGCCTCGAGGCTTTCCAGACATTATTCCAGATGAATCTGTACCGTCTGTAACTGCCTCATTAGCTGCAAGTGACACGATTGGACAATCCATCACATGCTTAGCGGGTCACATGCGTACTCCTTCTCCTTCAGACAGTGAAACAAGATTCATTTTAGAACACGTCCCATATCATAGCACAGCCAGTATCGGTGAACGGAGTGAAGGAGCCTCAGACGGGACAACCAGTATTGCCAGTGGAAGCTCTTCATTGGTAGATTTGTCTCCAGTCTCATCCTCTGGCGAAATTCCGAAAAGTGTACGGGAACTTCCTGTAAACCAAAGTCTGACAGAAAGTGTTTCTAGGGCAGCCATTGACGATTATTCTGCCATCGTAGGCACCGTGACGCCAGTAATAAACTCACCTGCAGCTGCTGAAGAGTTTTCTTCATCCGAGTCGTATCTCCTTTTGGACGCGGATTTGAATGTCAGTGACTATAACGCTGTGAAGAAGAAGAAGAAGAAGAAGAAGAAGAAACATAGCACAAAGGAGGGAGATTCCATTCGAACCACTTACAACAAAGTACAATCGTTTTCCTTGGATAATCAATTGGCGTCGCCCCTTTTGAATGATACAGAAACTGTCACATCAATAGAAATGGACCTACCTTCCTCCTCGAACAAGGACATATTTCGTTGTCATTCATCTCTTGCTTTAGACAAGAGTTTGACCGGCAGTCACTGCTGGTCAGTAAAACAATACAAACGCGATGGAAAGACGCAATCACCCACTCGTGTTGGAACTTGTGCTGTAAAATCACAGCTTCAGTCACCAATCGCTCCAAACACGTGTCTTACCTGCAAAAGAGATTTCAATGATGCTGCTACAACTGCGGCTGAAAAGTCTTCGCACCATGAGACGCCACCAAAGAAATGGAGTTACACAGAGAAATTAACAACACAGTACCATGAACGTAATAGCTCACATTTGATGTACCGTGCAAGGTATTCAGTTACGAAGATAATAGTATTTGACGATTCCCTGTGCGGGATACTGTTCATTGGTTTTCAGCATCCACAACTGGAAGAACAAAGGGTTTTAACGAAAGTCGTTATTAAGAGTGCGAATGAAAACGTTACGCCATCTGGGCTGGTTGGCACGGTGAAAGTCTGCACTCGCCGAGGAGACGTTTTGGAGCAAGTGGCTGCACTGCCACCGATAATGAACGTCAGTCATCACAAGGTCCACTGCGATCCTCATTTGGTTCAAGCCGAGTTGAACTTTGTGGTGGCGGAGCCTGGAAAATTTGCGTTGTATCGAGTGGCCACAGGCGAAGTGGTCGGAACCGTTCACGCTGACCTCCGCGTATTAGGTCCGTACCGCTGTGCTGCTGTCATTTGTGATCAGCTGGGGAATACCTGCCTTCCTGGCATCTACGAGGAATTTACTGAAGATGAAAGTCATTCGGCTTCTGCAGAAGACGCACTTCGCGAAGTCAGGGCCAGACACAACCGTGACCATTTGCTGGAATCGGAGAGGGACGACGGAAGGGGAAAAACAGCGTGGCGGGAAAGGGAGATGGAAGTTCTGGAGAACATCGACGATATGTACGCGGATGTCTGTCGGATGACTGAAGAGACACAGGTGTTGAAGCAGCGTGAGGAGTGGCTAGACCCAAATGTTAGGCGCGTATGGATGTGGCGGCTGGAAATTCTGGAGGAACGGTACAAAAGAGCCTGTCAGCAATATAGGGAACATTACGGCATAAGCAATTGACTCTCTCAAGCTGAAACTTACTTGCGGTGTTTTATACTGTTCATGTTCATATGTACCCTTCAGGTTTACGTTGTTCTAGTGCTACAGGTATGAATTTGCTAGTATGCACTTTGCATTCTTTTCTATTATCATCATTTTTATCAATATCCAAAACTCATCTTCATTTTGATCGTTTTTATATATATCATGTCTATTCTATCTTTTTACTTTTTCAAATATTTTATTTTAAAAGTTCCTTTTTCATCATTTTCTTGAGATGATTCTTTCAAATTTTCAGCATCTCCCACGTGGTTATTGGTTCCTTTCATACATTACATTTCATAAATTATTAGATGAATATTGTCCATCATATCAATCTCCCATGTGAAAGTTAACACTCTTTCAAGATAGTTAGTACTGTACAGTCTTTATGTATAATCACTTTATTCCCTCACAAATAATATCTGAATTACTTGAAACATCATATTATAGCTAAGTCCTTTTACGTCAAGAAGGGGTAAATATCATTTTCGGCCAATATACTACTAGAAAATGCAGTTACTTTGTTTACATTTTTCCTCTGAATCATGTACTTCTTTGAGAATCTCCACACCTACGCTACAAATCTACTGTCAAGCACTCACGTATCAGAATGGGACGGTTTGTGATTTTCTATTACTTCCTTCTTCGGTGACCCGAAAGCTGAATGGCATTTATCTTTCCCAATAGAAGCAATGATTTTCCTGACTAAATTATTCGAGTTGTTATTACTGAAGGTATGCTACTTTCCAGATTCCTTTCTTAACACACACAGCCTGAGAAAAACTTTGTGATCTTCGGCAATCTTAGGTGAAGGACGATTGTAAATAGTTTTCAATTTTTCAAGATCCTTATCATTCCAGCACATAGTTACTGTGTGTCCTCAAAATTTAATTTCCTTTTTCACAAATAAACATTTTTCTGCTTTACTGTCATCCCACTTACTTGAAGAGTTTTAAAAACTCTATTCAGTACTTCATAGTGATCAGGCTAAGTTTCCCTAGTAATTAGTGGGTCATCTACATAAGTACTCAGCCAAAGAGATCAACTCAGTCCCAACGATGAAATCTAAAGTACATATGAACACAGAAAGAGAGGTAAACTAAATGGCACGGCTCGATAACGTTAACTGCAAACTGGAAAACTTTGTATTTACGAGATTGCAGGGCTAACGGTATTTTTGCAGTGTCCTGCTGATAACTCCTGGCTAGTCATATTATATATGTTATTAAATTTCTGTATTATATGTTCGAGACAGTCATTCTTTTATTTAGTATTCATGCATCTGTCACAAATCTCCCTCCTCCATCACTCTTGATTCCTAAAATAAGTGGGTTTTTCTATGGACTGTTACTTATTTCAGTCACACCCAATTGTATTATTTCTCTCTGCACTGTTTCCTTCTCTGACAATGTAATCGCGTGTGACGCAGTGTTCCCTAAGTCTGAAGTAGTGTGGATGTGTTCAGACTGCGGGGGATCGTTTTTCTCGAATTAAGAATTGCTGCTTTTGAAATACTATTCAAACAAACAGTGTAGTAAGCAGTTATGACGTGGTGATCTGGAAAAAGCTTTCGACTGTGGAAAATAGCGCAACATATTCAAAAGTCTAAGAAAAATAGGTGTAACTTGTAGGAAAAGACAGGTAATATACAATATTTGTAAGAACCAAGAGGGAACAACAAGACTGAAACACTTGAAACGAGGTGCTGTCATTAAAAATGGTGTAAGACAGCCTTTCGTCTCTACTGGTCAGTCTATACATCGAAGAAGTAATGACGAAAATAAATGAAACGTTTAAGAGTGGGATTAAAATTCAGGGTGAAAGGATATCAATGATACGATTCGCTAATGACATTGCTATTCTCAGGAAAAGTGAAAATGAATTTCAGGATCTCCTGTACTGAATGGACTGTCTAATGAGTACAGCATACGCAGCGAGAGAAAATCGAAAAAGGACTAAAGTAATGAGAATTAAGAACAGTGAGAAACTTAACATAAAGTCTGATGATCACGAAGTAAATGCAATTAAATAATTATGCTATCTAGGCAGCAAAATGACTCATAATGAATGCATCAAGGACATCTAAAGCAGACTTATACTAGCAATAAGGTCATTCCTGCCCAAAAGAAGTCTACTAGTATCAAACGTAAGCCTTAGTTTGAGGAAGAAATATCTGAGAATATACGTTTGGAGCGCAGTATTTATATGTAAGTGAACATGAACTCCGGGGAAACTGGAACAGAAGAAAATCCAAGAACATGAGATGTGACACTACAGAAGAATGTTGAAAATTAGGTTGACCGATAAAGTAAGGAATGAGAAGATCTCCGCAGAATCGACGAGGAAATGAATATAAGCAATAACACTTATAGGATGAAGGGATAGGATGATCGAACATGTGTTAAGACGTCAGGAAGTAACTTCGACGATACTAGCGGAAGCTGTAGAGGGTAGAGACTGTAAAGGAAGAATAAAAAATGTAGAGGAAGGCAGAGACTGGAATACATCCATCAAATGGTCGAAGACCTATTCTGAAATTGCTACTCTGTTATAGAAAGGTTGGCACAGGAGAGAAATTCATGACGGGCTACATCAAACCAATCAGAAGACTGATTATTTTTCTGACCTTCCCAGTAAATTATAAAAAGTATTTAGGCAGAATATAAGAGCAAGTATATAAGGTTGGCTCTGAGTACTATGAGACTTAACAGCTGAGGTCATCAGTCCCCAGTATATAAGGGAACATCACATCTACAAGGAATGTTCATACATTTCGTGTGGTATGGCATACACTCAGTCCGATAAAAATGATGACAGTTCTGTACAGATCTGACAGTTCGAATAGCATCATCACATATATGCCATGACGTCAGTGTCATTGTCAAGGAGTTTCTATATTGGGTGATACGCCCCACTTCTCCGATCCGGGACGTCATAGCACGAAGAAACTGCGAAACCAGCAGGTACTGCAACGCATAGCATCGTTATCCCGTCTTGGAGATGAGCACCGTCCAAGAGTCTCAATGCAATGCACGTTCAACAACGAAGCTTCCTAATAGTTCATGATTCGAAAATAATTACCTAATAGTAAATCCTTTCACTATAACGATCAAATTGGTCGGCTTTGTAGACGTTCGGTAACATATCGCTTTACGAAAAGGGATATGTTACAGCACAAAGGGTGCAAAAAAAATGTTCCTCTGCTTCCACTTCCACTTTGGTATTCGAAATACATCATAATGCCTGACAGACCCTCGGAATATACTTAACTGTCTTTACTTAAGATGTCATACAATTTGTTTACATTATGAAAAATCTTTCATCTTGTTGAGTATTTCTGTCGATTCGTCTTGTTTCATGTTTACATCAGTTACAGTCTGCACAAGATAGTTTTCAGATCCGTGATCTGCGATATTGTTGTAGGATTTGGTTATAATTTAATACTACTGCAGCGCCAGCTACATTTATCGCTCTTCAAATCCTATCTCAAAACTTTAAGGACTGTTCGATCTTTGCCGGCCGGGGTGGCCGAGAGGTTCTAGGAGCTACAGTCTGGAACCGCGCGACCGCTACGGTCGCAGGTTCGAATCCTGCCTCTGGCATGGGTGTGTGTGATGTCCTTAGGTTAGTTAGGTTTAAGTAGTTCTAAGTTCTAGGAGACTGATGACCTCAGAAGTTAAGTCCCATAGTGGTCAGAGCCATTTGAACCATTTGTTCGATCTTTAATTACTTTGTTGTTTCAATAAATACCCATTGTTGTTTTATTAACAAATTGATCTCAAGAATAACTGTGTTACGAAGTTCTGGTACAGCTAGAAATTCGTTTTCCGACGTGTTTCCTTCTATTGTGAAAACTACGTCTGCATTTCACTAAATGGCTTCATTTAATTTCATTGTCACACCACGAGGTTGGCATAGCGATTAGCCTATGTTTGTCTTCGGGGTGTCGGAAAAATGCTTGTGAAAGTGTATTTATCTGAAACCCTGTATCCGACTGTACTTGTGGTTTTACATCGCATATTTGAATCGATGTGACTATTTCATGTTTTCGGTCTCTCCATTTTCCAGAACTTCTCATAAAAACTGTCATCGTACCTTCAATCATTTCGAAAAACATTAAAGACTTTCAATGTTGCACTTTCTGGAGACATAGTCGATTTTTCAATTGCTATTTCTTTAACAACTTCCATCACGTGCTGCAAATGTACTGCCCTTCAGTTTCAGTCTCTTGGTTTTGCAAAGAGAGCCACTGTGGGGGCTCTAATATATTATCTCCGGTTATTATTTCAATCTCTTTCTATGTGTTTTCATCACAGTCAGCTATTAAGTCTTCAACTTAATACTTCGTAAGTTTCTCATTTGCTTCTATTTTCCCTACACAGTAGTCCTGAGCCGGCCGCGGTGGTCTCGCGGTTCTAGGCGCGCAGTCCGGAACCGTGCGACTGCTACGGTCTCAGGATCGAATCCTGCCTCGGGCATGAATGTGTGTGATGTCCTTAGGTTAGTTAGGTTTAAGTAGTTCTAAGTTCTAGGGGACTGATAACCACAGCAGTTGAGTCCCATAGTGCTCAGAGCCATTTGAACCATTTAGTAGTCCTGAATAGGTTTCCGTGGCTTTCTCCATTTATTTATTTCCATCTGGCATTACCGAATAGAAATGCTTCACTTGTTATGCTATGATAAAATCATCTGCTCCCGTAGATACCTACTGCGACGTTCTTCACTTTATTGCAAACAATTTCACTTTTACTAGCTACTCCCGTACTTCGCGAGGCGCTTCCTGCCCATTAAACTTAACTCCTTCGTTTACTAGCTGCTCGTGTTTTGTTCGAAGCGCTTTCGACTCTCCTGTATATATCCACACACAGACACACACACACACACAGTTTCCCTCGGAATAGGTGGCCTTATTTTGTGAGTGCATCCGCTTTTTTCTATTTTATCTGTATCTTCTTCATTACTTACTTCTTCGTATATTCCCACTCGCTTTGGTTTAAACGTCGAGGCAAGCTGCCAAGCTATTTCATCCAACTATGCATTTTTGTCGCTAAATT
Source organism: Schistocerca piceifrons (assembly GCF_021461385.2). Classification (NCBI taxonomy): domain Eukaryota; kingdom Metazoa; phylum Arthropoda; class Insecta; order Orthoptera; family Acrididae; genus Schistocerca; species Schistocerca piceifrons. The sequence goes on from NC_060138.1 coordinate 1,130,076,017, forward strand.
TAATCATCGCTTTTAAGTATCATGAAAGAAGGTTGCATATTTCGAAGAGATCAGAAGACACCGGAAGGTTGCAGATTGATTATATAATGGTAAGACAAAGTTTTCGGAGCCAGATTCTAAATTGTAAGAAGATATTTCCAAGCCCAGATTCTAAATTGTAAGACATTTCCAGGTCCAGATGTGAACTCTGACCACAATTTATTGATTCTATTCGGCACAGGCAGCAGAGGATCAACTAGGTGAAAACATAAGCCTTAGTAGAAATCCTTAGATAAAGCAACAGACGTTGAATTTAACTGACGAAAGCAGAAAATATAAAAATGCAGCAAATGAAGCAGACGAAAGGAAATATAAACTTCTAAACAATGACACTGATGGGAAGTACAAAATGGCTAAGGAAAAATGGCTAGAGGACAAATGTAAGAATTTAGGAGCCTAGATTACTTCGGGGAAAACAGATACCGTATACAGGAAAATTAAAGAGGCGTTTGGAGAAAGAAAATCAGATGTATGAATATCTTGAGTACGGATGGAAACCAGTCTTCAGCAAGAGGGTCTATACAAGGGAGATGAACTTGAAAGCAGTGTCACTGAAATGTAAGAAGACGTAAATATTAATGATGTGGGAGATACAATACTGCCAGAAGAAATCGATAGATCAGTTAAAGACCTAAGTCGAAACAAACCTGCGGGAGTAGATTAAATTCCGTCAGAAATACTGATAGTCTTGGGAGAACCAGCCGTGACAAAACTCTCCCATTTGGTGCGCAAGACATGTCAGACAGGCGAAATGCCGTCAGACTTCAAGAAAAATACAATAATTCCAATTCCAAAGAAAAAATTGTCTGACAAGTGTGGATATTAACTAACCAGCAGTTCAAAAAGCCGTGCCTGCAAAACACTAAAACAAATTCCTTACAGAAGAATCGAAAAACTGGTGGAAACCGACCTTGGTGAAGACTAGTTGGATTCAGGAGAAATGTAGGAACTCACGAGCCTATGGGACTATCTTAGAAGATAAGTTAAGGAAAGGCGAACCTATGTCTACAGCGGTTGTAGACATAGAACATGCTTTTGACAATGTTCACTGAAGCACTGTCTTTGAAATTCTGAAAGTAGCAGGGGTAAGACACAGGGAAATTTGTGCGCAAATCAGACGGCAGTTATAAGAGTCGAGGGGCACGAAAGGGAAGCGGTGGTTGAGAAGAGAGACAGAGGTGTTGCTGATCTCCGATGTTATTCAGTTTGTACGTTGGGCAAGCAGTAACGGAAATAAAAGCAAAATTTGCAGTAGGAATTAAAGTACAGGGAGAAGGAATAAATACTTTGTGGTTTACCAGTAATTGTGTCAAAGACAGCAAAGGTCTTGGAAAAACAGTTAAACGGAATAAACAGTATCTCGAAAGGAGGATATAAGATGAATTCCAAATAAAGCAAAACAGGAATAATGGAATGTAGTCGAATTAAATCAAGTGATGCTGAGGAATTATATTAGCAAACGAGACACTGAAAGTAGTAGAGGAGTTTCTCTATTTGGGCAGCAAAATAATGGATAGCCAAAGTAGAGAGGATATAAAATGTAGAAAGGCAATAACGAGAAAGACGTTTCCGAAGATAAGAAATTTGTTAACATCAGACATAGACTTAACTCTTCTGTGAAAGTATTTGCCTGGAATATAATCATGTATGGAAGTGAGACATGGGCGATAAACAGTTTAGACAAGAAGAGGAAAAAAGCTTTTGAAATGTGATACTAGAGAAGAATGCTGAAAATTAGGTGGGTAGACCATGTAGCTAATGAGGAGATACTGAATAGAAACAGGGAGAAAAGGAGAGATGGGTGGCAGGACAGATTCTGAGACATCAAAGGATCACCATTTTAGCATTGGAGGGATATGTGGGGGATAAAATCCGTGAGGGGTGACTCAGAGGTGAATACAGTGAGGAGATTCAGAAGTATGTAACTTGCAGTTGTTACTCGGAGATAAATAAGCTTCCATAGGACAGAGCTACATCAAAGCAGTCTTTCGAGTGAAGACCACAATAATAACAACAACAGCAATAACATGATAAAATAAGGCACTCCTAATATTGTAATGAAGTATTATGTTTTCCGGATTTAATATAAAGGCATATACCCCAGCGTCTCTTCTTTTCCGTCCCAAACCACCATTACATTTTCTTCTGTGCACTGACCGAGGGCACGCCCCATGTGCATCCAGCAAAAGTCAACTATCATGCTGGCAACCCATCGGCGCTGGTACCCATCCATTTGTATAATGTATGCTTGGAACCTATCTGCCTATCAATCACTTACAGCACCTAGACTTTTTAGAAAACCGCTGACGGAGGAGTCCAGAAAGGGCAGGATCAATCTCACTGAGGAATTCATTGCTTCGGACTCATCCAGCATGTTTATTACTGATTTCTACAATCAACGTCTTTGCAGTTGCCAAGAACAATGTTGACTACTTTTTAAAGGATACCCAAGATTATCTTTTAAATTTGATTTATTGTGGCTTCAAATGCTACGTCTTTCATTAATTTACTAACGTCAGGACTGACAAAAACTCCTTCCTTTCGTTTTAGATTCTGACAGCCACAGTAACTTACTTGCCACATACCTGAGAGAGTCGCCATATTTTGGTGGGGATTTAATAAACTGTTTCGTGGTGCCGAGTTTTATTTGAAGCAGAAGGAAATTTTTTTGTGCCCAACATTGAATCGAATAGCATATATTTCTCTCCAACAGTTGGTATTCTACTTCGTAACGTATTTTGAGATCATTGTTTGTCTGTAGTGCGACTGTCCCATCTGCATAAGGAGTAGGGGTTCCTTCCTCTCAGTCTGAACACGTTTAGTGTGGGGTACGTGAATTGTCCTGATTGCCAGCCTTTGCATGGAAATACGGAAAATACAGGTCCTCACAATGTCTAATATTGTCCGCAGCTGCTTTTTCACTACAAATTTGCTACTGATGAATCGTAAGTGATCAGGAGAAGTAATGTAACGTCTTGAATTCGTGAAATTCGCAAAAAACAGACCAGTAGACTTCACACATTGCTGAAGTTTAACTTAAAAAAAATATGTAAAGCAAATGAACAGGCTTTAAAATACAAATACTATCGAAATACGTAGACAGCTGTATTATGGACTACAAAATTAAACATCTTTTCTAGCTGCTTACATTGTAAACCTTCTAAAGAAAACTGGAAACAATATTGCACTTAACAGGCAGTAAGTACCATTCCCTAGAGTTGCCCTTGAAATGTGACATATCAGCAAGTTGTGGTGATCTTACAAAAGTCACCTTGAAACTACAACGAATATTCTGACTAGTAGTCATGTTTATAACAAGCAAAAGGAAAAGTTAGCCAAAGATGCACTAACCAATGAATAGTACAGGACCACTAGGTGAGTTTGCAGTTGTGATCCTGACCCAGCTGGCTCCAACTACAGCCCTGATGTGGGATACCATAATTTAAGAGAGAAACACTTTTGGCGCCAAATGTAGCGCCCTTGGGACAGGATGCTGAGGTGATTGGTTTGCCAATGTCAGATCGAGGTCACATCAGTTATGTGAGTCTGCTGACTCAGAGGTATGCTTGTTTAACGCCCAAATTCATTAGTAAAACGGTATTACAATATTAAGAATTTCTCGTCCACAAAGCATGACAGTTGACTCCTCAACATCCAAGCAGCCAGCATGGGCACAAGCGCAAACCATAGCACTCACCTGGTATATGCTGACTCGAATGCCGCCAATAGTCACAGCAGCAGTAGCAGCAGGTACGCCATAACTGCATGTGGTATTAGCACTTCATGCTGCCTGGACTACTCAACATGGCGACCAGCTTCTCAGAGCAGAAGACCAGGGAACTCGTGACCCTCTCATAGACTGAATGTTGGGAAGGGATCTACCAGCTATGCTCAGAGTACCTGAATCCATGGAGAGAAGTGCCAGGGTCTCCTGTAGGGAATCTGCTACAGAACGAGAGGCAAGGAGCAGCTGTGGCTCACACACATGATGATGGATGACGAGTTGCCCTCAGGCCCTACTGGTTAGCCCTCTAGATGGCTTGCTAGATGATGACAATCACAGCACCCCATCAGTCTTGACTTGGCAGTTGACGCTGCAGCTCACAACGAATAAGTCTCTGCAGACAAAACTCACTGCTCCATAGTAGATTCAAGGCTACTAGAAGAGCAGAGGGCCGACTGACAAGGGCCTCCCCACTCATCAGAACTGCTAAAACTAAATCGAGCTCCACAACAACGCAACTAGTATTTACATGGCTGAGCTTGTTTGCTCTGCTACAGTGAAGTGGTAAAGACATCATTCACTCTGGTTTTCCCACTTGGTCAGCTCTCATGGTCGGTTTAGGATTTCAGACACTGAAGAACCAAAGAAAGTGGTACACCTGCTTAATATTGTGTAGGGCCCTCAAGAGCATGCAGAAATGCCACAACGTGATGTGGGATGGATTCGACCAATGTCTTAAATATTTCTCGAGGGAATTGACACCATCAGCCCCGCAGGGCTGTCCACAAATCCGTAAGAGTACGAGGGGGTGGAGATCTCTTCTGAATAGCACGTTGCAAGGCACCCCAGATATGCTCAATAACGTTCATGCCTGGGGAGTTTGGTAGCCAGTGGAAGTGTTTAAACTCCAAAAAGTGTTCCTGGATCCACTCTGTAGCAATTCTAGACGTGTGGGGCATCGCACGGTCCTGATGGAATTGCCCAAGTCCGTCGGAATGCGCAATGGACTTGAATGGATGCAGGTGATTAGACGTAATGCAACCTTCCAGAGTCATATATAAAAGTATCAGTGGCCCCACATCACTCCAGCTGCACATGCCTCACACCATTACAGAGCCTCCATCCGCTTGAATACTACACTGCTGACTTGCAGGGTCCATGGATTCATGAGGATGTCTGCATACCCGTACACATCCATCCGACGAGGCACCGTGTTTCCAGTCATCAACAGTCCAACAGCGAGGGGTAAAGCTTTGTGCCGAGTAGTCATCAAGGGTACACGAGTGGGCATTTGGCTCTGAAAGCCCTTATCGATGATGTTGCGTTGAATGGTTCGCATGCTGACACTTGCTCATGGCTGAAATATACAGCAATTTGCGGACAGGTTGCACTTCTGTCATGTTGAACGATTCTCTTCAGTGATCATTTGTCCCATTCTTACACGATCTTTTTCCGGCCACAGTTGCTTTGCGGTATTCCTGATATTCATGGTATGCTAGCGAAATGCTCGTACGGGAAAATGCCAACTTCACCGCTGCCTGGGAGGTGGTGTATTCGATTGCTCATGCGCCGACTATAACACCTCGTTCAGACCCACTTAAATCTTGATAACCTGCCTTTGTAGCAGTAGTAGACGATCCAACAACTCCACCACACACTTTTTGTCTTATATTCAATGACTGAATAATTACTCTTGTGTCTGAATTAAAGTTTCTTGTGATGTTTAGTGCAGTCACCACGATGACGCTAGTCACAACAGTGACACCATCTGTCTGTTTCCTTGATAACAATTTGCTATATTTTCTACGTGGTCAATCACCCATTCTGCTGCACCTCTGACAATGCCAGGGAAGAAGTTTGACATTTTTCTACGTGTATGAAGAATACTATCCTGTTGTGCTGGAGTAAGGTATGCATTTTATTGAGGGAAGCAAGATCTCAGAGACAATAGTGAGCGGTCGCTTCTAGTCATTCTACGTCCTGCGGTCACCCTGTACAGATTGACCTTTAGGTAACACACTGATGAGCTGATTGTGTAGTTTTAGAAATGCAAATGTCATAGATCTTGGGTGGCAAGCGACCATGAGATTACTTCAACATTCGTTCATACTTGCAAAAGTTCCAAGCCAAATGGGGTTCAGACTGTGAGAGCTGGTTAGAACTCTAACATTTCATAAGCATTAGATGATGTGTGGCACTGAACTTTAACTAGTACCTCTTGCATTTAGGAGACTAATATTTTTCATCTTTTCATATGTTGATTGCCATACTGTATTTTACTGCCTGGAGAACACGTATTTTGCTTAGTGGAAAGGAACTGTCCTTTGCATAGCACTGATGTGTAGGAAAATGTAAACGAAAACATGACATGTAGCTGGCAGTACTGTTAACATTCCTTCTTCAAATGGTTATCTAATGTTTAGATAGTATTTGGGGATTCTGTGACCAATCCAGTTACGCATTTGAGCAAGATTAAGTGCACTTGACAATTATCACGTTGTATTATATGTCTAAATGAATTATGGTTCTATCACCATTCTCAACTATTTCTGTGTTCAACTAAATAAATCATTTTATTTAAGATAAACCATTTCGTATCGTCTGAATCAGTTATCAAGTAGAATGTAATCCTTTTTCATTTTTATTAGTCCATTTTATTGTAACTTATTTTTACTTCATAATTCGCATTTCATGCTAAAGCTTGTATAATTAGACTGCAGGATCCCAGGTTCCAACTATTTCTTGCACCGAATTCAGTTACTGGGCATGAAAGCAGACATGTACAGCTCTACGCTATGTCTATATGGAACGACGGATATTCTAAATAGAGCCGTGCGTCGACAACCGTGTTTATTGCGAAATCTTATTTTAGGGATCTTATTTACTGATAAGCATTAATAATAGGAAGTGATGTTCTTCAGAAATTTATTCCATCGGACTGCCATAGGCTACAGCACGTTTCATTACAACAAATATTTCGTTTACAGTCATCCAATGTCAACTGGCGTCACACTTTAAACCGTATCAAGAGTCACTTCAGCATTGACTACAAAAATGGATGGCTTATGAGGAGCTTCGCGACCACTGTACCCCAGGTATTTTTAACTCCCTGCTGATAGTTACTGTGATAACTGGACTCATTGTAGCACTTAGAAACTAACGAGTGTTTCCTTCTGTCGATTCCATGCGACTTTTCACAGCCACCCTCCACAATTCTCGACGGTTCCTGTCCGTTGGTGCATGAGGTCTGGCTGATCGTGGTTTAACTGTGATTTGTTCATCTGCATTTAAATTTCAATATCACACCATTGGCAATAAACTAGGGCAGCTATAGAAAGGTTGAAATGTTTTCACGGGTTTGTTACTCAGGTGACACCCAAAGACTAGTCCATGTTCGAAGTGAGTGTCCTCTCTTGACCTACCCATTCTTCCGTTACCGTTTTCTGTTGAGAATACCCCCTGCCTGCTTTTATACCGACTGGTCCACGTCCAAGAGACCTACGACAATTAGACGTCTCTATTATTTGCTTCTCATTGAGCGACTCGTTTCATCCACACGACTTCTTCGTCGAAAAACATAGTAAGTTTCTTCCAAACGCGGTAACGGTTAGAGTGTCTCTAGAATGTGTGTGATTCAGTATGGCTCCAATTGGGTTGGATCATCCCTGTGTGCTTAAATGTTCAGATGCAAAGCATACAGGCAGCTAACTGGACATACTGTGGCACAAAAAAAGAAAAAAATAATAGTTTGCGTTACTTGCGACGTTTTGTACTTGTAAACAAGTCAAAGAAGAGGAAATTTCACGTAATTGTACACAAAACGTAACAATGATTAGCATATATACGATGACAGTAAGTCACAACTGCACTCTCACATCAAAGGTCATCTCTTCGTCAGCATAAATAGTAATATTGGAAGGATCTACAAAATGAAAGAAAGGGCTCGAAATTGATTTTATACCATTAATGCAAGACACATAAAAAGTAATTTGTAGTGATAAGGTAAGTGATTAATTTGAAAAAGTCGTACATTTACAATTTACTTAATTAAAGTTGAAACGTGTGTGAGTAAAGTGAGTACCTAATATTGCTATTGCATTTCACAAAAAATTATTTAATGTAGTTATTTGAAATGATTTGAGCAACAACGGTCACTACAACGTGATCAATTGTGAATAGCTGTGATGTGATGCATGTGCTGTAAGAGATTAGTATAAAAAAACGGCAAACTGCAGAGACGCACTTCTGACTGGAAATAGGGGAAAAAGATCCTGTGAAAATGTGTGCGGGAATTGACAATGTGCGTGCAACGACAACAGACCCTCCTGGAACACACTACACAGCTGCATCGCACCCACGTCACCACAGATTGTAAGCGTATTGTCATATCGCTGGCTTGGTTGCGGAGTATCTTCGTGAGCGGCTGCATTTGCATCGTCGAGCACGGGACACGGGGCTGTTATGTTGTGTCGTGGGTAGCTCTGCAAGGGAAAGGCATTATTGTGGAAGTTCAAGTGTGGCTGTAAGTACTATTACTGTAAAGTAATGAAATATGGAAGTGGATTCAGTGAAAATTGAGTAAAGAAGTAATTAAAAATGCGCCATGCCGCCGGTAGCGTATTTGAGTGTCCACCCTTTTGGGTGTTGTACCGTACATCAATCGTCTGTGTCATGTTCGGCATCCTAGAATGAAACTGTTGTGCATTAGTAAAATAGTTTACCACATAGGAGAGCAATCAAGTGCCAGTGTCTTGTAGAGAGCGTGAGAACATGCGTTCGGTCATCGCGTTTCCGCATCATCAACAATCAGCCGCGTCGCGACGGTTACTTACACGGTTGTACAAGTTGTAAGTAGGCTGTTTAGGTTTTTATGTTGGTAACACCACGCAGCGCTCTGTATGAAAATCACTGACTGTGCTGTTTGCAGTCTGTGGCTGGTTGGCATTGTTGAAATATTCGCTGTTGTACTGTTGGGCAGTTGGATGTGAACAGCGGGTAGTGTTGCGCAGGAGAGGCGCTGTGCATCACGGTGTAGCTTGCTCGCCAGGTTTCGAGAGGGTGCGTTTCTGGATGAGGTATCGAATATATTGCTTCCCCCTATTTATACCTCCCGAGCAGATCGCGAATGTAAAGTTAGAGAGATTCGAGCGCGCACGGAGGCTTTCCGACAGTCGTTCTTCCCGCGAACCATACGCGACTGGAACAGGAAAGGGAGGTAATGACAGTGGCACGTAAAGTGCCCTCCGCCACACACCGTTGGGTGGCTTGCGGAGTATGAATGTAGATGTAGATGTAGATGTAGTTGGAGGTGAGCCGCCAGCAGTGGTGAATGTGGGGAGAGAGATGGCAGAATTTTGAGACATATGAAAAGTCCCCTTAGAAAAATTTATGAATTACTGTTCTCGTAAACCCCTAACGTTATTTGATTTTCAAACTGCTGAGCATAACTGAACGTACTCAGGTATTTCTCTCTCTATTTATTATGATCAACACTAAACTGACACACAATATTTTTAGCGCAACGCAATCTGACTTTCAATAATACCTACAAAAGAATGGCCCTGACTAACAATAACCTATACTTTTCATGAATCACTCACCTCACAAAAATCTTCATTACTCGAACAACTGCAATACAGCGAGCGCCAATATTGCCAGCTAAATAAAAGATTCTAACTACTGATAGGCATAGTTAGCAAATAAAAGATTTTCATAGAGAACAAACAATGTATTTACCTTAGTAAAGCCAAATGGTATATATATATATATATATATATATATATATATATATATATATATATATATATATATATATATATCAGTTCATGACATCCACTCTTACAAATTTACTTTTTCTGGTGGACACACGTCCAGATCATCCGCTCTCAAAATTCTGCCATCTCTCTCCCCACAACCAGCACTGCTGGCGGCTCACCTCCAACTGCGCAACGCTACGTGCTGTTCACATCCAACTGCCCAACAGTACAATAGCGAATATTTCAACAATGCCAACCAGCCACAGACTGCACACAGCACAGTCAGTGATTTTCATACAGAGCGCTACGTAGTGTTACCAACATAAAAACCTAAACAGCTTACTTACAAAGTGTGAACAATGAACTGTAAATTAACTTTTATGAAAAGTGTTAGACTATTACAAGTGTCAAGAAGGACTGGTACCAGGTATCTGTGTGTGTGTGTGTGTGACGAGCGTGAGAACTTTCGTTCGACCATTTGGCTTCCGCAGCATCAACAATCACCCGCATCGTGTCGGTTACGCTACGCTTGTCCAGGTGATAACTGTTGTTGTTGTTGTGGTCTTCAGTCCTGAGACTGGTTTGATGCAGCTCTCCATGCTACTCTACCCTGTGCAAGCTTCTTCGTCTCCCAGTACCTACTGCAACCTACATCCTTCTGAATCTGTTTAGTGTATTCATCTCTTGGTCTCCCTCTACGAATTTTACCCTCCACACTGCCCTCCAGTACTAAATTGGTGATCCCTTGATGCCTCAGAACATGTCCTACCAACCGATCCCTTCTTCTAGTCAAGTTGTGCCACAAACGTCTCTTTTCTCCAGTCCTATTCAATACTTCCTCATTAGTTATATGATCTACCCATCTAATCTTCAGCATTTGGACAGATAATCATCATGATTACGTGTGTATCTAGCACTGAATGTTCGGCCAGAGTAAGACTGCGAATTACGTGTGACGGTGTAAAGTACAATAGTGACAGACATTGACATCGTCAAGAATACTGTACAGTAATAAGGAAATGATAAGTATCGCCTCTCATGAAATCAGCAAGAATGTCAATTTGCATCAACACTTACGACTCAGTGTGTAAACAGTGTGTTGTGTGGTACTTAAGATAAGTAAATAAATTAGTGATAGCAAAGTGAAGTAGAAATTAGAAAATAAATGAAAAACTTAGTTTACTTTAGAAGACTTACACACTGGCAAACAGCGCGCAGAGCAGCAGTGACAGAAGAGCCAATGACCATGAAGTCAGCAAGTTCAGGAAGCTGTCGATTCAGCCGTTAGGGCATCGCCCGACCGGCTCACGCAAGAAGATTCTTCGAGAAGCTTTTCAACGTGACAGAAGAAGCCATCGCCCTCCCCACATAAGCGGAAGCTGTCGATTCAGCCGTCAGGGCATCGCCCGACCGGCTCACGTGTTTCTCAATTGTCACATATGATCAACGGCCCTCGCCTACATTCCAAGAGCCAATGATCGACGTTAAGAAGATTCTTCGAGAAGCTTTCCAACGTGACAGAAGAGGCAATGACCGTGAAGTCGTTCACCTCCAGCGAACTGAACGGAATAAATACGCGAGACATAGTGGGCTCGAGAAGAGAAGAGAATAGCAGTAGTTTTCAGTCAGTTTCGGTGCTGAAGACCGTCATGCAAGAAGAGACTGCATCATACACAGACGCACCAAGTCCGCCGCTGTAATCGAAAAGCAAGAAGACAGAAGTTAAAAGGTATTTGAAGTCTGATTTTTACGTACCCGGGTGACTCGTGAGGACGGGAAGGAGACGGCTTCACGCCAGCAGTCACCTGTGAGCTGGAATGAAGATCTGACAACCGAAGACTGACAAGCGGGAGTCCGTTGTTCGAGTCCGGGACACTGGCCTTCCCCCGGCGCACCGCTCCGCTGGCCGACGCACAACACACGCGGCCGTTTAGAGAAGAGGAACACTGGGACACCACATCCAAGGTATCACCGTCCGATGTACGACTTCGCTCTCAATAATTAAACCGGCCACAGCACGATGCGCGTCTCCAGTCAACTGGGCGAGACGGCGACACGAGATACACACCGCCAGGCGTAACCAGACGCCGCCGCTGCCGCAGCAGAAGGCTTTGCAAACGACACAGCTGCCGCTCTCCGAGCCATAACATCGAGAACGGAAACAGTTGTACAAAACTTTCAATAAAAGTTATCTTATGTAATAATGCTGTTTCATTCTACCTCATTCCCGAGCCAAGGAAGAACCCACCCTGCCCGCGTGTTGTTAAGAGAGAAAAATTAATTTATTTAGTATTTTCACCCTGACATAATGCTTTACAATCAAAAGCCCTTTGCAGTAATGCTCATCCTGACAATTGACTAGCATCAAAAGAGAAAACCCAGTTGCATTTAGTGACAGAAGTGTTACAAGTGCAACCTGCGATTTTCTTATCGTCTCAGAATATAATCTTTCGTACCAGACGTCGGACAGTGTTGTGTTTAGTGTTGAGTGGCTCCCCTAAACCCGCTTGCGTATTCATGTACGTCATTTCAGGCAAGATAGCAGCTGTTTGGAGCAGAAATAATACGACTGCCGCAGGAGTACCAGGTACGTGGCGTGGGCAGAACGCACGGTCAGAGCGAGAACCAGTTTAAGGGTCCCCCACCAGTTGCTCCCCAAGGTGTGTTACAAGATGTTCTACGTGGCCTTCATCGCCTGCAATGGTCGCGTTCACAAGTCGCATCAGTGATTCCCGTACCATTTCGCAAGTTCCGGTGTCTCTCCGAATTGCGTCACAGGCATTGAACCCGGTCCTGAAAATCTGGTGTACGCACAGTCTGCCGCTTCACTGCACGTTCGTCTGCCTGAAAGGACCCATCATCACACAAACGGCCTAAAAGGGTTTGAAATGTGGTGTGATGTGATTGGTGTATGTGGGCGTACTTGTTTTCGTACAGTCTTGCAGCTTCTCGACCGTTTCCATATGCTTGGCCGTACACAAACTCCATCTCGTCTTGTTCTCGACCATTCTGCTGCTTACAATACGCTGCGTCAATTAAACAGCCTGCAACACACAAAGAAAACACGGCGCGTGGTCAGAGGAACTTGCATTTGTCAGCGTCATCTACCGTCGCAACGATGCGTTTCCGAACACATGTTCATAGGACATTTCTCACTCCATCCCCAGTCATCAGGAATCCGTCCCTGCAGTTTGCCTGTTTTATTAATGTTCAACCTATATATTGTCTAGGTCAAAGCAGTTGAGTTTAGTTAATCGAAACAGTTCCGACAAATACTAATTAGATTTGTTAAGTAACATACCTTGACTAGAATAAGGGATCGGTTGGTAGGACATGTTCTGAGGCATCAAGGGATCACCAATTTAGTATTGGAGGGCAGCGTGGAGGGTAAAAATCATAGAGGGAGACCAAGAGATGAATACAGTTTGCAATTTCAGAGGAATGAACGAGGATGAGTCAAATGATTAAATTTGTAATAACAAATCGAAATTTCGCGCCGTTATCCTGTTAGTTGGTAAGCGTGCTACAAACAGCGTTCAGAATGGCCTGTAGGTGGCAGTATAGTGCAGATCCGCACATACCGTCGCAGTATCAGTATAAAGATGGCCGCCCCACTTGCGACTTGCACCAGGGAAGATCAGCGTTCTGTTATTCGACTTTTGCGTAGTCAAGGTGTGAAACCTATTGAAATTCGTCGACGAATGAAGGTTCAGTACGGTGATGCATGTTTGTCACGGCAGCAAGTCTACGAATGGAGTGGGAAGTTCGTAAATGGTGTGACTTCAGTGGAAGATGCTCCTCGTCCAGGTCAGGCACAACGAGTTGTGACTCCACAGAACATTGCAGCAGTTGAAGTCATAGTGAAGGAAAACCACCGAATAACACTCAATGACAATGCAGCATGTTTGCAGATTAGTCATGGGTCAGCACGTCACATTGTGCATGATGTGCTCCAGTTTCACAAAGTGTCTGCAAGGTGGGTGCCACAGCAGCTGACTGCTGAAATGAGAGAACGACGTGTTGATGCTTGTGGAGAACTTCTTCGGCGCTTTGAACGAGAAGGTGATGGCATCCTTGCAAGAATCGTTACTGGACACGAAACTTGGGTTCACTTCCACCAACCGGAAACGAAGAGAGAGAGCAAGGAATGGCGCCATTCCTCATAACCAAAACCAAAGAAGTTTCGAACAGAACCATCAGCAGGGAAGGTTATGCTGAAACTCTTTTGGGACCAAAAAGCGTCATTTTGGAGCACTACACGCCTAGAGGGACCACTGTCACCAGTGCATCTTACACAGATCTCCTAAAAAATCATCTGCGGCCTGCAATCAAATCAAAGCGACGTGGATTGCTGTCAGCTGGTGTCCTTTTGCAACATGTCAATGCAGGGCCCATTGCCCGTACAACAGTTGCAACAATCACAGATCTGCATTCGTAGTGTCTTCCTCATCCACCATACTAACCAGATCCTGTCCCAAGTGATTTCCATATGTTTAGACCACTCAAAGACTCAATGGGAGGAAAGAAGTTCCGTTCTGATGAAGCGGTACGCCACAAGGTGCATGAGTGGTTGCACGGACTACCAAAAGAAATTATTTCTAAAGGAATTTATGCACTTTGTAAGCGCTGGAGGACCTGCATTGAGCGTGGGGAAGATTATATTGAAAAGTGATACAGTTTTGTACCACTTCTGCAAAATAAATAATATTAAAAATGATATTTAGGGTTTTCATTTGACTGAACCTCGTAGGTTGCAGTAGTTATTCGGAGATAAAGAGGCTTGCACAGGATAGAGTAGCATGGAGAGGTGCATCACACCAGTCTCTGGACTGAAGACCACGACAACAACAAGTAACATATTCTGTTTCTTAGCCACGCAACATTTTACTATCAAGATAACAGGAGTACAGTAAATCGTCAACTGTGTATTTTAACTTTATGTTGACTTTCTTGACTGTCCCACAATGAACGTCTCCATCTCAGTGTTAAACCCCATTATCTCCAGTTATTCAGTTTTTATGTCCCCCTTTTTATCGCCTTTATATGTATAGTTTTCTTCTTTCTTAATTGTCATGACCCTCGGCCGAAGAGAGGCGGATTGTGCCGCTGCCATCCCTGATATCGGGCAGGGGAATGAAATCACAATAAAGAAAAAAAATGGTACAGTAGTTTGGGAAACAAAAGTAAAATGTTACCCTAGAGTTAGCTTAAGGGCACTCAACGCCGTTGTTACAAGCGATCATACTCTATGCCGTAGTCACATGTATTATACTGTAACATCTACTGCCGAGACTTGAATTTTATTTGCTGAGGGAAAGAAACTGATATTGCACATTTTGATGATTCCAAAAAATATTTACCGATTAATTTCAGATGAAAATTAAAACTAATTTGATTGTTGGTTTATTTAGGGTAATGTGTTTTTGGAAAGCAGCGTGATTGGAAGACTGGAAGCACTGCCTGTTGATTAACAGGAATGGTGCCCACAAAGGTATGTTGCAAAAGTCATCAAACTATCTGTGTTTCATCTTCGAGGGGAAACGTTCCAACTTAATAAAACTCTTTTAAATGTGAAAATGACTGTGTAGTGTGTTCATTGAGCTCTAGAAACGATGGTGAGAGAGTAATTGACGACAGAATGTCTATCTCCAAGCGTTCCAAGTCATCACTCGATGGAAATCTGCGCTAATAAGCGCTCCTGGTGTTCACGGAAGTGCACGAAATGGTTAGCGTGTGCTGCATATTGGCTGATGATATTGCGCGAATGCCGCGCATACAATGACAAAAGCAGATATCAGATTATTACATCAGTGTACACGATTGTGCTTCAAAAGCGGTTGCGCTACTGCAGCGCGTGTGTCGCTTAACTTTGTGCTATGCACTGCTGTCAGATACTCAGAGTGGAATCTGAAAACGCGACGTTAATCGCGAACTGCAGTTAAAATTCATAGCGAGTTTTTAGTTGTGAATCACGAAAGTCATAATGAGTGATTCAGCCACTGCGCTCGTTTTCCCACCAGGTATTACCGAGCCAGCTTACAACTTTTCCCTTATTTGCATGGGGGTACTACGACGGAATATTCTACAAATGTATACTCAATCTTTATCTCGTGAAACGAACTAATCTACTACTTAGCTTCTGAACAGCTATTGAGCAGATGTTATTCGATATAGCTTTGCAATATTTCCGATCACAATGTCGTCAAATTTTATTCAAAATTAGTAACAGTTTAAAAATTTAACCAAAATCTTGTGGTTGATTGGATAATGTCGTGTAATTCTTCACCAGCTCGATGTTTCAAACCCACTGCTGAGATCTTCTTCAGCAGTACGTCCAATTATAGAATAGGAGGGGAGCAGGGAAGTGATACCTAACACTGGTTTCCGTGAAATATTTGGTACAATATACAGGATATATAAAAAAGAATCAGTAAATTTTTAAAAAATCATAACTATTATATTATTTGAGATATGCGCGTGAACAACGTACTGGTGGAAAGAGCAAACACTCGAGTTTTACATGGTTCCCGCTAGGTAGCGGCAGTGTGCGCCTACTTCAGTTCTAGAAAAACGGTGTAGAGACAACATAAATCATTTTGTGTTCTACGTTTTGCGCATTGTGGGTCAGTAATAACTGACTTTCATACTAGGTATGGTTTGGATCCTCCTGCATCACAGAGCATTAGACGATGGCATCAATCATTCCAAGAAACATGTTGTCTGTGTAAAGACAAATCGCCGGGCCGTCCCAGAGTGTCTGACACAAACGTCAAACGCACCCGCCCTAGTTTCACAAGGATTCCGCAGAAATCCGTTTCCCGTGCAGCTCGACAGATCAACATGCCCCCAATGGCCGTCTGGCGTGTGTTGCGTCGACGTTCACACATGAAACCACACAAAATTCAGCTACTGCAAGCCTCTCGTGAAGGTAGCAAACAACAACGTGTGCAGTTCTGTAAATTCGTTCTTCACAAGATGGAGGATGGCAGTTTTCTTCCACGCTTCCATTTAAATGGAAAGGTGAACCGTCATAATGTGAGAATATAATTTTTGATATCGATATCTCGATTTCGCCTGTTTCCACCACTGGGGCGCTGTATGTTTACTTACGCTAGAGGGCAGTTACGGCACCTTCTCGTGCACGCGTTGTGGGCCTTCTGCGGCCTACATAGGGACCGCCGCTTGCGTTGAGAAGTCAGTTCCGGCGACATCGTGTACCAGCACTCTCACATGAAGATGGCGGCCAGGTGGACCGCTGAAATATTGTGTCAAGATGTTATGATCCGGCTGCACACCCGAGAAGAATAGTATCAGCTGCAGTATCTCTTGAAAAAATATGTTGAGAGAAAAAGTCAACAATAATGAACAAAATTTGCATTTTTATATTTTTATGGTGCTTGTAAAATCGGAAGTACCCATTATTGAATGTGCAATGATGTTGCTAAGGGTCTGTTAAAAGATAGTTTCAGGTTCTCGATCCTGACTACACATCAGCACCTCTTTAAAAAGTATGTTTTTATATAAGTCAAAACAGTTAAAGAATTTTATTTTTTAGATTTTTTTAGGGATGGGTGCAAAGATCCCCTTTGGTAATGCATGTTATGGAAAATACCTTGGCACTGCTATAGTTAATGAACTTCGCTGATCTTATTTTTTCCCTTTCCTACGTGCTGTTGGTCTATTAAAAGATATTTTCAGGTTCTGGATCCTAATTACTCGTCAGTGCCGCTTCAAAAAGTGATTTGTTAATATAATTCAAGAACAATTAAAGAATTTAATCTTTTTAGATTTTTTGGGGGAAGGGGCAAAGACTCCTCTTTGGAAAATGCATGGCAGTGCCAGGTTTAATGGACTTAGTTGATCTCGTTTTTTCACCTTCTTTTACATGCAATTGCTTATCTACTTTATAATACACATTGAACTTTATTTTACCTTACATTTATGTCTTATAACTCAATTGTTAGTGTACTACTTTTTTCATCTGCTTTTGCATTAGCCAGTTGAGTGACAGATCAGGTAGCCTATTTCGTTATTTATGTGTTAATAATAAATATTTCCAGAGTCTCTCATACAACTACTCGGTACAGTATTTACATATATACTGTCAGAGGAGACCTTAAACTGTCAGTAGACTTCCTCTAGATATGTCTTGTAGCTACATAGCTTTAAATTAATGTTCTTATTATTTATTTATACCAAAATCAACCTTCTACTGTCATGACCAACTTCAAAGACTAACAGTTCATATTGAATTCTAAATAATGGTCAAAAATAGGAACCGAACTATGCAGAGAAGATGTTTGACACCATACAGCATTCCTAAAAACATCCTACATATTGCCGAAAGATTAAAATTATGTAATCTTTTCTTTATAATCTGATCTTAATTGTTTTTTATGTAAACTACAACAAATCTGATTCTTTAGTTCACCACCGAGCGAGGTGGCGCAGTGGTTAAACACTGGACTCGCATTCGGGAAGACGACGGTTCAATCCCGCGTCCGGCCATCCTGATTTAGGTTTTCTGTGATTTCCCTAAATCGCTCCTGGCAAATGCCGGGATGGTTCCTTTCATAGGGCACGGCCGACTTCCTTCCCCGTCCTTCCCTCCTCCGATGAGACCGATGACCTCGCTGTCTGGTCTCCTTCCCCAAAACAACACAACCCAATTCTTCAGTTCTCCTTCCCTAAGACTCATTATACGTAATGATTACTTTTTAGAGTACTATACGATTTCGTTTACTGAGGTTTATCTGAATCAGTTGTGGGAACACTGTGCAGAGCAATGTTGATGCTTGTACTATATACATATGTTCTGCTTACAAATATTAATGTTCTGGTATTTTGTGGACTCCACTATCTGCACAGTATTTCACAAGAAATAAAAAAAATCTTCTCTTTACATTTAGCCCTAAAATGTCGTAGCTGGTATTGTTTGTGGGAAACAAACATTCAGCAGCAAAATAGCCGAATTACGTCGGAGAATATCATCCTTTTCTAAGGTACTAAGGTAATCTAGTGATTTAGAGTTAGTCCCTTGTTTCCAACGTTCCTTGAGATTTTATGTCCTATCTGCAGACACGCGCTAAAGGTAGTTCTGCTCTGAAATGGCAGTTACAAAGTTCTTTGTTTCCCTATTCGACGAAACAGCCCTATCATGCTACAAGTGACATCTTTCGTTTCCTGCAGAAGCTATTGAACGTCTGTTTATTTACACAGCGATATGAAACGTAGCGGAAAGCTCTCAAAGAACGTTTTCTAAACTAATGTTCGCGGTATATTACTTAAAGAATCCAGACTGCGCCAGCAGATAAACGCACTCACCATTACAGGGAAAGCTGCTGGAATCGTCTCGTTCGCTTATCGGGTGGCATCCGTTGAATCCCCGAGAGCTTCAGAAAGGGTCGCGGTCCCGAGGGGAAAGCCATTACCGGGATGTTTCAGAATATCTGCCAACGCAGTGCCGTAAGAGGCTTACGGGGATGAGGGGGTCTGCGAGACAAAGCCTTACTGAGGGCCACTTACTTCCGTCCTGGAAAGATGGAGACAGTAAGAACTAGAGGAGCGATGTGGTAGAATATATATATCCACCTAAAAGAAGTTCTGCATCACCTCGGTTTCAAGAGAACTGGAATAGAGATCAACATAAACATCATTTCCGACCTTTTTATTGCTCATGAAAACCACTCATTGCGTGTTGTACCACCATACAGTGAGACCTCCAGAGGTGGTGGTCCAGAGTGCTATATACACCGGTACCTCTAGTACCCAGTAGCATGTCCTCTTGCACTGATGCATGCCTGTATTCATCGTGGCATACTATCCACTACTTCATCAAGACATTGTTCGTCCAGATTGTCCCTCTCCTCAGAGTGGTCGGTGGGTCAGGTCGTCCATAAACAGCCCTTTTCAATCTCTCCCAGCTGTGTTAAATAGGGTTCATGCCTGGAGAACATTCTGGACACTCTAGTCGAGCGCTATTGTTATCTTGAAGGAAATCATTCACATGATATGCGCGATGGTGACGCGAATAGTCGTCCGTGAGACGAATGCCTCGCCAATATGCTGCCGATATGTTTGCACTAACGTTCGAAGGATGGCATTCACGTATCGTACAGCCATTACGGCGTCTTCCATGACCATCAACGGCGTATGTCGGCCGCACATAATACCACCCCAAAACAGCTGGGAACCTCCGCCTTGCTGCACTCGCTGGGCAGAGTGACTTAGGTGTTCAGCCTGACCGAGTTGCCTCCAAACACGTCTCCGACGATTGTGTTGTTGAAGGCATATGTGACACTCATCGGTAAAGAGAATATGATGCCAATCCTGAGCGGTCCATTCGGCATGTTGTTTTACCCATCTGTACCGCACTGCCTGGTGTCGTAGTTGCAAAGATGGACCTCGCCATGCAGGTCGGGAGTGAAGTTGCGCATCATGCAGCCTATTGCGTACAGTTTCAGTCGTAAGACGACGTCCTGTGGCTGCATGAAAAGCATTATTCAACATGGGGGCGTTCCTCTGAGCCATAAGCTGTAGATAATGGTCATCCACTGCAGTAGTAGCCCTTAGGCCGCCTGAGCGAGGCATTTCATCGACAGTTCCTGTCTCTCTGTATCTCCACCATGTCCGAACAACATCGCTTTGTTTCACTCCGAGACGCCTGGACACCTCCCTTGTTGAGAGCCCTTCCTGACACTAAGTAACAATGCGGACGCGATCGAACCGCGGTATTGATCGTCTAGGCATGGTTAACTACAGAAAACACGAGCCGTGTACCTCCTTCCTGGTAGAATGATTGGAACTGATCGGCTGTCGGACCCCCTTCGTCTAATAGGCGCTACTCATGCATGGTTGTTTACATTTTTGGGAGGGTTTAGTGACATCTCTGAACAGTCAAAGGGACTGTGTCTGTGATACAGTATCTACAGTCAATCTCTATCTTCAGGAGTCCTGGAAATCTGGGTGATGCAAAACTTTTTTGATAGGTGTCTCACCTATATATAAGGTGTCTCACGTAATTCTGCCACCTCAAATAGCTCTGGAACAACAACAGATATTCAAAAACGGTTTTCACCAACATGAACTTACGGCAGGAGCTTAGGAAACCAAATACTACGCGAAATTTTAAAACGTAAACAAATACTGTTTTCAACATAAACTTGTGTATTTTAAATGGTCATCCCCTATTATTTTGTATGTAATCAACAGCACGAATAATCACAAAAATAATGGCGTGGTTTGCATCGCAATACGTCAACTACATCCATTGAATTGCGAAGATAAGTTGACGCTTGCAATAAATTAAGCGCACAGCTAGCGCACGTCCTGAGACAGAAGCGCGCGCCTCACGCTGCCTGTGTCAGGAGCTCACACAATGAGGAGCTATGCACAATCTACAAAAATAAACAAGTAACACGTCCAACGCAAAATTTCGTTTTTGAAATTGTAAATGTATGTTTATTCTAGTGCAAAGACAAATAGAGCTACAATTAGAGATAACACACTTGAATTCAATTTGCTAAACACATTTCCATGTGCCCTGTCGCCCACAGAAACTGTATTGTTGTGCATTACATTCATCATAGAGAATACACCTGCATCTTGACCAATGAGACTGTGTTACGTCAACATATGTTTGAAGTGCCTTCTGTTTGCAACAATACACGTTTGCAAACAGGTAACGAGAGAGTGTTGAACCGAGCGGTCTAAGGCGCTGCAGTCATGGACTGTACGGTTGGTCCCGGCGGAGGTTCGAGTCCTCCCTCGGGCATGGATGTGTGTGTTTGTCCTTAGGATAATTTAGGTTAAGTAGTGTGTAAGCTTAGGGACTGATGACCTTAGCTGTTAAGTCCCGTTAGATTTCACACACATTTGAACATTTTTGAGAGTGTTGAACAGATTGTAGTGTTTGTACAGATATTTCCGCACACGCCGCAGTAATACGCTGTTGCATATCATCTACTGTCGTTAGGGGTTCTTGATACACTCTGTCTCTCACTGATCCCTAGAGAAAGAAGTCCAATGGAGCCAAGTCGGGGGACCGTCCTGGTCCCGCCACATCCACATATTTGGAAATGTCGCATCTAGAACGTCTCAGGCAACTTTCGCATTGTGTGCGGGATATCCATCATGTTGGAACCACATTGATGGACAAGTTTCCAATCCTAGATCCTCCATGAGGAGCGCTAGTATGTGTTGGAGAAATGATCCATATCGCTTCCCATTCAATGTCCCACAGTAAAAGTAGTGACCTACAATACAGTTAGCAATGATATCGCACCAAACAATGACATTCCACTGTCGTTGATGAGCAACTTGGCAAATCCAGAGGGGCTTTTTCACGGACTAGTAGTGCATGTGCCGCAGATTCACATTAACATGATTCGTAAATGAAGCCTCGTCCGTAGACAATGTATTGCTTAGGAATACTGGATTACCTTGCAACTGCTGAAGTACAAAACGACAGAATGCAATGCGGGATTCAAAGTCATACCCGTACAGTTCTTGGAGCAGTGAGATATGGAACAGATGGCACCGATGCCGATGCAAGATTCTGCACACACTACTGGGACTTATTCCTACACCTAGTGCAATTTCTCGTACACCCACCTGAAGATTGTTCACTACAGAAGCCAGAACGTCTATTTCGTTACCATTGCCAAAAAACGGTTCAAATGGCTCTGAGCACTATGGGACTTAACGTCTGAGGTCATCAGTCCCCTAGAACTGGCATTGTTTGAAGCCCATTTGTCACATCGCATGTTTCAATTTCACTTCCATTTGGTGATCAACGTATGTGTGTTTTAGGTGTGTAGTGTTGCCAATTGTTGTTGTGTGTTTGTCTGTCTTTTGTTTCTGTTGTGTCTGATGTTTTTCATTTGATGTGTGTGTGTGTGTGTGTGTGTGTGTGTGTGTGTGTGTGTTTGTGCACGTGCGCGCACAAGCATGTGTCTTCAGCTTCTTATTTTTTTAATATGATTTTGTTCCTGTGTAATTTGCTGTGTGCAAATGTATTTTTTAATAATAATAAATATGGCTTTGTGTGTGTGTGTGTGTGTGTGTGTGTGTGTGTGTGTGTGTGTGTGTATTTCGCTGTGTGCAAAATGTATTTTCTTTTAATATATAAATATGAGTCTCTCTCTCTCTCTCTCTCTCTCTCTCTCTCTCTCTCTCTCTGTGTGTGTGTGTGTGGTTATTTTGTTGTGTATGAATGTATTTTTTAATAATAAATATGGGTTTATTTGTGTGGGTGTATTTCACTGTGTGTATTTTTTTAAACTGAGTTCTTGTGTCTTTTTGGTGGGGGGGGGGGAGGAGGGGGGGGGGAGGAGGGAGGTGACCATGATTGTAGACCGCCTCTACTGAACCACCTGCCTGGAAAAAATTTTATTCAAGATCTGGCAAACAGGTAACCAAATGGTGCAAATGGCTCTGAGCACTATGGGACTTAACATCGGAGGTCATCAGTTCCCTAGAACTTAGAACTACTTAAACCTATCTAACCTAAGGACATCACACACATCCATGCCCGAGGCAGGATTCGAACGTGCGACCGTAGCGGTCGCACGGTTCCAGACTGTTGCGCCTAGAACCGCTCCGCCACTCTGGCCGGCCCGTTACCATTACAATCGCTGGAGTTGTACGTCGACGTTATGTGGGAGCCCAGCTTCATGTTTCAGTGAGCCTCTTGCAGATGTTGCCAATGGTTCAACGTGACGGACACCGCAGATCTGAGTAGCGTTCAGCATACAGTGTCACAGCTGCGGTGGTATTTCTGTGACATTCGCCATAAACTAAAATAACATCTAGTGTTTTTTCATTACTGAAGGCCGGCATATTGACTGGATGACGGCAAATGTAACAAGCCACAAGAAAACAGGTTTTAATGTGGCAACGCATGTGAATTACGTTACAGTATGAGAGCAGTTCAGCAGACCAGATTAGGAGACACTTTTATACTGAAGGTAGTGCGTGCCGTGGTGATATTGGTATGCTTATGGCAGGATACAGGCGCCAGTGCAGGCAACACCTGCTCTGAGCACAGTACTACATTCGATGCATTACGTCAGAAACTGTGACTGTGCTGTCCTTTACAAGCCACATATTTCAGAACTTATGAGGTTTAGTAACGCGTTACCAAGTGTGTTACCACTAATTGTACCTCCAGTTGTCCTTTCGCAACTATAAATATTATTCGCAGGACATCCATCATTCTGATCCCGCATTATTTGACACATTATAAGAGGCGGACCGGTTCAAGTAATTTACAGCTCAAGGAGGGGCTAAACTGTCCCCCTTTAGGAGTGCTATCAATTGAGTATGGGCCAGTGATGAGTTGTCATACAATACCACACCATACATTAACACTCCACTGACGTAGTACATCAATTACATCATGATTACCGGCAGCGGGAGGTGCATGCTTGAGTCTCAGGACGTGAGCTAGCTGTGCGCTTCATTTATTTCAAATGTCAACTTCTCTTCGCAATTTATCGGGACTTAATTGACGTATTGCGATGCAACCAACGCGATTATTTTTGTAATTTTTCATGCTATTGATTATATACGCTATAATAAGGGGTGTCCATTTAAAAATACACAAATTTGTGTTGAAAATAACATTTGTTTACGTTTTAAAATTTCTCATGGTATTTCGTTTCCTGTCGTAAGTGCACGCTGGTGAAAACGGTTTTTGAATATCTATTCTTCTTCCAGAGCTATTTTAGGTGGCATAGTTAGATGAGACATTCATTAGCTCGAACTAACTCGTTCTCCTTTTGAGCATATCTCACAAGCATACGTTCATATCTGTTAATTAACTTAACTTGAAACGATTTCGTATGTATGATTCTGAAGAGTATACTTAAAGCTGACTCATAGTAGTCACTAACTTTGTTACTGAGAAATAATAACACACCTTTAGAGGTTTCTTTAAAACCATTAAGTTACGTAGAGTGTTCCAGTGGGGTTTTATTATAGAAGCTGAAGTTTGTGGGCCGCTGTTCCTCCTTCCAGAGTCGTTAACGCAATTTAAGTAATCCCAAGTTTTAATGAGCGGAGTTTAGATTGATGTTCACTGTCTCGCGAGACCGTTGCCTCAGAAAATAAGGTCAGGCGGAAAATGTAGGTAAATGCAAATGAATGTTAATACATAGATACACCGTATAAAAGGAGGGGTATATATATTAATAGCCACGGGCGCTCGCAGCTTTTCATGACAGTAGAGCCAAAATATTTTCTCAGTGTATGCGATTTACAAATTGCAAGTATGTTGTTATCTGCTTATAGTTTTCTCCTGTTGGTTGTCTACAATGCACTTTTAGCACCTGGTCAGTGTGTTACAAACATAAATAAGCTATCAGCATAATTACAGAAAAATCTGTTTTTACATTCGCAGATTTTAGGTTTCCCACCATTTACGTTATTTTCTGTCAGTCCCGTTGTACACCCAGTCCTAACAATGAAATGTTTTCCGGCTGTTAAGTATTCCTTACGGATAACACGTCACACGTTTTACGCTTTTGAAATACCACCACAGCTCTAATACCTACATTAAATTTTATTTATGTGGAAACTACATCGTGTTGTCGCTCAGAAACAACCTCTATCACATCTCGGATATTCGGGTATCCAGCCGGATGCTCGCGTCGTTCTGCCACGATATTTCAACAGCGTGCCTCTCTGTCTTCTTCAGGTGCTACCTGACACTGGCCCTTGGGTCGATCAAGTCCAGAATTTAGGCCTAGAAGGAACTGAGCGTTCCCTAATCGGTCCGCGCCGAGTCGTGTGTTCCGTCTGTGGTCCGCGCCCCTCCAGTCGCGGATGTTCCGACTGCCATCCGCGCCCGTTTTGGCCGTCCTCAACGGTTGTGGTCATCATCTAAGGTGTGTCAGACCCAATCTGAGATGCTGGGTACTCTGTCTCATGACTGTTACTATGATTTCCACTTATGTTTCGTGCTGGGCGATCCACAATCGGTCCGCGCCCGTCGTATGGTCCGTCTGCAGTCCGCGCCCGCCATACGGGGCTGCATTGGCCCTGTCTGGTCGCCGGTGTTCCGACCGCCGTCCGCGCCCGGCCTGGCCGTCTTCTGAAGTCGAGTTCATGATCCGGGGTGTGTCAAATCTGGTCTCTAATGTCCGACACCTTGTCTCACGGCTGTTCTCTCGGTCTGCACTTCTACCTCTTGCAGAATCCCAGAGTGGTCTGCGTAGAGTATTAACAGTTTATTACATTGTCTGTGACCTTAATCTCAATGGCTTCTTTAATGACACTGTCCCAAAATCTTGAGGCCTATGTCACAATCTTGGTGTCATTGTAATCCACTAAATGACCAAGTTCCATACAAAGCTCTGCTATGGCTGATTTAGTTGCCTGTCTGAGTCTGGTATGTCTGTGGTGTTCTTTACACCTGATGTCCACAGTTCTGGTGGTCTGGCCAATGTATGACATCCCAGACTGGAATGGTATGTTGTAAATACCTGGCTTGCATAGCCCCAGGTCATCTTTTACATTCCCCAGCATAGCCCCAAGTTTGGTGGGTGGGCAAAATGTGCTCTTGATGTCATATTTCTGGAGAATCCTGCTGATTTTGACAGAGATAGGTCCAGCATATGGCAGGTATGCTATCTTCTTCGCCTCTTCTGGTTCTTCTTCTGGATCCTTTGGCTGACTGTCAGGTTGAAGTGCCTTCTGGATATCTCTGGAGGAGTACCCATTCTTGCTGAACACTGATCCTACGTGTTCTATTTCTGTGGCCAAACTATCAGGATCTGACAGTGTTTGTGCTCTGTGGACCAGTGTTTTGAGGACTCCATTCTTCTGTGCTAGATGGTGACAACTGCTGGCTTGTACGTATAAGACAATGTGCACACGTTTGTGGTACACACTGTGTCCAAATGTGCCATCTTCCTTTCTCTTCACTAGAACATCCAAGAACAGAAGTAGTCCATCATTCTCCATTTCAATTGTGAACTGAATTTTCGGATGGTAAGACTTCAGATGAAGCAGGAATTAATCTAACTTCCCCCTACCATGGGGCCAAATGACAAAGGTATCATCCACATACCTAAAAAAGCACTTGGGTTGATATGTGGCTGAAGAGAGTGCCTCTTCTTCAAACCTTTCCATAAATAGGTTGGCCACCACTAGTGATAGAGGACTGCCCATCGCCATCCCTTCTGTTTGTTCATAAAATTGACCCCCATATGGGAAGTACGTTGAGGTCAGTACATACCTGAATAGATCAAGGAGAGCCCCATAGAACTTCTCTCCAATAAGGTCACGTGACTTCTTCAGTGGTACCCTTGTGAAGACAGACACCACATCGAAACTAACCATGATGTCTGTGTCTGTGATGTGTTGCTGTCTCAGCCATTGCAGGAAATCCTCTGAGTTCTGGATGTGATGTGCACAATTACCCACATGTGGTGTCAACATCTTCTTCGGGTAGTTTGCAGTAGGGTATGTTTCTGCGCCAATATTTCTGACAGTAGGTTGCAGAGGAGCCCCATCCTTGTAAACCTTGGGGAATGCATACAGTCTAGGTGGTGCTGGCACTTTGGGACGCAGCTTCTTGACGACTTGTTCAGGCAGTCCTGTCTCCTTCAACAGAGCTTTGTCCACTTTCTCTGTAGGATCGCTTCCTATTGACCTGTGCGAAGGATCCTTCAGAAGTTGTTGCACCTTTCTGTCATATTCTGTTTTCTTTAGGATGACTGTGGAGTTCCCCTTGTCTGCAGGCATCACCACAATGCTCTCTTCCTTCAGGAGTCGCCTCAGTGCCACCCTTACATCAAATCACCTGAAATGTTGGATTTGGGTGACTTGGTGAGCACCCTGCAGGTCTCTCTTCGGATCTCTTTGGCCACACTAGAAGGTAGCATGTTGGCCACTTGCTCAACTGCACTGATGAAGGCTACGACAGGCACATTTATAGGGGTCACTGCAATATTGAGACCCTTGCTGAGTACTTTTAAGGTGGTCTCATAGAGCAGCTTGTCACTTAGATTCACCACCGTGCGTGTGTCCCCAGTCCGTTGCACCTTGTTGTTGAGGCGCTCAAACTTGGTTAGTTGGCATGCCATTGACGTCTTGCTGGTACATTCTGCTAGAGACCAGGAGGCACTGTCAACCTGGTCCCAGTCTTGAGCGTTCAAGGAAGCTGCTATAGTTAGGTGAAGATACAGCAAATCCCTGGACATCACATGCAGTCGATGGCGCAAGTCGCACACTCTCTCTCTAGCCAGAGCGAGACTAGCTCGGTGTTTGATCCTGTTTGCCACACTGGAGTTAACGTGGTGCTTGATCCTGGCGAAAACTGGAACTACCTACCCCTCTTGGCACCTCACCAGGAAACTGCGAGAGCTCAGCATCCTCCCTTTCCTTTGTCAAAGCTTGTCCAGCTTCTTGATGTTGAGGTACATCTCCTCCCCATACACTCATCTGATGTAATTCCTCATGCTTTCCCGGCGATCTGTTGACATCTCGGATATTCGGGAATCCAGCCGGATGTTCGCGTCGTTCTCACACGATATTTCAACAGCATGCCCCACTGTCTTCTTCAGGTGCTACCTTACACTGGCCCTTGGGTCGATCGAATCCTCCGTTTCACTACCTTCTAACTACATCTAGTGGGGGAAGTGTAGCCCTTATCCGAAGGCATTTTCCATCGAGTCCAGTATTTATGCCCGAAAGTAGCTGGGCGTTCCCCAATCGGTCCGCGCCGAGTCGAGTGTTCCGTCTGTGGTCCGCGCCCGCCAGACTCGGCTTCAATGGACCCCTCCAGTCGCGGATGTTCTGACTGCCGTCCGCGCCCGTTTTGGCCGTCCTCAACGGTTATGGTCGTCATCTGAGGTGTGTCAGACCCTATCTGAGATGTTGGGTACTCTTCCTCATGACTGTTACTGTGATTTCCGCTTATGTTTCGTGCTGGGCGATCCATAATCGGTCCGCGCCACGTCGTGTGTTGCGTCTGCAGTACGCGCCCGCCAGACACGGCTACATAGGCCCTGTCTGGTCGCCGGTGTTCCGACCGCCGTCCGCGCCCTACCTGGCCGTCTTCTGAAGTCGAGTTCATGATCTGGGGTGTGTCAAATCTGGTCTCTAGTGTCCGACACCTTGTCTCACGGCTGTTCTCTCGGTCTGCACTTCTATTTCTTGTAGAATCCCAGAGTGTCCTGCGTTGAGTTTTCACAATCTCAAGCGCTGGATTCCATTCAGTGCTGATTTCGTAACCAGAGTCAAGGTTGAATAGATTGTCTGTGACCTTAATCTCAATGGCTTCTTTAATGACACTGTCCCAAATACTTGAGGTCTGTGTCACAATCTTCGTGTCATTGTAATTCATTGTGTTACCATGTTCCAGACAATGCTCTGCTATGGCTGATTCAGTTGCCTGGTTCGAATGGCTCTAAGCACTATGGGACTTAACATCTGAAATCATCAGCCCCCTAGAACTTAGAACTACTTAAAACCTAGCTAACCTAAGGACATCACACACATCCATGCCCGAGGCAGGATTCGAACCTGCGACCGTAGCGGTCACGTTAGATGCCTGTCTGAATCTGGTGTGTCTCTGGTGTTCCTTACACCTAATGTCCACGGTTCTGGTGGTCTGGCCAATGTATGACATCCCACACTGGCATGGTATGTTGTAAATACCTGGCTTGCATAGGCCCAGGTCATCTTTTACGTTCCCCAGCATAGCCCCAATTTTCGTGAGTGGGCAAAATATGATCTTGATGTCATATTTATGGAGAATCGTGTATGTTGAAAATAAGTTGATGTTCATCTGTTTACTGCTATCATCGAGTTACGTATAGTTGTTCACTAATGCCATGCACAGCACATGAGTATTCTACCATAGGTCACACCCATTTGTGGAACATCGATATCTGTGTGTTGAATTTTTAGATTAGCTCCAGCTGTTTCAGGAAATGTTGATAGATTTTCTAAGCACAAGCAAGTGTTGTCCGACAAGAGACGTTCCCTCACTTTTGAATATACTCTGCATCCTGACTGTCATACGACGCAGTAGTTGGAAAATGGTTATGCAACAATTTACGTGCATCCTCAAAGAATCAGATTCCTTACATGAAAACAAAGCAACATTGAATTCATTGAAATTTTGTAATTTCTGTGCTACTTCTTACAAAATTTTTCGTTACTGTAGTTCACTTTTAATTCACTTCACAACCGTTTTGCTTCATTTTTATGTCATTTTATCAATATTTTGTGGTGATTTCAGTGATAATTGTCCAGGTATTTTAGGACATAAAAATCCTTGGTTTGTGGTTATTGGTATTTATTAATATACGTAAACCAAGTGAATTTTCTGTAGGTGTAGATGCCCTCTTTCCTCCCCCACGGGCGACACTGGTATTACCTAGGAAGTGTTAGAGCACCATAACTCTCTTCGAAAAAAGATCACCAGGGAGAAACTAAATATGACATTGAGTGTAGTTAATGGCGGATCATACGAGAGGCATCAGCGCCGGTGGAAGTCCATTAGCGGCCACTGTGGTATCACTCATCCAGATCAATGGACATGCAGTGTAAGAGAAAATAATTAGTGTCGCTTGTCTCGTAGAGCATATACCACTTTGCAAAACCGACGCCTAATCCCTTACAAACCAATAAGGGGATGCAATACGTGAGATTAATAAAATATCGCGATTATATATCACATACGTTGCAAGACAAAATATTTGCTACTCCATAAAGGACTCGCAATAATGCGATGAATATGATATTTTATAAATTCTTATGTGCAGTTGCAGAAGAATACGATCGCACACGTCTTTATCTCATGGAAGTTATCGTATAAACAGAAGATAAAGCCACAGAACAGCTACTGAACAAATTAGTGTATTTGCACTGTTCTTCACCGTTTCATCCCCTGTAATTGAAAGGAATCATACTAACTGAAACATGCGCGTGAATAATACTGTATAGCACTTTTTGTAGTATCTGGAGTTCGTGGAGATATGAGGCAGCTGACGACATTTTCTTACGCTTCTGTTAACATTTACCTGTCCGGGTGCAGGAGTACAAGCAATCTCAGTCAGTTGTTTTCCACACTATCCGCAAACATTGCTGATGGAAACAACTTGAGTGTCGCTACCAGTAATACAAAGCTCGAAACGTCCGATAAAGGAAGTGCTGACAAAAGGAAAGCCATTGAAAGCAAAAGGATATATGGTGGAACGACTTCTTTCCGAATATACACTCACACTTTTACACTCATTCCGTTGACTTCTTTGGGACGTAACCATCCCTTGCTGCACTCACTTCCTCCACTTCTTTCAGTCTTGTGCCGAATCCAGAAATTCAGTGATACCCAACTCTGCATTCTGAGCTTATCTCGTCTTGCCATCTACTTCTTGATCTTCTAGATCTAGGGGGTCCTGAGCCTTCCATCTTCTTGTCATAAATCTGACGGATTATTCTGCCTTGATCCATTCTGACTACACGAATCTGTCTGAATATTATCACGTTTTCCTTTAGTCACATTTTCCTACCGTATGATCATATATCCTATTTTTCCGTCATGAATTACTAAACGTTTTCTTGTGGTGGTCTCGTTTACCTTCTTGAACAACATCGCAATCTCACCACTGTTATTTCGTATTAAAAATATGTCATATGTATAGGCCAGTATATTTTGTTGTTTGTCTGTGATATTTCCATTTGTTGCTCCGTTTGATTTCTCTTAACACATTCTTCATGAACGGGTTGAAGATAAGTGCTATACACATAAGCGCATTTGCAGTACTAAAATTCTCTTGCGAACGAGCACACACTGTCAGTGCACATAACAGAAAGACAATTGCAGAATTATTACCCAAAGCAGCACTGGAGTAGGCCTTTTACGGAGCCTTCGTCAATACTAGCGTGCCAAAGACAACATAAAGTTAGGAACAAAATCGTTGCCGGATTACAATACTTTCCTTCCAAGGAACTGTTCTGTATACACCTACAAGGTTTGAAGTACATTGTAGCTTAATCCGTGAACTTTTTATTGAAACACTTCCACAAGCACTCTGACGGCATCTGATTTTTCCCTCTCTATGTTCTTACGGGTAGTGTAATTTAAGAGTACTGCCGTCACACTGACGCAAAAGAAGGAGCAATGTTTTCGCTGTTTCATGAAACACGGTCGCCTATCACAATTCAGAGAAAGTTCCAAGGTGCCTATGGTCGACATCCGCCAGATGCTATCAGCATTAAAGGATTGTATCGATAGCTTCAAAACACTGGTAGTGTTGGTGAAGAGACGAAATGGTCGTCATGGAGTCAGTGACGACACTGCTAATAACCATGTGTACAACGTTTCAGAGCATTGCGTGGAAAACCACGTGTTTGTTAGTCCCTGTAAAAATACATACCGCTATGCACTATCGTGAAGATTTTTGCACAACTGGCAGAATTTCCTTGAATACTAATTGCAAGTCTTCGCAGCCAGACGATAGGGTCACACGCATATAGTTTGCAAGGAACATGCTCCAACGACTCAGTGCAGACAGTTGTTACCTACATAATTTTTTTTTCGATTAAAAGACTTTACACATCTCCCAGAAAGTAAATATGCGTGATGTTTTCTTCTGTGTGATAACGGAAATACTTCACCGGGACATGTTGCAACTTTACTTTGCGTCACAGTTCCAGGAAATTCAACCGCGGGTAGTGTTTAATGAATACCGTGCACCGCCACATTGGGGGGTTACCGGTTTTGCCGGCCTCGGTGGCCGAGCGGTTCTAGGCGCTTCAGTCCGGTTGGAATCCTGCCTCGAGCATGGATGTGTGTGATGTCCTTAGGTTAGTTGGGTTGAAATAGTTCTAAGTCTATGGAACTGATGACCTCCGATGTTAAGTCCCATAGTGCTCAGAGCCATTTGAACCATTTGGTTACCTGTTTTCCAGATCTTGAATAAAATTTTTTCCAGGCAGGTGATTCAGTAGAGGCGCTCTATAATCATGGTCACCTCCCTCCTCCCCCCTCCCCCACCAAAAAGAAGAACAAGAACTCAGTTAAAAAAAATACACGCGGCGAAATACACACACACAAATAAACCCATATTTATCATAAAAAAATACATTCATACACAACAAAATAACCACACACACACACACACACACAGACTCATATTTATATATTAAAAGAAAATACATTTTGCACACAGACAATACACACACACACACACACACACACACACACACACACACACACACAAAGCCATATTTATTATTATTAAGAAAATACATTTGCACACAGCAAATTACACAAGAACAAAATCATATTAAAAAAATAAGAAGCTGAAGACACATGCTTGTGCGCGCACGTGCACAAACACACACACACACACATACACACACACACACACACACACACACACACACACACACACACATACACACTTACACACACACACATCAAATGAAAAACATCAGACACAACAGAAACAAAAGACAGACAAACACACAACAACAATCGGCAACACTACACACCGAAAACACACATATGTTGATCACCAAATGGAAGTGAAATTGAAACATGCGATGTGACAAATGGGCTTGAAACAATGCCAGAAAACGGCCAGCTAGAGTATGAAGACTAACAAATACATCTCTAGGACCACACACATGTGTTAACAGCGCTGAAAATCATAAGTAACGCCGAACGATACATTCAAAATACGTAACTTGTGCTACAAAAGTTGCTTCTAATCTAAAAAGGCAGCGAAAAACACGACAAAATGTAATATAGGAGAATATTAAAACTATCATATAATACGTTTATTGTATGTATAGAAAGAAGCATGCATTTCAGGCCGCTGATGATGCTTCCAAAATAAAATATACGAAACTCGTATGGCAAGAAACAATCTGCCTTCATTTAGTTGCACAGATGGTACATACCTCCACAAATTTGGAGCAACTAGGGGAAAGACGGAAAACAGATAAGAATGACGATTAATACAATTGTTCACACTTATTTACGAACTTCGATTCATAGAAACAATACACCGAAAAGTAAACTTGGGAGGAAGAAATTTGGTAGCCCACAGACTTCTGTTACACAGAATAAAAGCTTGAGTAGAAGATGAAGGAGTGCTGGAAAAATAGGAAATAGCAAGGAAAGAAGAAGAGGCTGTTACGTGATCATAGTTGGCCAATAGGAAAAAAAGTGTTAGTACTTTATAATGAACTAACGGAGACTATTGGTCTCTTATACCAAAATAATCACAAAATATCGTTGACAAAACCCCTAAATTGTTTTTAGAGTCCATAGTGTATATAGACGTAGCAGCCCCTCTCCAGCTCTATCAACACACTAACTTTCATTTAGCGCCAGACGTCTTGACCATGATGAAATTCACATTCTTAGGGTGTAAGTAGCTGCATTAGACGGGCAGGCATCCAGAAAACCGGTATTTAGACCCCTTGGCAGCCACTACGTCGTTTCGCTAAACAACTAAAAGTTAATTCTGTAATGAATCTTCGAAAGCAATGCGGGTGGTTTACATTCCCTTCATTGTCCAATCCATAGTTGTGTTATGTCTCTAATATCCCGGACGTAGACAGCATATTTAATAGTAAAACAGCTCTTTCTTTTCTTCTCTCTCTTCAGAAGTCTTGATAGGTATAATATGCATGTTAAAAAGAAATCGAAAGATTTAATGTAAACGTTATACATCATTAAGTGTGCGATATAGGACTCTTGGTGTTTGTAACGAACCTTTCCCTCGTGTCTCATTGAAAGTTATTCTGCAGGCGTCAACCCATGAACGTTACAGCAAACTCGTTGACCTCCGACGCTGCTCCCGAGCCATGAAGCTCATTGGCTTACTCGGTGCTCTAAATACACTGCAAGGTATGATAGCTCGCTGCATACATTGTGCCTCATTTACAGCATTGCTAATGCTCGGTTAGCGGGTGCAATATCATCCTGAGTGTAGTCTCACAAACGCTGCATACTGGACCAGACTATTCGGCGTAATATTCGCTATTACGGTGGTTATAGTGATCTACTTGTCTGGTACGCTGTCCCATATTGATTATCGTATTCTCTTTGGAAGCCAATACTGATTCTGTTCGGTGGGCGCTTACCTGTGACCTCAAAAACACAATAAAATTAAGATTAAAAAGAGTTGAAACATAGCATTAAAGTTACTTCGGGTGTCTTGATGCTCGTTCCACTAAAAATCTGGAGATTTAATTTCTGTTATCTGTTTAAGCTACATTTGTACTGGAAATGGTCAATCGTTCTTTAATTTTCTCCTAAGATGCTCGTTACACCATACTGGTAAACAACACGGTACATGAATAATTGACAAACAATTCCCTTCTTCTTTCTACATATTTGATTATAGCTTGAATATCATTTCAGTTATGCAGACATACAGATCAATATGAAATACACATGTAAATTTTGCCTACAGTCTAGTTGTGATAATTGAAGGATAACGATATCATTAAAAGTATTGAAAATCAGATAAATATGTGATTGAGCTCACTGAGATTACTATCTTTAATGTAACTTGGAGTAGATTTTCGGCAGGAGTTATACCATGTGTGGTATGTGTGAGCTTCAAGTAGGACTCCTTGTCGTCTGAATGTATATATGGAATATTGTATTAATGTGTAAATAATAATTAAAAATGTCTAAGATAGAGGCAACAGACTGTCATATTTTACTTAATCATTTACATGTAATTAAATTGAGCCTTCAAATCCCTTTTGCACCGAGGAATCGTATTGACAACTGTGACATTGACGACAATGTAGTAGTAGTAGCAGTAGTAGCTTTATTCATCCGTAGATCTCTTTTTACAAAGATGATTACTAATGTACAACTGACAGCAGATGAATAAAACATCGCATGTTACAACATCCATTTAAATACATGGAGAACACAGGGTGATTCAAAAAGGAAGGACATATTTCAATTGCTTATTACAGGCAAACTATGAAAGATAAGAAACCAATACGCATGTCTCTGGATAAGTTCGCACAGACACTATACAATACACTCAACATCAGCACCATGCGTTGCTCGAGAGACATCGAAACGATAGTCCATTTCATTCGACTCGCGAATCAACAAGTCCCTGTTTACTGAAATGGCAGCTTCAACGAATTGATTTCTCAACTCTTGAAGTGTAGCTGCCATAGGTGGAACAAAGAATCTGTCTTTTATGTACCATCACAGAAAAAAATAGAAGCCTATGAGGTCTGGTGACCCAGAAGTCCAAAGGCAATGAACAATATCTGGTTGATCACCTCTTTCAGCCGGACGTTGTGGGATGGTGTTGTTACGCTATCGTCGCACCTCAAGGTGAAAGGGACGAGCATGTGCAACCAACTTGCGAAAACGCTGGATTTCATTCATTAATCTGGTTGTGTACAGGCAGCTTCTTGCTGAATCGATGACGGAATTCACGTTGCCCCTGAGCAAATGGGTTGACTTGGCGCAAAATCAAACACACAAAATGATTTCTCATGTGATGCGGTCGCCATCTTGCTAAACACAAACAACGAAGCAACTGTCAAAACTTTGAATCCTCCGTCATCCACTGACAAGGGCAACGTATTTCTATCTTTTGTAGACTGTTTTTAACAAACATTGAGTTCTATCTTTTCTTTTTGAATCACCCAATATAACGTTTCCTTTGTTTTGTTTTTAAGATACTACAAACAAAATCACTGTAGATGTTGGTGAGGTCAGAAAAAATTCTAAATCGTTATTTCGACGTAATCAAACGCGAGGCGGTTTAGAATCTTCAAAGAGCATATTTTTTTCTGTCTCCTATGACCTTCTTTCACCTACTGCGTAAGAAAGCCGTTCTTAGCGCAATTTTTTTTTTTCTTTCAGTGGACTGCCGACTACTTCGTATTTTAACTGACGAGATACCAGCATGCCACAATCTCTTGCTATTATTAGTCTGTCATAACTTTTATAGTGCGTATTGAGCAACTCCATCCTAAGAACAGCTGATATATTTGTAGACAAATGTTGATGGTGTTGAGACAGCAACTAGCCACAAATTTCTTTTAAGTTCTTTTATTCAAAGGGTACCGTTACCGGTTTCGAATCATTACGATTCATAGTCAGACTGCTTTTGTGCTTTCATTACAATATGTGCTGCATTTTTTACTGATTAGTTATCGTGAAATGTCGGTTCTAAGTACTTGTTTTCATAGTTTTTGTCCAGCAGACAACGTTTCTAGTTTTCGCCGCGTTCACATCATTGCACACATAAACGTGCATAATTCATCGCTTCAGATTTGTCACTGAATGCGTTGCCATCACATTTCTATCGTTGCACACGTAAATTTGTATCACTGAGCACTTCAGCTTCTAACATGCACTGCTTGTTTTGATAGATATGTAGTGTTTACAAACATATGAGTGTCAAAGATGCTACGATATATCGTAATATTACAAAGATGCTACATGTTTGAGAAGAGATCATATATTCACTTATGGAACTGAAACGCCTTTTACGCTAGCACAGAGAGATATTGATTTTGTGAATATTAGAGCGAATACCGCTACAATAATTATATAGATGTTCCACATCAAAGCCTTTTTTATTTTCTTTATTTTTTATGGGTAAGACAAGACATTATTCATTTACATTTAGCATCATGAGAATTGTAGTAACAGATAAATTTGCTACTTGATGTGCAGATAGGTGAAGGAATACTATTTACTCTGGAGGATGGAAATTAATTTTTGGAAATTTTTCAGGAATAGTGTGTTAGCCAGCTCAGTCTGTTCATTAAGGAAATAGTCTGGGGTGCTGTTTTTGTGTGTGTGTCTTTCTATTCCTTCCAATATATTCATAGTGTCTCCCTTTTCTGCTAGATGTAAAATTTTTAAGTTGTTCTCAGTGTTTCTCACTGAATGGTTTTCTTCAGCAATATGGGCTACAAATACAGATTGCCTTAAAGCATCAATGTGTCTTTTGTGTCTAACTTCAAAACTTCTACCAGTCTGTCCCATGTAGAATTTTGGGCATGTATCACATTTGAGCTTGTATATTCCTGATTTACTACAGGGGCTCTTGGAGGTGTTTATATCATGGATCAATATTTGTTATAATTTATTATTTGTGGGAAAGCTAATTGTGATACTTTTCTTTTTAAATAAGTTTGCTATTTGGTATGATAGTGCGCCTATGTATGGGAGAGCAACATATTTAGGTTTGGCTTCTGCGGCACACTGATTTGGCTTGGTGTGCGTGTTGTGTGGATTGCTGTTTAGTGGAAGTGTGTTTTTTATTTGCATTTTGTTTGTGGAGTTTTTCTATAATTGTGGGTTTATCTCCATTATTATGAGCAACTATTTTAATTATATTGATTTCATTTTCTTGGTCTGTGTCACACATTGGTACATTTTTAATTCAATGTACCATGGTTCTGAAATATTCCATTTTTTATTACAAAATTACGAGGGTAAGTCAATTATTATCCGCAATTTAGCTATATTTTTGTTTACTTTGGTAGTACTGTCGTTTTACGTTGACGACGCATGGTTTGTTTATTTGTTGTTATATCTTTGCAATTTTCAAGCTTCTAGGTTAGTTTCGTTATCGCTGCCGTGCTGTTAATCATGGCTGCTCGCTGACTATTTGCACCAAAGAAGAGCAACGTTCAGTGATCCGTTTTTTGTAGTCGGAAGGCGTATCAGGGGCCGAAATTCATCGAAGACTTTCGGTATAGTACGGGAACAGTGTTTTGCCGCAATGGAGTGTCCACGAATGGATTGAAAAACTCCGAAATGGTCGCACAAGTGTTACGCACGATGAAGGAGCCGAACGACCGTTTACCGCCGCAAATGAAGAAACCATTGAGCGTTCATGTGAAATGGTACTCTTAGACAAACGATTAACTATTGACGAAGTGGCACATTTTCTGCAAATTGGTGACGGTTCTGCCTACGAAATCATCCA
This sequence comes from Schistocerca piceifrons, assembly GCF_021461385.2. Taxonomy (NCBI): domain Eukaryota; kingdom Metazoa; phylum Arthropoda; class Insecta; order Orthoptera; family Acrididae; genus Schistocerca; species Schistocerca piceifrons. The sequence continues at coordinate 1,130,114,497 of NC_060138.1, forward strand.
CAACAGTCTAGGGTTGCATAAAGTTTGTGTAAGATGGGTTCCAAAACATCTCACACAGTTGCATACACAAGCGCCCTTGGCCATCTGCAAAAAGCATTTGGATCGATGTGGTAACGAAGTGAACAACTTCTTAGACAGCATCATTTCTGGTGACGAAACGTGGATCCATCATTACGAGCTGTAAACTAAACGGCAGAGTATGGAACGGAAACATCCAAATTCGTCGTGCAAGAAACCGTTCGCAGGAAAACTGATGCTTACGGTTTTTTTCGGGACGCACAGGGTCCAGTACTAGAACATTATGGGGAAAGGGGCACAACAATAAACAGTGTAAGTTGCAGTGAGATGCCTACTGCCTGGCTAAAGCCTGAAATTCGAAGCAAACGCCGAGGATTGCTGTGAAAAGGTGTTGTGTTGTTGCACGGCAATGCCCGTCCGCATACTGCTGCCCACACCGCTGAGACGCTCCAGAAACTCAAAATTAAAGTACTGGATCATCCTCCATATAGTCCCGATCGTGTCCCCTCTGACTATCACTTGTTTGGTCCACTCTAATAGGCATTAAGGAGCCGTCGGACGAAGCAGTGAAAGAAGCGATGGATTCCTGGCTCGGAGCTCAACCTTCTTTAATGCAGGCATCAGGAAGCTTGTACAACGATGGACCAAGTGCGTTGGACCGCAAGAAGACTATGTCGAAAAATGATGTCCTTGTAAGTTTCCTGTATGATTACAATAAAATTTTATAACTACTTTGCGGATAATAATTTACTTACCCTCGTATTTGAGTGGATGCCCGTTCGTAATACGCAGATTCAAACTGTATATGGACTATAAAGACAATAGCTCAGTTATGTTACTATGTTATTCATTTTGGTGTCGCTTACTGTGTTTCTTTGTAGGTTTTCAACTGTTTACGAAGTACGTCATGGTGGTTGTCGAATTATGTACCCTGCTGTTTCGAGTTTTAACTAACACGCATTTCTCTTAGAAGGCAGGCACTCAATATAAGTTAATTACAAGTATCTGTCTATACACTGATTAGCCAAAGCAATATGACCACTGCTCATCGCGACGCTGGATGCCGCCTGGTGGTGTTGCGTGTGTGTGACACGGTACGAAAAGTACGAAAGTGGGGTAGACATAGGCAGTGCTCACCTTAGAGAAGATATGGGCTGCAAATGGGGAAATCCACTGAGATAAGCGGCTCTGACAAAATGCAGATTATTATTAAGCAGAACATGTAAACGAGTATCTTCAAAACGGCGAAGCTGGTAGAATGTTCACGTGCTACTGTCGTGAGCATCTACGGAAATAGATAGAATAACAATGAAACTACCATTTGGCGCTAAATGTCTCTTCATAGAACATGCGATTCGGAGGCTTCTCTGCTCTGTAAAGTAGAATTGATGGTGATGTGTGGCATCTCTGTCGAAAGAGCACAATGTTCGTGCACGCACATGTGTTCGGAGCACATTGTTCATCGTACGTGGTTGAAAATGAAGCTCCACAGCAAACCACCTCTACGTGTTCACATATTGGTCCAACGACATCGTCAATTACGATTTCAATGGGCACGGGACTATCGGGAATCGACTGTCGATCAACGGAAACGAGTCAGTTCTTTGGGTGAATCACATTTTCGCTACGCTAGGTCTATGGTCGTCCCCACAAACGCCGTCATCGAGGTGAACTGCGAATCAAAACGTGCAGCCCGCCACGGACGCAGGCTGCTGGGAGAAGTATTATGCTATGGGAGACATACTCCTGCGGTTGCATAGGATATGTGGTAGTAATCTAAGACATGCTGACAGCTTCGAACCAGATGTATCCCTTCATGCTTGATAACTTCCCCGGCAATGTCATCTTTGAGCATTATAACTGTCCGTGTCTCGGGGTCATAACCGTGCTACACTGATTTGAGGAAAGTTATAGTGAACTCACGTTGATGTCCCGACGACCAAATTCGCTAAGAAAGGGCAGTCACGGAAGTTGAAAATCAAAACATAGGTACAAAGAATGTAGCTGTGAATTAACTTCGGGTAACAGTAGAAATACTTCAGTTTATCGATGAAAGAAGGAACCACAAAACTGTTCAGTGATATTCAAGAGTATAGAAATGCAAGTCACTTAGGAATAAAATAAGTAGGAAGTGCAGGGAAGCTAAGACGATATTGATGCATGAGAAATGTGGAGTAATCGAAAAAGTAATGATCGTCGGAAGGAGTGACTGAGCATATAGAAAAGTCAAAACAATCTTCGGTGAAATTAAAAGCAAGGATGGTAACATTAAGAGTGCACTGAGAATTCCACTATTAAATGCGGAGGACAGAGTGAATAGGTGGCGAACATAAACTGAACACCTCTGCAAGGGGAAGGCTTGTCTGATGACGTGGTAGAAGTAGAAACAGGAATCGTTATAGAAGAGATGGGGGATGTAGTATTAGACTCAGAATTTAAAAGAGCTTTGGAAGACTTAAGATCAAATAAGGATGAAGTTATAAATAACATTCCATAAGAACTTCTAAAAAAGTGACAACACAACAACTGTTTACATTCTTGTGTGGAATGTATGAGTCTGGGGATAAACCATCTGACTTTCGGAAGAATTTCATCCAAACTATTCCGAAGACTGCAAGGGCCGACAAGTGCGAGAGTTATCGCACAATCAGCTTAACAGCCCATGCATCAAATTTGCTGACAATAATTATATACAGAAGTAAGGAAAAGAAAATTAAGAATCTGTTAGATGACGATCCGTTTGGTTTTAGGAATAGAAAAGGCACCACAGAAGCAAATCTGACGTTGCGGTTGATAATGGAAACAAGACAAATTCCTAGAATGTGTCGACCTGGAAAACGCGTTCGACATTGTCAAATGCCGCACAATGTAAGAAATTCTGAGAAAAATAGAGGTAAGGTATAGGGAAATACGGGTAATACACAATGTGTGTAAAAGCCAAGAGGGAGCAATAAGAGTGAAAGACCAAGAACTAAGTGCTCAGGTTACAAATTGTGTAAGTCGGCGATGTAGTCTTTTCCCCCTGCTGTTCAGTCTATACTTCGGAGAAGCAATGACGGATATAAAAGAAAGGTTCAGGACTGGAATTGAAATTCAATGTGAATAGGTATCCATAATAAGATTCACTCAAGGAATTACCATCCTCAGTGAATGTAAAGAAAAATTACAGGATCTTCTAATGGGTATAGTATATGCACTGAGTGTAAATCGAAGAAAGACGAAAGTAATGAGGTGTAGTAGAAATGAGAACAGCGAGAAACTTAACATCAGATTTGGGGATTACGAAGTCGTTGAATTTGAGAGAATGTGCTACGTAGGCAGCAAAATAATCAGTGATGGACGGGGCAAGGAAGATATAAGACAATTGGACTAAAAATGACAAAAAGGTCATTCCTGGTTAAAAGAAGTCTGCTAGTATCAAACGTAGGCCTTAATTTGAGGTAGAAACGTCTGAGAATTTACTTTTGGAGCACATAATTGTATTGCAGTGAAACATAGACTGTGGGAAAACCAGAAAAGAATAGAATTAAAGCATTTCAGATATGGTGATATAGAAGAATAATGAAAATTAAAGGGACTGACAAGATTAGGAATGAGGAGGTTCTCTGCAGAATCGACGAGGAAAGGACTATATGGAAAATATTGACTAGAAAAAGGGACAGAATGATAGGACTTCTGTTAAGCCATCATGGAATAGCTTCACTGGTACTAGATGGAGCTGTAGAGGCTAGAGACTGTAGAGGAAAGCAGACATTGGAATATATCCAGCAAATAATTCAGGAAGAAGTTTGCAAGTGCTACCCTGAGATGAAGCATTTGCTACAGTAATAGAATTCGCGGAGGTCCACATCAAATCAGTCGGAAGTCTAAGGACCCAAAAAAAAGAGGGAAGGATTGAAATAAGACATATAGCGAACGGCGGAGAGAGATAAAATATGGGAGGACACAGAAAGAGGCAGTGGGGAAAGAGAAAAGAGACGAGAGATAGAGTGAAACAAGGAACAGGAGGAATAAAGAGAATGTGCTGCAAGATCTGCAGGTCTAGATCAAATTACGCCATGTAAAAATGAACTGACGGAACATGCGCAAAGTTAAATGGAAGTATATGGACAGTAATCAGAGCAGTGTGGTGAAGATCAGGGAAAGGAGATCCATACGATGGGAACTGAAAAAGGAGAATACAATAAGGAACTTCGGTAATTCGAGACGGAGTAACATAAAATTGGATAGACTAAGTCACCAACAGAATCCGAATATAGACTGGTTGTGTGTTCAGACGCCGGCCGGAGTGTCCGTGCGCTTCTAGGCGCTTCGGTCTGGCACCAGGCGACCGCTACGTCGCAGGTTCGAATCCTGCCTCGGGCATGGAGGTGAGTGATGTCCTTAGGTTAGTTAGGTTTAAGTAGTTCTAAGTTCTAGGGGACTGATGACCTCAGAAGTTAAGTACCATAGTGCTCAGAGCCATTTGAACCATTTTTGTGTTCAGACGCGCTCAGTAGACTGAAATGCATGCAAAAATTATTGCAGAATACACAACTGAAAACGATCGAATTCCTGCAGCAGTTTCAGATACTAAATGAGACTTGTTAATAGATAAAAATAGCAGAGGACTGTGCCCTGCCTGCCGGTGTGGCCGAGCGGTTCTAGGCGCTACAATCTGGAACCGCGCGACCGCTACGGTCGCAGGTTCGAATCTTGCCTCGGGCATGGATGTGTGTGATGTCCTTAGGATAGTTAGATTTAAGTAGTTCTAAGTTCTGGGGGACTGATAACCTCAGAAGTTAAGTCCCATAATGGTCAGAGCTGTTTGAATCATTTTTGACTGTGCCCTAAAGTGAACTCCCCACCGAACCACTTCTAAAGCGGACCTCCTGCGCTGTTGCCACTTTGTTCTCTTTAACTCTAGCGGGACCAAATGTAAACTTTAGTTTACTCTACGATCACTCTGTAGCAGAATATACAACTTGGCTACCACACTTGTTGCTTATCAGTACAGCATTATATCTTCTGACAATGGAAAAAGGCTTACATTGGGCTATCCTCTTCGTTATTTCTCCTACGTTATTTCTCCTCAGCTTCTATTTGTTCTTCAATAATAAAGCTTAGTTAATTATTCTAGAAAAGTTTGATTATAATAATATACATGCCCGAAAGAACATATACCACGCGCAATCCTCAACTCCGATATATCATATGTAATTATAGGTGGAAGGAGGAGAAAGGAGAGGAAAGGGAAGGAACTATTGATATCAGTTGCATCACGACTTTATGCGGAACCTGTGGCGACGAATGAAAACGGTTACTGGACTGGCATCTGATCCCAGAATCTCCTATGTTCTAGGAAATTTCTCGCAAATGCATTGAATAACTCGGCACGCTCCTTTGCCGACTCAAATTCCCATCGACTGCCACTTGTCCAGAGTCCCTGCCTCTCGGACAGGTCAGAAAGAACAGACACCATGCGCTCATGTAATTGATTCGTCTCGATGGGCCATGAATCCACCTCCTTCAGTTCGGACGCCAAATTACATTCGACCTCCTGCAGGAATGTCAAAGTAGTGAGCATGGAGGACATGGGCGGAGACTGTGGACAGGGGGCGCTTGGTGGGAGTGTGGATCGGCCGGGTGGCCTGCCAGGTGGCGGAGTGGTTAACACAACTGCCTAATAAGCAGGAGGTCCCTGATTCGAGCCCCAGTTCAGCACACATGTTTCAATCATCGCCGCTGATTCCGGACAAAGTCCCAATGCAGCTGACATCAGTAGTTCCTTCCCTTTCCTTCCCTTTTTCCCTCCCCCCCTTTCAGTTACGTAATAGTAGAGTTTAAGTTTAATGTTTATGACCAAACAATTTGATTTAGATGTTTCGTTAAATATTTACACTGTTAACTAAATATAAGATATAACTACGTAAACAGGGCTCCCATTCACTTGCTTTAACTGAACCCCTTACTTTTTCAAGTTTAAAGTGGGTCTGTTTTGGTAGTACACACACTCGCTCTCTCGGATATCTAATGCTGATTCCAAGAGGATAATGGGGAAGGTTGATCAAAGAATGCGGAGTCCGTCTAAAATTAGTAAAGCTGTTCATGGAGTTTAGACAAAGCAGATGGGCTGCAAGAACGCGAGTGAACTGCTTGATGTTAAAAAAGCAACACTTGTCTAACACAAAGTACCGGGTGATCAAAAAGTCAGTATAAATTTGAAAACTTAATAAACCACGGAATAATGTAAATAGAGAGGTAAAAATTGACTCACATGCTTGGAATGACTTGGGGTTTCATTAGAACAAAATAAGTATTGCTAGACGCCTGAAAGATCTCTTGCGCGCGTCGTTTGGTGATGATCGTGTGCTCAGCCGCCACTTTCGTCATGCTTGGCCTGCCAGGTACCCAGACCTCAGTCCGTGCGGTTATTGACTTTGAGGTAACCTGAAGTCGCAAGTGTATTGTGATCGACCGACATCTCTAGGGATGCTGGAAGGCAACATCCGACGCCAATGCCTCACCATAACTCCGGACATGCTTTACAGTGCTGTTCACAACATTATTCCTCGACTACAGCTATTGTTGAGGAATGATGGTGGGCATACTGAGCATTTCCTGTAAAGAACATCATCTTTGCTTTGTCTTACTTTGTTATGCTAATTATTGCTATTCTGATCAGATGAAGTGCCATCTGTCGGACCTTTTTTGAACTTTTTTTTTGTCTAATAAAACCCTATGTCATTCCAAGCATGTGTGTCATTCCGTGATTTATTCAGTTTTCGAATTTATACTAACTTTTTGATCACCCAGTTCATTAGACGTGAGGAAGCGGGAAAAACTAAAATAGGCCGACCTGCAATTTTGGGTGAGGATCTTAAAGATGATTTAGTTTAGTGTCGTCTTGCTTTGGAACCTTCTTTCTTTTGGCTCACTTATAATGACTTGTGAAGCGCGGCCACACAACAGGCCAACAGAAATAGCATTGAACACGCTTTCAAAGACGAAATGGCTGATAAACACTGACTTAACCTTTTCCTTAAAGGCCAAATACCTAAACCAGTTCCTTAAACACTGCAAACCTAAACTTGCTGGAAGAAAAGGCTACAGAAGTATTCTCTAGCAGGTCTCTTGGTTTCAGCAAAAACAAGACTGAGAAATGTTTATAACCTTATGGGAGATGGTCTCTTGTAACTAGCTTGGAAACGGGATATGATTTCTCTTCCCCATTTTTTCAGTGCTATTATGAATATTTTCAGAAGTGGTCTTATTCTAGGAACTATTTTTAGTCTCACAAAGAGTAAGGATTTTGAAAATAATTTTTTTCCACAGTAAACTTTAATCATATTTCTAAGTGTATGTAAATGGTACATAGAACCATAAAGTAAATATTAGTTGCTTTTAAAACATTCTGTAAATATTTTCTATATTTTTAATCGAAAACAAAATGACGGTACATATTGTAAGTTGTACAATAAATAAAATTTCGCACTTCTAGTCAGATGGCTGCTAAACATTGCCTCAAGTTTCCTTAGTAAGTTGAAGCTCGAGGTAATCCCTTTAGAGAACTTCACAGCGTGTGGCACCTGCCATTAGGTGGCTCACGGCAACCGAAGACGTGCCTCCTCCGCACAGCCCTCCACGAAGCGGGACCGGATGGTATTCGGGCTCATTCGAGCAGAAGCCGGCACATCTGCCCCCACCCCCTTTCTGATATTGGAGCGCTGTGGTAGTGTGGTGGGGAAGGGGTGAAGAGGGAGGGGGGAGGTCGCGCCCGGGCCTGAGTGCCGGAAATCAGCCGCGTCCTGACGCGAGCGATCCCGTTTAAATGCTAATACGGGACCACCGCGCCGCGCCCCGCCGTACCGCAACCCGCAGAGCACCGCATCGCAGCCCGCCGACTGAATACCACCAGCACGCCAGCACGTCGGCCCGTCCCACGTGGATTCTCTCTATCCCCACAGCTACACGTTCCTTCTCAACTCACACTTAACCACACAGCCCTTCAAACGGAATTGACATCTACGAAAATGCTTGTAAGGTCCCCCCTCTCCCCTTCGAACAAAACCTCTACAAGTGTCTCCCTTTAGCTAGGGAGATCGTAGAAGATGGCGTAAGAGGTGTACAGTAAGTATGACTGGCAATGCTTTTGCATCCGAGACTTACAGAGATTAAGACCACCAGTCTTTGGATTATCTTAGTGAGTCATCGCGTAAGATTTATTCTTACCTCTTTTGCAGCAATGCTCTATTAGTTGGTGTCCAGTGCAGAAGCAGTATCAGCACTATCGGATTCTTTGGGACGTGAAATTCTATGTCCTGCAGTTACTAAGTGATGAAAACGTTCTTTACATTAGTTGAAATTATTTTCCTGGATGTCCTTATGAGGTTTTTATTTACGAGAACACCATAATCTGACAATAACTGAAACAATATGTTACATCAGTAGAAAGAAAAACCAGTCCAAAGTTGCAAATTTTACTTTAAATTCACTCGATGACTAATTTCGGGTCGAGATCCATTTTCAGATCATCGTAACATAGTCAAAAATCGCATTTCCGAAGATGTCAAAAATTTACAACGAACTATTACAGCCATTTTCCACTAAATTACGATGGTCTGAAAATGGGTCTCGTCCCGAAACTAGTAATCGAGAGAATAAAAAGTAAAATTTGCAACTTCGGACTGGTTTTTCGTTCTACTGATCAAAAGAAGTTGCTGAACCAAGCTACCCCAACATTCTGGAAGTTCGTAAATGTGTTACACGTTAACCCAGAACTAGCAACTTGTCGAGGGCCTATTGGATTTCCCCCTTAGGAGAGTCAAGTTTAGGCTTTAACTACACTCCTGGAAATTGAAATAAGAACACCGTGAATTCATTGTCCCAGGAAGGGGAAACTTTATTGACACATTCCTGGGGTCAGATACATCACATGATCACACTGACAGAACCACAGGCACATAGACACAGGCAACAGAGCATGCACAATGTCGGCACTAGTACAGTGTATATCCACCTTTCGCAGCAATGCAGGCTGCTATTCTCCCATGGAGACGATCGTAGAGATGCTGGATGTAGTCCTGTGGAACGGCTTGCCATGCCATTTCCACCTGGCGCCTCAGTTGGACCAGCGTTCGTGCTGGACGTGCAGACCGCGTGAGACGACGCTTCATCCAGTCCCAAACATGCTCAATGGGGGACAGATCCGGAGATCTTGCTGGCCAGGGTAGTTGACTTACACCTTCTAGAGCACGTTGGGTGGCACGGGATACATGCGGACGTGCATTGTCCTGTTGGAACAGCAAGTTCCCTTGCCGGTCTAGGAATGGTAGAACGATGGGTTCGATGACGGTTTGGATGTACCGTGTACTATTCAGTGTCCCCTCGACGATCACCAGTGGTGTACGGCCAGTGTAGGAGATCGCTCCCCACACCATGATGCCAGGTGTTGGCCCTGTGTGCCTCGGTCGTATGCAGTCCTGATTGTGGCGCCCACCTGCACGGCGCCAAACACGCATACGACCATCATTGGCACCAAGGCAGAAGCGACTCTCATCGCTGAAGACGACACGTCTCCATTCGTCCCTCCATTCACGCCTGTCGCGACACCACTGGAGGCGGGCTGCACGATGTTGAGGCGTGAGCGGAAGACGGCCTAACGGTGTGCGGGACCGTAGCCCAGCTTCATGGAGACGGTTGCGAATGGTCCTCGCCGATACCCCAGGAGCAACAGTGTCCCTAATTTGCTGGGAAGTGGCGATGCGGTCCCCTACGGCACTGCGTAGGATCCTACGGTCTTGGCGTGCATCCGTGCGTCGCTGCGGTCCGGTCCCAGGTCGACGGGCACGTGCACCTTCCGCCGACCACTGGCGACAACATCGATGTACTGTGGAGACCTCACGCCCCACGTGTTGAGCAATTCGGCGGTACGTCCACCCGGCCTCCCGCATGCCCACTATACGCCCTCGCTCAAAGTCCGTCAACTGCACATACGGTTCACGTCCACGCTGTCGCGGCATGCTACCAGTGTTAAAGACTGCGATGGTGCTCCGTATGCCACGGCAAACTGGCTGACACTGACGGCGGCGGTGCACAAATGCTGCGCAGCTAGCGCCATTCGACGGCCAACACCGCGGTTCCTGGTGTGTCCGCTGTGCCGTGCGTGTGATCATTGCTTGTACAGCCCTCTCGCAGTGTCCGGAGCAAGTATGGTGGGTCTGACACACCGGTGTCAATGTGTTCTTTTTTCCATTTCCAGGAGTGTATAAGCTAATCAATAGGAAAAAAACGGAAATGAGCGTTTGGCGTCATGGCCGGGAGGCCCCTGACGGGGCCGGTAGCTAATCAATAGGAATACCTTGAAATGATTTATTTTTGTTTTATGCAGTGTTGGGCTATAAGGAGCAACTTCGTTTGAAAGTTCAATATATATTTTCTATTTTCCATTTTAGTTAGGACCGTCCGGTTTTCGGCGTCTTCACTAAGAACTGCTCATTCAAAACTACATACAAACCCCAAAAGAAGTTATTATGATTTTTCTAAAGTAATTTTTCTCAGCCCAAAGTTAACATACAAAAGAAACACTGGATTCGTTTTGAAGGTCTCTGTTGTAGTTTTAAAAATCAAGAACCACTGGTGCGCAGTAACCGTCTTTCCGAACGTGCTTGCCTGTGCTACTTGCTGCTTGTTTGGTGCTCATTCACTAGATGGTACTGTATTCTTATCTATATTTCTCCTCTAATGTATGCTGTGGTTGAGTGTGCGTGAGAATTTCACCTTGTGATTATTAACGGTTCAAATGGCTCTGAGCACTATGGGACTTAACATCTGAGGTCATCAGTCCCCTAGACTACTTAAACCTAACTAACCTAAGGACATCACACACATCCATGCCCGCGGCAGGATTCGAACCAGCGACCGTAGCAGCAGCGCGGTTCCGGACTGAAGTGCCTAGAACCTCTCGGCCACAACGGCCGGCAATTATTAACGCCCCTGATTTTTAGTTACTGAGAAAACACAAGTGCAGCCAACGAATAATGCGACGTACACCCAAAACCAACGCACTCAGTAACGGTGGCAGTAGCCGCTAGTATTATTCAAACCTATGGTCATACTCCTACTGGGTGTTCATGAGGGGGAAATAGTATACTTGGTTTGGGATTATTTAATAAAGTAGTAAGGAGGTTCTTAGTCTTTTATAACTATGAATTTGAGGTTGTAATAAGCAACGGGGATACAAGAGACAATTGTTTGAAGAATCCAACACTGATTTTACGTGACTGAGATTGATTACAAAGTAAGATGGCATAATTGAATATAATCTGGAATCATTGGTCTACTCTATAATCGGTGCTGATAAGTACTGAAATATCTAATTGGTCTCGTACCATTAACCAATTGTCACACTATAGGGAGGCCGCAGGAAAATCATTATCACACACTAGAGCTAGACCTTCCCATCCGGCGACCCGCTGAAGTACACCGTGAAGCACTGCGAAAAATGACGCTACTCTATAAATTAATGCAAAAGCGCAATCGCACAGAGCTGGGAAGCTACCTGAAGAGATGCCTGAGTACATAAATTTTCAACCGCGCACTTGAGACGAGCCAAAGAGGGGCGTTGGTTGGCGAAATGTACCTACGATATATCGTATTTCATTACACCTTACTACCTTCCAGACGGAGTGTCTTCGCATTGCAGCCTCTCTTCAGCACGTCCAGGCTACCAACCCACAAGCCACGGCCGTTGTTCGAGTTGCAACGTTTCTATTGTCTGAAGGCCAAGCTCCGCACTCTACACTTCTCAGAACCGATCTTTCCGAAGTCTCTCAATCTATCCCTGTGCTTAGCTTCCTCTTTTGGTGGGAGTACCAATGGGCGCAATGGCTGAAATTGGTGCTGCGGTTGTCAGTCGCAGGCAAACCGTTTTCCAACAGCTCGGGTTTCGCGGCAACAACGAATTCATTTGCACGCTGTAAATCGTGAGGCCCAGCCCGCACGGAACCCGTCTTAACTATCAGAGTTTAAAAAATCCATGTCATGCTGTATGATCACGGTGGCTGTAGCTTTTTACAACCACACAAGAGACCATCAAAACAAACACAAGCTTTCTGTTATGTGTTTACCCAAACCTCCACACATGAGACACTCAGGTCTGTACCAAACAACGTGTGTATGTCGATAGAGTATCAACCAAAACTCTGATTTAGTTTGGACTACGCGCTGTCGTCCACCAGAACTGGTGTAAACGTTAGTCAAAAGAACACCAGAACTACGAAGCACATCAAAAGCGTAACTGTGAGTAACTACCACATGTTGCTTCTGTTCAAATGGTTCAAATGGCTCTGAGCACTATGGGACTTAACAGCTGAGGTCATCAGTCCCCTAGAACTTAGAACTAATTAAACCTAACTAACTTAAGGACATCACACACATCCATGCCCGAGGCTGGATTCGAACCTGCGACCGTAGCGGCCGCACGGTTCCAGACTGAACAGCCTAGAACCGCTCGGCCACTCCGGCCGGCTGTTGCTTCTGTGGGGAAGTTGGTAGTTCCAAAGAACCTTGATTCAAACCCCAAAGACGACCGGTTATTTTACTGTAATGCGTGAAAGTGCTACATGGGACAACGTGTTTATGACATGTAGAAAGGTTGTTTGGAGTTTACAGCAATGGTCTCTTGGCTGTCTGTTTTCGCTTCGTTTCTTTGAAAGTAGTGAACCTGAAGAGTACATTTGTAGTTTACAAATTATACAACCAGAACAGAAAAATTAAGAAAGAATTACATCACACGTGCGGAAGAAATAGTAAGAATAATAATTAATAACAAAGATAATAGTAAGATCAGTAAAAAGTACATAACTTTTAACTAACGAAGCGAAACCAGACTGCCAAAAGAACATTTCTACAATGTCCTAAAAGACCTTTTACATATCAGGAAAATTTTCGTCCATATAACAGCTTCATGCGTAAAAAGTTAAAAAATTGCCTACAGTGGGATTTCAACGCTCTACCTTCGCATCCACGCGAGATATACCATACAATTACTCACACATACGCTTTTCCTGTGCTACGTAGCTCTGGTGATACTTTAAACTACCGCTGAAGCTTGTTGTACTGGACGACAGCACATAGCACAAACTGAATCGGTGTTTTGGTTGATACTCTATCAATATTCAACGTTTGGTAAACCATCTGAGTGTCTGACATCTGGAGGTTAATATGTAAGAAAATGCTACTTTAGAAAATTCATAATAACATGTTTTGTTCCATGTTTCTGCAACTTGAAATTTCCTCTACCAGTATATGTGCTTACAAACTACTAAAATTTCATTAACATCAGACAAATACATTTCTAGCTGTTTGGTTTTGAAGCGAGCGTTTCGTAGCGATGCCGAAAAGCGGACAGTCCTCACCACAATCTGAAATAGAAAATATATATTTAGTTTTATAACCAAACTGCTCCGTATAGCCTAACGCTGAGTACAACAAAAAATATTTATTACTCAGTTCAAGCTGAGTACAACAAAAAATATTTATAACTCAGTTCAAGCATAAAATCGAATCCCCTTAACAAAAAATCCGATGGTTGGAACTCATCCTATTGGTGATTGGTGACTGTGGCTCTTACTTACATCGTGGAAAATGGCAACTGTTCGTACAATTAGTACTTTAAACTTAGTTCATTTGTTTATTCATATGACTACTTTCTTCCGTCGTAATGTTGTTGTAAGAAAGTATTTATGACCAACAGGCTTTTCCTAATACATGTAACAGAAAAGGTGGCTTTCATTAGTAAATATTTACTAAACAAAATCACGACCTTCGCACCAGAATGGCTGTGCTTCCCCTACCAGTCGTGATCTGGCGTAAGTGTCTTTCTCACGCTTGCCACAGCCCTTTACCTAAGCATCTACCATCAACGCCGAATGGTCCAGCGGCTACTTCATCCAGTGTGGGAACTAGAACCTTACACCCCGCTATGGGTTCAGCACTTCTGACTGAACTTACTACGCGAGATATAAATGTAAATCTGCGAAACAAGAAAATGAAATGTAATCTGAAAATGAGAGCTAACTTACGTGCTTACGCACTTAAACGAGTCAGTCATTCAGACAGTGTTCAGACCAAAACGAGTGAAATGTTGCAACATGTACAGGATGGAATCACCAAAATTATAAAAAAAAGCAACAAAGGCAATAGAAAGTAAATCAACTGCTACCATACTAGCAAGGATGATGTAAGGATAAGTGCTGAGATTAAACTATCGAATTCTTACCGTGACTTTGCCCAGCCATTTATCTCAGTACCGTAATGAAACGACAGTTAATGAATCGACATCTGGAAGGAATCATTTCAGTGCCAAAGTTGCAATATAATCACTAAACGAAAATATTCGATTAATTTTTAATTTATTTCCTATTTTATTTTAGTCTGTTGACTAGATACAAGTACAGATCAAACATTTCGCATGAATTGTCACGAATGTAGCCCGTAATATCTTAACATATTTTCAAATGTCAAAGCATAAGTAAACATTTTGGTGTTTAGGGACAAAAAATTCTACATAAAATATCTACGTGAAAAAAATAGTAATTTTTTTCTGCTTTACCCTTTGACCACCTGGAGCAGATGTATGTTCATCTAGAATTCATTTTCTATACTGCATTTCTAGATTTTGTAATTTATAGTTCTAAACTGCACTACTGTAGGCCACTACATTACACAGAACTACACTACACTGGTGTGCTCGGTATCATAATCAAGATAGATATCTCATTTTTCTGGAAGGGTATAGATATTGGGAGATAGCTCTCACAGTCTCAGAAAATCCTTCTTTGTCCTCCCCGAGGCTCGTCTCCTTACTGCTTCCGGAAGGTTGTTGAAGGTGGATGTTCTGCCGTGGCGTTTCTCGCTGTCATCGTATAAGGCCTCGTCTTGGTTGTCTCTCATCCAAGTCGGCTAGCAATTCATGAGCTGAAAAAAAAGGTACCGTCTCAGACGATGTGGTCCAGTGTGCTGAATGCTCCACATTCACAAGTGTCTGTGATGTGCGTCATATTTCCCTAAGTAACTGGGATATTCCTAAAAAAATTGGGAGAATTTCAAATAAAGTGGCGTTTGACGTAGGCGTGGAAACTGTATGAGGCTGGTGCTCTACTATCAGACTTTTGGAAAAACCTCATCCACACAATTCTTAAGTTTTCAGGAGCCTACGAGTGCAAGAATTATCGCGCCACCCTTAAAGCAGAACGGTGTTTCGACGATATCGTACGCTCCATTGTGTTACTGTTCGTGATAAACCATTTCGGCAAACCAATGCCTGCCCGCACACGGAGAGAGTTTCTATTGCTTGTCTTCGTGCATGCCAAATCTACCTTGACCAGAAAGGCCGCCGGACCCCTCCCCAGTCGAGTACATTTCCAGTGTTATGGGAAATGCTCTCCAACCAACTCGGGATTTTGACGCTCTGTCACGCCAGTTAAATAGAATTTGGTACGATATCCCTCAGAAACACATCTAGCACCTCTTCCAATCAATGCCAAATCGAATAACTACTTTATTGAGGAATCTCCTTCTCTTGATTTTTTTTTTAAAATTACGTTCGCAGACGGAATAAAGTTTACACAGTGCACACACAGATGGTTCACACTACTTCCCTCTTTACAGAAGCAGGAGGAATATAAAAGTGAGAACAAAAATATTATTCACACAAAATTTAAGGACAGCATAGCTCATTCAAGCCAATGTCCTTTACATCGACACACAGCGATATTCTAAGTGCTAATTTCTGAAGCGTGTCAAATATTACGATGAGCAAAAGGGCAGAAAGAGCAGATACCTTATGGACACCTACAGAAACAGGATAACCTAATCCTTCAGCAGTAGAATGTACTCATCTTTTTCGTTTAACACCTACATTTTGTAGTTCTTACGATATGTTGAGAGTGTACAATCGACCTTTTTCATTATTCAAAAGATGTTCAAATGTGTGTGAATTCTTATGGGACTTAACTGCTAAGGTCATCAGTCCCTAAGCTGACAAACACACACACACACACACACACACACACACACACACACACACACACACACATGCCAGAGGGAGGACTCGAACCTCTGCCCTGCCGGGACCAGCCGCACAGTCCATGACCGCAGCGCCCTAGACCGCTAGGCTAATCCCGCGCAGCATTTTCATTATTGCTTGTAAAATCCTTTTGACCCAGTAATGTCTGATACCCTAAGGTTCATCCTCCGAGAACATGAAGTAAGTACCGGAAGAACTCTACTGAGGTGAAAAATGTCATGCGGTACAACCTAACCTCGTGTCGGACCTCTTTTTCCCCGGCGTCGTGCAGCAACTCGATGTCGTATGGCCTCAACAAGTCGATCGAAGTCCCCTGCAGAAATATTGAGGAATGCTATCTCTATAGCAGTGCATAATGGCTCAAGTGTGGCCGGTACAGGATTTTGTGCACGAACAGACGTCTTGGTTATCTCTCAAAAATCTATGATGGGATTCATGTAGGACGATCTGGGTGCCCCTCATCATACGCTAGAAATGTCGAGAACATCCTACAAACCAGCTGCAAACAATTGTGGCCTGGTGGCATGGCGCATTGACATTCGCAAAAATTCTATCGTTGTTTAGGAACATAAAGTCTATGAATGGCTGCTAATGGTCTCCAAGTAGCGTAACATACTGTCAATAATCAGGGCAGTTGGACCGGAGGATCCAGTCTATTCCGTGGAAACACAGCCCACAAAATTATGGAGGCACTACGAGCTTGCACATTGCCTTGTTGACAACTGGGATCCGTGGCTTCTTGGGGTCTCAGATACACTCGGACCCTAGTATCAGCTCTTACCAACTGAAATTGGGACTCATCGGACCAGGCCACGGTTTTCCAGTCGCCTAGAGTCCAATTGATATGGTCACGCGATTAGGAGCGGCGCTGCAGGCGATGTCGTTCTATATTACCAAAGATACTCGTAAATGTGGTTCGCTGCCATAGTCCATTAAAGCCAAACTTCACAGCACTGTCCTAGCGGATACGTTCGTCGTACGTCCTGCATTGATTTCTGCGGCTATTTCCCGCAGTGTTGCATGTCTGTCAGTACTGACGTCTCTAAGCAAACACCGCTGGTCTAGGTCGTTAAGTGAAGGCCGTCGGCCATCCTCTTGTCCGTGGTGAGAGATAATGCCTGAAACGTGGTATTCTCGGCACACTCTTGACACAATGGATATTGGAACAATGAATTCGCTAAGCATTTACCATGCGTCTAGCTCCAACCACCATTCCGTGTTCAAAGTCTGTTAATTTCCATTCTGCGGCCATAATCACGTCGGAAACTTTTCACATGAATCACCTAAGTAGGAACCACAGCTCTGCCAGTGGACTTCCCGTCTATACCTTTGCATGCGATGCTACCGCCATCTGTATATGTCAGGTCCCACGAAGTTTTGTCGTCTGTGTATCCGACTGCTCGGGAATACATTCAACCTTCTAACATTTCACGTGCTGACTAGTAGAGTGTTACCCTTTCGTCGATTGTTCAGTCCTCCGCCTGACGGTACCCTCCTAAGAGGACAATGGTATATAATTTGAAGTAAAATCAAACATAGAAGTTGCTTGTTACACTTTCTCTTGATCATTAGAATGAACAGAAGAAAACATATCAGAAATGCTTTGGCTTTCGTTGATTCACTTCCTCATACAGGGGGAATCAGAAGGAGAATCCTAGGCATATTAGATTTTTGGCAAACAGAATTTTACGAACTGGGACTGAACGTCAGCAGCTCTATAATATCTATCACTTCACTAAGAGTTTAGGTACTAGAAATCGATCGAACAAACCACTTAAAATATTTAGCGAGCTTGTTTTCTCAATCTGGTCTATCAATCAAGAAATAGCAAACAGAATTCAAGCAGCTTCCTAAATCTTCTATTCTGTTTCGTCATTTAGTGTTAGATTGAGCTTTCCCGTCTCTTTAGAAGACAGCACTTTTTAAAACGTATTTGGCCAAATTTTTGAAATGTTGGCATGTAAGTACCGAAATTGGTAACATGAATCAGTAGTCGCCTTGAGGGAGCGGAGATGCCGTTTCTTCAGTCTTGTCTTCAAAAAGCAAAGTAGGATGAAACAGAAAAATGACGGCATCTGAAAACGTATCTATTCAGAAAGGAGTCGGATGGATGCCATGGAACTCAACGTAGTGAGTGGTAGGGCCGTATGAAAAACAAAAATCATCTTTAAACAAAATTCGTTGGCAATAATTCGAAAGATTATATGATACTGAAGACCCGGCTGGATGATAGCGACATTTTAACGACCGCGACTAACACATTTAGAACGACACTTGCGAGATATGTACTACTATTTTAAATGTCGAAAGCCAAGAATATTAACGGGTCATAATTTCATTAAACGGTCCGCCGTACAACTTTGACCGGGTTAGGAGCGAACAGCAGACGAAGATGTGTGTGATGATGATGGTGACAAGAGGACGTATAGCAACTTTCCTTATCAGTGTCTGGGTTTCCATCGTTTTGGACCACGCTTTCTGGGTGCTGCTGTTTTCAGAAATCTTACTGTAAATGCTTGAAATACCACTGTACGATTAACTTTTACCGCCTAACCATGTAACAGCATGGAATAACTTTATAAATTTAGGTCTCAAAATCGCTCTTCAGTCAGAAAGTTCTTCGTAGAATCTTGACTCCAATTTCAAGCTTGTAAACTGCATAACTGTTCACTTAAAATTCTACAAATTTTTGTGAATGCTCCTTTCAGTCGGTAGCAGATTTACTTTGATAAGATGGAGAGAAGCTCTTCCTAAACTTGCAATCTTTGACGGACCGTAATTGACAGAACCAACAAACAGTACTGCAAAAGATGCACTAGGGGATTACAAGTGTCTTTGCAATCGACATACTAATTATGTTTTTTTATATACATTTCTCATTAGTACTAAAACAGACGCACCGGCTTCCAGCCCCTAATGCCTTGATAATTGGAGTTATTAATAACTGGATCCTTCTGTTCATAAAAGTTCCACGCACTGACATTGCACAAAGGCCTTGTGAAGAGTAGTTTGAAATGTTCCCTTTTCTCAGATGTGAAACTGTAATTCTACTCTGCGACTCGCTGATATATTAACGAGTACTTTCTACCCAATGCAGAAGTCAACAAAGAGGTCTCTTTTATCAAAGGGCAGAAACGCTGTGAAATGTTGTCCTTTCCGAGCCGTTTTACTCGTCATGAATGGGAGGTGAGACATCTATTCGGAGAAATTTTAATGTTTAGCTCGATGTGGAGACAAAAGTGTGAAAGTAAATGGACCCATCGTGTCTCTTGGCGTGTTAAAATTCCTGGAAATTCTCAATAAGAGCTTGCCAGTACGCTTGGAACAGTCTGTTTAAAGAGAGGGAAAATGAGAGGAAGAGGGAAATCAAAAGAGTCGGACGCATTTCTGAGAACACCTAGTTTTCCGTGCTAAACTACCGTCTAATGAAGGGGTTTAGAGTGCTTCGTAGGGTTCCCGTAATTTCCGTGCGACAGACAGGGACATTTCTCTTAAAGTGACTAAGAGTTGACGTAATTTGGGAAGTAGAAACCGGGACAAACAGGGACACATCTCTTAAGCTTCACAAAGTGGCAGATGAGAGCAAATTTCCCCTTTTAGTCGCGAGATTGCGAACCACTGCAGCGAACGCCTAACGGTAGGAGAGAGTTAGTTCACACGAGCAGACCCTCAGAGCAGACACACCACACAACAGCTGACATTCGGTGAGTGAGACACTATTTTCGAGGGGGAAGAAGTATTTGAAAAAGAGAAAGAGGAGGAGAGGAAAGTTGTCACAAAACTGTACAGCATTTAGCAGAATAAAAGATTTAATCCAAAGGTACATTGCACACTTATTGTTTTGCCCGTTAGCTGCACCCATAAGTACTGAAATTCATGATGCACAAGTTTAAATTTTTTTGGTGAACTGGTAGGCCTAACAAGAAGTCCTCAGCGGTGCGATCGACCTTTTGAAACCATCTATGCGGTTACGTAGGAGAAGATCCCATGTACCACAAATTGCAGTCATTCACCCTGCTGGGTCCTCGTTTACGAGTAATTGGCAAAAAAAGAATTTCAGAATTTTTTTTGACATTCAATAGCGTTAAGAAAGGTGGTTCAAATTATCTGGTTTTGTGGTGTAAACGGGAGGATAATAGGTGCACACGCAAGGGATTTTGGATTTGAATCTCGCCAGGTCCAGTCAACTTTTTTCTTTTTCAAAAAAATCTTTATCGAAATAACTTTGATCATCTTCTCTATTATATTGCTTGAATTACGTGTAGTTCTTTTATCCCCATTTCTCACATCCTTTTAATCATAATATCAACTTGTTCATTTGCTCTCATTTGGCTTCTTATTACTCTCTTACATAAAGATAATTAAATTCATATTCCCAAAAATCCCGATTGGAAACTTAATGATATAAAGAAAAATTAAACAAATAAAAATTTACATTTAAACCAATTAACGGAATAAAAGTAATGATCAAAGTCATTTCGATAAAGATTAAAAAAAAAAATTACAGCAACTGACCAGTTGATCCCACAACCTGAAGTATGTGAAGCTGTTATCCTATCGATTACACCACACAACCAGACTATTTAATATAGCTTTTTCAACGCTATTGGGTATCGCACAAATATCAAAAAAATTTTTTTTTCGTCTGTTACTGGCGAACGACGGGCCACCAGGTTGTATCCCTGCAGGGTATGATAACTGGGATCTTAACCTGCATCATCATTTTGAGAAGTACGAGTACACCGCCCCGTTGCGGGCTTCCCTTCGAACTGTATTTTTCCAGTTCTTTTCCAAAAACAGACGACACCTAACAAATCAGACAGAGAGAAATTTACAGATTCCAATGTGGCTGTCTACAAGAAGTTATTTCAAAAGTACGGAATCTAGTACTGGCACTATTCCGTTACTGTTAGAATTATCGCTCTTCCGTACTAGCACGTTCACATTATTGCGCCCGCGGACACCGCAGATGCTCAACATTGCAAGTAGCGATCATTCGGTTATAAATTTGTTCGCAGTGTGTAATGCGAGTAGCAGGCAATTCGCTTTAGAACTGCCAAACCAGCTGCAGAGCCGAAGCACTCTTGTGGAACGTTCTCATTTGACCCCGTGTATTGAGAATCGCTGCAGCTAACTACAGCCAGCCCGTATTCTCTCGCGCGAAAGACCCAAAGCTTCATTCAGCTGATTTAGTCAAATAAATAAATCACACTTAATACTAAGTATAATTAATGTCATTAAATCAAAGATAGAACATTATAATAACAATACTTGCGACGACATAATAAATTACCCAGCTACTTTTTTTAACAACTTTGCATTATTAGGCACAAATTAAATACTTAAATGTGTTGAAATGCAGAGGTTTGGCTGTACACAAGTAACACAATTTCATTTAAAATTCTCTGCTCTCCTCTACATTTGATATTTATCGAGTTTCTGAGCTTTAGAGGTAAGATCCTTCCACTGACTTAAAAAAAAAAAAAAAAAAAAAAACTGAGCTCTGCCCGAACATGTAGGCCCAACGGTACCGACCGGCCGTCGTGTCATCCTCAGCCCACAGGCGTCACTGGACGTGGATATGATAGGGCGTGTGGTCAGCGCACCGCTCTCCCGGCCGTATGTCAGTTTACGAGATCAGAATCGCTACTTCTCGATCAATTAGCTCCTTAGTTTGCCTCACAAGGGTTGAGTGCACTCCGCTTGCCAACAGCGCTCGGCATACCAGATGGTCACACGTCACAGCAGTTTATTTCGTAATTAAAAACACAATTTACTGTCGCTTCGACTGTTGATGTTTGTAATTTATGCTGTTCCTCAGTCGGCTCGACACTGATGAGAGAGAGCACTATTTCCAAGTTAATAATGTGTCCTGGAACACTAAACACGAATATACGCAGATTTAGTACTTGCAAATACTGCTCTATGCGTCTGCACTTTTCGGAGAAATTGATCCATTTCTCCTAACATGATTTAGTAGACAAGTTGTCACTATTCGTTCTGATGCAGTGACTTGTATGAAGATCCAAAACTGGTCAAAGAATGCACTGTCGCCTACTGATAATTCTTTAGGTTGCAGAAATATTACTAGCCTTGTCACTTCATTTGTAACCAGCTCCCTGTCCAGCAACAGTCATTAAAAAATATCGAAGTCTTCTACCATTTCTTTAAATAAACCGGACAAGTTTCTACATCTACATGGAAACTCTGCAAATCACACTTAACTGCCTTGCTGAGGGTTCATCGATCACCTTCACAATTCTCTATCATTCCAAATTCGTAAAGGGCGCCGAAAGAACGAACACTTATATCTTTCCGTGCGAACTTTGATTTCCCTTATTTTATCATGGTGATCGTTTCTCCCATCGTAGGTCGGCGTCATCAAAATGCTTTCGCATTCGGAGGAGTAAGTTGGTGACTGGAATTTCAAATGGTTCAAATGGCTCTGAGAACTATCCGACTTAACTTCTGAGGTCATCAGTCCCCTAGAACTTAGAGCTAATTAAACCTAACTAACCTAAGGAAATCACACACATCCATGCCCGAGGCAGGAGTCGAACCTGCGACCGTAGCGGTCACGCGTTCCAGACTGAAGCGCTTAGAACCGCACGGCCACACCGGCCGGCGGACTGGAATTTCGTGAGAAGATTCCTCCGCAACGAAAAACGCTTTTGTTTTAATGGTGTTCATCCCAAATTTTGTATCATTTCAGTGACACTCTCCCCCCTATTTAGCTAATAATACTAAACGTGCTGCCCTTCTTTGAACTTTTTCGATATACTTCGTCAATCCTATCTGGTAAGGATCCCACATCGCGCAGCAGTATTCTAAAAGAGGACGGACAAGCGTAGTGTAGGCAGTCTGCTTGGTAAGTCTGTTACATTTTATAAGTTTCCTGCCAATAAAACGCAGTCTTTGGTTAGCCTTCCCCACAACATTTTCTATATGTTCCTTCTAATTTAAGTTGTTCGCAATAGTAATACATAAGTATTTACTTGAATTTACGACCTTTAGATTTGACTGGTTTATTGTGTAACCGAAGATTAATTGATTCCTTTTAGCATTCATGTGGATGACCTGACACTTTTCGTTATTTGGGGTCAATCGCCAATTTCCACACCATACGTATATCTCTTCTAAATCGCTTTGCAATTTGTTTTAAAATTCTGATGACTTTATTATCAATAAACGACAGCGTCATCTCCAAACAACCTAAGACGGCTGCTCAGATTGTCTCCCAAATCGTTTATATAGATAAGAAACAGCAAAGGGCCTATAGCACTACCTTGGGGAACGCCAGAAGTCACTTCAGTTTTACTCGATGACTTTCCGTCAGTTACTAAGAACTGTTACCTCTCTGACAGGAAATCACGAATCCAGACACGTAACTGAGACGATATTCCATACGCACGCAATGTCACTACAAGCCGCTTGTATGGTACAGTGTCAAAAGGCCTCCCGAAATCCAGAAATACGCCATCAATTTGAAATCCCTTCTCAATAGCACTCAACACTTCGTGTGAGTAAAGAGCTATTTGTGTTTCACAAGAACGATGTTTTTTGAATCCGTGTTGACTATGTGTCAATAGACAGTTCCCTTCGAACTAATTCATGATATTCGAACATAAATATGTTCCAGAATTGTGCTGCGTATCGACGTTAATTATTTCAGCCTATAATTTAGTGGATGACTCCTACTACGTTTCTTGAATGTTGGTGTGACCTGTGCAACTTTTCGTCTTTGCATACGAATCTTTCGTTGAGCGAACGTTTGTTTCCTAAAACTTTTCGATTTCAGGATGGAATTTCAGAATTTCTCTCGCTGATGCAACCTCTATTTTGTGTCACGGTACATGTCACTTTGCGTGGTACAAATTTTTCCTCTTTACGCCATACTAACATTCCCACAACGCCTTCCAAAATCGCAGATACTTCTGTAATCTTGCTACCTGCTGAAACACCCATGGATACTCTGCAAACCTTATGAGGTTTTGTGTGAACTACCAAATCCGCGAAACAGTTAATTATTATGAATATATGACCGTGTGCTTAATGGATGAAAGGCCGTCGGTTTTTCTGCTGTGGTTTCGGGTTTTTTTCAACAGACTGCGCATGTTCTGAGACGGAATACTTGATGATTGAAAGTTTTTCTATTATTAAAGACCACAAAGGTTGCGATATACAAACTGATATGTATTTTCTATTAACACACAAATTCTGAGGCAGTTGGTACCTTCGCCTTACACGTTTAGTTACGGTTATAAGTGTTATTGGTTGCTGATTTTAAGTACTTCGTCACACGCAATGATGATGGTTAACAAACAATCCTCACTGCAATCCATGGTTGCTGCTGGCCGACGCGGTTGACGCGAAACACGTTTTATATCACTCGCGAATAGGAATTGCTGAGTGTAAACCCCTCGACGATAAGGGGACGCGCTGATTTGTCACACTCCGGTGAATTTACAATTTACTCCTCACTCGGCACACCCGCCATTGACACCGTACTCAGCTCGAGCGCTATTCTTGTCCGTCTTCCCAGTACTGCTTTCACCCGACACTAACCTCACTGCCTCCTGCAGCCCTCGACAATCGACTCCTGTCTGCTATCGACCTGGGTGTCGGATACTAATATCTATGTTCGTGGGATCACGAATCCCTTACACTGCGTTCTCAAATTTAGTTGTCTCTGAAATACACTCATCTCACTGTGCAGAAACCGTAAATATGTCTCATTCAGCGTATTCAAAAACAGCTGTCACAAATTAAGGTGCGTTTAGTAATGAAACGAAGAATAGCCTACGATCATCATGCACTTTTAGTACTCGCTCCATTGCAACAAAAATAACAGTTTTTGTTTGTCTGTAACAGCAGTGTATGATACTCTATGTGAACAAACACAAAAAATTCTTTTAGGCCTATAGACGCTCCATTCGACTTCGTGAGTGGATAAGTGTAATTACAAATGTTTTCAAGTCAACACTCAGCACGTCAGCGGCTGACTTTGCAGTATTATGCAATGTGTGTGTGTGTGTGTGTGTGTGTGTGTGTGTGTGTGTGTGTGTGTGTGTGTGTGTGTGATTCCGGAATGGAACTCTTACAAGATATTTGTTTACTTCATGTTTACTTCACTTTTCAGTTTCACAAAACATCCTTTGTCCCACCTCGTTGTACTCTTCGAAAATTAGTGTGCTACGGCAAAACGGTACGCTCTTTTATCAATTTCGTTTTCTATTGTGACAGTGACACGAAATGTACTTATTACAGAGAGAGTTTCATGTGGCAGAGAAATTTATTTAAGTAATTTCACTCGAAAGCCATTTTTCGTTATAAAATACTGAATAATTAAAGGAAATATTATCTCGGCCACATGATTCCCAGCGTCTGTAGCTACATCAGAATGACGGACATTTGAAATATCATAATACATTTGTTTGACAGTGTTGGGTGCTAACACTGATTTCACAGTTGCTGCTGATTTTGTTCCGCGCCTGGAGCTTAGCCTAGAAACACAATCGACTAATTTAAAAGACATAATGTTTAAGGCAATTGTAGCACATCGTTAATTCCGCTGCTGTTACTAATTTGCCCTGTTTAAATGAATTTTGAAACAAAATAACTGGACATTTTTTAAGCTCTTCGATTTTTGCTTTACGCTAGGTTAAATGATCCTTAATATCCCCCATGTGCACCCATACCTCTTATAAATTACACATTCTCGTTCGTAGTCACTTCTTCCTCGTTTTAAGAAGAATCGTTCTTCTGAATACTTTTCTTGGAATGAACACTGTCTCTTTGGCATTTTCAGTTCACGTCAAACAGCCGAACACCTGAACATCAAATTACCCGCTACACGAGTCATAGAAATAGACAACCATGTTGCTGTAAAATTAATCTGAGATATGGGATAATAATACAAACTCTGCAGCGTTACCGTGCAGTAATACTCTTTAAGAGACTCAGTCAGCTGCGATAACAGAAGCTGTCGTTTCTTAGGTAAACAGCTCAAGTTCAAATGTACGTTCAAGTAAGAACTTGGAGAAATGATAGATAATATTAAGAATATTACTCTGAAATCCGAAATCAGGGAGAAACTGCGGTCTGTCCTAAAAGTACTTTTCGGGACACTGATTTCTTTAATCTGAAACCGGGACTGTCCATGAAAACCGGGATATCTCGCAATCCTAGCTTCGTATCGTCGATATTAAGTAATTATTAGCGAAGAATTACTTTCGAATCCAACAACGTAGCGTAAGTTGGAAGGGTCCGATCAGATGTTATAGCTCACACACTCTGGCATTTTTTTTTTTTTTTTAGCACTGAAAACAAGCACATATCTGTCTGTGGGTGAAGCTATTTACACGCCCGACTTGCCCGGAAGTGACGTCAAAATGATGCATCCGTGTCCAGCAGCACATTTCGAGTAAGCCAACCGTGACACTGATACCATCTTCTCCCGTGTGGTACAGGACACACAGAACACAAAAATATACTGGACCCTTGGAAATCCAGAATCAATAGCTAAATATTTCACTCGCAACAATTTAAGTTGTACACTTGGGTTCCTGCTTACTCATATCCTCGAAAATCACATCATATTCAGAAATAAACGGCCAAGCATTAGTGACGAAGAATAACATGAATTTATATTGGTTCACATTTCACTTGCTGCAATTGAAGCAGTACTCTTAGGTTCCTGCTTAATTACAACCTCCGAAATATTGACATTCGCTGAAAAATCGGCCATGTATTTGGGACAAGCAAAAATACGAAAGTCATTGTTGCTCGTTTCACTTGTAGCAGTTTCATACTTTGATTCCTAATTACTCGGAAGTCACAAAATTAAAGAAACTCATATCTGAGACATCCTGCTCGTGTACGTAACGATATTGTAGAATATACTTGAATTACATTCATAGCGAAGTCACAGAAATGTTTAAAACACTAAGATAAAAATGTTAACATGTAGCAGAACGCGAACCAACTTCCTTCTGCTTCACAATCCACGTGCTTCACTACTACCCTGAGCTGCAAACATGCAACTTTCACCTTCATTTTTGTTCATCTTAGTATTGCTGAAGGTTTTACTGCCGTTATGTCATTAACTGGCATTTAATTGCTCAAATCGCACCAAGTGTAATGTGTTTGTGATAAATCTTCTCTCCGGCGTTGCCTTAAAGTGACATACTGGAAATCATAACACGAAAGCAGGGAAATACGACAAAATCGATATTGCATCCGTCGCATCAAGTGACACTTCATTTTACATCACCTTTAAGCTGTGCGTCTTTGTTAGCTTATCCCGTCTGATAATGTACACTCACGTGATGTCGTGGGGCTTGTCAGAGATAACTAGCGGAGGCTACAGAGAACATAACTCACAGTACTGCGTGCTGCGAAGAGGAGGCCTATTCTCGTCAAGGGTTTTGGGGAGTTCTGCGTCAACCTCTTTGGCAGGCAGCCTTTCCCGGCACCATGGAGACTCGGTACATCAGAGAATCCGTTAACGGCAGACTTAGACCACTTCCGTTTAGGACCAGAGATTTTTATATCATACTGGTACTATCTTTGATTCAATGCGGCAGGTGCCATATTCCTTTTGCCATATTAACTGTTTTGTGTTAGAACTTCAAGTTCCCGTTTCAAGGCAACGTCGCATTGAAAATTTATCCAAACACGTCACCATCATCACTAAATGTCAGTTAATAACGCATCAAAATATAAACCCTCCAAGACATACTGTTATAACCAATGCAGGATATGGCAGTTCTACGACTGAAGCCTAGAACAATGGATAATGTCGAGGATTACAGTCGAACGATGTACGTTTGTGTCATGCTATACGCAAATATTTTTATCCTTGCTAGCCATAAAACTTCCTGATATACTAAAAATGTGTACCGCAGTGAGACTCAAACGTAGGTCCTTTGCCTTTCGTGGGCAAATGCTCTGCCAATTGAGCTACCCAAGCGCGACTCACGTCCCATCCTCACAGCTTTACCTTCGCCAGTACCTGGTCTCCTACCTTCCAGACTTTACGCAAGTTCTCCTGCGGAACTTACGGTACTAGCACACCTGGAAGAAAGGATACTGCTGATACATTTCTTGGACAGGTCGTGAGTCATACTTGGGTAGCTCACTTGGTAGACCACTTGACAACGCGATACAAAGGTTCTGACTTCGAGTTTCAGTCTGGCATACAGTTCCAATCTGACAGAAAGTTTCGTATCAGTACACACTCTGCTGCTGAATGGGAATTTCATTTTGGAAACATCTTCCAGGCTGTGGCTCAGCCAAGTCCCCCCCGCAGTACTCTTTCTTGCAGAAGTGCTAGTCTTGCAAGTACCGCAGGAGAGCTTCTGTGAAGTTTGGAAGGTAGGAGACGAGGTACTGGGAGAAGTAAAGTTGTGAGGGCGGGTTGTGAGACATACCAGTGTCGCCCAGTTGGTACAGCATACGTCTGCACGAGGTAAAGGTCCTGAGTTCGAGTCTCGATCAGGAAGGCTGTTTCATGTCAGCGTACACTCCGCTGCAGCGTGAAAATTTCACTCTAGAAACATTGTTAACACGTTTGGGGACTTTCGTATGAATCTAAAAAAAGTATATTCTGCAGTATTCAATATTTTTTCCATTTCCCTCAGGTTATAGAACGAAAGATAAAATAAATATTTGGCTGTTTATTTCTGAATATGTGGCGATTTCCGAGTGTGTGGTTAGGCAGGAGCCTAAGAGGACAACTTTAATTTCTGAATGTAAAAAGATGACCAATAACGTGCATATTTTTCCTTGTCACAAACATTTGGATGTTTATATCCTAGCGTACGCGAAGAGCATGTAGAGACAGGTACTTCACATGTAACAACCAATGGGTGTTCCAGTTGGTGGCTATGGTGTTGTGTCGGGGTTGCAGCTCACTATACGGGCAAGGCTGTGGCTTGTTGCGAGCCTTGACCACACATTTAATTCGCGGTTTGGTTGGGATTCTCATTTTACATACATATATATCTTGCAATGTTCATTCAAAGTGATTTCACGAACCGCTTGTTTTATGACTCTTATGGGAACTTTGAGATTCTGGTGTGAACTATTTGAGCCACCTTGACATGTGAGTCCTGAGACCCAGATATAACTTCTGCATCATCAAGTGGAAGTGGTTTTAGAAATCTCCTTTTCTTCCACAAAACCCATTAGAAAATTGTGTAATTTTTGTTATAGCTCTTACTGAATAGTTAAGTGGTTTGTTAATTTGTGTGCAAGTGGACTATACAGACCATGTGGGAGTACAAATTTGTTATATTCCCAAACACAGTAGTATACATTTCCTTAGATTTCTCGGATCTCATGTAGTTTTTCTGTAGCCTCCCATACTGCCACGTGGTGTTCATTCATACTGATAATTGGTGCTCTCATGGCACCCAACACCATTTCCAGGGAAGTCTGTTCAAGAACCGAAGCACATACACAGTTTTAAGTGCAAATACCAGCTGTCTTACGTAAGATTTTTCAGCAATCAGGTAAGAATGCAGCAATGCAGCTTGGGGGGAGTAGCTTATTCATTTTTAGATTTACTAGAGCTGATTCTACGACATGGAAATCAAATTTGGTCACAAGGAATCGATGCTCTAAGGAAGATAAGGTACACACTCGGTCATTCTTTAAGTGCTACATATGCATAATATTCAGAGCTAGTTGGAAATGCTGTGCAGAAAACAAACCCGTGGCACGTACGAATATCCTATTACGTTTTTGGTTGGTATTTTACTGAGATCTGCGTTATTCAGGGTTACATATCTGAAAATTTGATAAAATATATGATGATACGTATTCAATATTTATTTGAACTTGGATTCAGGGTTATTTACGAAGATAAAGTAGACTTTCCACCTTACAAACTGAACGGTATTAGTTGCCCAACATACACACTTTTGCTTCACCCCAATTCCTAGAAATCCTGAAGATAGACGTTGACTGTGGATATTGTATCGCAGACACAGTCCCTTTGACTGTTCAGAGGTGTCACTCAGCCCGCCAAAATATGTAAACAACCACGCATGAGCAGCGCCTATTAGACGGAGGGGGTCCGACAGCAGATCAGTTCCAGTCATTCCACCAATAAGAAGGTACACGGTTCGATCCCGTCCGCATTGTTACTTTTTGCCAGGAAGGGCTCACAAAACTGGAAGTGTCCAGGCGTCTCGGAGTGAACCAAAGCGATGATGTTCGGATATGGAGGAGATATTGTATCGCAGACACAGTCCCTTTGACTGTTCAGAGGTGTCACTCAGCCCGCCAAAATATGTAAACAACCACGCATGAGCAGCGCCTATTAGACGGAGGGGGTCCGACAGCAGATCAGTTCCAGTCATTCCACCAATAAGAAGGTACACGGTTCGATCCCGTCCGCATTGTTACTTTTTGCCAGGAAGGGCTCACAAAACTGGAAGTGTCCAGGCGTCTCGGAGTGAACCAAAGCGATGATGTTCGGATATGGAGGAGATACAGAGCGATAGGAACTGTCGATGACGTACCTCGGTCAGGCCGCTCAAGGGCTACTACTGCAGTGGATGACCGCTACCTACGGACTATGGCTCGGAGCAACCCTGACAGCAACGCCACCATGTTAAATAATGCTTTTCGTGTGGCCACAGGATGTCGTGTTATGACTCAAACTGTGCGCAATAGGTTGCATGATGCGCAACTTCACTCCCGACGTCCATGGAGAGCTCCATCTTTGCAACCACGACACCATACAGCGCGGTAAAGACGAGCCCAACAATATGCCGCATGGACCGCTCAGGACTGGCATCACGTTCTCTTCATCGATGAGTGTCGCATATGACTTCAACCAGAAAATCGCCGGAGACGTATATGAAATATACCCGGTCAGCCTGAACGCCTTATACACTGTCCAGCGAGTGCAGCAGGGTGGAGGTTCCCAGCTGTTTTGGGGTGGCATTATGTGAGGCCGACGTACGCCGCTGGTGGTCATGGAAGGCGCCGTAACGGCCTTGCGATACGTGAATTCCATCTTCCGCCCGACAGTGCAATCATATCGGCAGCATATAAGCGAGGCACTCATCTTCCTGGACGACAATTTGTGCGCGTCTTGTGAATGACTTCCTTCAGAATAACGACATCTCTCAACTGAAGTGGACAGCATGCTCCCCAAACATAAACCCTATCGAACATGCCTGGAATTGATTGAAAAGGGCTGTTCATGGGCAACGTGACCCACTAACAACTCTGAGGGATCTACGCTGATTCACCGTTGAGAAGTGGGACAATCTGAACCAACAGTGCCTCGATGAACTTGTGGATAGTATGCCACGACGAATACAGGCATACATCAATGCTAGAGGACGTGCTACTGGGTATTAGAGGTACCGGTGTGTACAGCAGTCTGGACCACTACCTCTGAATGTCTCGCTGTATGTTGGTTACAACATGCAAATGTCATGATGATCTCTCCACTGTCAAGATATTCCCGACTTGGCCTCCATTCGGATCTCTGGGAGGGGACTCCAGTGGGGAGGGGGGAGGTGACTATGACAAAAAGACGGAATAATCAACGAAAGGATAACGTTCTAAAAATGTCGGCGTGGTATATAAGAAGTATTAAAATGGTACAGAAGTTAGAAAATCTGAAAATGGAATTGGTAGGCTGAATCTAGATACAGTGGTTGTCACTGAATTGAAATGGAATGAAGATAAGAGTTTCTAGTCAATGTGTATAGAAAATATCAACATCATCGGAAAATGGTATGACGGGAGTAGGATTCGTTGTGAAAAGGATGTTAGGGCGGAGAGTAAGCCACCGTGAAGAGTTCAGCTACACATGCCGATGTCTGAAGCAGTAGATGGAGAGACGGAGGAAGTATATGAAGATACTGAACCAGTACGTCAAGTGAGATGACAATCTAACAGGCATGGGGGACTGGAATGTAGTTGTTAGGGAACGAGTAGGAGAAAAGATAACAGGAGAATATGGGCTTGGGACAAGCAGTGAGAGAGGAAAAAGTCTAATAGAGTTCTGTGATAAATTACAGCTAGTAATGGCGATTACTCTGTTGAAAAATCGGAAGAGGAGGATAAATACTTGAAAAATGCCGTGTGATACGGGAAGATTTCAGTTAGATTACATCATGGTCAGATAGAGTTTCTGAAACAAGATACACGGCTGTAAGGCGTACCGAGGAGAAGATATAGACACAGAGCACAATGTAGCAGTGATGGACAGTAGGCTGAAGTTTAAAAGATTAGTCAGGAAGAATCAATACGCAAAGAAGTGGGATATGGAAATACTAAGGAATGAAGAGATACGCTTTAAGTTTTTTAAGGTTGTGGACACTGCAATAAGGAATAGCTCAGTAAGCATTACAGTAAAAGACAAATGGACATCTCAACAAAGAGAAATCATAAAAGTTGAAAAAAAACATCGATACAAAGAACGTAACTGGAAGAAATCATGAATAACAAAAGAATTAGAAAAATGTCCAGGGAAATTCAGGAATACTGAAACACAAGTCTCTGAGGAATGAAATAAAAGGGAAATGCAGTGAATCCAAGGCAATATGGCTGCAGGAAAAATGTGAAGAATTAGAATGACTGACTCAGCGTATAGGAAAGTAAAAAGAAGCAAGGGTGGTAACATTCACTGTGCAACGGAAATTTCCATTCTTAAATGCGGAGGAGAGAACGGATATGTGGACATAGTACACTGGAGGCCTCTGTGTGGGGGAGGATTTGCCTGCTGACGTGGTAGAAGTAGAAATAGTAGTCGATAGGGAAAACAGAGGAGATGCAGTATTAGAATCAGAGTTTAAAGGTGCTTTGGAAGGCTTAAGATCATATAAGGTAGAAGGGATGGATAAAATTCCATCGCAGTTTTTAAAATCCTTTGGGGAAGTGGCAACAAAACGAATATTCGTATTGGTGTGTAGAATATATGAGACTGGTGATACACCATCAGACATTCAGAGAAACATCGTCCACGCAATTCCGAAGATTGCAAGCGGTCGACAAGTGCGAGAACTATCGCACAATCAGTCTAACAGCTCACGCATCCAACTTACTGAGATGAATCATATACAGAAGAGTGGAAAAGAAAATCAGTTAAATGGCGATCATTTTTTTATGGAGGTTAAAGGCACCAGAGAGGCAGTACAGGTGTTGTGGTTGATAACGGAAGCAAGACTGAAGAAAAATAAAGACACGTTCATTGGATTTGCCAACTTGGAAAAAACGTTCGACAATGTAAAATTGTGCAAGATGTTCGAAATTCCAAGAAAAATGTGGGTAAAATATAGGGAAGGACGGGTAATATGCATGTACAAGAACCAAGAGTGAACAATAAGACTAAAAGACCAAGAAAGAAGCGCTCGGATGAAAAAGGGTGTAAGACAGAGATGTAATCTTTCGTGCCTATTGTTCAATGTATTGATCGAAGAAGCAATGATGACAACAAAAGTTGGGTTCAACAGTGTGATTATAATTCAAGGTGAATGGATATCAACCATAAGTTGTCATTGACAGTTGGGAAGAATACGGAATATGGATTGAGAGTAATCCAAAGAAAGACGAGAGTCATAACAGAAATGAGAGGAGGTAGAATCACAACATAAGAATTGGGGACACGAAGTAGACGAAGTGAAGGGATTCTGCAAAAAAGACCTCATGATGGACGTAGCTAGGAGATCATAAGTAGACTACTGGTGAAAAGGCCGTATCAAACATGGACTTTAATTCGAGGATTAAATTTCTAAGAATGTACGTTTGGAGCACAGAATATTATGGTAGTGAAACACGGACTGTTGGAGAACAGGAACTGAGGAGATTCGAAGCCTTTAAATG
This sequence comes from Schistocerca piceifrons, assembly GCF_021461385.2. Lineage (NCBI taxonomy): Eukaryota > Metazoa > Arthropoda > Insecta > Orthoptera > Acrididae > Schistocerca > Schistocerca piceifrons. The sequence continues at coordinate 1,130,148,434 of NC_060138.1, forward strand.
CGGTACTGCAGAAGAATGTTTAAAGTTAGGTGGACTGATAAGGTACGGAATGAGGAGGTTCTCCCCAGAATCGGCGAGAAAAGGACTATATAGAAAACATTGACAGAAAGAAGGGACGGGATGATAGGACATCTATTAAGAGATCAAAGAATAACTTCCTTGGTACTAGAGGGAGTTGTAGAGGCCGAGAACTATATTACTCATACGATCCAGATACAAGATACTAAGGTCTTCTCAAAATACTCTCAGTTATTCACAATTACTGGCAGCCATATGTCACGTAGATCACACACACACATCATGCTGAAGGCACTCAAGTACGAGTAATGAGATATGTGCATCTGGCCTAATTTTACGTAAAACGTAATGGCCACAGTACCAAAAATGCATGCCGAAAGTCGCCAAGTGATGATCGAAGGGATCGCTGTGATAAGAAGAAATCTACGGTTACCAGTCACTAAATGCTGGCACCTATTTCGACTGGATCAGAGGTGGGATTCTCTCTACACATCGGTCGTAGGGCCTGGAGACTGTGTAATGTAACGCTGAAACTGGTTGCACAAATAAAAGAGAACTGGAAATTTAGGTGGCTCCTCGAATTTTTATTTGATATTTTATAGTGAACAGCCGAGGTCCCGCAACAATCACATATAAAGATGGACTTACAGGGAAAACCAAATGGGACCTGCTATGAAAAGAAATGGCACTGCAGACCATCACTCGGGCGAAAATCATATTGGACTCCCACCATTGGCCAGGCCGTCTCCAGACATGTATTCGACGTCGAATCACATGAACTGGAGTAGAATTGTCTTCGGAGGTGAGTGCGGAATTGAACTGAGGCCCGCTGAACAGTGAATATGTGTCTGGAAAGCCCCCTTCCAGACAGCAATGGGACGACGGTCGCCTGTCATATGGCCCAACAACCAGGAGTGATATTCTTGGACACCATTTCTTTTTACAGCACGACACGTTTGGTTGTCATCCCCGGCATCCTTGCAGCACAGCTTTACCTCGATGATATTCTACGCCCCGTTTTGTTTCCCTTGGTGGCAGGTATCCTGGGTTTGCATTTCAGCTAAATAATGCCTGGCCGCACACGGCGAGAATTTCTGGTGCCTGTCTTCGTGCTTGAAAAACATTACCTTGGCTACAAGGGTTGCCACATATCACCCCAACTGATAAAGTTTGGAGTATTATTGGCTTGACGATCTAAGACGCCACGTGGACAGAAATTGGCACTATACTCCTCAGGACACCCAAGAACAGTATCAGTCAATGCCAAGCCGAATAACTGCTTGCATAAGGGCCACAGATGGACTAACGCGTTATTGACTTGCTCAATTTGTGAATCTCTTTCTCTTGAATAAATTTTCTGAATTTGTGGTCGTCTGTGTCTTCAAAAGAGGTTATAACAGGAACATCAACAAAAGTAATACAAGGGAAACAAAATATTCGGAGGATGCTGAGGGAAACAAATTAGGATATGCGACACTTAATGTGGGAGATGTGTTTAGCTTCCTAGGCAGCAAAACAATTGACGATGACCAAACAGGGTACAAACTGCTGAGTGGCAAGGCAATAGCAAGAAAAGGATTTCAGAAAGAGAGAATTTCGTTGACGTCGATTATAAAATTAAGTTTTACGAAGTTTTTCCTTGGTGTCTGTATGCAGTGTAGCTTACCATGTAGGTGAATTACGGACGACAAGTAGTTCAGACAAGAAGAGAACGGAAGCTTTTGATACATGGTGCTACAGAAGAATGTTGACGATTAGATGAGTAGATCGAATAACACATGAGGAGAACAGAATTAGGGAGAAAAATTTATGGCAGAACTTGACTAAAAGTTGGTATGCGATTATATGACACGTCATGAGGTATCCGTCATCGCCATAGTGGCGTATCACCCGGGTTGATGGTATGGGGTGCCACTGGTTACACGTCTCGGTCACCTCTTGTTCGCATTGACGGTACTTTGAACAGTGGACGTTACATTTCAGATGTGTTACGACCCGTGGCTCTACCCTTCATTCGATCCCTGCGATACCCTACATTTCAGCAGGATAATGCACGATCGCATGTTGCAGGTCCTGTAGGGGCCTTTCTGGATACAGAAAATGTTCGACTGCTGTCCTGGCCAGCACATTCTCCAGATCTCTCACCTATTGAAAACGTCTGGTCAATGGTGGCCGAGCAACTGGCTCGTTACAATACGCCAGTCACTACTCTTGATGAACTGTGGTATCGTCTTGAAGCTGCATGGGCAGCTGTAGCTGTCCATGCCATCCAAGCTGTGTTTGACTCAATGCCCAGGCGTATCAAGGCCGTTATTACGGCCGGAGGTGGTTGTTCTGGGTACTGATTTCTCAGGATCTGTGCACCCAAATTACCTGAAAATGTAATCACATGTCAGTGCTAGTATTATATATTTGTCCAATGAATACCCGTTTATCATCTGCATTTCTTCTTGGTGTAGCAATTTTAATGGTCAGTTATGTATTAGTCGTGGCTTCGTTTGCGCGGTACAGATTAGCGTGGAGGGGTACATCAGACAAGTGTTCGGAGTGAAGACGGCGGCGTATTTACGATGCCTGGGCGCTGTGAGAACTCGAGAGAAACGGCGTGAGTGCGCTGCGGCCCAGGTGTGATGGAGACAGAGGGGAGCGGCTGTCGTCATTTGCGGCGCCCCTCAGCCCAGCTACCCTCCCTGGGGCCACATGTGCGCGTGGGTCCCGTTTGCATGCTAATGCCGCGGTCGGCAGGATGGCTTCCGCGAACGAGCCGAGGCGTCGCTGGGAGCATCTCCGCCGATATCCAGCGCCACAGCCGCCGCAGCCGCCACCTCCACCTACCACCACCGACCACCCACACCTGCCAGCTGCTACCTGCGCAGTTACGACGCATGGCCAGGGAGCGGCCAGAATCACTGAGCAGCCGGGCAAACTCGGCGCGCAGAATGGCTCCATTCTCAGCCGACCCACCACCGCGCGTGCCCACTCAGCAGACGCACATTGCCTTTGGCCCACTTCACTGGGCCAGTGTAGGTTTGGACAGCCAGGAGCTGTGAAGGCAGATCGTGCCTGAATGATTACCTAAATGTAATTGATCAGAAAATAGAAAGAGTTACAGCGATTACCTTCCAGGCTAACACCATTCCATTCGTGGCAGAAATCGACATAGAAAAAAAAGCTGAAAGTTTTAATTGCAAATAAAAGAGTCAGAGTCAAATAAAACAGTAAAACCGTTCGCTCGACGAATTATCCGTACCCAAAGACTTGAAAGTTGTACAGGTCACACCGATATTCGAGAAAATTAGTATGAGTAATCCATTAAATTACAGGCCCATGTATTTAACGTCGATATGTAGCATGATTTTAGAACATACATTGTGTTCGAACATTATGAATTACCTCGAAGAAAACGGTCTACTGACACACAGTCAACATTTGTTTACAAATCATCGTTCTTGTGAAGTACAAGTAGCTCTTTTTTCACATGAAGTGTTGAGCGCTATTGACAAGGGATTTCAGATCGATTCCGTATTTCTGGATTTCTGGAAGACTTTTGACACTGTACAACACAAGCGGCTCGTATTGAAATTGCGTGCTTATGGAATATCGTCTCAGTTATGTGGCTGTATTTGTGATTTCCTGTCAGAGAGGTCACAGTTCGTAGTAACTGACGGAAAGTCATCGAGTAAAACAGAAGTGATTTCTCTTAGTCCCCAAGGTAGTGTTATAGGCCCTTTGCTGTTCCCTATCTATATAAACGATTTGGGAGACAATCTGAGCAGCCGTCTTCGGTTGTTTGCAGATGACGCTATCGTTTATCGACTAATAAAGTCATCAGAAGATCAAAACAAACTGCAAAACGATTTAGAAAAAAATATCTGAATGGTGCGTAAAGTGGCAGTTGACCCTGAATAACGAAAAGTGTGAGGTCATCCACATGTGTGCTAAAAGGAACTCGTTAAACTTCGGTTACACGATAAATCAGTCTAATCTAAAACCCGCTAATTCAACTAAATACCTAGGAATTACAATTACGAACAACTTAAATTGGAAAGAACACATAGAAAATGCTAACTAAAGACTACGTTTTATTGGCAGAACACTTAGAAAATGTAACAGATCTACTAAGGAGACTGCCTACACTACGCTTGTCCGTCCTCTTCTAGAATAGTGCTGCGCCGTGTGGGATCCTTACAAGATACGACTGACCTAGCAAATCGAAAAACTTCAAAGAAAGACAGCACGTTTTGTATAAGCGCGAAATATGGGAGAGCGTGTCACAGAAATGATACAGGATTTGGGCTGGAAATCATTAAAAGAAAGCCGTTTTTCGTTGCGACGTTATCTTCTCACGAAATTCGAATCACCAACTTTCTCCTCCATATGCGAAAATATTTTGTTGACACCGACCTACTTAGGGAGGAACGATCATCACGATAAAATAAGGCAAATCAGAGTTCATACGGAAAGAAGATGCCAGAAACGTTTCAAGATTTGTCTGCTATTTCATAGCTGAAAGTTAATTCAAAATGGCCAAAGTCAGGATTAAACTATATTTCCTGATGTCATTTATGGTTTATTTAATATGCTGATTAGATCTATCTATTAACTTTTAGCATCAAATTGCAAAATATTAAAACTTTCTCTAGAGCCCAGTGCACCCTATGTGAAACTTATACTGCCGTACATCTGTCAGATACCATTTGCGTTCATAATATATGGAAATGTAGATTTCCTCTAATAAATGATCTGTGTTTTCCTGCCGTACATTGAATGGCAATCGTTATCATACGTCAAACGGTTCCGGTTTTATTCAGGTACCACTTCAGCAATTACTTATAAGTTAATAATATGTAAGAATGATACAGGAGAGCTGCATCGTTGAGAACGGTACAACTTCTACGAAACTGCCTCATCACGACGATATTACCGTCCGTTTGAGGCGTGAAGCCTTATATTGCTCCTGTTTAGAGCCTGTGTATCGGGAGAATGACTCATGCGTGCACAGTGGCAGATGGTCTGAAGCACGTTCAGTCGAGTACGTAGTTCTAATTTTCATCTGCTAGGGGACAGAAGCGGACAGAGAGACTCAAGAAACCGGTCAACAGAATGTTTTTGTGAATTGTTCTGTTTATCTTTTGAACGCTTTGTTTTGTTTATTTATGTTTGTACAGTTTTGTATACGGTTTTAGTAGTGTGAGGTATGCGCGAATGTGATCTCCCGTTACGTAGATTATTAGTCTACAGATAAACGCTGTGCGAACTAGCGTGGGAAATTTTAAGACACTGTGAATACAGACGATGGGGAATTTTGTATCATTATATATTACGTAATTTCCCTAAGTCACTACAGGCAAATGACCTCGCTATTTGCTCTCTTCCCCCAAAACAACCCAATATTACGTAAGTTTATGGTAAAAGGAAAGCTAATTCGAATGCAAATGAAAATAGTTAATAACCTAAAGTATAAAAAAAATATCAGAATTTTAAATATTTATTTCGCGAAAAAATACAGTTCGAATGTGTGTTATTTGTTGATTAATTAGTCATGTGAAGAGTGGACTAACGCGGGAAAATAATGTTTTTCTATTGGCCTTAAAGAAAATTGACTAATCAGAACGGAGTATTCTTTGCGCGTCTTTTTGTCTTGGAGGTAGAGAATTCTTACAACAGTCTAAAGTAGTCGGAGCCCAGCATTTCAATGGTACGTACGTGTGTCGTGTGAGCCAATTTTAGTTGTGCTACATCCAACAACAGTGCTTTTAAGTGAAGGCATATTTATTCCGGAGTGGTTTTATTTTTTTTTAATTTTAATTTTGTTTTTTTTCTTTTTTTAATAGAAAGTATGGACTTTCAAAGTAATTCTGTGTACGAGCAAAGACATTAATCCCCATGGCCTATTGATCAGATCGGGGACTAAAAACTTGAGTGCATTAGACAGCGATAAACTTAACAGTGTGGTGAGCATTTTCATTTAAGAACAATCCGTGCTTAGTAGCTGTTCAGATTTCGGGAATACGCTAGCATAAACTTGCTAATATGAGTCAAAGAGTTTGTGCACGACTGTGTTAGGATTGGAACGGACTTGGCCAGTGAACGTGTAATTCTTGACTTAAGAATATACCAAAGTTTTCCCAGTATTTCCACCCTTCATTCAAAATAAAGACCTTTTCCCGATTCTTAAAATAGTAACGTTGTATGCAGCCTGGTGCGAGGTGCAGTACGGTAGGTTTCTGCTCGGCTTTCCTACCAGCGATCTGCTGCAACGAGTTCATGGGTAGGTGCAGGTAAAAAAGGACAAAAGGAACCGCACCGCCGCACATTGTCACAAGTCACATTCACCTATAAAGTGCTTCCGGGTGGATAAAGCAAGACTGAAGTTTGATGTTCGTTTCAACAATCTTTAAATGCTCAGAACAATTTTTAATTGTGGGACTGCCTAATATCGCTTATCTTTTATCAGAAACTGCACCTAACTGGTGTTGCCCAATCTCCCTCAGCTTCAACAAAATACAAGTTTCATTTTCATTTTCATTTTGATACAAGTCAGGATTATGGATGAAATTTATAGAGACCATTGATGGTATTAATAAGGGCAGCACACCTAAAAGCAGTTGACATAGGGAAACTCATTTGTCTAACAATGAAACGTTATTGATTCCAAGATCTCACAAATTAATGAAACGATTCAATTCAGGGAATCTAAACTAGGATATGACGTACACTGAGTGCAATCAGTTCTGCCACAGTCCAGCGCTAATCATCCCATCAGACAGTGATAATTTTCAATTAGAGAATTACCCCATTAGCTAATTAGTATGCGCTGTAATCTCACTAATCCTTATAAGCTCATTAGGCCCAAGCATTGGCTTCCCGAATGGAGACATTGCTGGTAATTAAATATACATGAAGTACTGTTTTAACGTCTCATAAGCATGTTCTGCACAATTACAGTCCATTCTGACAAGAGACTAACGAATGTGTGAAAGTATTAGAATTCTTGCTTGGAAACTTCTTTCAGAGTTATACTGATGTCTAGATGTTTGAAACATTTTAAAACGCAGTACAAGTCACATATCAGCATTTTATTTATTTTTGCTACACTCATAAATAAACTGCTCCTGCAAGAGAAAATAAAATGTAATTGAAATAATATCCTGTGATTTCGGAAGGCCATAGCTTCTATATAAATGGAGAGAAAAACTTTGGATGAATTTCTGCTTGAACATAGAACTACGAACTTTTAATAGAAAGAATAATCTACTTTTACATAATACACACAACCATAGCCTCCTTTTTACAGTTACATTTTGCGTAAACACTTTCATTCACTTTCCTCAAATTCTCAGTGTACCTTCCATAGCACACTTGATAAACTTTCAAATGACAGAATTGTCCCATACTGTTGTTATCTCGTTGTTGTTGCTGTGTAGCGTCCATTTATCCAAATATTTTGTCGGCACAAATACGCAGTCTATCATTAACATAAAAAGAAATCAAATGCCATGATGTCTAACGACAATTCAGGCCAATACAGCAATGCGAAACATGGATGGCCCTTATGCTGCACGAGATACAATGACATATACACAGATCGTAACTGAATCGAACCTGTTGGAACGAAGAATTCAAGGCATATTTTCCTACTTTGCTCTCTGAATCTGCATCTACATCTACATCTACTTGTACATGGATACCCTGCAAATCATAATTAAGTGCCTGGCAGAGGGTTCATCGAATCACCGTCACAATAATTCTCTGTTATTCCACTCTCGAACAACGCGCTGAAAAACGAACACCTATATACTCGTGTTTCCGTACGAGCTCTGATTTCCCTTATTTTATTGCGATTATCGTTTCTCTCTATGTATGTCTGCGTCAAAAAAAAAAAATATTTTTCCATTGTAAGTTGGTGATTCAAATTTCGTGAGCAGATCCCGTGACAGCGAGAAACGCCGTTACACTGTCTCCACTGTTTCTCGATAATGCAAAACGTGCTGCCCTTTTTTTAACTTTCTTGATGTACTCCATCAATCCTATCTGGTAAGGATCCCAGACCACGCAGCAGCACTCCAAGAGAGGACGGACAAGCGTATCTACATCTACATCTACATCTACATCCATACTCCGCAAGCCACCTGACGGTGTGTGGCGGAGGGTACCCTGAGTACCTCTATCGGTTCTCGCTTCTATTCCAGTCTCGTATTGTTCGTGGAAAGAAGGATTGGCGGTATGCTTCTGTGTGGGCTCTAATCTCTCTGATTTTATCCTCATGGTCTCTTCGCGAGATATACGTAGTAGGGAGCAATATGCTGCTTGACTCTTCGGTGAAGGTATGTTCTCGAAACTTTAACAAAAGCCCGTACCGAGCTACCGAGCGTCTCTCCTGCAGAGTCTTCCACTGGAGTTTATCTGTCATCTCCGTAACGCTTTCGCGATCACTAAATGATCCTGTAACGAAGCGCGCTGCTCTCCGTTGGATCATCTCTATCTCTTCTATCAACCCTATCTGGTACGGATCCCACACTGCTGAGCAGTATTCAAGCAGTGGGCGAACAAGCGTACTGTAACCTACTTCCTATGTTTTCGGATTGCATTTCCTTAGGATTCTTCCAATGAATCTCAGTCTGGCATCTGCTTTACCGACGATCAACTTTATATGATCATTGCATTTTAAATCACTCCTAATGCGTACTCCCAGATAATTTATGGAATTAACTGCTTCCAGTTGCTGACCTGCTATTTTGTAGCTAAATGATAAGGGATCTATCTTTCTATGTATTTGCAGCGCATTACACTTGTCTACATTGAGATTCAATTGCCATTCCCTGCACCATGCGTCAATTCGCTGCAGATCCTCCTGCATTTCAGTACAATTTTCCATTGTTACAACCTCTCGATACACCACAGCATCATCTGAAAAAAGCCTCAGTGAACTTCCGATGTCATCCAAAAGCTCATTTATGTATATTGTGAATAGCAACGGTCCTATGACACTCCTCTGCGGCACACCTGAAATCACTCTTACTTCGGAAGACTTCTCTCCATTGAGAATGACAAGCTGCGTTCTGTTATCTAGGAACTCTTCAATCTAATCACGCAATTGGTCTGATAGACCATATGCTCTTACTTTGTTCATTAAACGACTGTGGGGAACTGAGTCTGCAGTCAGTTTAGTAAATCTGTTGTATCTTCTAAGTGTTCTGCCAATAGAACGCAGTCTTTGGTTTGCCTTTCCCACAACAGTTTCTCTGTATTCTTTCCAATTTGAGTTGTTCGTAATTGTAATTCTTAAGTATTTAGTTGAATTTACGGCCCTTAGGTTTGATTAATTAATCGTGTAACTGTAGTTAAAGGACTCACAGCATTCATGTGGATGACGTCACTCAGTTCATTATTTAGGGTCAATTGCCAATTTGTGCACCATAAAGATACCTAATTTAAATAGTTTTGCAACTGGTTTAGATTTTCTGATGACTTTACTAGACGATAAATGACAGCATCGTCTGCAAACCACCTAAATCGGCTGCTCAGATTCTCTCCTAAATCGTTTTCATAGATAAGGAACAACAGAGGGCCTGTAACACTACCTTGGGGAACGCCAGATACCACTTCTGTTTCACTCAACGACTTTCCGTCAGTTACTGCGAACTGTGACCTCTCTGGCAGGAAATCACCAATCCAGTCGCGTGACTGAGACGCTATTCCATAAGCAAGCAAATTCATCACAAGCCACTTGTGAGATTTAGTGTCACAAGACCTCTGGAACTCCAGAAACACTGAACAAATTTGCAACCGCTTGTCAATAGTCCTCAACATTTCGTAATCCGTGTTGATTGTGTCTCTTCGAGGTAATTCGTAATGTTAGAGAACAACATATGTTCAAAAATTGTGCTGCATATAGACTATCATGATATGGGCCTGTAATTTAGTGGATTAGTCCTATTGCCTTTCTTGAATACTGGTATGACCAACGCAGCTTCCCAGTTTTTGCTGGAGCCAACTGTTGTATATTATTGTTAAGTATAGAGCTATTGCTATCACCATATGACTCGACGCCTCACGTGCCATACCGATCAGCCTGGCTCCATACAATCCCCCCCCTCCCGCCACATCATGCACTCCAAGAAAGTAGAGTGGGAAACTGCGAACATGCCATATTAAGATGACATTGCAGTCACGCTCCATATATTTCTCAATAGCATATATCACAAACGGAACAAATGTTCTTTATGTGACCTAAGCGGCGAGTGGAAATTTGTACTCTGAGCAACGGCAATCCTGCGCGGCATTCGTATCTACGTATAATACTGTCGTCTCTTTTTACAGTTTGTGGCAAGCCAGTACAGCTAATACGTACCCCAACCTCATTGTTATTGCTACTCCCTTCATCTAACAATTCTTGCTCTTCAAAACCTTGCAAAATTCACTCTTCTTCCTCTCTCAAAACTTTGGTCTTCAGATTGCCACTGTTGCCTTCATGTAAGCCTTTACCTCATCTTCGTCCTCATGTGATTTAATCCAGTTAATCTGTCCCTCCCTACTACGTTAGGGTTTACCTTTTCCTTCTTGACCCGTGTATCTAATGTGTCCAAAATGCTGTCAGCCTTATAATGAGAGCGGTTTAGTACATCACTGGTACTGCCTGTATCTGTTTCATCATCCCTCTTTTCGGTTTGCCTGTACTGACTATCTGCGGTCTGCGCTTTCTTTACTGCCTGTGTTACTGTTTCCGCCTTGTGGGTGCCAGTTTCCTCGTAGACGGAACATAGATTCCCTCACGCGGCCTATTCGATTCAAATTCGATTCAGAATCAGATCGGGTAGTATTCTGCTCTCCGTCTTGTCTCAACGGTACATTATTTCTATTTCTGCCTTCGTCACAATAATTATTGCGGAAGCACTGTGGATTTCGACCTCCTCTACCTCTACCAAGCCTCGACAACGATAATTATATCGTGTATTCTAAACTTCCATACCTCTAGCGTTCACGTTGCCATTGACATTATTTAGGTTGTTTCAATGACTGTTAACGTATCAGTTAAAGATTTCTCTAAAACGTGTTTCACGGCTTTCACATCTGAGAGGAAAGTATAAATCGGATACGATGATCATGGGACTAGAAGGTAAGCTGCCTTGTTATTGGCAGAAAAAAATCATTTCCGCACGTAGGGACGATGTGGTTCACTGAGTACCTGGAGCGAATGGAAAGAGTAACTGATGTTGAGAATGTCAGAAGCTTGAACGTGATAGGGCAACTATAAAATCTAAAAAGGAAAATGCAAAGGCTCAATCTAGATAGGGTAGGGGTCAGTGAAGTGAAGTGGAAAGAAGACAGGGATTTCCGGTCAGATGAGTACAAGGTAATTTCAACAGCAGAGTCAAATGGTATAAGGGGAGTAGGATTCGTTATGGATAGGAGGGTAGGGCAGAGAGTGTGCTTCTGTGAACAGTTCAGTGACAGGGTTGTTCTTTCCAGAATCTACAGAAAGCCAACACCGACAACAATAGTTCAGGTGTACATGCGGATGTCGCAAGTTGAAGATGAATGGATAAAGAATATGTATGAGGAAATTGAAAGGGTAATACAGTATGTAAAGGGGGATGAAAATCTAATAGTCATGGAAGACTGGAATGCAGATGTAGGGGAAGGAGTAGAAGAAAAGGTTACAAGAGAAAATGGGCTTGGCGTAAGGAATTGAGTTCTGTAACAAGTTTCTGATGGTAATAGCGAATACTCTGTTCAATAATAACAAGAGGAGGAGGTATACTTGGAAGAGGTCTGGTGATAAGGGAATATTTCAGTTAGATTACATTATGGTCAGACATATATTACAAAATGAGATTCTGGATTGTGAGGTGTACCCAGAAACAGACATAGACTCAGATCACAGTATAGTAGTGATGATGTGTTGGCTGAAGTTTAAGACATTAGTCAGGAAGAATCAATACGCAAAGTGGGATACGGAAGTACTAAGGAATGACGAGATACGCTTGAAGTTTTCTAAGGCTGTAGATACAGCAATAAGGAATACCAGTATGCAGTACGGCTGAAGAGACATCCCCTAAAAGTGAAATCACACAAGTTGGGAAGGAAAAAGTAGGTACAAAGAAGGTAACTGCGAAGAATTCATGGGTAACAGAATAGATACATCATTAGATCGATGAAAGGAGGAAGTACGAAAGTGTTCCGGGAAACTCAGGAATACAGAGATACAAATCGCTGAGGAACGAAGTAAATGGGAAGTGCTGGGAAGTTACGCCGAAAGGGCTGCATGAAAAATGTGAAGACATTGAAAAAGAAATGACTCAGCATACAGGAAAGTCAAAACAAGCTTCAGTGACATTAAAAGCAAGGGTGACAACATTAAGAGTGCAACGGGAATTCCACTGTTAAATGCAGAGGAGAGAGAGGAAAGATGGAAAGAGTACACTGAAGGCCTCTATGAGTAGGAAGATTTGTCTGATATGATAGAAGAAGAGACAGGAGTCTATTTAGAAGAGATAGGGGGCCTAGTATTCGAATCAGAAATTGAAAGAGCTTTGGAGGACTTAAGATCAAATAAGGCAGAAAGGATAAATAACATTCCATCAGAATTTCTAAAATCATTGGGTGAAGTGGCAACAAAACGATTGTTCACGTTGGTGTGTAGATTGTATGAGTCTGGCGACATACCATCTGACTTTCAGAAAAGCATCATCCACACAATTCCGAAGACTGCAAGAGCTGAAAAGTGCGAGAATTGACTCACAGTCAGCTAAACAGCACATGCCTCCAAGTTGCTTACAAGAATAATATACAGAAGAATGGAAAAGAAAATTGAGGATACGCTAGATGACGATCAGTTTGGCTTTAAGAAAAGTAACGGCACGAGAGAGGCAATTCTGACGTTGCGTTTAATAATGGAAACAAGACAAAAGAAAAATCAAGACACGTTCGTAGGATTTATCGACCTGGAAAAAAAATTCGTCAATATAAAATGGTGCAAGGTGTTCGAAATTCTAAAAATTAGGTTTGAGCAATAGGGAGAGACGAGTCGTACACAACATGTATTACAGCCAGCAGGGAATAATAATAGTGGACGACCAAGAGCGAAGTTCTCGTATTGAAAAGGGTGTAAGACAAGAATGAAGCCTTTCGCTCCTACTGTTCAATCTGTACATCGAAGAAACAATGATGGAAATAAAAGAAAGGTTCAGGAAGATCATTAAAATTCAAAGTGAAAAGATATCAGTGATACGATTCGCTGAGGACATTGCTATCTTGAGTGAAAGTGAAGAAGAATTGCGTGATCTGTTGAACGGAATCAACAGTCTAATGAGTGCAGAGTTTGGATTGAGAGTAAATCGAAGAAAGACGAAGGTAATGAGAAGTAGTAGAAATCAGAAGAGCGAGAAACTTAACGTAAGGATTGATTTTCACGAATTAGATGAAGTTAAGGGATTCTGCTACCTAGGCAGTAAAATATCCAATGACGGACGGAGCAAGGAGGTCATCAAAAGCAGTCTTGCTATGACAAAAAAGGCATTCCTGGCCAAGAGAAGTCTACTACACTACTGGCCATTAAAATGGATACACCACGAAGATGACGTGCTACAGACCTAAATTTAACCGACAGGAAGAAGATGCTGTGATATGCAAATGATTAGTTTTTCAGAGGATTCACACAAGGTTGGCGCCGGTGGCGACACCTACAACGTGCTGACACGAGGAAAGTTTCCAACCGATTTCTCGTACACAAACATCAATTGACCGGCGTTGCCTGGTGAAACGTTGTTGTGATGCCTCGTGTAAGGAGGAGAAATGCGTATCATCACGATTCCGACTTCGATAAAGGTCAGATTGTAGCCTACCGCGATTGCGGTTTTTCGTATCGCGACATTGCTGCTCGCGTTGGTCGTGATTCAATGACTGTTAGCAGAATATGGAATCGGTGGGTACAGGAGGGTAATACGGAACGTCGTGCTGGATCCCCAATGGCCGCGTAACACTACCAGTCGAGATGGCAGGCATCTTATCCGCATGTCTGTAACGGATCGTGCAGCCACGTCTCGATCCCTGAGTCAACAGATGGGGACTTTTGCTAGACAAAAACCATCTGCACGAACAGCAGCATGGACCATCAGCTCGGAGACCATGGCTGCGGTTACCCTTGACGCTGCATCACAGGCAGGAGCCCCTGCGATGGTGTACTCAACGACGAACCTGGCGCACGAATGACAAAACGTCATATTTCGGGATTAATCCAGGTTCTGTTAATAGCATCAAGATGGTAGCATCCGTGTTTGGCGACATCGCGGTGAACGCACATTGGAAGCGTGTATTCGTCATCGCCATACTGGCGTATCACTTGGCTTGATGATATGGGGTGCACGTCTCGGTCAACTCTTGTTCACATTGACATAACTTTGAACAGTGGACGTTACAGTTCAGATGTGTTACGACCCGTGGCTCTACCCTTCATTCGATCCCTGTGAATCCCTACATTTCAGCAGGATAATGCACGACCGCATGTTTCAGGTACTGTACGGTCTTTTCTGGATACAGAAAATGTTCGACTGCTGCCGTGGCCAGCACATTCTTCAGATCTCTATCCAATTGAAAACGTCTGGTCAATGGTGGCCGAGCAACTGGCTCGTCATAATACGCCAGTCACTACTCTTGATGAATTGTGGTATCGTGTTGAAGCTGCATGGGCAGCTGTATCTGTACACGCCATCCAAGGTCTGTTTGACTCAATGCCCAGGCGTATCAAGGCCGTTATTAGGGCCAGAGGTGGTTGTTCTGGGCACTGATTTCTCAAGATCTATGCACCCAAATTGCATGAAAATGTAATCACATGTCAGTTCTAGTGTAATATATTTGTCCAATAAATACCCGTTTATCATCTGCATTTCTTCTTGGTGTAGCAGTTTTATTGGCCGTGTAATATCAAATATATCAAATATCGGCCTTAATTTGAGGAAGAAATTTCTGAGAAGGTACGTCTGTAATACAGCATTGTATGGTAGTGAAACATGGACGGTGAGAAAAGCGGAACAAAAGAGAATGAAACATTTGAGATGTGGTGCTGCAGACGAATGTTGAAAATTGGATGGACTGATATGGTAAGGAATGAGGAGGTTCTGTGCTGAAACGGAGAGGAAAGGAACGTGTGGAAAACAGTTATAAGGAGAAGGGACAGGATGATAAGACATGAGGGAATGACTTCCATGGTACTAGAGGGTGCTGTAGAGGGCAGAAACTGTAGAGGAAGACAGAGATTGGAAAATATCTAGTAAATAATTGAGGACGTAGGCTGCAAGTGCTACTCTGAGAACAAAGGTTAGCACAGGAGCGGAATTCGTGGCGGGCCTCATCAAACCAGTCAGAAGATTGATGAAAAAAAATCGGTAAAAATTCACAAGCACAAATTATAAAAATATTCGTAATAATAAGTAGCACTATTGACATTTCAGATACGACCTCTACGAAAATTTCCAAGTAAAATTATCTATCGCCCCGCTGTTTTGTCACCGTTACAGGAGGCACATAAACAATTACTTCCGTTGCAATATACAGGTTTTCTTTTAAAACGCATTGCGAGAAATAAAATGCTGAAGTATGCTATGCTGTGAAAATGTGTAACTGTTTTATTTTTCTCGCAATTATTTTTAATCGATAGCAGGACATTAGACAATGTACATACATTCATCTAAGCAACTATGTTCGCAAATGCGTCAGATCACGAAGTATTTCTCATAAATCATGTACCATAGATATCATACTCCCAGTCTTTTAAAGCGACTTCAGTTTATAATAAATGTTTCGTTTGTGTCGGGTAACAGACGTAACCATAAACATTAGTGCATTGTTTTTGTGCCACAACAAAAAAACAAAAATAAAATAAAAAAATAAAGAAATGAAATTTGAAAGCAATATAGATTGTTCAAGTTCAGAGTGTGCGAAGAAGAGGAGATAAACAGAGAGGGGGTGGTGAGGAAATGGTTACACAAAGGAGGAAGTAGGAGATGGACAGAGAGAGGAGGGAGGGGGTGATGGGGACAGAGAGGGAGGAGACAATGGACACAGACAGTGAGAGACAATGAACAGAGAGAGTGGGGAGGAGTAAGGCTTCGACGAAGAGGGAGAGGGGAGGAGGAGATGACAGATAGAGAGGGGGAAGGGTTCCAGAATGTGAAATGTACAATTACTATACTTATTTAGCAATTGCAAAGAATTGCAGAGATCGTCAATATTGTACACACATCAAAATAAGTTTTGCATCACCCCAGTTCCTAGAACTCTTGAAGATAAACAATGATTGTGTGTATTGTATCACAGACACAGTCCCTTCGACTGTTCAGAGATGTCAATAAACTCGCCCAAACATGTAAACAACCATGAATGAGCTGCGCCTATTAGACGGAGGGGGTTCGCCAGCCCATCAGTTCCAGTCATTGCACCAGGAAGGAGGTACACGGCTCGTGTTGTCTGTAGTTCAACCATGCCTAGATGGTCACTACCGTGGTTCGATACCGTCCGCATTGTTACTTCGTGCCAGTGAGGTCTCTCAACAATGGAAGCGTCCGGGCGTCTCGGACTGAACCAAAGCGATGTTGTTCGGACATGGAGCAGATGCAGAGAGACAGGAACTGTCGATGACATGCCTCGCTCAGCCCGCCCAGGGGCTACTACCGCAGCGCATGACCGCTACCTACGGATAATGGCACTCCCAACGTCACTGCAACCATGGCACCACGGAGGTCGGTAGAGATGGCCCCAATAACATGCCGAATGGACCGCTCAGGATTGGCATCACGTTCTCTTCAGCTATGAGTGTCGTATATGCCTTGAACCTGACAATCGTCGGAGACGTGTTTGGAGACAGCCCAGTCAGGCTGAACGAGTTAGACATACCGTCCAGCGAGTGCAGCAAGGTGGAGGTTCGCTGTTTTTTTGAAGTGGGATTATGTGGGGTCGACGTACGCCACTGGTGGTCATGGAAGGTGACGTAACGTCTGTACGATAGGTGAATGCCATCCTCCGACCGATAGTGCATCCATATCGGTGGCATACTGACGAGGCATTCACGTTCATGGACGACACATCGCCCCCCATCGTGCACATCTGTGAATGACTTCCTTCAGGAGAACGACATCGCTCGACTAGAGTGGCCAGCTTGTTCTCCAGATATGAAACCTATCGAACATGCCTGGTATAGACTGAAAAGTGCTGGTTATGGTCGACGTGATCCACCGACCACTCTGAGGGATCTACGCCAAATCGTCGTTGTTGAGTGGGACAATCTGGACCAACAGTGCCTTGATGAACTTATGGATAGTATGCCACGACGAATACAGGCATGCATCAATGCAAGAGGATGTGCTACTGGGTATTAGAGGTAATGGTGTGTACAGCAATCGGGACCACCACCTCTGAAGGTCTTGCTCTGTGGTTGTACAACATGGAATGTGTGGTTTTCATGAGCAGCAAAAAGGGCATAAATGATGTTTATGTTGATCTCTAATCAAATATTCTGTACAGGCTCCGGAGCTCTCGGAAACGAAGTGACGCAAAACTTTTTTTTGTATATTACCTATTATACCTACTGCTAAAGATAGCTGGTAAAGATCAGCGTGTTTTCTACCACTAAAATTTATTAGTGTGGGGTGCACTGTTCGTAAACTGGTTTTATATTACAGCAGTCACAAGTTGTAAGCAACGCTCCACTCACAGTGGTCTATTTGCGATTCACTACAACTTATTGTTTGTTTATTAGTTCCTCGATTATTTGCAAGTCTCTGTTCGGATACACAGCTCTGCTTTTGATATTTTTCACAGGTTCTCATAATTAGCGCTATTTCATCCTAACAATGGTGTCAGTCTCTTTCACGAGTGTACATGTGACTCTTTCGCGACACAGCTATCTGTTGATCTCATGACACTGTACTCGAAAAAAAAATACATATATATATTCACTCGTGAATTTTAACTACACACATTTATTCGTCTCTCACAATTGGAATTGAAACGTCCCCTTTGATTAATTATACATGACTGTGCTTAAACTGACACACAATATTTTTGGCGCAACGCAATCTGACTTTCAGTAATCCCTGCAAAAGAATGGCCCTGACTAACATTAACCTATACGTTTCACAAATCACTTACCTCACAAAAATCTTCGTTACTCGAACTACTGCAATACAGCGAGCGCCACTACTGCCAGCTAAATAAAAGATTCAAACTACGGAAGCCACTAACTACTGATAGGCATAGTTAGCAAAAGAAAGATTTTAATAGAGAACAAACAATGCATTTATCTTAATAGTCATAATATATATAGTAGTTCATGACATCCAGTCTTACAAATTTCAAAACTCAGCCATCTCTCTCCCCACATCCACCACTGCTGGCGGCTCACCTCCAACTGCGCAACGCTACGCTCTGTTAACATCCAGCTGCCCAACACTACAATGGCAGACAACAATGCAAACCAGCCACAGACTGCACACAGCACAGCCAGTGATTTTCATACAGAGTGCTACGTGGCATTACCAACATAAAAACCTAAACAGCCTACTTACATAGCCGCCATGCTCCCAACAAAAAATTTTACAAATTGTTTTGGGCAGTGGCCAATACAGATTTGAAAAAAATTTTCATAATTACAATAACAAAGAAATCAAATGCACACACTTATTGATACAATCTTGGTCAAAAGCTAAAATTTTCTCACAGTCCATAAAGACAGTCCTGATCATCCATCACAGTAAAATTGCAGTTTTTTTTCTCAAAGTCTGAGCAGTAAAAGACAATGCACACGGAAGTAGTCGCTTTCAATGCAATCTTGAAGAAGTAGTGTTGTCCTTCCAACAGAAAGACAGTGCTGACTCTTGACATGCAGACAGGAAATGGTCCACAACAGAGAAAACCCACAGCAGAGTCAGTCGAAGTTTTGAAGAATATTCGTAGGTAGGTCATCACAGAGCAAACCCACTGCAGCCCTGGTAGAGATTATGGTATTGGTGGGCCATCAGAGGTGCAGACCCACTGCAGTCCTTGTAGAAATAATGGTATTGATGGGCCATCAAAGATGCAGACCCACTGTAGTCCTTGTAGAGACGGCCAGCAACCATCTGTTGCGACTGTGCAGGTGCACAATCACCATCGAAGAGTCTTGCAGACAATATAGCAAGTCCATGAACCACCACTTGTGCACTCACAAAATTTTTTTTGAAATGTCCTTAGAACCAGCAATGCTGTTATCCAGTCCCTTGCTGAATTATTAACACACGTGCAAACACTAACAGTCCCAACTGCTCACATACTGTGCATATATTATGACCAACAGAATCATGTGCAGTGAAATGATACTTAATTTGAAGAACTGGTGTCTATACAATTATAAATTTACAACATAAGAATACAATTACAAAGGTACAAAGTACATCATTAAATAACATAACAGTACAGATGACATTTGTAGTAACACAGGCTTTACAAAAGAATAGAAATATACATATACATCAGTGTTACAGGAATTATGACATGAGTACATACGTAAAAGATCAGAATAATTTTCGAAACATCAACTTCACACATGAGCATTAAAACAGAACAGAATAAATAATGTCTAAACATCTTTACAAAGAAAATAACATATTATCAGAAAAATTCTACAACATAACTCTTATTAGCTAAACACATTAAGACAGGAAAAACGAAAATTCACATTGTGTAGTAACTCAAAAATACAGGACAGGGTTTGTTTTCAGTGTGACATTTGGTACTGCAGTCCACCCCAAATCTTCATTCCATATATCTTTCCTCTTATTTCAACATTTGTTTCCACCAAAAAAATTTTAGCCAAGCATGCTTTCTGTATGTATATGTTCACACATTTCTTACCTCATTATTTATTTTCCATTATCTTACCTCATCATTTATTTCCAAGAAAATCCTACCTAAACCTGTTGTCCCTAAACCCTACTTTTTTGGTTCATATCCTCTTTCAAAATATTTTTTGGCCAAACCATTTTCTTATAGCTTCTCAATGCATTTCTTCCAATTCATCACAACTTGTTCTCTTATATGGCCTACCCCATCTTAGGCTAACTTAAATCTACTGAGCTCAGATGCTAAACTAAGGTATGAGGTAATGCAGCAGCACAAAACAATTAATACAAACAGCAACGAAAAAATGCAAACTGGCAAAGCAAGCTATAGTAAATCTAAATTACCAAGCAAACGCAACATTACAACTAATATGAGACAATGTGCAGCAACAAGAAAAATTAATCAGTAGTAAAACTGGCTTAACAGAGTAATACAAAGTGAAATTCAGTAGCACTATGCCTGGTACACAGCAGCAGCAAATGCAATAACTTATACCTAAACATGATAAAGCTCAAGCAGAAAAAATAATACACTAAAGACAATAATGAAGATAAGGGAATTGTCTATTCATACCTTAATATCTACGTCATTAAAGTGGTGCACCACAGAAACTTATTCTATGAAATAAATTACCAAATACTTGAAAAAAAAACTATGTATGCAGTTCCTGTGAAGGGAAATGTCTTTTTGTGCTCCTTCACTTTTTTGGAAGTATCACAGAATTATTATTTACTAGATCTGTAGACAGAAAATATCTATATTAGTACATCTATATAATTTTATTTTAACCAATGCTGCAGTGCAGCTAGAAACTAGATATTAAACAAAATGAGCAAATATGTACAAAGGAAGGCATGAAACATCATTCATTAGCCATATGGCATTTCATAAGGTAATAAAAAAATCTCTCAACTAGAAAGACAGTAGCCATAATCAGGTGTATAGACATAAAATATTTCTCATCATTTCATTGGCATTTCAGTAAATATCATAAATTAAGAGCTCCACAGTGTAATCATATGTTTTCAAGTTTAGGCGTGTCGTATTTGCGATGCTTTGTACAAAGAAATGTCAATAGCGAGGATAATGGCCTCTTTTTTTCTCCACCTGTGCCTCTGAAAGGCACACACTAATGGCTTTTTTCCAGGCAACTGTCACGCAGCTGGGTGCTTGCAGTGACCTACCTTCCTTACCGAAATATTTACGACATAAGTTTCTGCTACAGTGACAGTTTGATAGAAATAAGATTTCACAGGTCGAAATATTTGCGTTCCAAATCTGTAGAAACAAAATCCTATAAATATAACAGTGTCCAAAAAATTTTCGCCAGCATTGTGATACATTCACGCATTTACATACATTTCATAACTCTTAAAGTACGATTCTTGGTTTCCAACATCCTTTTTCACAAGTCAGAATCCCTAATCAGTACTGATTATTCCTTACCTTATTGCACATATACATATTCGTCAACACGTCTTCAATATTTCATCATAATAAATACATAACATAATCAGATTCCTCATATAGCATCATCTAACTGATAATAAATGTACCTCAACAACATAATACACATCGTCATCGTAATAATAACATCATAAAACCTCAGTCAAATCTCAAAAACGTCGTAGCTTTCTGCAATGATGTCAAAACGTAAAAAAGTTCTCTGCTCGTTTAAATAGTGTCATCTACCTCAAACGTACTTTAAAAATAGTGATCCCATACCAAATATATCATTCAAAGCTCTCATAATATCACAATGGTTCCGAAAAAATATGAACAGTTCACTAAGTACAGACAAAAAACAATTCCATAAGTATGAAGTTATCCAACTGTGTAATTGCGTAAACATTTGTCACTGACGTAGTAAAAAAAAATGTTTATCTCTCAGTAAAATGATCAGATAGCTGTGTAATTTATGTGTTAGAGAAATATGGTACCGATGTGTTAAGTTGTATAAGCAAATACCATATTAGCTGGGGCTCCTTGTGCTTGCCAGACACATGGTACACAAGGTAGGCGTGTACCACATGAGGATTAATGTAATTATACCCTCAGGTGTTACAGATTACAGTAATGGAATGAAATGTATCATGGAAAACCTTCTTTGTAATTCAAAAATCTTGAAAAATAAATGGTTTAAGTACAAAATTAATCACTGAAATGTGTGTCCTGTAGCGCTAAATGTGCGTCTTGCTGTAAGATAATTCTGTGGAAATGTCGTAGTTATCGTCCTCTGTAAGCAAAGTTCTGCTGAAGTCAATGTACTGACCTCATCATAAACGAAAGTGAAATGCTTTGCGTTTAGATATCGTAGTTATTATGTACCTTACTGTGATCAAGAAAGTACTATAATGTAACGTATTGTTGTACTACGAAAAAGGCTGTCTCATTGTAGCTATACCACAAAAGTTACTACTAAAACATGTTTTACTTTCCAGAATAATTCAGAAAAACTGTGCAGATATAAAACAGAAACACCGCAAAAGCAACAATGTAAATTGTGCCACACATTAGTAGCGTCGTGATATAATCGTGTAGCTGTCAAAGAAACCAAATACTAAGTCATCGGTAATCTCACATAAAGTACTTTAAATAAAGAATGTCTTTTCAAGTAAACCAAAATGTTGCATTAAAATCTCATTAACAGTGTATGTTCTAAGTATGTAAGCTGTATATTCGTTACATAATCGTGCAACTAACAAGGAAGAATGTACAAATAACAACACTGTGTCGTCTGTTCACTATAACAATGCATTCATAATTACTTGTCTAAGTTCCCTAGGTTCTTGAATGGATAGTTAACTTTAAAACATAGTTGCATGTTAACAGTTTGTAAGAGTGATAAAGAGTACCAGTAATGTGAAGTGAAAGATTTTATCGCAAAGACTAAGTTAAATGGCAGATTATCTCTCAGTAATTGGTTTTACACGTGAAATATGGTGTAAACCTCTACTCTTCCTAGTATGCAGGGTTTCAGTTTCAACGCAATTATCATGTGGTATACGTCGGTAAGGAATACTGGAATTTATCTCAAGGTTAGCTTATGTTATTTTTCTGAAGCCCAGCCGGCGCACGTGGGTGCCTGGGGTGCGAGTCATTGTCTGTTTCTTTGTTGGCGCGCGTCGTTATTGGGATTTGGAGACCTAACTTCTACAAATTCACTTTGTCGAGAGGGCCACGCCCTGTTTGAATCCCGCCAGTTCTGATGCAATTCAGGTCTGTCGTTACGATCATATCGTCTGTCGTCATGTCGGTAGATTCCATAGTTTCTTTCTTGTCGGTCACATGGTGGAGAATTTCTCCCTGAATCGTAACTGCGCACTGGACCGTTGCGTCTAAAGTTATTCTGTCTCCCTTGATAATAATTATTTTGGTTCCCATATTGTCTGTTTCTCTGATTGTCTCTGTGATAGTCACTACCGCAGAGAGGTGATCTTTCCCTGTAATTATTACTACTCTGCCAATGGTTGTCATACGGGTGATGTCTGTTTTGGTAACGATTTGTGTTGTGAGAATAGCCTTGTCATGTCCAGTTATTATTTCTTTCATCGCGGAATTGCGACAGATGTGACCTGCAATTGTTGTGTTCCTGTTTTCATGTTCCGCGATTGTCAGTGTCAATTTCTAATTCTTGTAAGAGTCCCTGAAAAGCTTCAATGTCGTCTTTGCAACGTCCTGCCAAAATAATATGTTGTAAATGTTCAGGTAATTTGATTAAGCAAATGCGGATGAGTTCTGAGGGGCTGTATGGGTTTGACAGGTACTGATTCTTGTGCAACATGTCTTCAAAATATTTGATGAGACTGGAAAATTCAGATTGTTCGAAACGTTTCATCATTATGATGCTATGTTTTACTCGGTCTTGTATAGCTTGAGACCAATACGTTGAGAGGAAGGCATGATAAAATTCTCCTTCACTGTGGCAATCGTGAATGACCGATCGCATGCTTACAGCTGGTTCATTCTCTAAATAGCCACACATAAATTCGAATCTGTGCTCTAATGACCAGGTGGGGGGGGGGGGACAATGAGAGAATTGATGAAGCCACGCTTGTGGATGAATGTCGTTGCCAGAATTCTTAAATGTTTTGAATTTACGTGTAGTAATGAACAGCTTATAGTCAAAATCATCGTGTCGGCGAGTCGCACAACGCTCATTGTTACTTCGTTTCGACGGTTCCATCTCAAAATCCAATGCGCCTTGCCAATTTCTTTCATAATTTCCAAAGTGTCCTGCGCTATTATTTTGTGGTTGTTCCATATTTCTATGTCCCTCTTCCCGTACTGGAGTGCGAGTGTCCTCTGAAATACGTAATTCTTGTATTACTTGTGCCATCTGATCTTGTACTTCCCGGATTTCTCTTTTGTACTGTGTATTGATTTGATTTTGATTTTGTTTGAATTTTCTAATTTGTTCATCCTCTTCAGTGTCCGTGAAGGCTACAGGTCTTGTGTCATTTAGATCCTCATTTACCTTTGTAGATAAGTTAGTGAACTGATCTGAAAGTTCGGCTACTTTATCTGATAGTGAAATTATTTCCTCTGTGCGTTTTTATGAACCAAGTTTCAGAGTGTCCATTTGTGTTGAAATCGTATCTACTGTGTCCTTTAAGTTTTCCTGAGTTTTTGCAAGTTGCGTAACCGAATCGGTAGATGCAACTGAGTCAATTTAAGCTTGCAAGGTGTCGTGATTTTCATGAACAATAGTTTGCAGTTCTTTTATGGCTGCTTCGTGATTCTGTAATGCATTCTCATGAAGCGAAAAAATAGGTTGGAAATGCTCACAAATTTGTGTTTTTACGTCATTACAGACTTTTTGACATTTCGATTCAATGTTATGTAACTCAGTAGTTAAATCTTCACGTGTTTGTTCAAGTGTGGTATCTAACTTTTGAAGCTTTTGCTGTGTTTGTCTCTGATTTTGTTCCATTGTGTCTAACTTTTGAAGATTTTGTCCCATTTGTTTCTGATTTTTTTCAAGCGTTGTGTCTAACTTTTGTAGCCTTTGTCCCATTTGTTGCATTAACTGTAATAACAATGCACTATTGTCTGAAACAAGTTCCTCAGTGCTTTTCGGCAGTGAAGTTGCAACGGCAACATTAACATTTTGACAAGCAGAAAATGTGTCTTGACTTATTTGAGAAAACGGTGAGGACCCAAAACCTGAATCTGCAGTATCTGCAAGATTGTGTCCTGTCATTCCCGATTCCTGAGGCGGGCTGTTACTGACCGATCGATCGATAATACTTCCCTGTTCACTAATTGTTTCACTGTCCACACCATTGTTTGCCGCCCGCTCCATTTCCCTATGCACAATAACCAAATTACTAGTTTGATCATTACTTAATTCATTACACAGTGGCACTAACACACTGCTTTCGTCTTCACTGTCATTTCTCAGTTTACTTTGGAGCCTAGTATTACGTTTTCCATACGCCATTATTGTCACAATATTTCACACGACAACACAGAAAAGCACAATTTGAAGAGAAAAATAAGAAAACACATTAACATAGCATTGAAAATAATATCTCGTTAATTGCAAGCGCAGCTGCTAAATACTTGGTGCAAATCTGCATGCATGCCACAACGGTTTTACTGTACAACAATGAAAAACTACAACTACAAAGGAAATTCTCTCTATAATTACGCGCTAGCAATAAACAATAGCTACATTAATTACACAAACTACATGAAAAAAATCAGAAGATTCCAGTGAGGTATCATCGGCTAAGGGTCGAAATATGAAACGTCCCCTTAGAACAATTATATATGACTGTGCTTAAACTGACACGCAATATTTTTGGCGCAACGCAATCTGACTTTCAGTAATCCGTACAAAAGAATGGCCCTGACTAACATTAACCTACACGTTTCACAAATCACTTACCTCACAAAAATCTTCGTTATTCGAACTACTGCAATACAGCGAGCGCCACTACTGCCAGCTAAATAAAAGATTCAAGGCACTAACTACTGATACGCATAGTTAGCAAAAGAAAGATTTTAATAGAGAACAAACAATGTATTTACCTTAATAGTCATAATATATATAGCAGTTCATGACATCCAGTCTTACAAATTTCAAAACTCCGCCATCTCTCTCCCCACATCCACCACTGCTGGCGGCTCACCTCCAACTGCGCAACGCTACGCGCTGCTAACATCCAGCTGCCCAACACTACAATGGTAGACAACAATGCAAACCAGCCACAGACTGCACACAGCACAGCCAGTGATTTTCATACAGAGCGCTACGTGACATTACCAATATAGAAACCTAAACAGCCTACTTATAGAATGCTCACTGTATGATGATCAAATTTATCAATCTTTCACAGCAAACGTTCTGATGCATCTGATAGTTATCTTGACAACAAACACACGAATGTTGAATGTAAGCTCCTCACAATAATTTACAGATGCAATCACTCATGAGGACAAATATAAAACATTCAGCTTCTATCGTGAATATTTTACCCTTTCCTAACAACACAACACTTGTCATTTTTGGAGGCCGAACGTCGTATACCTGGTGTGGCCAATAAAAACTTAGAAACGTCTCCTTAACAGTGACAACTTGTGCTCTCGAAAGGGCAACTATCGATTCTGATGTTAGCAATGATACTTAAGTGCTTTTACAAGCATTGAAAATTTCGTATGACTTACACGTCTGATCTGGCTTCCATTCTTTCTTACAGCAAAACAACCCAAAATATTTTATGTTGTACAGAAAAACAAGTTGAATGTGACCGCAATTGATTATACGATGCACATCCAATCTGAAAGTCTATTTTCTGCCAAATTCGCTGCGACATAATCATATTATGATGTGCAGCTTTTCAATCTTTTCGTAATATGGAAATTTTGTTACATAAGCACAGTATCCGTGATGAATCCCAGAAGGTAAAATTCATATGTGTCAGTTACAGTGTTCCTGCGTTCTTGGTTAGGGTCAAAAGTTTTTCGAACATATCTAAGTACACTAATCTGTAGATTCTATTCTATATGAAAAACAAAGGGCCATCAACTTTTTTCTTGCTCAGTGCATAAAAGACGTTAACGTCTGGGTCATTACGAACGTTGTTGTGGATTTTCATTTCCCCAACTCCCAGAGTCGTGTTCATTAACTTCACCACATTACTAAAACGTCAACTCATCTCTTAAGATATTGTTTCCAATCAGATTTTCATCTTTTGCCAATCGATGTAACACTTCCACAAAAAAGTCGTCATTTGCAATCCCGTCAGATTTTTTAGGTCATACGCGATTATTAATTTTTATCGTTTGAGATGATTATGTGTCATGTGACGTGTAAACACATCCCAAACAGCAACATGTAAGACACCCAGCTCACAAGAAATATCCTGGGTTAATTTTGTAAATCTATTAATAGAGATTTGCTGACACTTGCTTTATAAAGTCATCAGACACTAGTGGAGAACCTGGGGATGTTTATGGATCACCGAGCCCAAAGTTTGACGAAACATATATGCTTGTTGGTTGACAAACTGGAAGGATCTTTGCTGTACTCTGTAAAAAAATTACGTTGCACATTTTCAATTTACTAGCCAAAATAATACAACGAGTTTGTCCAGGACAAGTAAAAGCAGCAATGTTTGCTCAAATTGGGCCTAGTGCTTGCAGTGGTATGATTTGTATTAACGTTCTGCGTGAATCAAAACTTGATCCATCTTCCTACAAAATTACGGCATGAATAACTGTGTGAAACGTACGATTAAGTCGGCATGAACATCCAGAGTATTTATAAACTCGTTTTATAAACATAAAGGCTGACAAAGCAAGTATAAATTCTGTCGCTGACCTGCTACGGGCGTCACACATTATTCACAAAGTGCTTTTCAAGCACGACACTCGACAAACGTAATTTTCAGTTGAGAGACAGACACCTGTAAGAGACTAACAAAGTTGATTAGTATCGTTTAGATTATGCAATCTTGCCGGGGAGCCATATTGTCGCTTGGTTGCAGCTGGGGAATCCCTCCCTCCTCATCCGCCTGCCACCCTCTTCTCCTCCTCCCCCCCTCCCCCTTTTCTCTCCACCATTCTCTGTCGCTGGCAGGTGGCAGTCCCTTCTCGCGTGGTAATTTACTTTGCTCCCCGGTGCTTCTTCCCTGCAACATCAAAGGCGGCGCCGTGAAGATCAATCAAGGCCGCTGCAGCCGCTTCCTCCTAATTAATTGGGCCTTCTGTGTCGCGGCGACGATACGCCCGCCCGCGTAATTGCAGAGGCAAATCTAATCTGCGCGCTGTGTCGCTCTCAAACGTGGGCGCTGGCCGATGAATGCGCTCCGGAGCGGCCGTAAGTTTGTGACGTTTTGACGAACAGTTCAGTCGGCGACGGTCTACAAAAGGAAGGTACTGTACTTAAACAGCGATACTGAGGAAATTTATAGCAGTTAGTCGTGCCAGCGCTACTGCAATACTGTTTATGGCTTTCGGTAGTGGTGAGATATTTCTTGCCACCGGAAACTTACTAACTGAGCCTCAAACGCCCGAAGCAACAACCTCTAAGTCTCTCTTTACATACACTGTTGTAAAAAGTGTTTAACTAAATACAGTAGCGATTTTTAAAATTTATTGGCTTCTTACATGCCCAGGGAACGACCACACTCCTGTCACATTACTCTGCGTAATTCATATCTAACTAGAATCGTCTGAAGTTTTCGAGATCTCATAATTTGTGAACTACACGACAAAAAAAGGTAGTTCGTTAACCATGACAGGCTGGGTGGCCATCAAGAAAGACGTTCATCCACCTGTTTACAAGTTGGTTTAATTGTTCTTTGAATGCCACTTCACTGATTTGCCTATAACCCACTCCAAGTAATGCTGGCAGGGATAGGGGATGTACAGTTTAACGTGATATTCAAACATTTCATATTGGCATATCTTCGTATCAGTGAGAGGTAAGACATACTGAAAAGTTCTGCCATCTGGCAGGTATTCAGTCCCACCACTATACAGTCTCCAGTCTCGCACTATACCCATAGACCACCAAGCCCAAAATTATAGTAGTGTTATATGACCTTTGGATTGTCATCCATAGAGAGTGAAACGAGACACCAGGATGACAGTAGATTTGTTCATTTAATTTCTACCCTATTGACCATTAAAATTGCTACACGACGAAGATGACGTGCTACAGACGCGAAATTTAACCGACAGGAAGTAGATGCTGTGATATGCAAAAGCTAAGCTTTTCAGAGCATTCACAGAAGGGTGGTGTTGGAGGCGACATCTACAACGTGCTGACATGAGGAAGGTTTCCAACCAATTTCTCATACACAAACAGCAGTTGACCGGCGTTGACTGGTGAAACGTTGTTGTGATGCCTCGTGTAAGGAGAAGAAATGCATACCATCAAGCTTCCGACTTTGGTAAAGGGCGGATAGAAGCCTATCGCGATTGCGGTTTATCGTATCGCGACATTGCTGCTCGCGTTGGTCGATATACAATGACTGTTAGCAGAATATGAAATCGGTGGGTTCAGGAGGGTAATACGGAACGCCGTACTGGATCCCAACGGCCTCGTATCACTAGCAGTCGAGATGAAAGGCATCTTATCCGCATAGCTGTAACGGATCGTGCAGCCACGTCTCGATCCCTGAGTCAGCAGATGGGGACGTTTGCAAGAAAACAACCATCTGCACGAACAGTTCGACGACGTTTGCAGCAGCATGGACTATCAGCTCGGAGGTCATGGCTGCGGTTACCCTTGACGCTGCATCACAGACAGGAGCGCCTGCAATGGTGTACTCAACCACGAAACTGGGTGTACGAATGGCAAAACGTCGTTTTTTCGGATGAATCCAGGTTCTGTTTACAGCATCATGATGGTCGCATCCGTGTTTGGCGACATCGCGGTAAACGCACATTGGAAGCGTGTATTCGTCATCGCCATATTGGCGTATCACCCGGCGGGATGGTATGGGGTGCCACTGGTTACACGTCTCGGTCACCTCTTGTTCGCATTGACGGTGCTTTGAACAGTGGACGTTATATTTCAGATGTGTTACGACCCCTGGCTCTACCCTTCATTCGATCCCTGCGAAACCCTACATTTCAGCAGGATAATGCACGACTGCATGTTGCAGGTCCTGTACGGGCCTTTCGGGATACAGAAAATGTTCGACTGCTACCCTGGTCAGCACGTTCTCCTGATCTGTCACCAACTGAAAACGTCTGGTCAATGGTGGCCGAACAACTGGCTCGTCACGATACGCCAGTCACTACTCTTGATGAACTGTGGTATTGTGTTGAAGTTGCATGGGCAGCTGTACCTGTATATGCCATCCAAGCTCTATTTGACTCAATACCCAGGCGTATCAAAGCCGTTATTACGAACAGAGATGGTTGTTCTGGGTACTAATTTCTCAGTATCTATGCACCCAAATTGCGCGAAAATGTAATCATATGTCAATTGTAGTATAATGTATTTGTCCAATGAATACTCATTTATCTTCTGCGTTTTTTCTTGGTGTAGCAATTTTAATAGCCAGTAGTGTATATTCTAGACCTCAGTCATAGTACATCAGGAACAGCTCGGAGGAGGCATCTAATTGCGCCTCTTATAAAGCAATAGATGTCTGGCATTGCTGACACTACAAAGAGAAGGACCGTGAATGAAGTCCCTCGAATGCCACTGTCACCGACACCCCCGGCTGCGGCCATGATGACAGCACAGCGGCACAGCTGACGATGGCCGTGAACTTCCTGCAGCGAGACGGTGGTTCCGTTGTGACTCAGAGCAGGCTGCCCTGTCTCGTAATCGAACAGCAGGCCCCGTAACGCATTCTCCGATGTCGCTCCAGGTGTCACGGGCTTGTGGTGTAGAATGTGATACTGAGATGAGAGGGATTTAGTACACGAATGGTTAAGTACTTATATGCTACAGACTATGCTCGTTTAGTTGTTAAGACATGTACCCTGAACACTTTCATGGTGGCAAGTGAGGAAAGACTTCTGTCATTCTCCTAGCGTACTGCAGTGTCAGCTGTTGCTATACCACACCCAGGTGATCCCACTTCACATCTGTCAGCCGTGTTTTGCATCGCAATAAATAACACTCTTGCCTGCCTGCGGCTGCTCAGCTGTGGTTCACTTCCTCTCCGGCGTATTTTTTACCAATTACAGTTGATAAGCTATGGTAGTAAGGATTTCTCTGAACTGAAGACTGGACTATATTTTCTTTAACTTGAGATGGAAACATTCTCTACATCTCTGGACTGCTCGTAGCAAAGATAGAGAGAGAGAGATTTCTACCATGCTGCTCCTACAGGTTCTTCCAGTTTACTGTCATACCTCCTTTGTCAGTCACTTTCGCTGACTCACAGTGCCAGCGACTCAGTGGGAGTTGGAACTTCAAGCCCCTAGAGCAAGCGCCAGGGATGAGTTTTGCAATTACACAGGGGTTTTGGCGGAGGCCACAGCCTCGCTTAAAGAAAGAACATCTTGCAAGGAGCCTGGCGGACAGTGCGAAATGTGCAAATACCTGGGGGACCCATGCAGATACGAGGATAGAGTGTAGACACAAAGTGCCAAGAATTCGCACAGTGTGGCGTTTGACACTAAACAACTATGGAAAAAAGTGTGCTTAAAGAAAAGTTTCTTGGACAGTGAGGAGATTGCTTATAAATCATGAACTCCAGCAGATTCTTGGATGAAGTACGAACATGAGGCTGTTGGGGCCTTACAGAGAGAAATCCGTTACAAAGAAATATTGTGTGTCTGGTTTCACAGCACCAAATGATTGAAGAAACACGCCAAGAAATATGTGAAACCAATGTTGCAAGCAGCCCTGAAAGCGAAAATCTGAGAAAGGCGCCAATTCTCCACACAATGTAGAAAATTTCCATCCAGCACTTGGAGGCGTGATTACAAAACAGCTATCAGTCACTGGACGGCATTGCAAATTTACTCCGCAAAAGATAACGCCGAGAGCGCGAAAATTGCAAGGAGTCGTTGAGTTTCGCAAGATGATGAGAAGGGAAGAGGACGGAGACAACGTGGACGAAAGAGGTTACGGGGGCTCTTCCATCCATCGCCCACATCCACCTCCGGACACCGTGATATCGCCGCCACAGCTACAGCAACATACGGTGACAATGCAGAGACCAGTCGTCGAAAAGCCGCGAGTCACTGGTGAGAGCCGCCGACTTGCCACTGCCGCTACGAGACAACGCGCCGTACAGACACACGACAGGTAACTTTGAAGAGTGGTTAAATGTTTCATTGTCCCCTCCTTCCCGTTAATAATCGAGTCGCGTCCACCCCAGCGAAATCGGCCCTGAGGCTTGAACTAATTTTATGTTTTTCCATGTGCGTAAAAGTTACCGAAAGAAATGTAGTCATCCAAATAATATGGTCCATTCGCTTGTAAATCCCTTACCCTCATAACTTTTGCTTTTTGATTTCACATAATTACTGATGTTAATTATTACCTCACAGCGTAATTAGTAATCTAAATGTCAATTTATACAAGAGATCAAAGCAATCTCAACTCACCACATGTTTGATTCCCAACGTGGGGCAGTATAATTAGTATTCTTCATGTCATTTTATGCTAGAGATCAAAGATTTCTTGATTCACTACATTACTCGCTCATTAAAAACTGTACCACAATATCTTACTTTTTTTTTATTGGATAATAGTATACAATGAAGAAGTGATGGGGACGAACTGTTTTACACAAATATCTGCTGACCATCTTTTGACGGGACAGAATGACCTGTGATTTATTAGTGTTTAGTTTAAGAACAAGGTTTTGTGCTCAGTTCGATACTGAACCAAGGTCTCCATCCGAGAGTATCAATAATCAATGAACACGGTTCAAGGTTCATAGTTGACAGTCCTCATTCCAGGTTGCCTTTCTAATGGCTTCCATGGACAACAAACATTTGATTTTCAGTATTTAATACAATTATTGTACAAAATTAAAAATTTTATATGCTTTCATAATGCACCCATTAAGAGGTATAATCTTACAACACAAGTATTACAGTTAGAAACTGCTTAGACGTGTTCAGACAGCATAGCTCCCCACGCCCAAATGCTATGAATATACTCATCCAGTATTTGAGAGTGAGAGCATGTAACGACTTCCAACGAGCTTTAAACGTAATTCCCAAACTTTTCCACATTTTCTCCCATATACATAGTTAACATCAAATATTTAACGCTATGATATGGCACTTTTATTTACATTTCTGTTTATTTATTGCTTATTTGTGAGGTGAGTACAAGGCTTGCTAGCTCAGGAAGAACGCTGCAGGTTATCTTGCTAAGAAACGAGATGATGGGGGGACGGGGGGGGATTAGAGAGTTGATTTGGCCACAGGAACTAAGTCTCAGGGACTCTAGAGAACGGAAGTGGGTCCCCTGGGGTCTATAGTTTCTGGGTAAGGTTGTCGTAAGCCTTTGGTCAAAGCTCTGGAGGCGAATGTGGTTTTCAC
Source organism: Schistocerca piceifrons (assembly GCF_021461385.2). Classification (NCBI taxonomy): domain Eukaryota; kingdom Metazoa; phylum Arthropoda; class Insecta; order Orthoptera; family Acrididae; genus Schistocerca; species Schistocerca piceifrons. Next base: position 1,130,181,806 of record NC_060138.1, read on the forward strand.
ATTAGCTTGTCAAACCGAGACTTGAGTTGAATCTCAGACAATTGTCCTATAACTGATTCTTGCTATGCGACCCGCTAAAAGCAAATACGAACTCTGCAATCCTAATTTGTTTGCTAGGAAATGCTTCCTATGCAAAGCAAGCGTGGATCCTTTTTAGCTACCAAATATGATTTCTATGTGTTGTTACGACTTGCGTTTTGCGAGCTTTGCACTAAATTCGTCGTATATGTGTTAAAGGCTGGTTAAAGAGAATTAAAAAAGTTAGACGGAGTAGTTGCCGTCCAACGAATTAACTCATTTGTAAAGTAATCAGACGTTTGTAGCCGTTTTACACGTGTAGTTCGGTTTACTGATACATAACTGATAAGCCACCAGAAATGTTCAAATTGACCTATAATGTACGAATTCCTCCAAATCAATTACCTGAATTATTACTGTAGCGTCCGCAATTTGCTTCTCAAATAAGTATCAGTCGTGATTCCGGTGCCGTGGACGATGAGTATAAGGGACAGACGCGACCGCTCATCAGTGACTAACGCCTCCACAGGAGCAGAAATTCGTTCCCCCCGACGTTTACGGAATCAGCGCGGGTTTGCATGGAGGCCTCGCCGGCTTAAACTAACCGGCTAACCGCTAACCCGAGGGCGGAGGCGAGGCGTGTTGCAGGCCGGCCGACCCTGCGCCTGTGAAGCCTGCAGCCCTTTAACATTTGCGAGATTTTGCGATTTACACGGCGAAGCGAGAATTCTCTGGCAAACTCAGAGAAACGGGTGAAACTGCTGAGAGCGAAATTTCCTCTCAGTTAAGCAGGATCTTCTAACGCCTCGCTTTGCACAATAAAATCGTGTTTCGGGCAAAGCAGATCCGTTCAAGATGAACCCCGTGAACCTCATATTTGAGCTAAATAAAAACTTTTCTTTTTCGGCTGTCTCAATGTTCTTTTCGCATAATCCAGCATCTGAAATCTTTTTCATGATGTATTAAGAGGACTTTTTGGAGGAGAAGAAGAAGGGCTAGAAGAACACGAACAACAACAAAAAGAACAAGTAATGAGAAGATAACTGTTGTAGACAGACAGCCTATTTTTTTTACTATTTTATTTATCCAGAATACTCTCACAGTTTTACTCAGTAAATGACCGGTGATAAAGATGTACCTTACTGGCAAAACTGCTCATTCACAAACTGAAATGTATTTTGCAAATATCAATGAGTGAAATTTTGAATCAGTAAACTCATACAAATACATGCGTGCAACAATTTGTGAAGATGTTCATCTACATCTACATGCTTACTTTGCAATTCACACTTAAGTGCCTCGCAGAGGATTCATCGAACCATTTTCATACTACTTCTCCACCATTCCACTCTCGAATGGCGCGTGGGAAAAGGGAGCACCTAAATCTTTCCGTTCCAGCTCTCATTTCTCTCATTTTATTATGACAATCGTTTCTCCCTACGTAGGTGGCTGTCAACAAAATATTTTCGCATTCGAAAGAGAAAGTTGGTGATTGAAATTTCGTAAACAGATCTCGCCGCAAAGTAAACCGCCTTTGTTTCAGTGACTACCACCCCAACTCAAATATCATATCAGTGATCCTCTCACCACTATTGCGCGATAACACGAAACTGGCTGCCTTTCTTTGCACTTTTTCGATGTCCTCCGTCAAACCTACCTGATAAGGATCCCACACCGCGCAGCAGTATAGCAGAGGACGGACACGTGTAATGTAGGCTGTCTTTTTAGTGGGTTTGTCGCACCTTCTAAGTGTTCTGCCAACAATGCGCAGTCTTTGTTTCGACTTCCCCACAATGTTATCTATTTGGTCTTTCCAATTTAAGTTGCCCATAATTGTAATTCCTAGGTATTTAGTCGAATTGACAGCCCTTAGATTAGTGCGATTTATCGTACACACAAAATTTAATGGATTTCTTTTAATACCCATGTGGATGACACTTTTCTTTCTTTAGTGCCACTTTCGCACCATACAGAAATACTCTCTAGATCATTTTGTAATTGGAATTGATCGTCTGATGATTTTACTAGACGGTAAATTACAACGTCATCTGCAAACAATCTAAGGGGATGCTCAGATTATCACCTAGATCATTTGTATAAATCAGGAACAGCAGAGGGCCTATAACACTACCTTGCAGAACGCGCGATATCACTTCTTTTGTACTCGATGGTTTAGCATCTATCACTACGAACTGTGACCTCTCTGAGAGGAAATCACGAATCCAGTCACACAAATGAGACGATACTCCATATGTACGCAATTTGATTAATAGTCGCTTGTGAGGAACGGTGTCAAAAGCCTTCTGGAAATCTAGGAATATGGAATCGATCTGAGATCCCTTGTTGACAGCACTCTTTACTTCATGGGAATAAATAGCTAGCTGTTTAGCACAAGAAGATATTTTCTGAATACATGTTGGTTATGTGTCAATAAGTCATTTTCTTCAAGGTGATTCATAATGTTCGAGTACAGTATATGCTCCAAAATCCTACTGCAAATTGAGGTCAGTGATATGGGTCTGTAATTCAATGGGTTACTCCTATTTCCCTTCTTGAATACTGGTGTGGCCTGTGCTACTTTCCAGTCCTTAGGAGCAGACCTTTCGTCAGTGAGCAGGTACGAGGGGCCCTCTGCCGGTCACGTTCCTCCAACCACTTCCCGCCTGTGCGGAATTCTGGCGTTAGCGCTAACAGAGGGCGCTGATTATGTGCAGCACTATGTTTTCTTTCATTTGTGGCTCCTTTAGCGATTTGTTTTATGCTTGTGTAATATTACCCGGTGCACTATCAACGGTGTTTAATATTTATGTCATTATCTAGACTATTGGCACTAGAGCACATGTCAACCACTGTTTCTTAACTCTTCCTCTTTTTAACAATATTACTTTTGCCATGTTCTTCTTTTTATTGCTTTTTATTACTGTAATACCTTTTATACGTTATAAGCTTATTACAGGCTTCAACTATTGTATCCCCCTTTATTTTCGCTGTTTAAATTAATTATTGAAAACTAGTGTATGCCGACATTAGCGACATCTGGTTAACTTACAACACCAACATCTTGTGGCTATTGTACGGCAGCTTGTTTTAAACAGTAGTACTACTGACAACATGACTCGTGCTTGTGATGTTATTTGTGTGTATTTGACGATACTGGTGCTGATCCCGCATTTAACATTTGACGATGCCACTATGGCTGCAGTACATTAGAACTTTGTTTTTTATGAAACAGGCATGTCTCTTCATATTTAAAGCGCACAAATGTACATTTTGTCAGTACTACTTTTCATCATCGTCTATACATTGTTCTTAAGCTGTATACAGTTTTCAAGTGTATTTATGTCTTTTCCCATTCTTGCTGCAGATCTGATGATGGTCATTAAAGACCGAAATCGGTAATCTGTTAACAAAAACGTTTGTTTCCATAGACGTAAATTAAAGGAAACTTATTACATATACGGGTCACTGTTTCTCCGCGACGATGTCGCAGCTTGCGAAACTTAGATAGATTGATCGCCTTCCACCATCATCGATGCCACATGCACCGTTCGTTTTTCTGACTAGCAGTCATTCCTTGCCAGGTGGTGCTGGTATCGCCTGCATGTGTTTATATCGGTGGTCATAATGTCTAGCTGATCAGTATATTCGAGTAAGGATGAAGTATGCCTGGAACAACAGTGAAAAATTTACTTTATGGGAGGTGCGTTGTTGGTGCATCAACTATGTATGTTTCAACACGTTGCCCACAGTCGCACATATATTTACTTTAAGTTGATAGTTACATTCGCTTACGTTTATTCTGTAACTCCTTCTTCCTCTGGACTTCAAGGTTTAGACACTTATGCCTCTTCCTGTTCTGCGTTCATCTTTCACTGTCACCTCCTTCTGGGCTTTCCTACGTCCCTTCTTCCTCTTGGCTGGTACACCATGGCGTGATGTGGGATTCTCTCTACACCAGTGGTGGTAACTGATGTTTCCTAAGATTTCATTTGCTTCAGTTTTTATTAATACTATAATTATCTAGCTTAATGCTAATATTTTGGTTTCTTACATAATCTTCCCAGTTAACACCTCTAATAGTCCCGAGAAACATGATTTCGACTGCCTGTATTTTACTTTCACCACTCTTCTTAGAGAATCCATGACCTACATTCATATAGTTGTAGCTGGGGTGTTATAAAAATTTAATTTTGTTTCCTTCCATATTTTGTTCTGGAATGTTTTATGATTCCCCATGTTGAATGGTGTTTTTTAATCTTATTTTCTATATTCCTAACATATCACAGGTTACGTCGTAACGTAAAAAATTAAAGCTGGAGGCCTGCTTGAGTGGTGCCGCATCTATTATTGTTATTTTTGAGTGGTTGCAGTATTTCACATAATGAACCATGATTTTAGTTTTGTTCGTTCATATTCAAAGATTATATTACCCTTATCCTAACTAATGAAATTTAAACTCAGCTTGCCTAGCTCGTTATCAGTTTCTTCCAAAATTGGAACAACATCTACGTACGCAAGGATATTAGGTATATATTTATATTAATCTATATACCAGAATTTACTTCCTATCGCCAGATCTTAATCAAATCACTTCCACATACATTAAAAAATGTTGGTGACAGGCCACAGCCGTATTTAATTCCCTAATTGTCAGTGATTTCTTTACTTTTATTATTATTTTTGTAGCCTTGTGTAAGCTTTTAACATTTCGCTTTAGTGAGGTGTCCCGCTTCATTCATGATATCTCGTAATTCCTTTCTGTTCCCAGCTGTACGTTAGGACCGCCAAGTAATGTTACTAGTTGGTGTTCCTATTGTGCGACTGCCTGGCGACGGAAGGTTTCTGCCAACATACAATGATTGCAGCACCTGCATTACCTGGCCCGACCGCTGTTATGTGTTACCAAATACAGTAATTTCATAAACCTGAAGATGGGTTTCTCAGAATCTCAAAACAGGTCGTGGTTTGCATAAATAATTAGTACAACTGAAGCGGATCTCTCTAAATTAATTACCAACCGACAACAGTAGTTCAGATATATGTGCCTACGTTGCAAGCAGAAGATGTAGAGATAGATAAATTATATGAGTATATCGTTGTGTAAAATGTACGAGGCAGGCGATATAGCACACTTCTGGAAAAACATCATCCACACAATTCCGAAAATTGCAAGGGCCGTCGAGTGCGAGAATTATCATATAATCAACTGAACAGCTCGTGCACCAAAGTTGCTGAAAAGTCTAATACACAGAAGAATCAAACAGAAAATTGAAGGGTTTTTCGATGACGATCAGTTTAACGCTAGGAAAGGTAAAGGCACCAGAGAGACAGCCCTGACTTTACGGTTATTAAAGGAAGCAAGACTGAGGAGAAACCAAGACACGTTCATAGGATTTCTCGACCTGGCAAATGCGTTCGACACTGTAAAACGAAGCAAAATGTTCGAAATCCTAAGAAAAACAGGAGTAATTTGTAGGGAAAGAAGAATGTTCTACAACACGTACAAGAACCAAGATTCGTAGACGACGTTAATACCCTCAGCGAAAGTGAAGATGAATTATAGAATCTGTAGAATTGACTGAACAATCTATTGAGTACAGAATATGTACTGAGAATGAATCGAAGAAACACAAGTAATGAGAAGTAGAAGAAATGACAACATCAAGAAACTTTTCATCGGAACTGGTGATCACCAAGTAGACAAAGTTTAGGAATTGTCCTACCTAGATAGCAAAATGACGTATTATGGACGGAGCAAGGAAGACGTAAAAAGCAGACTAGTGTTGGCAAATAGGGCATTCCTGGCCATGAGAGGTCTACTTGTGTCAAACATACGCCTTTATTTGATGAAGAAATTTATTTTTGGGGCACAGCATTATATGGTACTGAAACAGAGCCTATAGGAAAACCAGAACAGAGGACAACAGAAGCATCTGAAATGTGCTACTGTAGCAGAATGTAGAAAAGGAGGTAGACTGAAAGGTAAAAATAAAAGCTGGCAGATGGAACAATATCACACAGAGTTCTTTGCTAGCCTGGAAGTCCATTTCTGTCCGACAAGAGCTTTGAAGCTTTTTCAAAAGTTATATTTCCTTGCTTTGTATTAATTTCGTAGAATTCTGTCTACAGTCTAGATTGTCAGTGAAACATTTATTTCGTGCGTTTTTCTTATTCCGCTTTGGCAGAGACACTAGAACGTTGCTCCACTCGCCGCGTTCATGTCACTTCCCTTATTAGCTTCACACCACCGACTTAGTGCCTGCTAAGCTGTGACTGCACTTTAGGTGGTCTTTTCTGTCAGCACTATCTCACTCTTTATTTATTTATTTATTTATTTATTGTTCCGTGGGACCACATTTAGGAGAAGTCTCCATGGTCATGGAACGAGTCAATACATGAAATTATAACACGATTGTAGAAACAGATAAAAGTAAATATAAGAAACAAATTCAGGCGACAAGTCGTTAGTTTAAATAAAGAAAATCAAGAATGTAACACTGGAATTTGCTTAACTTTTTAGCTCTTCCAGGAGCTCCCCGACAGAATAGAAGGAGTGAGCCATGAGGAAACTCTTCAGTTTAGACTTAAAAGTGTTTGGGCTACTGCTAAGATTTTTGAGTTCTTGTGGTAGCTTATTGAAAATGGATGCAGCAGAATACTGCACTCCTTTCTGCACAAGAGTCAAGGAAGTGCATTCCACATGCAGATTTGATTTCTGCCTAGTATTAACTGAGTGAAAGCTGCTAACTCTTGGGAATAAACTAATATTGCTAACAACAAACGACATTAAAGAAAATACATACTGTGAGGGCAATGTCAAAATTCCCAGACTATTGAATAGGGGTCGACAAGAGGTTTTCGAACTTACACCATACATAGCTCGAACAGCCCGTTTTTGAGCCAAAAATACCCTTTTTGAATCAGAAGAATTACCCCAGAAAATAATACCATATGACATAAGCGTATGAAAATATGCGAAGTATACTACTTTTCGTGTTGAAATGTCACTTATTTCAGATACTGTTCTAATGGTAAATAAAGCGGCATTTAGTTTCTGAACAAGATCCTGAACATGGGCTTTCCACAACAGCTTACTATCTATCCATACGCCTAGGAACTTGAACTGTTCCGTCTCGCTTATAACATGCCCATTCTGTCTGATTAAAATGTCAGTTCTTGTTGAATTGTGGGTTAGAAACTGCAAAAACTGAGTCTTACTGTGATTTAGCATCAAATTATTTTCCACAAGCCACGAACTTATATCATGAACTACATTATTTGATAATGTTTCAATATTACACACAAGATCCTTCACTACCAAGGTGGTGTCATCAGCAAACAGAAATATTTTTGAATCACCTGTAATACTAGAAGGCAAATCATTTACATAAATAAGAAACAGCAGTGGCCCCAGCACCGACCCTTGGGGAACGCCCCATTTAACAGTGCCCCATTGGGACTGAACATCATTACCACTCTCAATATTGCGGAGGATTACCTTCTGCTTTCTGTTCTCATTGTTACGGAAGCTAATGACACTAATCGAAAGTTGTCACGGCTTCACGCAAAAGGATTTTCCGCCATCAATTTTCGCGAGCAGCTCTGCAAAGTGGAATTGTGCGCTACTTTCATGTGAAACGTAACTGTCCCTTTTCATGTGACGAAGTTGCTTGTCTCTAGAGACGAATAATCCGCTCGCTTTTCTGAAGTCAGCTGCACTTTAACACCTAACACTATCTTCGCAAAAACTCGATATATGTTTCTTTCGTACAGATGAAAAAACATTTCTTTGCTTAACTAGGGCAACATAAAAATGTACATTGCCTCTATTTCTTTATGTACTTCCTCTGGTGATAGCCACAATTTTATAAACGTCACACTTCCGCAGCAATTTGAAGGATGGCTAATAGGATTGCGGCCATGCTATTACTGCAGTGCGTGAAATGAACTATCGGAAGTAACTCTAGATCAGCGCCGTCCGGAGGCAGTATGGGAGGCCAATATGCGCTTTAGACAGAACATTGTGCAAAACAGAAGGAAGATCGCTAACCAGCAGATGGAAAGCGCAACCCTCCAGTTGGAATGAGAGAAATGGGGGCTAGACTTGAACTATCTCTCTCGCTCTCTCTCTCTCTCTCTCTCTCTCTCTCTCTCTCTCTCTCTCTCTGTGTGTGTGTGTGTGTGTGTGTGTGTGTGTGTGTGTGTGTGTGTGTGTGTTTGGTGCATGCAGCTCCAGGCTACGTTGCATGTTGTCCGTCTGCCTGTGACACAGACGCTGTTGTTTTACAGGAAGTAAAAAAGCAGAATGGTGTACTCTATATGTAGAATCGCTGTGTATCACTATATTAAATTACACATCGATCAAATTCTTGCAAGACTGATTTTGAAGAGAAGCCCTAAGTTGGACTGCAGATTTACAAGACGGTCATCAGTGTATCAAACTGGCATTGTCTTACCATTGCGAACGTATCTAAGTAATAGACTTCGACACATGTCAGGCATCGTGGTAATTCCGATTAATACGCAGTGTATAATTCAGCAGTACCACGGTCTTTGTTAGCTGACAATGAACTTTCTGTGTATGTTATTGGCTCATTTTATTTGCTTCTTTGATTTCATTTACATTCACTGTAAAAGCGCAAAGCCTCCTGTGTAACATAAACGTGATATGATGTCTATTAAAATTTCGCGTCAGGCATATACGAGTGGCACTAGTAGTGCCACCGTGAGGATATAATTGAGGTTTTCTTTAAATACAAGCTGTAGCGGTTATAGAATCAGTTATCTTCGAGACTGGATTTGGTGAATTGATGTTAGTCAAGAATGCCCTTAAGGCGAAAACGACTCCATTATCAATACCTCACTGAGTTCGAACGAGGTCATGTAGTAGGGCTACGAGAAGCTGGATGTTCCTCCTGAGATCAGAAAGACTTCGCAGGAATATAACAACTGTACATGACTGCTGGCCACGTTGAACGCGGGAATGTACAGTAGCAAGAAGACCGGGCTACGGACGGCCACGTGGCACTACCGAGAGGTTCAAAAAAATTGTTCAAATGGTTCAAATTGCTCTGAGCCCTATGGGACTTAACATCTGAGGTCATCAGTCCCCTAGAACTTAGAACTACTTAAACCTAACTAACCTAAGGACATCACACACATCCATGCCCGAGGCAGGATTCGAACCTGCGACCGTAGCTGTCGCGTGGTTCCAGACTGAAGCGCCTAGAACCGATCGGCCACTTCGGCCAACCTACCGAGAGGGAAGACCACCGTGTTCATTACCTGGCTCTGGCACATCGTACTACATCTGCAGCAGCAATTTGAGCAGCAGTTGGCACTAAAGTGTCCTGAAGAACTGTTACAAATCGGTTACTCCAAGGAAAGCTCCGACGCAGACGGCCGCGCGGGGTAGCCTTGCCACTGCCCACGCGACTCCCCCGCATCAGTGGTTCGATTCCTCCCTCGGGCATGGGCGTGTGTGTTGTCCTTAGCGTAAGTTCGTTTAAGTTAGATTAAGTAATGCGTAAGCTTAGGGACCGATGGCCTCAGCAGTTTGGTCCCATAAGACCTTACCACAAACTTACAAAAAAATTCCGACCCAGACGCCCTGTAGCGTAAATTCCACTGATCCCAAACTACCGCCAGTTGCAACTTTAGTGGAGTCAAGCGAGAGCTCATAGTAGTACGGGTTGAAGTCTGTTGTGTTTTCTGATGAAAACTGGTTCTGCCTCTGTGCCAATGATGGGCGTGTATTGGTCAGAAGGTGGCTAGTCGAGGCTCTGCATCCAACATGTCTGCGTGCTAGACACACTGAAACTACACCTGGAGTTATGGGATGGGATGCGATATCGTATGACAGTACGACCACTCTCGTGTTTATTCCTCGCATCCTGACTGCGAAACTGTACGTCAGTGATTCGACCTGTTGTGCTGCCGTTCATGAACAACATTTCAGTGGGTACCCGTGCGGTTAAAGGCACTGCAGTCTGGAACCGCAAGACCGCTACGGTCCCAGGTTCGAATCCTGCCTCGGGCATGGATGTTTGTGATGTCCTTAGGTTAGTTAGGTTTAACTAGTTCTAAGTTCTAGGGGACTAATGACCTCAGCAGCTGAGTCCCATAGTGCTCAGAGCCATTTGAACCATTTTTGAACCAGTGGGCACTTTCCAACAGCCTGACGCTCCACCCACATACCATTGTTGTGACTCAACATGCTCTACAGTGACGACATGTTGTCTTTGCCTGCTCAACTACCGGATCCACCTCCAACCGAAGCATGGGACATCATCTGATGACAACTCCAGCGTCATCCACAAACATAATGAACCGATCATGTATTGACCAACCAAGCGCAACAGGAAAGGAACACCATCCCACAAACTGGCGTCTGGCATCTGTACAACACAATACATGCACATCTGCATGCTTGCATTCAACGTTCTAACGGTTACACCTGTTATTAAAATACTAGCGCTTCATATTTCCTATGGTTTAGGTCGCTCTCGGATTACGCTGTCATTTTGCAACGTTAATCTGTTAAATATGTTACCTAGAAAAATGTATTGCCGAAACTTCATTACAGTAATTGTTTTTTATGTTATTATGTGTAGTTCCTGCTTTTAATATTTTAATTATTATTGAATATTGCGTATATTGTGCAGTAGAATTCTTTTTGGCTTCTCTTTGTTTTCAGTATTGTTGTGGTGGTGGTGGTCTTCGGTACTAAGACAGGTTTGATGCAGCTCTCCACGTTACTCTATGCTGTGCAAGCCTTATCATCTCCGCATAACTACTGCAAATAGCACCCTTCTGAATCTGCTTATTGTATTCATCTCTTGGTCTCCTCTAGAATTTTCCCCCCATGATTACCTCCAGTAATAAATTGGTGATCCCTTGATGTCTCAGTCGACTGATCCCTTCTTCCATTCAGCCTGTGCCACGAATTTCTTTTCTGCCTAATTCTATTCAGAACCGCCTCACTTGTTACGTGATCTACCTACTTAATCTTCAGCATTTTGAAAGCTTCTTTGCTCTTCTTGTCTAAACCGTTTATCGTCCATGCTTCACTTCCATGCATGGCTCCATGAATTATCTAACATTTAAATGTCTAATCGATGATCTTCAGAAGCGGTTTTCTTGTCGTCACCAGTCTACATTTTACATCCTCCCTACTTCTGTCGTCATCACTTATTCTGCTGCTCAAAGAGCAAAACTCATGCGATACTTTAAGTGTCTCATCTTCTAATTCCCTCAGCATCGCCTGATTTAATTCGACTACATTCCATTATTCTTGTTTTGCTTTTGTTGATGTTCGTCCTATTCCTCCTTTAAAGATACTATCAATGTTGTCCGTCTGCTCTTCGGAGTCCTTTGCTGTCTCTGGTAGAATTACAATGTCTTCGGCAAACCTAAAAGTTCTCGTTTCTTCTCCCTGAATTTTAATTCCTACTCCAAATCTTTATTTTGTTTCCTTCACTGCTTGCTCGATGTTGAATAACATCTGGGATAAGATACAACTCTTTCCCACCCCATTATCAACCATTGTTTCCCTTTCAATCCCCTAGGTTCTTATAACTGTCGCCTGGTTTCTGCAAAAGTTGTAAATAGACTTTCGCTTCGTGTATTTCAGCCCTGCTACCTTCAGAATTTCAAAGTGAGTATTCTGGTTAACATTGTCAAAAGTTTTCTCTGGGTTTACAAATGCCATAAACGTATGTTTACCTTTCCTTGAACTATCTTCTATGGTAAGTCGTAGGATCCGTATTGCCTTGTGTGTTCATAATTTTCTACGGAATCCACACTGATCTTCTCCGCGGTCGGCTTCTGCCAGTTTTTACATTCGTCTATAAAGGACTAATATCATTATTTTGCTACCACGAGTTGTTAAACCGATAGTTCGGTAATATTCACACCCAGCATCATCTGCTTTTATTGGAGTTGGAATTATTACATTCTTCTTGACGTCTGAGCGTATTTCGCAAGTCTCACACATCTTACACACCAAATGGAACAGTTTTGTCATGGCTGGCTCTAAAAAGGCTATCAGTAATTGTGACAGAATGTTGTTTACTCACGGGATCTAGTTTCGACTTAAATCTTCCTGTGCTCTGTCAAATTCTTCTTGCAGTATCTTACTGGCCAGCTCATCTTCATCAACGTCCTCTGCAATTTTTATATCTTCTTCAAGTTCATCTCCTTTTCATAGATCCTTTACATACTCCTTCCACTTTTCAGCTTTCCCTTCTTTGCTTAGGGCTGGTTTTGCATCTGAGCTCTTGATATTCACAGAGCTGGTTCTCTTTTCTGCAGAGATCACTTTCTTTCCCACACTGAAATATGCTTCTAAATCATTACATTTGTCCTTTAGCCATTCCTGCTTAGCCGTTTTGAACTTCCTGTCAATCTCATTTTTTAGACATTTGTGTTCCCTTTAGCCTGCTTCAGTTGCTGATTTTTATATTCTCTTTTTATCAATTGAATTCAATATCTGCCCTGTTGTCCGAGCATTTCTACTAGTCTTGTCATACCTACTTGAGCTACTGTTCCCATCACCATGTCATCTCTCAAAGCTACCCTCTTACCTTCCGTTGTGCTCCTTTACCCTGTTCTAAACAATTGTTGCCTAACGCTCCCTCTGAAAATCTCAACAACCTCTTGATCTTTCAACATATCTGAGTCTCATCTCCTTAATTTCTTACCTCTCTGTTTCTTTAGTTCTAATCTACAGTTCATTACAAATAAATTGTGATCAGAGTCCACACCTGGGCCTGGAAAGATTTAAAATCCTGTTCCGAAATTTTTATCTTACCATTATACAATCAGTTTGAAACCTTCTCGTATTTGTGTCCCTCCCACGTATACAATCTTCTTCCACGGTTCTTAAACCAAGTGTTAGCGATGATTACATTACGCTCTGTGCGTAATTCTGCCAGGTTGCTTCGTCTTTCATACCTTTTCCCCAGTCCATATTAAGCTACAATTGCTCCTTCTCTTCCTTTTCCTGACATCTAATACCATTCCCCCATCACATTTAAATTTTCGTCTTCTTTAACTATCCAAATAATTTATTTCACCTCATCACATATTTATTTAATCTCTTTATCATCTGTGGGGTTAGATTGCCTGCTGCCATCTACAGTACGGTTATCTCCGTCACTGAGGCACGCAAGCAATCGCTCCAACCGCAAAGTCCATGGTTCATGGAGGGTAGGTAAATTTATTATCTGGTAAGATTATCGGTTCCACAATCATCATGAATTTAAATTACTCGCTGTTGTAGTGCATTATCCATTTTCAGCAACTATAAATATATTTGTCGAAAACATCAGAAACCATTGGCATAAAAGGAATTTTATTTCTTTAAAGGTTTCAGATACTTAGTGCCCTTCTTCAGGAGATTAAAACTATCACATTATTAACTAGTTTCAAATGTCATATGTCAAATGTCATATGGATCATAGTGCATGTACAAATTTGGTATACTACAAAGGGAGTTCAGTTAGTAACGCAACACATTTTTTTCTGGAGTAATTTCTTCTATAAGATGAAGAATTTGTTGTGGATACCGTAGAATATTCCCGCTTCAGCCCCTATACTTTCATGAAGCTCGGATGGATAACCTCTCTGTACGCGGTCTTCAAAATGAAGTCTATAGCGGAAGTGTGTCCCAAGCAGAGAGCCGTCATTGAGTTTCTCTTGGCGGAAAACCAGAGCGTCGCCGATATTCACAGGCACTCACACAATATCTGCGAAGACCTGGCAGTGAACAAAAGCACGGTGAGTCGTTGTGCGAGGCGTCTTCATCATCGCAACAAGGTCGCACTAGCCTGACCGATTTCCTGCGGACAGGCTGGCCGCACATAGCTCTGCTACCCTCTTGTAATTGAAGTAACGAGTTCAGCCTGTTGTTCACCAAAACAATGGAAACTGACTTCTTCTGCAAGACAACGCAAGGCTTCACACACGTCTGTGCAGCCGAGATGAGCTTACAAATGTTCATTGGACTGTTCTTCTTCATCTACCCTACAGCCCGGATCTTGCACCATTCCACTTTCATCTGTTTGGTCCAATGAAAGATGCACTCCGCGGGAAGTAGTACGTTGATGATGGGGAGTTTATTGATTCAAGAAGACGTTGGCACCGACGTCGATGACTAGAGAGGTATCATGCGGTCATACATGCCTTCGCAGTAACATGGCGTAAGGTCGCCGCAATGAACGGACATTATGTTGAAAAATAGCGTTTCGTAGACAAATGAGTGAGGAATAATGTGGTGCATTGAAATCCTGAATAAAACCAACCAACTTTCAGAAAAAAGAAATGTTTTGCATTACTAACTGAACACATCTCGTATATTTGCACATGCACTATCTTCCATATAACTACACTAATATGTTGCATATACCTGCTTATTTTCGACACTCTCTAACAGTGCGATAATTCTTCTGAAGACGGGCACTAGGTGCCTAAAACCAATAAAGAAATAAAGTTTCTTTTGTGAAAATGTTTGCTGATGTTGTGAATAAAAGCTATTTTGTCTTGCATTTGGCCCCTGTAGAGGAAGTTTTCAGTAAGTTCTTCTTGTTGTTGTTTTGGCTATCCAGGTGATTCATGCAAAGTTAGTAACATTTTAACTACATCTTGTGAACTGAAATTTTATGTGGTAAATAAATTAGAACATATATATGAGTTCACTCACAGGTCAACCATGTCCTTCCTCTTCTCCTACCATCATTTCAGTTATAACTTTCTAATGATCTCATTCAGCTATGAACTACTACAAATCCGCCTATTATATCTAGACAGAGCAGCCTACTTAGGCAGCACAGTGGAGCAGGGACTCGCAATACGCCGCCGCCAAATTAGGGTACGCGCCGTGGGCTGTCGGTAGTTTGGAAGCGCTGTTGTGACGGGGCGTGGACGTGCAAGCGCCGGGCCGGGGGTTAATCTGTCTCCCTCGGTTTATGAGGCAGTTTAGCCGGGCTCTCTGCACGTCCCGTTCCAGTGCTGTAGGCCAGGGGTCGATATTAAAGCACGCCTCGCGTGCTTCCAGCAGCAGCTGGCCTCCTATCTTCCACACCACAGGCGGGAGCACAGCTCTCGTTGCTGGCCCGTGAGCCAAGTACTGGTACAGATAGTACAGATACTTCATACACTATTAAATGCGATACCCAGCTACATGAGATACACTAATGGCAACCGAGAAGACTGCATACTAAACATTTCATCTTTCGTGTGAAACGAATTAGAATTATTTCCAGTATCAAGTTTAGCAAGTAAGACAGTGGCTGAGGAGAGAAGCAAGTAGACGGAATAATGAACAAAGATGATTGAAGAGGATATCAGAGGCAATAAGAAAATGAAGGGTGTCGCTAAAGCCCCTTTACAACTTCAAAATCTTTTTACAACGGCAGTTGTTCAAATATTTTAACATCATTTCTTTTATTGTAATCAGTGTTTATAATTTTTTGACAGTGTTTAATAGACCTCTATATGGGCGCCTTTAGTTACACGAAGCACATAAAGACGATACTCGATTTCTCGCCATGTTCGCTGCAGCATAGCATCGTAAGTGGTGGCAACTGGCATTACAAATCCGTATATGTGTTTAATACACGATATTTTTCACATAGTCACATGAAAAAAGTTCAGAGGAGTGATATGGCGAACGCGGTGGCGAACGAATTGGCCCATCCCTCCCAATCTATCTGCCAGGAAACGTTTCATTGAGAAACCGACGAACATCCAGTTCGCAATGTGGTGGTGCACCATCTTCCTGGGAAATGGTAGTTGGTTGTAAGTTAATCAGTTGTGGTGCTACATATTCGGTCAGAAGGTCGAGGTAAACATTTGCAATAATTGTGGACTCGTTGAAGAAAAATGGAGCAATTATTCCGTTGCACATGATTCCACAACACAACTTCACTTTTGGACTAGTCACATGGGGGTATTCAGATCCCCAGATTATTACATTCTGTCTTACATCCCAGAAACATGAAAAGTTGCCTCGTCACTGAATCAAACTCGCTTGAGGAATACTTCACCCGTCGAAAGCATGTTGGGTGCAAACTATCCGCTTTGGCTTGTCGTTTGACTCAAGTGTCTGTAACAGTTGCACTTTGTAAGCATACAACCGTAAATTCTTGTGGAGGACCGTACGCACAGTTGAACATGGTAGTTGCAACTGTCTGGCAGCAGTGCGGATGGACTTCGTAGGTGAACGAGTGACGATGTTTAAAACGCGATCTATGTTTTCCTCAGAGGTTCTTGGTCGCCCGCTCCTTACTTTATCCAACACTGTCCATGTCTCCATAAATTTTGTGTGCCACGCACGGATTGAAGGGTGCGATGGTGGATCTCTTCGTTCTGAAGTTTCGATGAGTCAGAACATTCCTTTTGGTCTCAATAAACCAGGACACACATTGTGCCTTCTCTTGAGGAGTTGCCATTTTATAGAGGTTCAGTTCCTTCCATCAACATAATATCTGAAACACAAAATTTTAATTTATATAAAAACTTTAGTAAACAATGATTACAATAAAAGAAATTTTGTTAAAATATTTCAACAAATGCCGTTGTAAAAAACATTTGAAGTTGTTAAGGGACTTTATGGACACCCTGTACTATAGGGAACGGTGAAAAAGAAGAGGAGAAATTTGAAAGAGCAGGCAACAATGATAGACAGAAATGAGACATAGGTTAATGACAATGAGACTCTGGAGATTTTGTGGAAGGAGTCCTTCGAGCATTTGCTAAATTCGGACGGACTTGGAGATGAGGATAAAACATTAAAGAGGTAAAAAGGTAAAAATAAATTCTTTGGGGAGGAGAGGCCAGGGGAACGACCAGACATGGCAAGAAATGGAAATGGCACTGTACAAAATGAAAAGAGGAAAGGCACCTGGTATGGACGAAGTTAGTGTCGAAATGATGGAGACAGCAGAGGAGGTTGGAAAACTGTGGCTGTATTGTATGATGAGGGTGGTGTGGACTGAGAAAAAGACTCCATAAGATTGGAAGAGGACACTAACTGTCCCTTTATTCAAGAAATGGAATGGGAAGGATTGCAGAAACTGCAGGGGAATCACACTGTACCACATTGCGCCAAGTTATATAAAAGTATCTTGAAGAGCAAAATCCGAACAAGGGTCGGAGGGCAAACAGATAGAGGAACAGCATGGCTTCAGACCAGATAGGTCAACTTTTGACCTCACATTTGCAGTGAGGCATCTCCAAAACCACTAATGTGAATTCGTGGAAACTTGCGATGGTCTTTCTCGATGTTGCAAAGGCATCCGATAGCGTTCGCAGAAGAAAGATCTGGGAAGAACTAGAAAAGAAGAGACTCGAGAAAGAGACAACAGGGAGAGTCGAGGGGATGTACTGTGGAAGTCTGAGTTGCCTGAAAATGGGAAATGAAAGGACTGATTGGTTCCAGCAAACACGTGGTGTGAAACAGAGCAGCGCATTGTCATCTCTCCTCTTTATTATCTTCTCGGATGAGATAATGGCTAACGTAACAGAGAAAACTGGAGAAGACAAGATGAAAGCAATGGCAGATCACATTTTGATCTACGGAAACAAGGACAAGTAGATTTAGAAACAGCTGGATGATTGGAAAGAAACTCAGAGACTGTATGCGTTAAAATTTACGTAAATAAATGTGACATCATGGTTACAATTAAAAAGGAAGTGCTTAATATTATTCTTGAAAATATGTTGTAACGTCACAAATGCTATTCGTTGTTTAAGAAAGAGAATACGCATGGAATGTTAACATTTTGTAAGTAGACACAATGACCTAGCCAGGGAAAATCTATTGTCAAAGAGTGTGATAAATTGTAAATGCATTATCGCTGGGCGTACGTGGGCGCCAGAAGAGCAGCATTGCGGAGTAGCGAGGGGACGATTGGTGTCGCTGGTTGGGTGTATTCGCCGATGTGGCTACGTAAAAGTGCGGAGACAAAACGTCTGCCTCCGAAGTGCGGAGCAGTGAAAACTGAAATGGTTGTTTTGGTGGATGTTTAATATTGGCAGGCTATGGCATTTATTGGGCACAGTACAAATGCAGCAAGAGTAATTCACATAACATCAAGAGTACTGCGGACCCTTGCTATGGTATGGCAAGAAGATTAACCTGTGCTCTATTTACCGCTAAATGAAGCCACTCGACAAACCGACGACATAATGAAGTGAAGTAAGATCTCGACTTTTGTAACTAGAAGTGTAATATACTGACCAGCGTAGTTGGAATTTTAGTGTTTGAATAACATTGTTTTAGTGCATATTGTCACGTAAATAATTTTTCCCAGTCAACATCCCAGTAGTATCCCTTTATATGAACCGAGATAATCAGAAAATGAACTGAGAATGAAGTGAACATTAATTTATTAGATTATCAAAACATAATTTATCCAACTTTTGGACAATTACGTAATAATGAAATCATTGGGTGTAGTATGAATAACGTCAGAAGTTGTTGTTGTTGTTGTGGTCTTCAGTCCTGAGACTGATTTGATGCTGCTCTCCATGCTACTCTCTCCTGTGCAAGCTTCTTCATCTCCCACTACTTACTCCAACCTACATCCTTCTGAATCTCCTTAGTGTATTCACCTCTTGGTCTCCCTCTACGATTTTTACCCCCCCACGCTGCCCTCCAGTGCTAAGTTTGTGATTCCCTGATGCCTCAGAACATGTCCTACCAACCGGTCCATTCTTCTTGTCAAGTTGTGCCACAAACTCCTCATCTCCCCAATTCTATTCAATACCTCCTCATTAGTTATGTGATCTACCCATATAATCTTCAACATTCTTCTGTAGCACCACATTTTGAAAGCTTCTATTCTCTTCTTGTCCAAACTATTTATCTTCCATGATTCACTTCCATACATGGCTACACTCCATACAAATACTTTCAGAAACGACTTCCTGACACTTAAATCTATACTCGATGTTAACAAATTTCTCTTCTTCAGAAACGCTTTCCTTGCCATTGCCAGTCTACGTTTTATATCTATCCTCTCTACTTCTACCATCATCAGTTATTTTCCTCCCCAAATAGTAAAACTCCTTTACTACTTTAAGTGTCTCATTTCCTAATCTAATTCCCTGAGCATCACCCGACTTAATTCGTCTACATTCCATTATCCTCGTTTTGCTTTTGTTGATGTTCATCTTATATCCGCCTTTCAAGAAACTGTCCATTCCGTTCAACTGATCTTCCAAGTCCTTTGCTGTCTCTGACAGAATTACAATGCCATCGGTGAACCTCAAAGTTTTTATTTCTTCTCCATGGATTTTAATACCTACTCCGAATTTTTCTTTTGTTTCCTTTACTGCTTGCTCGATATACAGATTGAATAATATCGGGGAGAGGCTACAACCCTTTCTCACTCCCTTCCCAACCACTACTTCTCTTTCGTGCCCCTCGACTCTTATAACTGCCATCTGATTTCTGTACAAAATGTAAATAGCCTTTCGCTCCCTGTATTTTATCCCTGCCACCTTCAGAATTTGAAAGATAGTATTCCAATCAACATTGTCAAAAGCTTTCTCTAAGTCTACAAATGCTAGATATGTAGGTTTTCCTTTCCTTAATCTTTCTTCTAAGATAAGTCATTCGGCTTCTACTAGGTTTTCCATTCGTCTGTAAAGAATTCGCATTAGTATTTTGCAGCCAAGACTTATTAAACTGATATTTCGGTAATTTTCACATCTGTCAACACCTGCTTTCTTTGGGATTGGAATTATTAGCCGGCCGCGGTGGCCGTGCGGTTCTGGCGCTGCAGTCCGGAACCGCGGGACTGCTTCGGTCGCAGGTTCGAATCCTGCCTCGGGCATGGGTGTGTGTGATGTCCTTGGGTTAGTTAGGTTTAAGTAGTTCTAAGTTCTAGGGGACTTATGACCTAAGATGTTGAGTCCCATAGTGCTCAGAGCCATTTGAACCATTTTTTTGGAATTATTATATTCTTCTTGTAGTCTGAGGGTATTTCGCCCGTCTCATACATCTTGCTCACCAGATGGTAGAGTTTTGTTAGGACTGGCTCTCCCAAGGCTGTCAGTAGTTACAATGGAATGTTGTCTACTCCCGGGGACTTGTTTCGACTCAGGTCTTTCAGTGCTCTGTCAAACTCTTCACGCAGTATCGTATCTCCCATTTCATCTTCATCTACATCCTCTTCCGTTTCCATAATATTGTCCTCAAGTACATCGCCCTTGTATAGACCATCTATATACTCCTTCCACCTTTCTGTTTTCCTTTCTTTGCTTAGAACTGGGTTTCCATCTGAGCTCTTGATATTCATACAAGTGGCTATCTTTTCTCCAAAGGTCTCTTTAATTTTCCTGTAGGCAGTATCTATTTTGCCCCTAGTGAGATAAGCCTCGACATCCTTACATTTGTCCTCTAGC
The DNA here is from genome assembly GCF_021461385.2 of Schistocerca piceifrons. Lineage (NCBI taxonomy): Eukaryota > Metazoa > Arthropoda > Insecta > Orthoptera > Acrididae > Schistocerca > Schistocerca piceifrons. The sequence goes on from NC_060138.1 coordinate 1,130,202,236, forward strand.
CATCCCTGCTTAGCCATTTTGCACTTCCTGTCGATCTCATTTTTGAGACGTTTGTTTTCCTTTTTGCCTGCTTCACTTACTGCATTTTTATATTTTCTCCTTTCAACAATTAAATTCAATATTTCTTCTGTTACCCAAGGATTTCTACCAGCCTTCGTCTTTTTACCTACTTGATTCTCTGCTGCCTTCACTATTTCATCCCTCAAAGCTACCCATTCTTCTACTACTGTATTTCTTTCCCCCATTCCTGACAATTTTTCCCTTATGCTCTCCCTGAAACTCTGTACAACCTCTGGTTTAGTCAGTTTACCCAGGTCCCATCTCATTAAATTCCCACCTTTTTGCAGTTTTATGAGTTTTAATTTACAGTTCATAACCAATAGATTGTGGTCAGAGTCCACATCTGCCCCTGGAAATGTCTTACAATTTAAAACCTGGTTCGTAAATCTCTGTCTTACCATTATATAATCTATATGATACCCTCTAGTATCTCCAGGATTCTTCCATGTATACAACCTTCTTTCATGATTCTTGAACCAAGTGTTAGCTATGAAATATCAGGATAACTGCTAGGTAAATGACAGTTCTTATCAATGGGTAAATTCAAACAATCTTTCTGCTTGCTACAATTACGACAAGCAGTATTACGGTGAGTAACGTAACAAAAAGTTTCTGGCCAGAGCCAGTAAACAATCATACATTAAGTGACCTTTACAAATTAATATAATATGTTGTATGTGTTTGCTATTTTTGTATTATTTGACTACTGTGACACGTGAGGTATGAAGTGTGCGTTAGGCGCTTTTCCTACATTATGACGCCAATGGCTATTCTTACGTATGGTTGCTTACGAGTATAAAGTTCAGTTTCAATTTAATTATTCTTGTTCCGGCGAGAAACTGGCGACCGTTGGTTCTTTTATTAATGACATACTTTGAAAACCTTTCTTCCAAATTTTCCACTAACTAATTTTCATTAAGAAAACTAGTTTACATAATTAAAATATATATAACGTTAACCGAACGTTTTTCTAATAATCATTGCTAAAACAATAAGCAGTGGCAATTCGGTTGTAACCTCATCTACTTTTCTCGTTTTGCATTATTCTTCGGATAGATATCTATTCCCCATAAATTATGGACTTTATGTACACGGTCATATAGAAAATCCTAATTAGCAGGAGAGGTAGGAGGGTTATTCGTTCTTTTACCCTTCTTATATACTAAAGTCACCTGCGCTTTTTTAAAGCCATGTGTATGCACTATACTTCCTTTTTTGGAATGCTAGTTCCGCAAGTTTCTGAGGAAAATTTCTGTGACATTTGCATGGTGCAAATATACTAGGTGGAGTAAGGCCGTAAGGACGGCTTTGGATCATGCTTGGGTAGCTCAGTCGTTGGAGCACATGCTCGTGGAAGTAAAAATCCCTGTATTAGAGTCCCGGTCGGACACGCAGTTTTAATGTGTCAGGAGTTTCATGTCAACGCACACTGCACTGCAGAGTTAAAGATTCGTTCCGCAGGCAAAGATTACGCATGTATCGAAACTGTCGATTTCAAAGATCACAATAATCGGGAAAAGCATGTGTGCTTAGGTCACCAACGTCAATCAACGGACACCTAATCCATTAAATTTCGGGCATGCAGCCGCGCAAATAAAATTTCCTCTACTGATATTTCGGCCGCGTATCGTCCGGCCATCTTCAGAGCGAGCCACAAGAATGACGACAAGGTGCCAAGCGCGGCCTAATATTCTCCACCGCGGCGGTACGGCGCATGCGGGTCACAGAGGCTGGTCGGCGGCAGAGACATACGCTTACACATGCGCCGCCTGTGGCGAAGGCGTACAGACATTCAACTCGCTTATCGATGTTTGATCGGCGGCGGTGACACGATGACGACTTCTCTGCAGTTTAATAACTCCAAGTGCCGGATTCCATGCTTTGTCCAAATTAAAACCATTATCTCCGTTTATTAAATTGTTGGCTAATCGAATTTCTATAGCTTCCTTGAATACAGATTCCCAAAAATAAGAGGTGGATGTTAAAATCTTCACATCACTGTAATTCATGGAATGATCCGTATCAATACAATGTTCCGCCACAGCTGACTTGTCTATTTGTAATAAGCGTGTGTATCTTCGGTGCTCCACACACCTCTCATGAACGATGCGTGTTGTTTGACCTATGTATGACTGCTCACAACTTCCGCAAGCAATCTGGTAAACACCCGCCTTACGAAGCAGTAAATCGTCCTTCACAGAGCCGAGTAAAGCTGCAATCTTCGTGGGGGGCCGGAAGATCACCTTAACACAGTGTTTCTAAAGAATACGGCCTATCTTTGAAGAAAGAGCACCCACATAGGGCAAAAACGCACTAGATCTGAAGAAATTACTATCTTCTTCCCCATCACATACCTGCTTTTTAGATTTTGCATCGAATGCTCTGCGAATTTGTTGCGGAAAATATCCATTCAATTTAAAAATGCTCTTGAGGTATGTTAGCTCTCCTTGCAAATTGTCTTTATCGGAGATACAGTGCGCCCAATGCACTAAGGTCTAAAGGACACCCATGTTATGGATGAATTACATCGATTTCTTGAGCATCTGAATTCCGTCCATGCTAGCATTAAATTGACTATGGGAATAGAAAAAGACGGCTGCCTCCTCTTTTTGGATGTTGTCGTTCGCCGGAAAAGTGATGGCACATTAGGACATGCCGTATATCGGAAACCAACGCGCACAAATCTATATCTTCATGCCAGTAGCAGCCATCACCCTTCACAAACCATGGGTGGAGCATATGAGGCCGCGCATGACATCTTGTCGTCAGTCTTGTGACTCACTCTGAAGATGGCCGGACGATACGCGGCCGAAATATCAGTAGAGGAAATTTTATTTGCGCGGCTGCATGCCCGAAATTAATGGGTTATTCATTACGCCGCGAGAAGTTGAAAATGCACAACGGACACCTGTTTATTTAAAAATTTCGCAAGGCTGGCAACAATGAACAGTAAGACTGTTGTGTCAAAATATTATGATCACTGTCCTCGGAGAGACTGAAGGCATCTTGTGGTGGTGCAGGCCCATGGCGTAGAGAAATAAGTACACTACTGGCCATTGAAATTGTTACACCACGAAGACGACGTGCTACAGACGCGAAATTTAACCGACAGGAAGAAGATGCTGTGATATGCAAATGATTAGCTTTCCAGAGCATTCACACAAGGTTGGCGCCGGTGGCGACACCTACAAAGTGCTGACATGAGGAAAGTTTCCAATCGATTTCTCATACACAAACAGCAGTTGACCGGCGTTGCCTGATGAAACGTTGTTGTGATGCCTCGTGTAAGGAGGAGAAATGCGTACCATCACGTTTCCGCCGTTGATAAAGGTCGGATTGTAGCCTATCGTGATTGCGGTTCATGGTATCACGACATTGCTGCTCGCGTTGGTCGAGATCCAATGACTGTTAGCAGAATGTGGAATCGGTGGGTTCGGGAGGGTAATACGGTACGCCGTGCTGGATCCCAAAGGCCTCGTATCACTAGCAGTCGAGATGACAGGCATCTTACCCGCATGGCTGTAACGGGTCGTGCAGCCACGTCTCGATCCCTGAGACAACAGATGGGGACGTTTTCAAGACAACAACCATCTCAACGAACAGTCCGGCGACGTTTGCAGCAGCATGGACTATCAGCTCGGAGACCTTGGCTGCGGTTAACCTTGACGCTGCATCACAGACAGGAGCGCCTGCGACGGTGTACTCAACGACGAACCTGGGTGCACGAATGGCAAAACGTCATTTTTTCGGATGAATCCAGGTTCTGTTTACAGCATCATGATGGTCGCATCCGTGTTTCGCGACATCGCGGTGAACGCACATTGGAAGCGTGTATTCGTCATCGCCATACTGGCGTATCACCCGGCGTGATGGTATGGGTTGCCATTGGTTACACGTCTTGGTCACCACTTGTTCGCATTGACGGCACTTTGAACAGTCGACGTTACATTTCAGATGTGTTACGACCCGTGGCTCTACCCTTCATTCGATGCCTGCGAAACCCTACATTTCAGCAGGATAATGCACGACCACATGTTGCAGGTCTTGTACGGACCTTTCTGGATACAGAAAATGTTCGAAAACGTCTGGTCAATGGTGGCCGAGCAACTTGCTTGTCACAATACGCCAGTCATTACTCTTGATGAACTGTGGTATCGTGTTGAAGCTGCATGGTTAGCTGTACCTGTACAACCCATCCAAGCTCTGTTTGACTCAATGCTCAGGCTTATAAAGGCCGTTATTACGGCCAGAGGTGGTTGTTCTGGGTACTGATTTCTCAGGATCTATGCACCCAAATTGCGTGAAAATGCAAACTAACGTTTAAGCCGCGGTTACAGCTGTCGTCTTCTTGCTGATGTGCTTTAGCTGTGTGGAGTAACTTTTATTTAGCCATGCTGCTCACTGAGCGTGAGTTAGGTCATAATTTGGAAAAGGTCGTTGTTATGATTGGTCACTTGAGATGAAAGAAGCAGGAACTTTGTTATAATAGCTTGCTATGGTGCGGGTAGTGGGGATCTGCCGTTGTCTGTTGCTTCTTGCATTGCTTGATATGATTGGCGCTCATCGGCGAGTAAGGCGCGGTCTCTTGTTTCCCACCTGCTGGACCCAGACTGCTACTCGCCGATAGCGCCAGCGCCACGTGTTGTCGATGCGGCCTGTTGCACTTTGAGGGTTGACAGCCAGCATAAGGTAAGCTTGTATCAATCCTCTCTGCTCATGTTCTTAGATTGTTTTATTACTTTTATGACTTCTTTGATCTTGGGCTTCGTCGTCGCTGGCTCCTTGGGCAGTTCGCAGGTCTATCAAATTTGCTTTCCTTCGCGCATTCTTGCCGGTGTTTGGCCTCTGCAGACTTGCCGTGCTGCCACGGACGAATCTTTCGCTCATGCTCTCGTATGCGCATTGCTGTCGGTCTGCCGGTCTCACAGGTGTGTACATTCCACATCGTAAGAACCAGCAATTTGTAAAGCGCCTGTCTTGTCGTTAGTGCAGCCTAGCGCATCCTAGATCTTGCACCTGCTGCAGTAGACAGTTTGGAACTTGTCCTTCTGTTCCTCCCCCCTCTGGCCACCCGCTGCTTTCCCCTCTGTGCACCTCCTCGTTACCCTCTATCTCCTCGTCATCCTCCAATATCTCCTGCTCCTTTGTCCCTCTGTTCATCTCCTCCTGCCTCCCCCTCCCCCTTCTCTCTCCACGTCTTCACCCCAATCCTAAAACGAGGTTGCTGGTTCTTACCCGTACAGTATTTATTTCCAATTAGTATGTAGCACGAGTACCAAATCTGGTTGAAATCGATTCAGTAATATAGGAGGAACTTTTCGCCCGCTGCTTTGCCGGTATACGACAAGTTTCTACACAGGGTATTTCAAAATGAATATACGGATTTTATCGCTTTGTAGCATTTATTACATTCAACTTACAATAATGAACTGTACATCAAATGGAACAGCAACTCAAACAGTTTTGTTTGTATATCTTTGCGCAAAGGAAAAGGTATGGAATAACCAAGATTAACTGAAGAACGCGTTGAACCAGTGAGAGAGTCTTTCACTCGGAGACCCATGAAATCCCTCCGGAAGGCTAGTCGTGAATTAGCAATTCCAAAAAGTCTGTGTGGAAACTTTTAGCGAGACGCTTAAACTACATTCGTGTCGTTTCCAGTTCTTATAAGTGCTAAGGCCTAAAGACTATAGTTGTGCTAACTTTTCAAACGAAAGTTGCTGTATGACGATGAAGATCTTCTAGATCGTGTCGTCTTCAGCGATGAATCGACACTTCGCCTAAGTGGAGTTGGGGAAACATACCCAATGTGTGCAGCTGGGCGACCCCCAGTCAAAGTTGGCACGTAAACTGTAGTCTTTAGGGTTTAGAACTTTGAAAAGAACAAGGACGTAGTTTAAGCGTCTCGTTAAACGTTTCTACACAGACTTACTGGAATTGCTAATTCACGACTAGCCTTCCGAAGGTGTTTCTTGGGTCTCTGCGTGAGAGACTCTCCCTCGTTCAACATCTTCTTCAGTTATTCTTGGTCATTCCATACTGTTCCCTTTGCGCAAAGATATACAAACGAAACTGTTTGAGTCGCTATTTCATTTGATGTACATTTTATGGCTGTAAGTTGAGTATAATAAATGCTACAAAGCGATAAAAACCGTACATTCATTTTGAAACACCCTGTATTTCACATATATTTAACATATTGTACTTCACCCGTAACTGTAGCTCTAGCGGATGTAGCCTTCCAGTTGCGTTTTGAAACAGCTCAATGCTTAAGACGTCAGGAGTTAGTGACAAAGAAGTCATAAATTTAAACGTCATGCATATCGTGGCAGGTTTTTACGAATCTCAGTGTTTATGACAGCATATCTCCCGAACTTTCTTCTTCAAGGTAATTTGTTGTATTCGGACTGAGAATATGTTCATGGACTCGGCAGCAAACTGATGTTAAGGTCATTGGGCTGTAATTTTGCGGATCCTATTTTTTACCCTTCTTATATACAGATGCCCCACCTGTTCTTTTTTCCAGTTGCCTGGGACCTTGCACTCTGGAAGAAGGAGTTGGGGGGGGGGGGGGGGGGCTGGGTGAGAAGCCAATGCTGTAGAAAACTTTTGTGAAACCTAATTGGTATTCCATCAGGACCTGGCGAGTTAGTTGCCTTCATCTCTTTCAGTTGTTTCACCACTTATGCTCATTACTATGTCTTCCATACGGGAGTCTGTGCGATGGTCAAATGATGGTACTTTTGTATGTTTCTCTTGCGTGAATGAAAAGTTAAACGGGAAATTTAAAATTTATGCTTTATTTTTGCTGCCTTCTACTGCCACAATAGACTGGTCAAAGAGTGACTGGATATTTACCTTACGCCCACTTAGTGATTTTATGTAGGACCGGAGCTTTCTCGAGAATATCTTTTGTTGACGTACGACAGTGGTAGTAGTTGTAAGCTTCGCCCATCGATCTTTGTAGAGGCACACGAATTTCTATTAGTACATACGTACATAGACACATACATACATCCATTTTTATATGTTTGGGTAAGTGGGTACAGTATCCGGCTCCCTGTGGTGAGTACCGCCGTAAGCTTTGAACGCCAAAACAAAGATCAGTGCGTTACTAAATAGCTCGAGACGTCGCAGCTGCACGTCGCAAGGAACAGCTCGGGTCCGTATCCGCAGTCGGCGTGCGGCTCGCCTTTTGCAGGCCAGGCCTGGTCTGTGCTGTGGCCGACACCGGATAGCCTCTGCAACCACGGCCGCCTTCACCCCTTCCCCCCCCCCCCCTTCCCACCGCCATACTGCCGCTGTGCTCTTCCCACACGCGTTCGTTTCACGTCGCAAACGAGGCGAGCGCCGAGCCTGGCAGAGTGGCCGAAAACCGCCGCCACGCCACGAGTGCAGAGCAAACACCTCGCCTCCAGCCCCAGATGCGTGAAATGCTGCGCAGCCCGTCCCATCCCAATGTCCCCCTCCATCCCATCCCATCGCACCACACACCACCCTGGTTCCCGCTACCTGTGCACCTTCCCCCAGGACTTCACTGCCCTACGCAAAATTCAACAGCATTGCGGACACGTCTCGAATGTCTACAGTCTAATTCAAATAGCGACAGTTAAGTGTCTGCTAAGTTCCTAGAATTCAGTATGGCATTCTCTACAGTTCCGAAATAACACTTAGTGAAATAAACGTCAACTTGCAAAATACATATTGCTTTCTGTGGCTTCATTCTCGAGTTCATAGTACACTGCCAGAAAAAAATACAGCACCCTGCGCCATCAAGGACTGTGTTCAGTGACACCAGAATATAATAATACGCAGATAGTGAGGGGCTGTATTGTTAGTGATTCGTTCGTGTCGATCATCGGGTATTGGCCGTTTTGAAGGATTGTCTGTGTAAATTCTTTTTTGGCCCTACACTTAGTAACTCGTTGAGTTTAGAGAGGACTATTGTTTGCTAAGGGGGGGACGTTGATGAAAAACACACACTATTTCAAAAATCCACCAAATCCACAGTTTTGGAGATATGGCAATGAAATTTTGTACCGCGGTTTACATGAAAGTAACACATTTACATATAACATCCTTCGATCATATATATTTTCAACTTTTTTAAAATTAAATTTGAAATTTTATTTTCAAAAAATAATGTATCATCCGTTTTCTCAGAAAGTATTCAAGAGATTTCTACAAAAACTTCTCTGTTTCATCTCTATATGTGTTGTTAGCTTCTCTCATGAGGTTTTTGGAACAGGTCAAACGAGAGAATTTCAATAATGTTTAATTATAGTTCCAAAAGTACAATTTTAAATTAATGCAAAAGCCCAAGTACTTTGCTCCATATCTCAGCTTTCAGTCAGAATTTCAATATTTGCCCTTGAGACCACGTTTATTAGGTTTACAGAAATATGTGTACAATTCATTTTTCTCAGGATGTCTTGAGTAAAATTTCCTATCTTGAAGCTCATTACTTCTAATACCTTCATCCCCCCGACTCTCCCATCTTTAAATACAATCACTGCATCATAAGTTGCAATTCTGGCAACTGTATCAGATTCAAATGCGTTTTTAGGGCATCGATCGCATATGAGTGAATTCAAAGACTCCTTTGGATTTTGGGTTTTGTCATGAACACACTTTTTGAGAAATGCAGGGTCGGTCAAAGATGATCTATAAAACCAAAGAGTAAGTGTCAGACCTTCTAGATGTACCCGCACACGTTTGGTTGAAAGTAATACACAGAATCGTTGTTCACTGAGCTGGTACTGAAGTGCTGCTTCAAGACGTGGGCGTGGCAGGGAGGCCGCCTCACACTTTTAATTAATTTTCAGGCACTTTGGATGCGATTTCAACATTGAAACCTTGGGAACTTATTCTCCATGAGTTGTACTAACAAATAAAAAATAAATCGAAAGTTGACATTTTTGGTCAGTTTCATCAACGTCCCCCTTAAATTCATTCTGCAGTACAACGATGTCCTATGTCCTGCCGACGAGTGCGTATTCCTTTTGAACAATTTCAGCCGTTTGAACAACGTCCCTATTCCGGGCGTGCGGGAAGCTAGGGGCACGTATCAAGCAGTTGTTGCAAATGTTTGGCGCAACCTGTCGATGGTGTGCCACCACAGACATTTGCAGAAAATTCCCGCACCCGCAGATCAGGTTCTGGATGTCCGTGGAGTACTGATGCACTTCAAGATCGATGAACGTTTGGCCAACAGTTGTGTAGTTGTAGAATAGTCTATTTCGTCTCCTACATATACACAATATGCTTTTTTTATTTGAGTTCACGATCAACTGTCAGAGCCTGCACCATTCATCATAGCTTCTCAGGTTTTCCAGCAATTCGCTACAGTCTTGTGACTTCATTGCCCTCTTACAAACAACCGCTTGATCTGATATATTGTAGTATACAATGACGGTAGTGTCACAGTTCCTTGGGTTACTCCTGAAATTACCTTTACATAGTTGTATGTGAGTCAGCCGTGGTGGCCGAGCGGTTCTAGGCGCTTCAGTCTGTAAACGCGCGACCGCCACGGTCGCAGGTTCGAATCCTGCCTCGGGCATGGATGTGTGTGATGTCCTTAGGTTAGTTAGGTTTAGGTAGTTCTAAGTTCTAGGGGACTGATGACCTCAGCTGTTAAGTCCCATAGTGCTCAGACCCATTTGAACCATTTTTAAGTTGTATGTGAATTCTCAATGGATCAAACTACTGAGGTCATCGATGCCTAGACTTACACACTACTTAAAGTAACTTATGATAAGAACAACACACACACGTATGGCCGAGGAAGGACTCGAACCTCCGGTTGAAGAGGTCTCACAATCCGTGACATTACACCTCTAACCGCGCGGCCACTCCGTGGGGCTTATCTTTACATCCGTCAGTTTTGTTCTGCTAAGAGCGAAATTAAGTTGGCAAGGGTTCAGTTTATTTCAAGTCGGAGGCTTAAGAGAGCGTCGCGTCAAACGAAAAAAATGGTTCTGAGCACTGTGGGACTTAACATCTTATGTCATCAGTCCCCTAGAACTTAGAACTACTTAAACCTAACTAACCTAAGGACATTCACACATCCATGCCCGAGGCAGGATTCGAACCTGCGACCGTAGCAATCGCACGGTTCCGGACTGAGCGCCTAGAACCGCGAGACCACCGCGGCCGGCGCGTCAAACGAGCCATGAGAGTTCTAACGGTTACCATTGTGCGAAAATTCATTTTGAGTTTCGAGTCGGACCAGCTGCGCATTGTCGCGGACGCACGCGTCTTGCTACAGGAATTCATCGACTTACTGTTGGTAGCAGTTTAATTGTCCATCACTCTCAACACAATGCAGCAGTGTTGCTATTGTTCATTCGCTGTTTCGCTGGCTCGACAAGTGCAAATGTTTCGCACCACAACCACTAACCAATGGCGCCATCCATTGAGGAATACGCTAACGGGGAAAAGGTCGCAACACCAAGAACGATTTGAGCGACATAAATGAAATTGGTAAGCTTGTTTCTACGTCTGAAAGATGATTTCTGTTCAAAGCTCGCGCCAGTCGCATAACAGTAGTCCTAGTGGCGCTAGTACATAGCACAACCAGCCACAGAAAGAGACAGCAGCATTATGAACCTGAATGGACGGGCTATGATGACTCACAGGAAGTAAATGCATTTAATAATCATTTATTAAATATAATAGAAAGCCTAGGAGCAAACAGCTGAAGATGAAAATCTCAGCAGTATGTTCAAAATGTACATTTCACGAAAATCCATTTTATGAATCTATCACCAGCTTTTCATTCTGAAATTGAGAAAATTGTGGGATTTTGCCTACTCGTCACTTATAGGGTGCCTAAGGGATGCAGCGTTCTTAGAATGCTATACAACAATTCAAACAAATAACTTTAGTAGCTTTATTTCCGTAAATCAATTGACGGTACTTAACGTCGGAGATATATCGGTGTCACAAGTAACATGCCAACAGAAATAGTCATCGCTACGGTCAAAGTCCAGACAAGTAACTGATAAGGATCACAACTAGTTGTTCTGGGATTTTGCCTACTCGTCACTTATAGGGTGCCTAAGGGATGCAGCGTTCTTAGAATGCTATACAACAATTCAAACAAATAACTTTAGTAGCTTTATTTCCGTAAATCAATTGACGGTACTTAACGTCGGAGATACATCGGTGTCACAAGTAACATGCCAACAGAAATAATTATCGCTACGGTCAAAGTCCAGACAAGTAACTGATAAGGATCACAACTAGTTGTTCTTGTAGCACACTCCGCAAATATGTTCCACTAATGTCAGTACACTTAGGCGATCTGTGTCCCGAGGCTGTTTTTTCCTCCCCTTTATAGTAAAAAGGGGGATAGGGGGCAGCATCGGCTTACAGACGCCGCTCTTCGGCCAATAGTATAGCAGAAATCGTAGAGGAAGACATGAATACAGATAGACATCAATGTTAAAAACAGTTGGTATGCATAAGAATGTGATGGGGGTGTTCGGTGGAATGCACATGACACATAAATAAGGTCAACAGAGCGCACAAACGAAGGCAGTCAGTTGTTCACCGAACGAAGGACCACACCGAAGAGAGCGCTGACGCACAGTAGTGACGAAAAACATTGTTGCACAAAACACTAGTGACGATCTTCGGCGCTAAGAAGACTGAACACGAAGAGGGCGGGGGCTGCCACCGGGGGCAGGGGGCCCCGAGGCTGGCAGGAGCGGCGCTTATATTCACTTCTTGAAGGGGCGCTCCTGGCGCACCTCGGTGCTTGTCAGCGACCTATTGGCTGACGTTTCCTCACCGCCTTCTCTGGTCTTGCGTTCCTTTTCTTCGTTCCTCCGCTTGTGATTACACCAGAACAAATTACACTTTCTCTTAAAAATAAAAGCTCAACTGGTTTTGGTAGTGCTTCCGATAGATAGCAAAAATTTATTCCCATGTAATAAGCCCAGTCTTATCAGAAGTATGTAATGTAACACTAAGTCAAGGCATTTTCTAGAGAGATGGAAATATGCCCCTGTTAAATCCATCTTTAAGGAAGGTGGTAAGAGAGATGTCAGTAACTATGGACCGGTTTCACTGCTGGCGTCATTCATCAAAATTGTTGAGAAGATGTATTCTGGAGTAGTATCTCACCTTAGCAACAACGGTATCTTTAGCAAATCACAGTTTGGGTTTCAGAAGGGTTTCTCTACTCATAAAGCCATTTACATGTTTACTCAACAGATTATACAAACATTAAATAATGAAATAGCGCATATGGGTATTGCAGTGTCCAATCTATGGCATTTGACTGTGTGAATCACAATATTCTCCCTCATAAACTGGAGTTTCACAGGACTGATTGTGTAGCTAACCAAGGGATTATGTCATATCTGACCAAAAGAATGCAGACACTTGGATCTAGTAATTCAAGCAATATAGTCCAGGGATATAATTCTGCATGGGGAGAAATCACGTATGGGGTTCCCCAGGGTTCAGTCTTAGGTCCAATAGTGTTCCTCATATATGTAAGCGATCTTCCATCAAGTGTACAACAAGCAAAATTCATTCTTTTTGCGGAAGACATTAATGCTGTAGTCAGTCTAAATATATGAGGAGAAACAGAAGAAATGGTAAACAAAGTTCTTAAATGTATCATTGACTGGCTTTCTGCGAATGGCTTCACCCTCAGTCTTAAAAAGACACAACATATACAGTTCTGCACATCTAGTATACCAATGATAAGTACAACACATGATGAGAAAATAATAAATAAGGTGGAAACTTCTTATTTCTTGGAGGTTGACGTTAATGAGAATTCAAATTGGAAATGATACATTCTGGAACTCGTAGACAAGTTAGTTCAGGCACATTTGCGCTTATAACCGTTGCAAAATTTTGGAGAGAGGCAAATCTGTAAGTCGACCAGTTTTGCATATTTTCATTTAATAATGTCATATCGAATGCTATTCTGGGGTAACTCATACTTGGGAAAGAAAGTCTTCATTGGGTGAAAATGTAAAAACGTGCGGTAAGAATAATATGTTGTGCGAACCCGCGATCATCTTGTAGACATCTGTTTAAGGAAATGGGCATTCTAACTATTGATTCATAGCAGTTTTATTCCCTCATGATGTTTCTTGTAAATAATCCACTACAGTTCAAAAGGAACAATGAGGTACATTATTCCAATATCAGAATGGAAAATGACATTCATTACACCATATTAACGTTGCCTTCAGCACAAAAAGGGGTTCACAATGGCGCAACAAAATTTTTTGATCACTTAACCAGTGATACAAAATGTCTGACAGGTAACAAACTTTGAAAGATTCTCCTAGAGAACTCCTTCCATTCCGTAGAAGAATTTCCATTACTGTAGTGTGTAAGAGGTGGTACATAGGAATTACTAGCTCACATATGTGTATGCTTTTAACAAAAGAAAGTTAGAAATGTCCAGAATGTAACCGTATGTACAAATAAATTTGCCATGTGAATGTAAAATGACTCATTCCACATAATTATGATGTACGGTGCAAAATGATCTAGGGAACATTAATTAAGTAACAAATCTGCTTTGCTCTAAATATACGTAGTAAAGGTCGTGAGCGTTGAGATCGGACGTGGGAAGTTGATGTTAGAGAAGAATTCCTTTAAGGTAACAAAGACGACACCATCAACAACCAAGTTTGAACGAGGTCGTATATTAGACCTCCGAGAAGCTGGATTTTTCTTCCGCGGTATTGCAGAGAGGTTTGGCTAGAACAATTTCTTTTTCTTTTGTTTCTAGAACTTTTCACTGCATATTGATGTGTTTATCTTATGTGCTACCTAGAGTTCGGCTTTTATGACATTATCGACTACAGTGCTAGAGGTTCTTAGACCATTAACACTTCAATTCACTAGACAAAATGTGTTCATGGTCCAAGAACTTCTAGCATTGTACTCGGTAATGACATAAAGCCGAAATCTAGAGATTAAAGAATATAAATACACTAATATACAGTCAAACTGAGGCTTATTGTTTAAAAAAATACTGCGTGACTATGCCCCAGTAACATGTAAAACTTTATACTCTCCAGGAATGTTGACACTGTGCATGACTGCAGACAGTAGTGGTCACGAGAATGTACGGTGGCAAGAAGACCGGGCTCCAGGCGGCTCCGTGGCACTACCGAGAGGGACGACCACCGTGTACGGCGTATGGCTCTGGCGCATCATACTGCACCTGCGTCAGCAATTTGAGCAGCAGTTGGAACTACAGTCTCACGGCAAACTATTATAAATCGTAGCTCCGAGCTAGACCCCGCTCGCGTGCATTCCACTGAGCCCCAAACCATCGCCACTCGCGATTTCGTTGGTGTCAAGTCAGAACTAGTTGGAGGTCAGGGTGGAGGTCTGTTTTGTTTTCTGATGAAGGCTGGTTCTGCCTCGGTGCCAGTGATAGCTGTGTGTTGGTTACAAGGAGGCCAGTTGAGTGCCTGCAACCAACTTGTCTGATTAACAGACACTGGACGTACACCTGGAGTTTATGGTCTGGGGTGCAATCTCGTGTGACATTAGGAGCACTCTCGTGGTTATCTCACTCTCCCTAACTCCAGAATTGTACGCCAATCTGGTAAATCAATCTGTCGTGCAGCCATTAATGAACAGCATTCCAGGGGTGCTTTCCAACCGCTGTTGTAACCTAACATGCTCTACAGAATGTCGACGTGTTGCCTTGGCCTACTGTATTGACCGACCAGGTGCAACAGGCATGAAACTCCATCCCACAAACTGACATCCGGCCCAATGCATGCACGCATTCAACACGCTGGAGGTTACATCGATTATTAACGTGCAAGCATTTCATATTTTCAATGGCTTGTCTCGCACTTACATTAACCTGTGATCTTGCGGTGTTAATCACTTAAAAATGTATTCTCCAAATTTCGTTACTCTACATTAATTACTTCTGGGTGTTGCAATATTTTCCGTCAGTGTGTTCACCGGTATCTCCCCTTTGACCTGCACTCTTGGTTCATTACTCTCTCTCCTGGTTGGTTGTACTACTGCGCACTGAAGGACATTGCATAGTACTATTCAGGACTGTGAAAATGCTGACATTGGAAAATTGTATTACATGCCAAGACAGGCCAAAATGGTTCAAATGGCTCTGAGCACTATGAGCACTATTGGACTTAACTTCTGTGGTCATCAGTCCCCTAGACAAAGAACTACTTAAACCTAGGTAACCTAAGGACATCACACACATCCATGCCCGAGGCAGGATTCGAACCTGCGACTGTAGCGGTCACGCGGTTCCAGACTGAAGCGCCTTTAACCGCACGGCTACACCGGCCGGCCAGGCCAAAACGACGATAATAATGAAGTCTGTCATTCTGTGGGAATCACAGTAAGTGTGTGAGCACTTAGGACCGTGCACGGTCCGGAAGGTGTGCATGGATAACCGAAGTAGTTACGGTGACCGCACGTGATAAACGGAAAGTCGGTATTCGGGCCTGGGTCCGGTACGAATTTTCATCCGTTATTCATAAATTGTATTCGCAAACTGCAAATACATCTCTTCTATTTCACATGGCTGTAGATTATCCGTAGTGTCCGCTCTTTCAGGTATGCATGCGTGGTCAACATAACCGTGCCCCCACCATTAAGGATCCTCCTCGGTACAGGTGTTTTTCCACAGTTTTTGGGTACCAAAATCGTGTTCCGAGTTCCTTCCAGATACGAATCCGCCATGAATCACTCTCCAGACCAAACTGGCACTCGTCTGTGAAAAGAACATTGGCTCACTGTTTGATCGTCCAGGAGGCATGTTGAACGACTCCACCCCAGACGTCCCTTTCTGTGAAGGCAAGTCAGAGATACACATCCAGCAGGTCTCCGACAGTAAAGGTCACTCTTCTGAAGCCTGCTGTGCCCCATTTGCTCGATACGTCCAGTGGATTCTACGAAGTCAGATGCCAGTTGCTGTGCAGTACCAAGGCTCTAGTACCATGGCTCTACCATAGTTCCTGTACAGTTAAATAAAGGTATTCTCTTTCTAACGTCACATGTGGCCGGCCCTGCCCTGGTCTTTGGGGTACCGTTTCGGTCACTATAAATTACCGCCACACCCAAGAAACAACAAAATGATTCACATTGAGCCATCGGATCACATCAGTTTGCGACTATCCTGCTTCCATTTTTTATATGTTCCTCCACCACAGAGTCTGGCAGGCGTGTCCTCTGTGCTATACTGCACCGTCTGTGTCTGTATATACTGCGACTGTGGGTGTGGGAGTACCCGGCAAACATTATACCGTTTGATAACCACCCTGATCGTTGGCGTGGTCGTCCGTGACCGGAATGCCATCTTTCGTGCAGAACACGATCGTATGGACCTCTTTTGACAGTTGGTGTGATTGTATCGCGAATGAGACACAGGACGGGGAAATAGCGGATTGTTGCTTTAATTTTTGACACCAATGTATTTACGTAGGTCCATTCTGTGTCTTATGTTGCAATTAAGAGTTAATAGCAAAGAAGTAGTAAATTTAAAGGATAGTAGCAAAGAAGTAACAAATGTAAATGCCATGAACGATGACGCGGCTTTTCACGCACCTCGGTGTTTATAACATCATATCTTCTGAACTATGTGTGGTACAGTGATATACTTTCCAGATGCATTTAGCGGCTAATGTAGATACCATCATGGAAACAGTTAGTAGCATAGGAGTTATACATTTACACGTTATGCATGATGCGGCAGTTTTTCAAGCAGCTCATTGTTTATTACGTCACGTGTCCTAAACTGTGATATACACATATTTCTTACCCACACAGCGATTGTTGCGTGCCAGTGACGGATATGTGTACCAAGTTTGGCTGAAATCGCTCCAGTGGTTTAGGAGAAGATGTGGAATGAATACGCACATACACACACACATTTTTATAACATGTCTAGGTTTTTGTTACTCATTATTTCCTTCTTATTGGAGCTGCGAGATCCTAACATTTTTAACAGTTTCCAACAGCCGGCCGGGGTGGCCGAGCGGTTCTAGGCGCTACAGTTGGAACCGCGCAACCGCTACGGTCGCAGGTTCGAATCCTGCCTCGGGCATGGATGTGTGTGATGTCCTTAGGTTAGCTAGGTTTAAGTAGTTCTAAATTCTAGGGGACTGATGACCTCAGAAGTTAAGTCCCATAGTTCTCCGAGCCGTTTGAGCCAGTGTCCAGCAAATCGGGGACTCTCTTCATGTAGCAACGTTGTTGACGCCTTACACGGTCGAATACTAGATAGGACGTCAGCTTCAAATCCCGGGGCCTTGTTAACATTTACCGCGCATCGCCTTCACGGGCAAGCTCCTTTCATTTTCGTCACCTCGGATCGGACGAGCTGTGGAAGACGGCGCGGCGGGTTGAGGTAGCCGCACTGTGCTGTCTATACCGACATCTCGCAGCAGCGGAGCGTGCCGAGGCGAGTGTTGGCAGAGGGCGATTAATTACCGCGGGGGCGGGCGACTTGTTGACGACGGCCGGGCGGTCACTGCCGGCGCGGCGCTGGACGCCGCCGGAGCGAGTGCACTGCAAACACTTGCTGCCTGCAGCGGTCGCCACATACCGTGCGGTGCAGCGCATGCGCGCCAGTGCACACAGGCGAGTACACAGCCGGGCTGCGCTGGAAGCGGGCTTCTGCCTGTTCGGTCTTGTACAGCCATCCAGTGCTGCCGTCACCTCGCAGGACGATCGTGCAGACACGCCGCCGTATGACCGCCGCACCAAACAACCCGTACGGAGGACACAGAATTAGGCATCCCTCGATTTGCTAAGCAGCGGAAAGAGTTGCACGATTCAAGTGTAATCTCATTTCGAGTTCACACAGACTTCAGTTAGGCACTGACCTCATGCTCATCTCCATCTGCACCTACATGCATACTCCACAAGTCATGGTACGGCGTACAGAGGGGGGTACCAAGTACAACCACTGTCTATATGCCTCCCTACTACTCATAACTTCTCTCGTCTTATCTTCATCACAAATTTAAAAAGCTATTATTGCAATTACCATCGTGTGCCTCGTGTGGCAATTGCAATAATAGGTATTTAAATTCAGGCATATATAAAATATTATGCAAAGACTATGACAAGAAATATACTGGCCAGTCAGGAAGAAATTTCGCCTTGCGGTTTAAAGAACGTACGGTAGGTGCCTCACACAACAAATCACTGTTCGACCAGCATTTCACACAGAGTAAGCGTTCAGAAGGTTCCATTGATAATAATGTGAGAATCCTTCATCAGGCACCTAAGGGATTACAGCTTAACTCCCTTGAGGATATGGAAATTAATGCACATTTTAAAAATAAACCACTATCGCTGTTGAAAGAACAGCTTGATTTTAGACAAAGATACTATTTCGAACTCCTTGACGATTTCTTTAGGGTGGCTGCAGCCATTTCGTTACACTTTCATAACAAAAGAATCAAGAGCTACGTTTAGTGATAATTATGACTGAACATATTATTGCACCATAGTTATGCCCGTGGATGGCCACTTCAGTTCTTTTACTTTTACAGAACATTCAAGCATTTCAATAATTCTGATATATACTACAGATTTGGATCAACTGTTTTCTGTACAGTTATTTACTGATTTGCTAATGTATTTGACACGTATTTTACAAATACTAAATTTTCTTCTTTTATTTACAAATTTTCTGCCTCCAGGTGCTGTATTATTTTATCTTATTGTTTTACATTTTTAGATAACATTATTTTGACGTCATTTTACACAGTTTTGCGTATAAGAGCAATGTACTATCTTATTATAGGAGTATTTCGTTGATACTAAGCAATACAAATAAATTTTGAAGACAGTATTGTCCAAGTTTATAACCAGGATCTTTGGCAGTAACCCACAGTCAATGGAAGTGATCACTTAAGCGGTTTATTCTGACCACAGGAGTGAGTCTTTGCTACTACCGTCCAGCAAAAGTGAAGCACGAAGGTCGACTTCCAAGCCACCAGATATCCGCTGCCTCCACAGCTTTCTGTCCTCTGCCATGGCGCATGTGCTGGACCTCGCTGAAGTGGAACTGTCGATACTAGCAAGCCATTGCTATAGCAACCAAATAAAACTGTCTCTGCTTCAACGAGTACATACAAATGCCCACAAGAGGGCAGTCTCCATACAGTAGCAATTACAGCATGCCCGTCACTGTGATTATTTTACTTAAATTACGGTAGAATTAGACACATAAAATTTTATATATGTAGTTTTTGTATTTATTTCTGTACCCATTTTTCTTAAAAATTCGACTAAAGCAATCAATGTAGCATATCTCACGCATGAATGGTTTTCAGTGATGTAGTGCTGTATGCGATGGGCGGAACTTACAGCATATAATCTCCACTCAAGTTGCCTTATTCCTATTAACTACGTCCATCTGATCAGGTCCTCTCTTTCCCAACGTCCTACCTACGTCACCGTCCATAACACGGATTCCTACACCTTCTTCTCCTCCGCCGGTGTGCCCCAAGGTTCCGTCCTCTCCCCTCTTCTGTACCTCTTGTATATGGCGGACATGCCGCCGCCTTCATCCCCCATCCACCTTCTCCAGTACGCCGATGACATCGCCTTCCTTGCCCTTGTCCCTACCCTGCAGCGCTCCCAACACCTTCTCCAATCCCATCTTGACCGGTTCACCACTTGGTGCAATCAGTGGTTGTTTAAGGTCAATCCTTCCAAAACCCAGGCAATGATATTAGGCAAAACCACCCCTTCCTTTGGACTCCTAGACTTCTATATCACCATCTATGGCCGCCCTATCGCCCTCACCCCCGCTCTTAAGTACCTTGGCGTCACCCTTGACCGTCGCCTCTCCTGAACCCCCCATCTCCGGACGATTCAAGCCAAGGCACGCTCCCTTCTCCTCAAGCTCCTTTAAGGCAGTACATGGGGTCTGCACCCCTCCACCATCCTCCAAACTTATAAATCCCTCATCCGCCCTATCCTCTGCTATGCCCACCCTGCTTGGATCTCCACCCCTCCTACCTTTTACAAATCCCTTCAAATCCTAGAGCGCCATGCTCTTCGCCTCTCCTATTGCATCCGTCTCCCCTCCCCCACATGGATCCTGTACGACCTTATCTCGTTCCCCCACCTCCTCCTCTTCCTAGAACGGATACAGATCCTCTACACCTCCTGTAAACTAGATCCCCCTCACCCACTTGTCTCTCATATCCTCTCCCACCCCTGTCCGCTGCTGCACCTGTATTTCCACGTCCCATCTGCTCTCCATCTCTCCACTCTCCTTACCCTCTCCAAAGTGGCTTCCGCCAACTCCGCCTCCCTGATGACGCCGTCCTCCCCTCCACCTACCCCTCCTATCAAATTTGATCCTCCCCTCCCACTTCCTGTGTTTTTTTCCTCAGGGCACTCTCTCTCCCTTCTCTGTCCCTTCCCTCCCTCCTCCCTTCCTGCCCCCTCCTACCCCGGGCTTCTCCTACCCCCCATACCTTCACTCCTCCTCCCATCTCCTCTGCCATTGGCATCTTTGTTCTCTCCTCTCCACCCCCCCCTCTCCATTCTACCCCTCGCGGCAGGTCCCCGGACTCGCACACGTTAAGTGGACATTCGCGAGCCGGAGATCATCGCCATCAGTTTTTCGTGTGTGTGCTGTCGTGTTTGTGATTCAGTGTTTTTCGCCGCCCACGCTCCTTCGTTCACGTGTGTCGTCTAAATCATCAGTGTTTGTGCACAGTGCAGACAGTTTTCTTGTTTTTCGTCGAGTGTGAACTGCTTCATGTTTTTTAATTATTGTATCTACTGTTTTTAACCGCCATGTGCTATTTTTTTTGTCTTCATTGGTTTTCTATTTTATTGTACTGCTTGTCGCTGAAGAGCGGAGTAAAATTTTCCGCTGCCAGCCCACCTCGTATGAGGTGCAAAATAACAATAAAGAAAAAAAATTGCCTTATTCAGCATTAACATCCTTACATCTACGGATCTCGCTCCTCTGCCGCCATTAGCAGCTATAATGGGTATAATGTCGTACTTTTTAATTATTTTAGCTGATATTTTAGACGTTTTTTAGCCACATTTTCATCCCTCTATACTGAATATGTACTATTACTGTATTGTAGCGGGAAAAACTCCAATGAAACCCGTTATTAAGGAATAAAAATCTGAAAACGCGATCGAAACTGTCTTATTTGATTTTTTAGCATTTTATATCGATTGTTGCTTTGTTACGATTACAGAATGATTTCTAAAATTCAACAGTGCTTTACGAAAAAAACGTCGTTTTCCTTCCAGTAATTACAGTTTGTGTTCACGAAGCATATCTGTAACACTTGTGTGCTAATTAAACCTGCTGGTAACAAATCTGACAGCGCACCTCTGAATTGCTTCAACGTTTTCCTTTAAAACCGACCTGGTACAGATCCCAAACACTGGAGCAGTACTCAAGAATGAGTCACCCTAGTGTTTTATATCCCGTCTCTTTTATACATGAGCTACTCTTTCACAAGATTCTCTCAATAGAAAGAAGCCGACAATTAGGCTTCCCTACTACCAACATGATGTCTTTCTTCTATTTTACATCGCTTTACAATGTTTCTCCTATATATTTAACCCATGTGGCTGTCTGAAGCAACACACTACTAATGTTGTATTCAAAAATTACCGGATTCTTTTTCTTACTCACCTGCATTAATTTACGTTTTTCTACGTTTAGAACAAGCTGTCATTCATCAGATCAAATTCCTTTTATGTTATCCTAGTTTCTCATACATCATCAGCCAACTGTCATAAACTGTTCTCATCCTGTCTCCAGATCATTTATATACACTCCTGGAAATGGAAAAAAGAACACATTGACACCGGTGTGTCAGACCCACCATACTTGCTCCGGACACTGCGAGAGGGCTGTACAAGCAATGATCACACGCACGGCACAGCGGACACACCAGGAACCGCGGTGTTGGCCGTCGAATGGCGCTAGCTGCGCAGCATTTGTGCACCGCCGCCGTCAGTGTCAGCCAGTTTGCCGTGGCATACGGAGCTCCATCGCAGTGTTTAACACTGGTAGCATGCCGCGACAGCGTGGACGTGAACCGTATGTGCAGTTGACGGACTTTGAGCGAGGGCGTATAGTGGGCATGCGGGAGGCCGGGTGGACGTACCGCCGAATTGCTCAACACGTGGGGCGTGAGGTCTCCACAGTACATCGATGTTGTCGCCAGTGGTCGGCGGAAGGTGCACGTGCCCGTCGACCTGGGACCGGACCGCAGCGACGCACGGATGCACGCCAAGACCGTAGGATCCTATGCAGTGCCGTAGGGGACCGCACCGCCACTTCCCAGCAAATTAGGGACACTGTTGCTCCTGGGGTATCGGCGAGGACCATTCGCAACCGTCTCCATGAAGCTGGGCTACGGTCCCGCACACCGTTAGGCCGTCTTCCGCTCACGCCCCAACATCGTGCAGCCCGCCTCCAGTGGTGTCGCGACAGGCGTGAATGGAGGGACGATTGGAGACGTGTCGTCTTCAGCGGTGAGAGTCGCTTCTGCCTTGGTGCCAATGATGGTCGTATGCATGTTTGGCGCCGTGCAGGTGAGCGCCACAATCAGGACTGCATACGACCGAGGCACACAGGGCCAACACCCGGCATCATGGTGTGGGGAGCGATCTCCTACACTGACCGTACACCACTGGCGATCGTCGAGGGGACACTGAATAGTGCACGGTACATCCAAACCGTCATCGAACCCATCGTTCTACCATTCCTAGACCGGCAAGGGAACTTGCTGTTCCAACAGGACAATGCACGTCCGCATGTATCCCGTGCCACCCAACGTGCTCTAGAAGGTGTAAGTCAACTAACCTGGCCAGCAAGATCTCCGGATCTGTCCCCCATTGAGCATGTTTGGGACTGGATGAAGCGTCGTCTCACGCGGTCTGCACGTCCAGCACGAACGCTGGTCCAACTGAGGCGCCAGGTGGAAATGGCATGGCAAGCCGTTCCACAGGACTACATCCAGCATCTCTACGATCGTCTCCATGGGAGAATAGCAGCCTGCATTGCTGCGAAAGGTGGATATACACTGTACTAGTGCCGACATTGTGCATGCTCTGTTGCCTGTGTCTATGTGCCTGTGGTTCTGTCAGTGTGATCATGTGATGTATCTGACCCCAGGAATGTGTCAATAAAGTTTCCCCTTCCTGGGACAATGAATTCACGGTGTTCTTATTTCAATTTCCAGGAGTGTATATAGAGAATAAGAACGGTCCTGTCATACTTCCCTGAGTCACTCGTGCATATACTGTTAATTTCTTGACGAAACTCCCAAACTTCCAAATCCAGGATTGTCTGCACGTTACTTACTTGATAAGAACGAACTTCTTGTATTCTTGCAATCAGACTGTGTTGTGAAATGAAACTGGAAATTGCCAGAAAGCTTCAAGAGTGGGATTAAGACTCAGCGTGATAACACACGCCGGTGACATTACCATCCGCAGCGAAAGTGAAAAAAAATTAGAAGATTTGTTGAATGGAATGATCAGGCTAAGGAGTACGGGATATGGACTCAGAGTAAACTGAAGAAGACGAAAGGAATTAGGAATGGAAGAAATGAGATTGGCGACAAACTTAACATCTAAATTGCCGACTGCAAAATAGACGAAGTTAATGGATTTTGCTGTCTTGGAAAAAAAAGCGCATGAAACAAGGGGTACAAAGAAAGAAGATTAGTAAAAGCAGCCTACTACTATCAAACACAGACCTCAATTTGAGGAAGAAATTTCTAAGAATGTGCTTTTGAAGAACGGTATTGTAAGGTACTGAATCATGGACTGTGCGAAAATCGGAAGGGAGGGAAATGAAAAGTTTTAAATGTGATGCTATAGCACAATATTGGCAAGCGGATTGATACGATAATGAAAAAGGCTATCTGCAACATCGGCAAAGAAGCGAACATGCTAGCGTCTTTCTGGGGTCTCCTGCAATGCCGCCATCACGCAACGTAACACTGCTATGCGGGTCATCACCTAAACTCAGCAGGCGCACCGGCCGATGTCAGCCGAATTTCGGCTGACCTGCAGAAAGCAGGCTAGTTCAGAGGGACGTACAAGATCAGTAGAGGCTGCCGCTTCTACGGACCTTTTGCTGCTTCCGCGAAGCCTTTTTCCTCAGTCAATCCGAGACTTCTTCGCTAGACCAATAGCTGTCCGCCACGAAGGTATAACTGCCCTCTAGCGGCGAGCAGCGGGTATTTCCGTTTCTGCCAACAGTACGCCACCGACCGGAGCCGACGTCGCCCTTGCCACATGCAACCACGCGCATCGCGATCCGCTGCTCCGGCCGTGGATTCTGATGCTGGAACTCCTTGTACTGCTCGTGAGATTTTTTTTTTTTTTTGGTCATCAGTCTACTGACTGGTTTGATGCGGCCCGCCACGAATTCCTTTCCTGTGCTAACCTCTTCATCTCAGAGTAGCACTCTACGTCCTCAATTATTTGCTTGACGTATTCCAATCTCTGTCTTCCTCTACAGTTTTTGCCCTCTACAGCTGCCTCTAGTACCATGGAAGTCATTCCCTCATGTCTTAGCAGATGTCCTATCATCCTGTCCCTTCCCCTTATCAGTGTTTTCCACATATTCCTTTCCTCTCCGATTCTGCATAGAACTTCCTCATTCCTTACCTTATCAGTCCACCTAATTTTCAACATTCGTCTATAGCACCACATCTCAAATGCTTCGATTCTCTTCTGTTCCTGTTTTCCCACAGCCCATATTTCACTACCATACAATGCTGTACTCCAGACGTACATCCTCAGAAATTTCTTCCCCAAATTAAGGCCGGTATTTGATATTAGTAGACTTCTCTTGGCCAGAAATGCCTTTTTTGCCATAGCGAGTCTGCTTTTGATGTCCTCCTTGCTCCGTCCGTCATTGGTTATTTTACTGCCTAAGTAGCAGAATTCCTTAACTTCATTGACTTCATGAACATCAATCTTGATGTTAAGTTTCTCGCTGTTCTCATTTCTACTACTTCTCATTACCTTCGTCTTTCTCCGATTTACTCTCAAATCATATTGTGTACTCATTAGACTGTTCATTCCGTTCAGCAGATCATTTAATTCTTCTTCACTTTCACTCAGGATAGCAATGTCATCAGCGAATCGTATCACTGATATCCTTTCACCTTGTATTTTAATTCCACTCCTGAACCTTTCTTTTATTTCCATGATTGCTTCCTCGATGTACTCGTGAGATAGCACTTTAATTTTCTGCCTACTGTTGATCTCTAGGAAGATACTCCGTTCTGCTTGCAAGAGAACTTTTCGGAAGACAGTCTCCTGTAGAGATTTACTGACGTTGTGTTCCAACAACTTGAAGTTAACGGAACAATCAAGAAAGCCCTTTTATCTTCTGGAATCCAACATCAAATTATTATAAATGAAACACACGGTGATTTAAAATTAGAAGAAAAGCCTTTATTAGAAGTATTTTATCTGTGGCACAGTTCCATTCTTCACACTTTGCAATAACTTTTAGCGTGAAAAATGGAACTGTTTCACTGTTTTATTAACAACTGTTTTAAAGTTCGGTATTATATCCGACAACTATATGCGCATATCTGGGACATCATCCATTATCGACATATATTCTTTTTTTTTTGCATAGGTATAAACTGAACAGCCTGTTTCAAAACGATACGTTGTCGCTGAAGGTAGCAAAGTCAAGACAGCGTTTTCGGGTACATCAGGGTATTCACTCTTAAGAATAACACAAAAATCGTTCATTCACACAGATTCAAAGTGAGTTTTAATGTGGATGGACAATGAAGACGAATGAGTGTTTCGTATTCCAGGACGTTTAGCATCGCTGGTTGACTTTTAATGTATAAATGTATTTTGTATCCAAACGATAAAGTATCTGGAAGTAATCTGACAAACAGTTCAGCAGGTTTGACAAATAGCCAGTGACGATATTTCTCAAAATGGTTCAAATGACTCTAAACACTACGGGATTTAACATCTGAGGTCATCAATCCCCTAGACTTAGAACTACTTAAACTAACCTGCGACCATAGCAGCCACGTGGTTCCGGACTGAAGCGCGTAGAACCGCTCGACCACAACGGTCGGCTGATATTTGTTATTTCATTTGGTAATTCCAACATATTTGCTTGCAGAAAATTATATAAAAGTGGAAAACATTAAATATTGTCCATTTCTATGCCGGTAATCCAGAAGTTAAATTTCTTTTTAAAGGCCGATAGTTTGTCTCTCACGACAAATATGATTGTTGTTTTTTCCCTGCACAAATGTAGTAATTTCTTAGACTTTTCCAAAAATTTCGGCAAGATATGTTAATTTTATAAACCATTGTCCATCATGCAACACATCGTAAATGGTTACGGACGTTGACATGTTTTGATCCATTTGGATAACCTTCACCTCCTCACGAAATTCATAAAGCATGGCTAAATCTTTGGCTATGGAAAGTGCGCAGGAGGAGTAATTCATAAACACTACCTGTACCAATATCTTCACAAGAAGTCATTCTTTGATTTTCAAGAAAGACTTTTCTGATTTGTTTTGAAGTGCTAACGGATAGCAGAACTTATATTGGTGAACATATACTAATTGTGTCAATAAACTGCTTTTTGGGTGTAATCAACTGGCTTACTGTGAAAGTACCCCAAGCTGGGACACTTGACATCCCATGCTCATTCAATGACAACAAGAAGAGGCAGGTTGATAAGACATGCGTTAAGACGCTCTGGAGTAGTTTTAATGTTACTAAAGGGAGTTCCAGGTAGTAAACACTGTAGAGGATTGGAGAAACTGGAAAACTTCCACCAAACAGTTGAGAACGTAGGGTCCAAGCGCAAGGTTGGTCAAGAAGGGAATTCGTGGTGGACCACATAGAACCAGAGAGAAGGCTGATGTCTCCTAAAAGAAAAGTGTAAGACGGGCAGAGCTATATTTGATGAATGTAAACTAGTCGTAATAACCCCGCATACCGAAGATTACACAGGCAATTCCGAAGGAAGAGAGTAGTCAAGGATGCGTTGGAGGGCTGTCGACGTATAGAGAAGAAGCGATTGGGCTTACTAGAAGGGAGACTGAGTAAGAGATCTCCGCTACACAAAACGTCCAATATAAACAATGTGTACTAAATCAGCTGAAGATTCTGGAAAGAAATCGATATCAAAACTGGAAAAGGATGACGTGATGACATCAACTGGAAGGTGAGCCGCGAGCTGCTTTAACATCTGGATGACATGGGCTCAGTTTAAACTCCACTGCAATTCCACCTTTTTTTTTTTACTTTTGCAGACAGAAAATGCCGAAATACACTGAATTATTAATAAAATTTGTGTGCCTCCGTGGTATTTCTATCATATAACTTATATATATGTAGCCGTCTAATGTTACCTCCGGAACGGAGTCCTCAAGCCTACAAATGATTAAGATGACCCTTCCATAGACAACGTACACCTAGGGATTATAAAACGGAGTATCGTGTTAGGGTTTCACTTCACATCAGATTAGCATATCAAACCAGTAACTCCTATCGGGATGCTACTATAATTTTTCATTACACGGAAAAAGTAAAGTATTTTGAGCCTAGCTGGCACATGTTGTGCGTTGGATTAAACCTTGGTTGCTATTCTGTGTTTAGTCTCCCGCAGTTATAGTGATTATGCTGTTATCCTCTCTCTCCGCGAGTGGCAGCAGCGGTGTGTATCGATATTCACACCTTGGACTATCTTTGGCCTGGCGCTGATAGTTCCCGGCTGTGGTGTGTGTGAGCAGTTGGTCGGTTGGCGTCGAGCAGCGAGTAAATCTCCGCGGTGTGTAGTTTCACCAAGGCCGCTGGCGGCTTCCACGCGCGGTCGGAGTGTGTGATGCTGTTCCCATTGCTACGAGGTCCGTGGCTCACCGACCCCGGACACCGAGTTAAGTTTTGACTTAATCTACCAGCAAGTTACGACTGTTCATACCGGGTCGTTTAGATTTCGTTGTCGGCTGTTGGGACAATCCTGCGAGCAACAACGTGTGTTTTCAAGTTGGCAAATTGTAGCCACCCTCCGGTGAAGTTTAACTGTATTTAGTTATTTTGAATTGAAGTGCACTAGCGGAATGGAATCTTCTGCCTTGTGGCCGTTAACGTTCCGGTTACCTGCCCTGGCCGTTGACGCAAATTCAAGCAGTGTATTTGCCTCATCGTGTTGTCGCTGTCCAGCACGGTGTGTAGTTTGACAGCTCAACTTATAATTGGTTGTGGGCGCCAATACCTTCTACGTTGTTCCATTGAACCCCTTGTCGTGTGCTGGTCGGGTGGAGCGGAAGTTATCTTGTTGGTGGGTCCGTTGACTGTCTGTCGGTTGGGTTGTCGTCTGATCGACAGTGTTTGGGCCGACTGCCTGTCCTACCTAAGCGAGCGTTAGTGTTTGAACTCCAGGACGACCTTCGGACACTTATGGGCGCCGTTTGGGTGTACTGCCTTTTCTTATTTGTTCTTGTTGTTTGTATCTGTAAGGCTTCTAGCCGATTTTTAAATTAAGGTTGTTTTGCCCTTAAGGCGTAAGATTGTTTGGGCCTTCAGCCTAATTTAAAGAACTATTTTAAGGTAAGGCCTTTGGCCTTTAAAAATTTAATTTGGTTTGAGTCTTAAGAGATGGGCCTTCAGCCGATTTTCAAATTAAAGTTGTTTTGCTTTTAAGGTGTGATATTGTTTGGGCTTTCAACCTAATTAATGAACTCTTTTAAGATAAGGCCTTTTGCCTTTTAAAATTTTAATTTTTGTTTGAGTCTTAAGAAATGGGCCATCAGCCTATTTTTTTTTATTTTTATTAACGTTGTTTTGCTCTTAAGGTGTGAGACTGTTTAGGCCTTCAGCCTTACTGAAAGTAGTGATTTAAGATAAGGCCTTCTGATTTTAAATTTCTGATTTTGGTTTGAGTCTTAAGTTATTGGCTTTCAGCCGATTTTAAATTAAAATGGTCTTGGCCTTAAGGCAAGTGAATTAAGTTTTTTTTTCTAATTTTCTTGGCTCTTGTAATGATTGGCCAAATAAATAAAGTTGTATGTTCGAGTGTAACTAACAGCCTTTTATTTTGGCCTTCTTTCCACAATTTAAACTACCTGTCCTGTCCTGCGGGTTTAGCAGGACGTCTCATATTTATTCTCTCAAAAAATGCAAAGTGCAAAAAATTATATAAATAGTAGCTGGACTATCCGGCTTAGTTCAAGGAATTGGTATGAGATATCGTCCAAGTATGGTTCTGTGTATTTTTGGTACATTTTTCCTGGACGATTTTTGTCGATATCCTTGAGATGAGTTCTGTCGTGTAGCCATGTGAGATTGTGTGAGTGAGGTAGTCCTCGTGTTTGCCATTCGATTGTGTACATCCAGCATCTAACGGTTGCAAAGAGTGGTATTTTGTAATGACTTCAAAAATCTCATTTGTTTTTGTCGGAAAGCTCTGGCTATTACGTCGTGTCGATGCATGGAGGCTTGTTCGGATCATAATTTTTCTTTGATTTCCGGCCCCGACGAATTGCATATGAATGTTATGAGGAGGTAAGATCGTCCATATTTTCTTACGTAGGTCTTGGCCTCTTGAGTGTAATTGTGCATATTTCTCAGACTTCCTCTGTATGATGATACTATGATTACCATTGTTCCAAGATGTTCATTGTTTCCGCCATTTATGATTGCGTCTCGAAGGTGGATGTAGTCTTGCGTGAGCAGTTTCTTCTGATAAACTTTCAGTATAGCATCCGTTCCGCTTCTATTTTTGCATACATATCAGATAGGAATGGTAAGAATTGTTAGAATAAACGGCGAGTGCTGAGAATGTGATTGTACGTTTTGTTGTCTCTGTTCATTAAGCAGTAAGCGTAGAACTCCTTAGAAGTGACTTCTTAGGTTTGTTTCTACTCCTGTTTCAGGTTGTACTTGTTTCACATTAAAATGATATAAACTCAATCACTTTAAAATGGCACAAAAGGCCTAATACTGGGTCGTAAATAAATAAACGACAATATTTTCATTTAAAAAAAATGATATCCGGCCTCTCCGTGCAGAAATATTAATGGATATTGGTGGGCATCATACGAACGGTCAGTCTCTGCAATGCGTTGTAGTCCTTCTCTTTCGTTGTACGATTGTGTCATGCCTTTTGTTTTCATTTTTCACGATTACGATGGCAACTTCGCCTATTTGAGGTGCATTAAATAGACGTTTGTGTTCTCGAGGTGGTCTTTTCTCGGCTCGAAATATAACTTTATAGTCATCAGAAATCATTTGGAATTTTGAATACATAACTCACTTGACTGTGTTTGTGTAAGATCCTCTGTACATCTTGGACTATTTCTCGTCTCAATGCTCTGACATTTGAGCATTGTTGATCAATTTCTGTTCCTTATTTTCCGATGAAATATACTTGCAGAAATTTGTGGTCATCGTTGGGAACTGGTAGTGATGATCCCACGTTGTGACAGATTTGTCCCTCGATGGATAAAACCTAATCGTTTTCATTTCTGTAACTGTTGATCGAAGTGACACCGAAAGAATGAATTTGGAAGCAGGCGTTTTACGCTTTCAAATATTGAAGAGAGTGTTTCGGTAATGGAATTTTCTCGGTCACGTATGTAAAAATTCTTACAGAGGTGCTTCCAGTGGTCGTAATCGGATTTTTACATTCAAGCAACAGAATTCTCGTCTTTCTCTGCTTAATTTTTCCGTTGTCCAAAATCCGCAGATGTCATCCATTTTCCCGATTACGACGTGTTTGTGTTTGTTATATTCTTTCGTCGGGTCGCTGTAGAATGTTTCGTTTGATAGGTTTGTACTGTTACTTGTCCTCGTCTGCGCTTCTCGAAGAGTGGTACTTTCGTGGCTGGCTTGAGTTCGCAGTCTTTTATTATAAGATTGTGTCGCAGTTCTTGATTTTTCAGTCCGTTCATTTCGTTGTTCTTCAGTTTCTCTGCTTCTCACGGTGATCATTGTCGTTCATTGGGAACTTCAACGTGCTTCTCGCTTTTGGTCTGTTTCGTTTTTTCGTTGTTCTTCTTGTTTTCGCCGTTTTTCTTCAGCACTGCCAGGTCATCCTCCTCTTTTACGTTTGAGCATTGTCTGAAATATAAATCAAATCAACCTTTTATTGAAATACATGAAGCACACTTGACACACTTTTGACACTTTATATTCAATTTATATTCAGTCACTGTATCACTTCGACTACTCAGACTTCACTGTTGGTTTTAGTGACTCACTGCACTACGTTTTCGGTTCCTCCCTTCGTCACTGATAAGAAACTGACGTTCGAACCCACGACAGGTCTCTCTTTATATACCCCTACCAAAGGGTAGCCGCGTTCCAAAACACTGCACAACATTCGAGTGTTTTCTGGAATGTTCCACAAAGACCTGGGATGGCCTTGAACATTCTGGAGCGTTCCCGAATGTTTCAGGCAATTCTTGAATATTCTAGAACATCCCAGATCATTGTGGAACATTCCGGAAGATTCTGTAATGTTCTGGAATCCTCTTGAATACTATCGAATGTTCTGGAGTGTTCTCGAGTTCTCTCGAATGGTCTGGATTGTCCCAGAAATTTATATAGGGCGAAAATTCAAAAGCACGCCGCTCAGGTGAAAATGGGAACCTTCTTCATGGATGGGGGATAGAGGGCTACTTTGACTCATTTCTGAGTTTTGGTGGCGCTGTTATAATACACACATCAAAAAATGTTTTGCATCACCCCAGTTCCCAGAACTCCTGAAGATAGACGTTGACTGTGAATACTGGATCACAGACACAGTCCCTCTGACTGTTCAGAGATGTCAGTAACCCGCCCAAAGATGTAAACAACCATACATGAGCAGCGCCTATTAGACAGAGGGGCTCCGACAGCCGATAAGTTCCATTCATTCCACCAGGAAGGAGTAACACTGCTCGTGTGGTTTGTAGTTCAACCATGCCTAGACGCGTCCGCATTGTTACTTTGGCCAGGAAGGGCTCTCAACAATGGAAGTGTCCAGGCGTTTCGGATGAACCAAAGCGATGTTGTTCGGATATGGACAAAATACAGAGAGATAGAAACTGTCGATGACATGCTTCGCTCATGCCGGCCAAGGGCTACTACTGTAGTGGATGACCGCTACCTACGGATTATGGCTGGAGGAATCTTGACAGCAACGCCGCCATGTTGAATAATGCAGTTCGTGCTGCCACAGGACGTCGTGTTACGACTCAAACTGTGCGCAATAGACTGCATGATGCCCAGCTTCACTCCCGACGTCCATGGCGAGGCCCATATTTGCAACCACAACACCATGCTACGCGTTACAGATGAGCCCAACAACATGCCGAATGAACCGCTCAGGATTGGCATCACATTCTCTTCACCTATGAGTCTCCCATATGTCTTCAACTATACAATCGTTGGAGACGTGTTTGGAGGCAACCTGTTTGGAGGCAACCCCGTCAGGCTGAACGCCTTTGACACACTGTCCAGCAAGTGCAGCAAAGTGAAGGTATTGGGGTGGCATTATGTAAGGTCGACGTACGCCGCTGGTTGTCATGGACGGCGCCGTGGCCGCTGTACGATACGTGAGTGCCATCCTACGACCAATAGTGCAACGATATCGGCAGCATATTGGCGAGGCATTCGTCTTCATGGACAACACTTCGAACCCCCATCGTGCACATCTCGTTAATGACTACCTTCAGGATAACGACATCTCTCGACTAGAGTGGTCAGCATGTTTTCCAGACATGAACTCCATCTGGAAGACGTGATCCACCGACCACTCTGAGGGATCTAGGCCGAATCGCCGTCGAGGATTGGGAAACCTAGACCAACAGTGCCTTGATGAACTTGTGGATATTATGCCGCGACGAATACAGGCACGCATGAATCCAAGAGGACGTACTACCTGGTATTAGAGGTACCGGTGTGTACGTCTATCCGGGCCCCACCTCTATAAGTTCGGTACAACATGCGATGTGTGGTTTTCATGAGCAATAAAAAGTTAGAAAATGATGTTTATGTTGATCTCTATTCCAACTTTCTCTACAGGTTCCTGAATTCTCGGAAACGATGATGCAAAACTTTTTTTTTATGTGTGTATATATTGATGAACAATACAATATCGGATTCTACCATAAATGTAATTTCGAGATTGGCAGAACATATGTTTGACCTTCTTTAGACTGCACAATCCAGTATGAGACAGATACAAAGTTGCGAGTTATTGCTTAGCCGTGCGAAACAGAAGACCTTCACCCAGGCACCAAACAACGCTCAGTGAACAAGCAAATGGAACCCTATCTAACGAAGCGGAGTGTGCTTAATGCAGAACGGTCAGCCGTTTTACTGGGGTGATGATCTGCCCACTGAGACGTTGTCTGCTGTGCAGATGAGGTATGTGGCGTACGTGCAATTCTCTGTCTACACAGAGGACACATTATGCCATCTGAAAACTACTAGGGCTGAAATAACCTCATTTCAAGAGAGATCACAAGTAAAGATTCCTGTTTGCTCACTAACCAGGCACAGAAACTCAAGTCAATTATTCTTCTGTAAAGAAGAACTTCAGTATTTGTCAGACTCCACAGAGAGCTAAAGAATCGTCACTCGTGTAAACAGAATAACAACTCTATCATTGAGAAACGACTTCAGGCACTTCCTGTGTAAAAAGCAACACTTGTCGAAATCTAACCACCACATACCCGACACTGGCTCTCACTCCCGAAGGAGCCGTCTGCAATCACCACCAGCAGGGAAGTGCTCACGATCGATCCCTGGATCCTTGCTCAAGTGATACTCCGCACCCTCCTAGCGACGAGTCCAAGTGGCCATTACAAAAACATAACTTCCCATGACAAGTATCATGAATCTCCCGGTCAACCACCCGAAGATCATACTCCTTTCAGAAAATTTCCTGGAAAGTTCCATTTCCCCTCCTACATCCTTCGCGCTCCATTAATAGAAAACTCGTCTCTGCTTTTCGGCAGGAAGCGTGACCTAGCGTTGCCCGTGAAAAGATTCCTCGCACATTCTTTCACACTAGAGGAATATAGTTTCACCTTCTTCCATCTTTGATGCTCTTTCTCTAGGTCCGTTATTCTGAAACTTTTTCTTTCCCGCCGGAGTGCAATCCTCCATCCATACTGTCGGCACTACAGGGGTTCTGCCATCTCCAGGATCATACACCGCCGCCGCCAGCTTCTGCTCTCTGTTAGGGCAGTAAATGTTCGCCCCTTCACTTCCCAACCACTCTTTAGCACATAGCGGCTTCTGAAGAATGTGTGGCCCATTTCGCCTTTTCTGTCAGAGCTTAGCCCTAATTAACTCCCAAACATGCAGTACTCCAGAAATTGTTAGCATATGGCGATAGGCAGTATCAGCCAATGAAGTGACTCATACTCCAACTGTGCATCATGAACAATGATCTAGTGTAAATATAAATCTTCAAGAATATTAAATGTATGTTGGAAAAATCTTGACGCCTTACTTCTGTTTGTATATAGTAATATCCCTTTCTTCCAGTGCATATTCCTGATACCTTCGGCTTGTAAGTGCAAGTGGTTGCTGAAAAGTAATGTCTCCATATTTTTAAGCAAAAACTCTCAAGGCATTCTAAATGAAACGAATTTTATTAACGCTCTATGTCATTTTGAAGATATGTCTACTTCAGTTGTAAGTCTTTTGTTGGTAAGTACGACCCGTATTGCACCATTTTCGCTGCATATTCACGTCCAATAAAATCTTTGTTCTTCAAGTCTAGATATTTGCAGCTCTCTGCTGCTAGAGGGCTCCGAATTGTAGCGTGTAACATGTTGGTGTGTAACGCAACTGTGTCAGTGCGTGAGCAGTAGTGTGCTATTATGGAATTTTGAATTTGGAGGCTTTGTCCACACATTGAGCACAATCTCCTTCGGCATTATAATTCTAGGCCACACACGACCTCTGCAACATCTGCAACGATTCGATGACTTGCGTTCACTGTTACCAAGCATCCTCTATGCAGTCCCGACTTCGCCCCATCTGATGTTCATTTGCTTCCAAAACATAGAATCTTTGATAGTGATGAAGCGGTGTAAGCAGAGTTGAGGTTGTGGCTCCGTGAACAGTGTCAAACATTCTACATTGACGGTATCAACGAACTGGTCTCTCGTTGGGAGAAATGTGTTCGTCGCCATGATAACTATATTGAGAAACGAATATGTAGACATGAAGAGTAAAGATGCAAAATTTTAATAACTTTTGTTTTACGTAAAAACCTGTAAGAGTTTTTGCATAAAAATTAGGAGGCTTTACTTTTCGTATTTTCATTTTTTTAAATAACTGAGACACAGTTGAAAAGTAATATGAATAAAATATTCTGTTCCATTAACTGTTATCGGTCAATGAATAATTAACTCTATTACACTGCATTTCTTGTGGCTACCATTCTATGTCATGGTTTACATGATGACTTTTGATTGCTTTTCAAATGAAAATGATATAAACAATAGTGATTATTGGCAATCTCTTTCAGTTTCGACGTTTTACTGATTTGAAACTGAATAACATCATCTGAGGTAAGTTGTAAGTTCGTGCGCGCCGTCAGCTTATCTACCTAGTATGTAATTTTATTCAAGAGTTAGTTTTGGGTAAGACGTGAATGGCTGGGTACTCAGATATTGTGTAGTAGCATTTGAATCCTGCGTGTTGTTGAAGTTCAATGCCTAGATTTCTTGTATATACTAAATCTTCACTAGAGTATAGGATTCGTCGATAGGGTTTAAGTGCTCCCTTTTCTCTTTGAATATTATGAGTCACATAACAAAAAGAGTCACACAAGCGATTGGAAAAAAGGCGCAGGTGATTCCCGTATTTAAGATGGGTGACAGAAATGACTTGCAAAGTTGTAGACCAATATCATTAAGATCGGCTTTCTGCAGAACTGTTGGGCGTACTCTGAGTTCGAACATAACAAATTTCCTTCACAGAGAAATAGTTCTATCCACAAATCAACACGGATTTAGAGAACCTCAATGGTGCGAAACTGATACTGCGTTTTCTTGCATGATATCCTCCCGAAGCATGAATAAAGAGCAACGGGCAGATTACATGTAAGCACATTTCCGCAAAGCGAAGCTCTGATTACACGGAATAGTTTCTGAGAAATGTGAAGCGATCCATTTTACGTAACGGAATTCAGTACGTTGTCCTGGACGGTGAGTGGTCACGCCGACGCGCCTCAGAGAAGTGTTACAGAACAGCGGGCCGAAGGAGAAACTTCACCATTTTAATATAGGTGGTTAGGGTTCTAATGAGGCTTAAAAAGTGACCAACATAGTGAGACTGAGTTAGGGTATGTGTGTGTGTGTGTGTGTGTGTGTGTGTGTGTGTGTGTGTGTGTTCATTGGAGTAGTGCTGTGCCCAGTGCAGTGTAGTTTACTGTACTGCGTGTGCACTGAGGGCAATGAGAAGTGGTATGATGTAAATGTATAGAGGAAAACAATTTTTTTCGTAAGATAATATTACTGTATGCAAGAATTACTTGTTTTTAAAAGTATTCCCTTTTCCTCGGTTGAGGTGATACGGCACATGTAATTTTGTAAATGATCTATGGATAGGTAAACAAGTAACTGACTGCTTCCAATGTTCATTTCAGTCTGACGCACTGGGTAAGTGAGAGCCTCCGTCTGTTCACGAATTACGCTGCAGTGGACGGTAAGTGTCATCGGTGAGTGAGCGTCGGAGAATGCAGTATGATTTGGGCAGATTATACACTGTTCTGTTACATTGCTGTGACCACCTGTCAAAACCTTGAGCAACCACCTTTTGCAGAGCAATCCGCTGCCAGAGTTGCTGAAAGAGAATCGATGAGATTCTGGAACGCACCGTCAGGGATGTGGGGCCTTCTCACTTCTGTCCCGTAGCCAGATGCGCTAGGTTTCTTGGTTGAGGAACCACGGCGCGCAAAGCCCGATCGTGGAGGTCTGACAGATTGTCCATTGGTTTTACATCCGGGCAGTTTGGTGTCAGGGGAGTAAGGTAAAATAATTCTGACGCTCCTCGAACCATGCACGTAAACTGCGAGCTGTGCGACACGTGGCACTGACCTGCTGTCAGGTGTCATCGAGTCAAAGACAAAGAAACTGCATCCAGTGTTGGACGTGGTCCCCAAGGATAGATACAGGGTGTTTCAAAAATGACCGGTATATTTGAAACGGCAATAAAAACTAAACGAGCAGCGATAGAAATACACCATTTGTTGCAATATGCTTGGGACAACAGTACATTTTCAGGCGGACAAACTTTCGAAATTACAGTAGTTACAATTTTCAACAACAGATGGCGCTGCAAGTGATGTGAAAGATATAGAAGACAACGCAGTCTGTGGGTGCGCCATTCTGTACGTCGTCTTTCTGCTGTAAGCGTGTGCTGTTCACAACGTGCAAGTGTGCTGTAGACAACATGGTTTATTCCTTAGAACAGAGGATTTTTCTGGTGTTGGAATTCCACCACCTAGAACACAGTGTTGTTGCAACAAGACGAAGTTTTCAACGGAGGTTTAATGTAACCAAAGGACCGAAAAGCGATACAATAAAGGATCTGTTTGAAAAATTTCAACGGACTGGGAACGTGACGGATGAACGTGCTGGAAAGGTAGGGCGACCGCGTATGGCAACCACAGAGGGCAACGCGCAGCTAGTGCAGCAGGTGATCCAACAGCGGCCTCGGGTTTCCGTTCGCCGTGTTGCAGCTGCGGTCCAAATGACGCCAACGTCCACGTATCGTCTCATGCGCCAGAGTTTACACCTCTATCCACACAAAATTCAAACGCAGCAACCCCTCAGCGCCGCTACCGTTGCTGCACGAGAGACATTCACTAACGATATAGTGCACAGGATTGATGACGGCGATATGCATGTGGGCAGCATTTGGTTTACTGACGAAGCTTATTTTTACCTGGACAGCTTCGTCAATAAACAGAACTGGCGCATATGGGGAACCGAAAAGCCCCATGTTGCAGTCCCATCGTCCCTGCATCCTCAAAAAGCACTGGTCTGGGCCGCCATTTCTTCCAAAGGAATCATTGGCCCATTTTTCAGATCCGAAACGATTACTGCATCACGCTATCTGGACATTCTTCGTGAATTTGTGGCGGTACAAACTGCCTTAGACGACACTGCGAACACCTCGTGGTTTATGCAAGATGGTGCCCGGCCACATCGCACGGCCGACGTCTTTAATTTCCTGAATGAATATTGCGATGATCGTGTGATTGCTTTGGGCTATCCTAAACATACAGTAGGCGGCGTGGATTGGCCTCCCTATTCGCCAGACATGAACCCCTGTGACTTCTTTCTGTGGGGACACTTGAAAGACCAGGTGTACCGCCAGAATCCAGAAACAATTGAACAGCTGAAGCAGTACATCTCATCTGCATATGAAGCCATTCCGCCAGACACGTTGTCAAAGGTTTTGGGTAATTTCATTCAGAGACCACGCCATATTATTGCTGCGCATGGTGGATATGTGAAAAATATCGTACTATGGTGTTTCCCAGACCGCAGCGCCATCTGTTGTTAAAAAATTGTAACTACTGTAATTTCGAAAGTTTGTCTGCCTGAAAATGTACTGTTGTCCCAAGCATATCGCAACAAACGGTGTATTTCTATCGCTGCTCGTTTAGTTTTTATTGCCGTTTCAAATATACCGGTCATTTTTGAAACACCCTGTAAATACGTGCGTTGATCCACTGTCTTCCAGAATGTCGAGATGACCCAGGGAATGCCACAAAAACGTTCCGCAGATCATTACGCTCCTCCCCCGGCCGGGACCCATCACAGGGTTGTTGCAGAGTGTTTGCTTTCAGACGTTTCACGCCTTCCACACCAACCACCATCTGCCGGATGGAGCATAAGACGCAATTCATCTGGAAAGGCCACCTGTTACTACTCAGTGGACATCTGCGTGTTGTGCTGACGTACAAATTCTGGCGTTCTTCAGCGATGACCTGCAGCCATGATGGGTGCATGAACCACTAGCCTGTTGTGGAGGCCGATAGGCAGCAACGTTCGTTGAACAGTCATTGGCGTGACGCTGTTCGTAGCCCCGTGGATCACCTGGGCGATCAGAAGCTCAGCAGTTGCACGTCTATTCGCCCTTACAAATCTCCGCAGCCGTCGTTCACCTCTGTCATCTATGGCCCGTTGTGTACCACAGTGGCCTCGACACGGTTTTTGATAGTTCCAATTTGCCATGCAGGTTATACTTTAACCACGGTGGCATATGAATATTTTACAGACCTGGCCATTCCGGAAACGCTTCCACCCTCGGCCAGAAATCCAATGATCATGCCCTTTTCGGCGTCAGATAAATCGCTCTGTTTCACATTACGAGAACGACCGCATAGTTTTCCGCATCCCCCTCCCCCACTTGCTTTAAATATCCTCCACTGCTAATGTTTCAAATGGCTCTGAGCACTATGGGACTTAAATTCTGTGGTCATCAGTCCCCTAGAACGTAGAACTACTTAAACGTAACTAACCTAAGGACATCACACACATCCATGCCCGAGGCAGGATTCGAACCTGCGACCGTAGCGGTCGCGTGGCTCCAGACTGTAGCGCCTAGAATCGCTCGACCACTCCGGCCGGCCTCCACTGCTAATGCTGCCACTTGCAATCTCTGAATAGTTATCACACGTTCAAGTCGAACATCGGCGATGGTCACAACTACTGTGACTGGCCAGTGTGTATTTGGTATGATTAATAGCAGCTTGCTCTAAAGGTGGAAAAATGTAAACTAGATCGGTAGGAAAAACAATCCTGTAATGTTATTGGTGGTGTGTTTCTTGCTAGTCATGTCACTTATATGTCTATTCGTATCATTGAAAAGAGTTATGAAATGAAACGAGAACGTAACCTCCGTGGTAGGGAAGACAAATGGTCAACTTCGCTTTATTGGGAGAATTCTAAGAAAGTTTAGTTCATCTATAAAGGAGACCGCGTGCAGAGAATTTCTACGAATCATTCTTGAGTATTGCGCGCTTCTTTCGGATCCCTATTATGTCGGCTTAAAGAAAGACATGAAGTAATGCAGTAGCGTGCAGCTAGATTTTTACTGTTAGATTAGGGGACGCAAATGGCAATCTCTTGATGGGAGAAGACTTTCTTTTCATGAAATGCTATTGAGAAAGTTGAGGGAACTGGAATTTACGACAGACTGCAAAAACATCCGACTGCCACCAATA
Organism: Schistocerca piceifrons; assembly: GCF_021461385.2. Taxonomy (NCBI): domain Eukaryota; kingdom Metazoa; phylum Arthropoda; class Insecta; order Orthoptera; family Acrididae; genus Schistocerca; species Schistocerca piceifrons. The sequence continues at coordinate 1,130,242,533 of NC_060138.1, forward strand.
TACATCTCTCATAAAGACCGTGAATACAAGATAAGTGATGTCCTGGTTTGTACAGTAGCGTATAGACAGTCGTTTCTTCCTCGCTCTGTTTATGCCTGTGACAAGAAACAGAACGACTAGCAGGGGCGCAACGTATCTCAGCCGGATCGCTGATGGCTATCAGCGATCGGCTAGTTTATGTTTCCCATCACGGCTAGTGATTTTGTCAAAGAGGTTAGTGAGCGCAGGGGAGAGTCTTTGGAGGGTTGTGCAGTAGAGGGTCGCGCCTTGGCTGTCAATGCGAAAGGCCATGCAGTGATTTCTGCATTGGCTTGGTACGTGATGGCGTGTAGGTTGCACGGTGTGTGCGTTTAGTGGGAAGTGGTGGCCTGTACGAGGAAATAAGGACGCCCGGCCTTACTGGAGAGGAACGAGTACGCCGTACTCGCTGGTTGTTGAGGTTTCAGTACGGGCTGTAGGCAAGGTGCAATTTGTTAGTTGCAACCCTTCAGGAATTATGGAATAATGGCCTCGGTGTTTGTGTGAGACGCACAGGTGGGATTCGTTAGAGGCTATCCATTCCGGTTTTGCTGGATCAGCATTGAAACTAGCAGCCGGCTACTTACTTGCTTCTGCAGACTACTACGAAAGTGTGTGCCACCGCCTAAAGATTCTTCCTCTATCGCCAGCCGTTCCAGTTAGTCGCTACGCAATTTGAATTGCCTGACTGTACTTATTGATCTGATCTCTGTGCCGACCCAATCTGCCCCTCCCCATAGTAACATATTTTTGCTCTGTTTCTTTAACAACTTCACGGAGAGAGTGTTTGCTGTTGGTATCTCACGTGTGTTTGTTTAATTGGCGGCTGGGGCCGTGAACTTGTGTCTCAGTACAAAGATGTTTCCTTGCGGCGCCAACTTATTAACGTGGAGACAGCATAATTCAGTTTAGGTTCTCATTCCTGTTATTATAGTATTTGTCAGTACCGGCTGGTAATTGAATGTTTTAGTCTGTTGTAAGCCTGCGGACACTCCCACACTAAACCGGTGGTTTGCGGACCGGCTGTATGGTACCGGACAAGTTATTTAATAACGAAATGTGAAGCAGCTCGCACTAATTTAGAGTTCAGAACCAAATATTCAGTTTTTTTTTTTTTTTTTTTTTTTTTTTTTTTGGCGATTCTAATTATCTTTGGAAATTTTAAAGTCTACCTGTTACTGCGATTCCTTGTTAAACCTTTTGCTTCTGTTTAAAGTATCTTGTTAATAATTCAGTCAAATACCTTGTTGTTAAATAGCGTGTATTTAACCTAGCCCTTCAGGCCTGTTTTAAAATTAACTTTTCGGGTATTAGTTAATTATTCAGTTTTAGTTCCATTTATTAAATTATCGCTTCAGGCATCATTGGTTGTAGTTGCTATTTCTTAAAATCAGTTCTTCAGCCGTTAGTGGTTGTAGTGGTGGTAATTTCATTAAATCACCCCTTCAGGCGTTATTGGTTGTTGTTCGCTGTTGCTTAAAATCAGCCGTTCTGGCGTTTTGCTTTGGGAATTTGTTGTATTTCCGTCTTAGTTTGATTTTTATATTAGCCCTACAGGCTGTGTGTGAAAAATTTTATCCGGCTAGGTGATTATCAGTCCTTTAAAATAATTCGTAATTTGTTAAAGACCACTAGTTTGTACAGTCAAGACCAACTTAATGTTACATAAAGCGTATGTTACATACCCATCAACTGTGTGCAAATGAACAAAAACCGGCACATTCCTTCCTATGGTTATTTGGTCGCGTGGCACCGGGTTAGATACGCGTTCGCATATATCAGTACCCTCACTCATGCACCGCATAGTGGCTTGTGAAGAATGAGTGTAGGTGTAGATCATTAGATGCGGATGTGGTCTATCTATCTCACATAACATTCAATGCGTGACGGTGATTTGTCAGTGAAGCGTCACAGGTTTTTTTATCAAGATTTTTATTTATCTTTAATTATACCATTGCGAAGACTTTGGTAGGATACCGGCTGATTCACATTTATTAATTCATCATTTAACGGAAATCACTGAAACGACAGAAATTAACTAGAAGAATCTGAAAAGCCAATGCAGACCGACTCACTGTTTGTGCGTGTTACACTGAATATGACTGTACAGGAACGGGAATTATTGTTGAATTTTGATGGATATAATACCCGGAGTATTATCAGCGGAAGACCTTAATAAAAAGCAACTTCCCACTTAGTACAGTAATAGGTTTTTGCTACTTGTTTACAGATTTAATCTTTCGCTCTGAACCTTAATGTGTGCTTTTGTGAATCCTCCAGACAGTTTAAAACTGTTGTAATGGAACTCGGACTTGGCACATTGATACACTTCCCATCTGAATTGACATGATTCAACTCACTGTCTGGCACAAGGGTTTAGCATATCAGCATGTTTTGAAAGAGTATGCACTCAGTTGTAGAGTAGAAAATTCATCCTGGTGATAACTCCCTGATTATAATGTAGCTATTGCTGGTCACAAGTACTGCAATAAATAAAAATTTGCTCATTTCGCTTGCTGAAGCGGACGTGATAGATTGTGTTTGATCTAACTTTGTGATCGCATATATGTGGGTTAGAGAGCCGTACCTCACAACAAAGTAATGAAAAAAAATGAATCTTAGCACTATGGGACTTAACATCTATGGTCATCAGTCCCCTAGAACTTAGAACTACTTAAACCTAACTAACCTAAGGACATCACACAACACCCAGTCATCACGAGGCAGAGAAAATCCCTGACCCCGCCGGGAGTCGAACCAGGGAACCCGGGCGCGGGAAGCGAGAACGCTACCGCATGACCACGAGCTGCAGACCAGAGTAATGAACATGAGTGTTTGGAGTAGATACAAATAGTGAATTTTAAATTAAAATGAGTGTCTGTCAAGCCAATGATTCTGTCCACAATGGTTTGACAAAGTTTAGTACTACTGAGTCTAACTATTACGACATAAACAAGAATCACAAAAAAGTAAGATTTTTTGTTCAAACAAGACCAACTAGCCGGAAAGCGAAAATGGATAATGAAACATGGTACTTGGGAAAGGTGTGATTCGGTGTGGATGGGGTCTTACTCAGTTACCGTTGGTAGCACGGTTTCTTTTTTTTTAATCACGTACACTTTATTTGGAACCAATCGCATATACGGGTGAGAATAAGGAACAATTATCAAATTTGACTATTAAGACGATTCCTAAATAAAAATTTTTGGACAAATTGATTTCATGGCTGAAGGACTTACTGACCAGCAATTCAAATTATTTGTCGGCTGAAGGCCCCAATAAAATAACTCTAAAAGCATCCGCAGCTGAATGCCTAGATAGCAAATTCCTACTAAAATATTATAAAAAGGACAATCATATTAAAAGACAATATCAAATTAAAAATTCTTAAGACAAATTGCATTCACAGCTAAGGCCTTTTTGACAATCATCACAATCTTATCAGATCAAGAGAGAAGTGGGCCTCAGACAGGGCTCCAAGGATCGACCTGGGGAAGTCGCTCAATTTCGCAAACGATGAGACAGGCAGCCAAGAGTTGTATTCACTTAACCAGATGGCAACTCAAACTAGGGACAATTTAAGTGCAGACCAACACTCTTGCAAAATCTACCTAACGTCTGGTAACCAATACATTGATGGAATAAACCAGGCAAGGCGGAACCGGCAGATAGTACTGCGTCTTCAGATTCCGGTGTTTAGAGGATCCAGAAGCAGAAGGAACCACTACGACCAAAGTAGTCCAAAAGAAACAACATAACCGGACCACAATCAAGGAGGCTGTCCAACTACATGACTTACCAGACAGCAGCAGCAAGGCGAGGAAAGATACACTCCGTGAAAATACACTAAACTCCAGGGCAGGTAACTGGGGCAGGCAGAAAATTACCGCTGGTCGAACTTACCCAATAAACACAAGGAATTCGATGATTAATAATAAGAAGCGGAGGATGGCTAACTAACTTCGCCAAGTCCAAACTCTCCACTAGCTGCTCTTCGTCTCAGCGACCCTGCGAGCAGCAACAAGCGAACAAACGGCATGATCTCAAAATACTGGAGGTTTCATTACTGAGTTAGTGTTCACTTAACTCAAACGTTCCGGATCCGGTGGACAACGAGGTTGTGGCCCTCGCAACTACAGCAACATGGCTCAGACAACTGGACCAAAATTCACAAACACTGATTACGCAGGTACACAAACAACAACCCTCTGCCAGAATCCCTGTAAAAGAAGTGGAATAACAGGATGCAGCGGAGAGATTTGGGGATAAAATAGGTCAAACAGGTTTCATGGGTAGTGCTGGATAGCTGTTAAAATCCCGTAATCGGCATACGGTACATCGTCTCCAACACAAAAGGTGCTGACATGTATTGAAATATTTGGTAAAGAACTGAAGCCTGTCTTAGAAGACAAGACATTGTTTTCGACATAGAGCTAGAAGGCAAATGAAAATATAGCTTGTTTCGAAAATCCTCAACAAAAATAAATATGGCACCAGGAAAGACAGTCCGTCTACTTTTTATTTAGCCACTGAATACACAAAATGCTATGCCCCTAAATTCATTACGATTAAAGTTCTGAGGGTGGCATGGGAGAGTGGAAGAGTGACGTGTTAGCTGGTAAGGCGCCTGTGTGGAAGAGAGCGCTCCGGAACACCACGTGACCCTCTCTCGTAGTCCCATTCGCCAGGGATGGTGAACGAAGTCCATTGAAGGCGTCCTATCAGTAATCCTTACCGTGAGAGCGGTAACAGGTCAGCAGCACGTACTGAAGCCTTGGGTAGGCTATGAGAGCTCTGCATGGCGTCCAAGTTGCTAACACAGCAATAAAAATTCTCCATAAGAATTTTAAAAAATCTACTGCCTCTACCCTCTCTAAGCAAGTGGTGCCTGCACAGTAACTTCACTACAAGAAGGGATCTGACAGATCCTGAGACATCGAGGTATTAGCAAATTAGTACTGCAGGGAAATGTAGGGAGTAATAAATGCAATTTAGTACTGTAGGGATATGTAGGGAGTAAAAATTGTGCAATTTAGTACTGTAGGGAAATGTAGGGAGTAAAAATTGTAGAGGGAGACCAAGAGAGGAGTTCATTAAGCAGTTTCGAAAATATGTAAGTTTAGTAGCTATTCGGAGATGGAAAGGCTCGCAAAGGCAGAGTAGCTTAGAGAGCTGAACAAACCAGTCTTTGGACTGAAGACAACAACAAAATGCTAATGAATGCAAATGACGCACATAGTTCTGTGGTGGCATTCCGTAATTTGTGCCAATTTCCGCGTTGTTTGGCGTGTGTTATTGTGAAGCAATTGACTCAATCGATTTTCATCGAGGACGGGTCTTCCTTCAAAAATGGTTCAAATGGCTGTGAGCACTATGGGACAACATCTGAGGTCATCGGTCCCCTAGAGCTTAGAACTACTTAAACCGAACTAACCTAAGGACATCACACACATCCATGCCCGAGGCAGGATTCGAACCTGCGACCGTAGCAATCACGCAGTTCTCTTTCTTCAGGTAACTACTTTATATAACATTTCTATAATTCGGCCTGTTAGTAATTTGGACTGGAAGTATCCCTAAGTTTCCAGAAATAGTGAGCTTTCGCCGTACCTGAATATCAAAAACCTAGTGTGAGGACAGAAAATGTACAACCTTAAGACAACGGAAATTACTAGTTTTATTACGATGAACTATCAGAACTATATCTAATGATAGCCACCTCTTTGGCGTTTGTTGTTTGTTGTAGAGGTTACTGCGGCTTTCGTGAGGAAAGAAGGATTAACGAAGGTTCATACAGTTAATCACATGTCTTCATTCCGTCCAAGAGTGCCTTAATTTACTGTGTGGTTTCATTTAAGGATAAACAAAGAACTGCATCTCAGAGGTGGTGCGCGGTCAATAGAGCTGGATGGGAGTCGCGACTAATGGAGTGTTAACGTAGTCAGCTCCATTAGCGGCGCACGCTGCACCAGACGAGGTACCTGCCGATAGGCCGATAGGGGTGTGGTCACCGTGGTGAGGGCTGCGGACACAGTGGCAGACCAGCGGCAACCTCAGGAATTCCGGCAGCGGCGGCTGCTGCTGCTGCGGCTTCACGCTTTAGGCTGCCCGCATCAGCTATTAAACACCCACCGCTACTTGCTTATCCTCAATCAGACGAGCAACACGCAACTGGACGCTCTTGACGGGAAGGAATAGAATGGTAGAACATTGAATGTATTAGAGATGGCCTTAACTCTGTAAACACAATGAGGCAACGTAATCCACGTATATTTGCTTGTGTTTATGTTTGTTTTTTTGTTTGTGTGTGTGTGTGTGTGTGTGTGTGTGTGTGTGTGTGTTCCACAACTACTTCTAAATAAATGGACCGATTGCAACCAAACATGGTACACATATCACTTACTGTCAGCCAACAATCACTATGAGGATATGATCTACACTACTGGGCATTAAAATTGCTACACCAAGAAGAAATGCACATGATAAACGAGTATTCATTGGACAAATATATTATACTAGAATAGACATGTGATTACATTTTCACGCAATTTGGGTGCATTGATTCTGAGAAATCAGTACCCAGAGCAACCACCTCTGGCCGTAATAACGGCCTTGATACGCCTGGGCATTAAGTCAAACAGAGCTTGGATGGCGTTTACAGGTACAGCTGCACATGCAGCTTCAACACGATACCACAGAACATCAAGAGTAGTGACTGGCGTACTGTGACGAGCCAGCTGCTCGGTCACCATTGACCAGAGGTTTTCAATTGGTGAGAGATCCGGAGAATACACGCTTCCAATGTGCGTTCACCGCAATGTCGCCAAACACGGATGCGACCATCATGATGCTGTAAACAGAACCTGGATACATCCGAGAAAATGACGTTTCGCCATTCGTGCACCCAGGTTCGTCGTTGAGTACACCATCGCAGGCGCTCCTGTCTGTGATGCAGCGTCAAGGATAACCGCAGCCATGGTCTCCGAGCTGATAGTCCGTGGTGCTGCAAACATCGTCGAACTGTTCGTGCGGATGGTTGTTGTCTTGTAAACGTCCCCATCTGTTGACTCGGGGATCGAGACGTGGCTGCACGATCCGTTACAACCATGGGGATAGGATGCCTGTCATCCCGACTGCTAGTGATACGAGGCCGTTGCGATCCAGCACGGCGTTCCGTATTACTCTCCTGAACCCATCGGTTCCATATTCTGCTAAGAGTCATTGAATCTCGACCAACGCGAGCTGTTTGTGTATGAGAAATCGGTTGGAATCTTTCCTCATGTTAGCACGTTGTAGGTGTCGCCACCGGCGCCAATCTTGTGTGAATGCTCTGAAAAGCTAATCATTTGCATATCACAGCATCTTCTTCCTGTCGGTTAAATTTCGCGTCTGTAGCACGTCATCTTCGTGGTGTAGCAATTTTAATGGCCAGTAGTGAACCTTTCTTTCATAGTTCAGAAGATATGACGTCATAAACAAAGAGATGCGTGAAAAACTGCCACCTCATGCACGACATTTAAATGTACTGCTCCAGTACTATTAATTCTGTCAGTAATAAATCTCGCAGGCAATAACCACATATGCCGCTAAACGCATCTAGTGTATAATTGTACGACGCATAGTTCAGGAGGTATCACGTCACAAGCACTGAGATGCGTGAAAAACTACCACATTGTGCATAAATCTTTTTTACTGCTTTTCTGCTAACTCTATTCGCAACAGAATTTTCACAGTGTGTCCACTTATGCCGCTGGGTTTCCCTAGAAAATTATGTCATTTTATGACCCACAGGTCAGGAGATTTAATGTCATAAACACTGAGATGCGCGAAAAACTGCCGCATCAGGCATGGCGTTTAAATTTATTTATTATTTTCTACTACCTCTGTTCGAAAAATATTTCCCTGACGGTAGCTACAAATGCTGCTGAATGTACCTACACCAATACGTTATTGTAAGACACATAGTTCAAGGTATATATCATAGACTCTGAGGTACGTGGAAAAATACCAACTTTCTCTTCCGAATGCGAAAATATTTTGTTGAGCGCAACCTACATAGCTAGAAATGATCATCAAAATGAAATAAGAGAAATCAGAGCTCGAACAGAAAGGTTTAGGTGTTCGTTTTTCCCGAGCGCTGTTCGGGAGTGGAATGGTAGCGAGATAGTATGATTGTGGTTCGATGAACGCTCTGCCAAGCACTTAAATGTGAATTGCAGAGTAATCATGTAGATGTAGATGATACTCCTACAGTCGGGTCAACTTAAGGAAATCCCCGACATCTGGCACCGCTTTTCACAGCTTTCAAATACAAATCGCAAACGGCGGCAGGCGAGAACAATAGCCATCTATAGAGCTATGAAGAGACCTTTCGATAGAGACTTTTACAAAATCGGGTTGTAGACGCAAAATGCAGCTGCGCCCAGTGTATAGAAACTGGCCGTGATCATGTTTCCTAATTTGGATATTGTCCTTATACATTTGTACATTTTTGTTGCACATTTCTTTGCACGACTGTTCATAATATCAAAGGCGTTTTCACGAATACATGTATACGAAATTTTTTCGATACTTCATTAAAAATACTGGTAGTTTTTGCTAACATTTATAATAGGAGGTCGGCCGCGGTGGCCGTGCGATTCTGGCGCTGCAGTCCGGAACCGCGGGACTGCTACGGTCGCAGGTTCGAATCCTGCCTCGGGCATGGGTGTGTGTGATGTCCTTAGGTTAGTTAGGTTTAGGTAGTTCTAAGTTCTAGGGGACTAAGATGTTGAGTCCCATAGTGCTCAGAGCCATTTGAACCATTTTTTCCAATAGAAAACTGGAAAAATGAATACCTGGGCAAGGTCGAATTTGTCAGCTAGCGACTACTAAAGCTTTACGATCCTAAACATAGCCTTCAGCTGAACAGTATTACTAATAATACTATTTTGGTCCAAGAAATTATAACAAAAAAATAAGGAACGATGTTCAGCGGCAGCAGTTCTCAGTGGCCTACTTTGTACGTACACGCTATGGCGACAGTGAAAACGTACATCGAAGGCAACTGAAAGATTTATACCGATTACATCAATAAGAGGCGGTAGCGATTCCCCATAGGACAAAAACACTGCTGAAGAAGCAATTAAAAAGTCATACCAAATTTAGAGGAACGCAATACCGCTAAAATCTGCGATGTTTTACTGAATCTCAGAACTTATAGCGGATTTGAATACGATATGTTTTGATAGTTTCCACAACGAAACTCTGTCTCGAAATCTGGCAGAAAAAAATTGAGATTCTGGTCGTGTTTAAAGTACGAGTACCACGGAATGCTTCCGTTCAGAAGCAATCATCAAACGGTTTAAGGCATTTATTGCCACCATTTCGACTCCGAGAGCAAACGTCAAAGTCAACAGAGGAAACTTCCGACTCGCCCCCACCAAAGACATCGAAGGCTGTTTAAACAGGTTTCGGTAAGGTCATGAATACCTTCTTCTTCGTCATGCAGGGACCCTTCCTTCCTTGAGTTCCTCGAGCGTGGAACCACAATCATGGGCGGTGGACGGAGCAAGATCGGTAAGAAGACGGATATCACTACTGAACAGATGAGTCGACGTTCGTGCTCTTGTGCATCTTGCTCCGCCCACCGCTACAAGCTACCACCACGTTGTTCACGGCCTGAAGATGGTCTGAATTTACAGACTGAAACCGGGTACTACCTATAATAAAAAAATCTCCTACGATGGAGGTTTTTTTGTTTTCATTCTACAATGTCGAATGCTTTTTCCAGGTCGAGAAATCCTATGAACATGTCTTGGTTTCTCCTGTCTTGCTTCCATTAATAACCGCAACGTCAGGGCTGCCTCTCTGGTGCCTTTACCTTTCCTAGCGTTAAACTGATCGCCATCGAACAGACCTTCAATTTTCTGTTTGATTCTTCTTTATATTAGACTTTTCAGCAACTTGGGTGCATGAGCTGTTAAGCTGATTGTATGATGATTCTCGCACCCCACGTCCCTTGGTATTTTCGGAATTGCGTGGATGATGTTTTTCCAGTAGTGTGCTACATGGACTGCCTCATACATTCTCTAAAACGATTTGTCATATACTTTAAGTATACATCTTCTGCTTGCGACATAGGAACATATATCTGAACTACTGTTGTCGGTTGATAATTTAGAGGGATTCATTTCAGTTGTACTAATTATTTACGCGAACACCGACCTATTTCGAGATTCTAAAATCCCATCTCCAGGTGTATGAAACTATTGTATTTGGTAATGCATAACAGTGGTCGGGCCAGGTAATGCAAGAGCTCCAATCATTGCATGTTGGCAGAAACCGTCCGCCGCCAGGCAGTCGCAAGGTAGGAACGCCAACTAGTAACATTACTTGGCGTTCCTGGGAACAGAAAGGAACTATGAGATATACGGAATGAAGCTGGACATCTCATTAAAGCTACATCTAAAATCTTACACAAGGCTACAAAAATAATAAAAATGGGCACTAATAAAAGTAAAGAAATTCCTGACAATAAGGGAATTAGACAAGGCTGTAGCCTGTCACCAACATTTTTAATGTATGTAAAGGTGATTTGATTAAGATCTGGCGATAGGAAGTAAATTCTGGTATACAGATTAATAGAAATAAACAATTAATATCCTTGTGTATGTAGATGTTGTTCCAAATTTGGAATAAACTGAGAAAGTGCTAGGCAAGCTGTGTGTAAATTACATCAATTAGGATTTTTTATTTTTTGACTCATAAGTCTTTTGACTGGTTTGATGCGCTCGCTATGAATTCCTCTCCTGTGCCAACCTCTTCGTCTCAAGAGTATCACTTGCAACTTACGTCCTCAGTTACTTGCTGGATGTATTCCAGTATCTGTCTTCCTTTACAGTTTTTGCCCTCTACAGCGCCCTCTAATACCCTGGAACTCATTCCCTGATGTATCAGATGTCCTCATACTGTCCCTTCTCCTTGTCAGTGTTTTCCCCATATTCCTTTCCTCTCGCAGAACCTCCTCATCCCTTACCTTATTAGTCCACCTCATTTACAGCATTCGTCTGTAGTACCACATCTGAAATACTTCGAATCCGGTTTTCCCACTGTTAAGTTTCTCGCTGTTCATATTTCTGCTACTTCTCATTATTTTCGTCTTTCTTTGATTTGCTCTCAAGCCATATTCTGTATTCATTAGACTGTTTATTCCATTCAGTAGACCGTGTGATTATTCTTCACTTTCACTGAGGATAGCAATGTCATCAGCGAATCGTATCATAGATTATCCTTTCATCTTGAATTTTAATTCCACTCTTGAACCTTTCTTTTACTTCCATCATTGCTTCCTTGATTCTTGTCTTACACCCTTTTTAATCCGACCACTTCGTTCTTGGTCGTCCACTCTTATTATTCCCTGTTGGCTCTTGTAAATATTGTATGTTACCCGTTCCGGCTATAGCTTACCCCCATTTTACTCAGAATTTCGAACATCTGGCACCATTTTACATTGTCGAACGTTTTTTCCAGGTCGACAAATCCTATAGACATGTCTTCATTTTCCTGCACTCTTGCTTCCATTATCAACCGCAACATCAGAATTGCTTCTCTGGTGCCTTTACCTTTCCTCAAGTCAAACAGATCGTCATGTCACACATCCTCAATTTTCTTTTCCATTCTTTTGTATATTATTCTTGTAAGTAACAGTGATGCATGATCTGTCGAGCTGATTGTGCGATAATTCTCGCACTTGTCCGTTCTTAAAGTCTTCGGAATTGTGTGGATTATATTTTCCCGAAAATCTGTCGGTACGTCGCCAGACTCATACATTCTACAGACCAACGTGAATGGTCGTTTCGTTTCACCTTCCCTAATTTTTACTGAACTTCAATAGCTATCGCTTCGCTGCAAATTTTAATTCTGTGAAGCACGTGACTGTGGAAAGTACGCTCTTCAATTAATGGTAATTTTGATCACGCCTCAGAATGCACGTACAGTGTTATTTGCAAAGCGACTGAGATGATTGAGTCAAGTAGACGGTCCAGACTAGTCCATCTACTGCTCGTTCAGCGAACGCGGCGATCAATCGCCCGTGCTATTGTCTGCGCCCGCCTCCCCAGACAACCAGCACGGACATAATGTAAGACACGGTACGCTGTTCGTGCTACGGGGAAGACGCGCGACAGACCGTGCAGGATCCCTGTTACGTGGAGAACAGGAGCAGTTTCACGCACCGGCGCACACCTCTGATTACTGGCGACACGGGCCAGTCCAGCGGGCGTAGAAGGGTAGGCGGAGGAAGGGAAGAGCTCCATGAAAGTCAAGAGCTCCAGATAAGCCAGCCTCCTTTCCAACTTCCCATCTGAATTTCTCCCCCCCCCCCTTTTTCTTCGCTTCGATTTTATTGCTACAGTAGCTCTCCGCATAATGACGAGGAGAACACGACAAGTCCGCAATCCGATGTCCCAAAAACTTCGCTCGGTGGAAGAGGTGTCAAAATAAGCGAACATGTGGTTCGGCTTATCTGTGGATACGAGACCGTTCCCGAGGAAACTACGGTCAAAGTCTCCGACGTAATTTAAATGCCTGTTAGCACCCACTAATCTGAGTCGAAATGGCAGCACAGTGGATAGCGACGCTGCCCCTCACTTTTGCGTCGACCACTGTTTTTATTTTATATACTTTATTTATAAATTTTTCTTTTATCTATCAATGTCCGCCTTAGGTCACTACGCCAATGTTTTTTATCAAGTTAGGGGCTACAAGGGCGTTGCATTAATAATAAATTTACAACTGTGTTTCACAATAACTGTCATTCAGTTACTGTACAGTATGCGAACGGATTGTATTTTCAGGAGTTACAGTCTTTTTAAATTCTCATATTCGAGAATTTCATTCTTATATCAGTTCTTATATTAATTCACATACTTTATTCTCAGGTTGAGTCTTCCGGAAGGTTTGGTGCATTCCCTCTGATGATACCAATGGTAAAAACATTCGAAACACAGAAATTCCGAGCACCACTAGCAACGCTCGAAGGCAAGTTTGCTAAGTGACATTTCTTCGTATGAATCTCACTCGGGAAAGGAACGTCGCTAACACAGCTCAAGATACCACACGTTGGTAATAATTTCGCTGCCAACCACACACAACGGATAATTTTAGCGAAAACTGGACTACAGTCTGGAACCGCGTGACCGCTACGGTCACAGGTTCGAAACCTGCCTCGGGCATGAATGTGTGTGATATCCTTAGATTAGCTAGATTTAAGTAGTTCTACGTTCTAGGGGACTGATGACCTCCGAAGTTAAGTCCGATAGTGCTCAGAGCCATTTGAACCATTTTTCAAAACTGGAGCTTGCAGTTGATCATAAATCAAGATACACTAACGGAATTTCACCAAAAGCTTCTTCAAATAATTTTCCCATTTATTATTATTATTATTATTATTATTACTCAAGTATAGGCCCAATAGGACCACACGAGGTACAATCAATCAATGTCCCTTTTGATGGTTGGCCTCCCTTTGTGTCCAAATCTGTTTCATCCTTTCAGAATGAAGTCTCTTTCTTTCATCAGACCACGGTGTTTCAGCCCGTTTTCTGATTTCCCTCTCACCAACTTTCCAATCAAATATCTTTCGTCTGAATGTTTCTTCTGTCTGTAACGTCTGCCTGAGTTATGCCGGCTACTTTAAGATCCTCCTTAATCGCAGTGATCCATTTAATTGGCTCAGTTTTGTCCTTAACTCTGTTTTCGTAGCATTCTACTATTTATTTTGTCAACCTAGCGGGTGCCATTCTTTTAATGTGCACATAAAATTTAAGCCTTCGATTTCTCATGTCACCGTGTGTGTGTCTGTGTATGCTTCTATTCCCTTGTTACTAATTTTGGAGCCTAATATTTACCCAGCAGTCTTTCTGTCTCTCTTTTGAATTTCTTCAATATCACTCTTTCTACTTAACATTAAAATTTCTGCTCCATAAAGACTTTCAGGTTTCATTACAGTACGGTAATGCCTAAATTTACTGAATTTAGAAAGTGATTCTTTATTGTAAATTTTTTGTGTTAATCTGAAAGCGGTTGCCACAGCGAACATCGTTTGCAGCTTTTTCCAGGCCGTTTTCTAGTATGATTTCCCCAAAGTATTTAAACTGAGGAAACCGTTTTATTTTTCCACATATTGTGTTTGTTGCATGTCATATGGTTCAAATGGCTTTAAGCACTATGGGATTTAACATCTGAGGTCATCAGTCCCCTATACTTAGTACTACTTAAACCTAACTTACCTAAGGACTTCATACACATTCATATCCGAGGCAGGATTCAAACCTGCGGCCGTAGCAGGAGCGCGGTTCCGGACTGAAGCGCCGAGAGCCGCTCGGCCACAGCGACCGATGCATGTCACATACTCCGTTTTTTCGAATAATATTTGTAGTTCTGCTTTTTCCGCAACTTCGTTAAGAATTTAAATTTGTTTTTGAGCCATAGTAATATCCCTAGTTAAGATTAGCAGATCATCTGCAAAGGGGAGGCAATCTACTCTAACATTACTTCTAACTTGATTGATTGATCCATATTTTGAGTCGTCTTTTGATCTCGCCATTCTGTAATTACCTTTTCCAAAACAAAGTTAAACAGTAATAGGAAGAGTCCAGCTCTCTGTGTAACATCAGTCTTTATATCAAATGGTTCAGAAATTTCTCCCATGAATTTAACTTTAGAGATAGTGTTGACTAACGTTTCCTTAATCAGTGTTAGAGTTTTATTGTCTAGCCCTTGTTCAATTAAAATTTGGGAAATATATTCATGATCAACTGAGTCGTAGGCCTTTTTAAAACCCACAAATCCTTTGGTGCCTAAGGATTAGTTTTATGTTAAGAATTTGTTCCGTACAGGGTCTGTTTGGTATAAGGCCTGCTTGGTATTCACCAGTTTTAGGTTCTAACTATTCTTGGGCTCGATCAAGTAAACATTGCGATAGAATTTTGTATGTGACCAGGGGAAGACAGTTTCCTCCATAATTATTAAAATAATTTCTATCCCCTTTTTTATGCAATGGATGAATTAGGGTAGTTTTGGAGGTCTCAGGTATTTTCTCAGTTTGCCAGATACATTCTATTAGTTGAGTGATCTCTCTTATAGTGTTAGAGGCAGCTGATTTTAGAAGTTTTGCACTGCACTTATACCGTCTTCTCCGGATGCTTTATTGTTTTTAAGTCTCTGAATTTCTTTAGTTATTTCGATTCTGTCAGGTTCTTTAGAGTTTGAGTTAGAGTTATGAGTTTGCTGTGATTATAATTTATTCATCGTTTTGGACAGTTTAATAGTTTTTCAAAATAGTTAGGAAGTACCTTATAATTTTCCTGGTTGTTAAGACCCAAACTCCCCTTTTCATTTCTGAATCAAAGACTTTGAGGTTGGTAACCTCTAGTTTTGTTTTGAATGTCTTACAAAAGTTTCTGGCATTGATCTTTTGGAAGTCTTTTTCGATGTCTAAAAGCTTGGCATCTTCTTACTGTCTTTTAGTCTGTCGGATTAATTTAGATGTTTCTTTTCTTACAGTTAGAAATGTTTTGTACGTATTATCAGTTTTGTTGCTATTACAGTTTTTGAATGCCTCATGTCTAGACTTAATTGATGTTTCACAATCCGTGTTCTACCAAGGGTGTTTTTGTTTCTTTCGAAGCGAAATTAAATTTGCTGCTGTTTTGATGAACTTTTATTTTATCTTTGCCAACTGTTCGATTGTTTTTTGTCCATTTCGCTTGGTACAATTGGCGTTATTTTAGCAGTGTCAAAATTTGGATAACATATTTTGTTTGAAGAGTTTTTCAGGTTTAAGTTTTACTTTTATTCGAGTTAAATTTTGGTCAGAGTCAATATTAGCACCTTTCCCAACTTGGACAATAAAAATACCTTTGTAGTTAGGGTATGAAATTGCTACATGATCGATTTGAAATTCCCCAATGAATGTATTGGGTGCCCGCCCATTTTTCCGATTATTTTTTTTATTTAAATTCATTCATCAGACATACAGTTAATAGGCGAATAACAGCAACGTCATTTCAATGTGATTTGGAACATATTCTTCTAGTACACTGCTACAGATGTGGGTAGGTAAATGAAAATAAAAAATAAAAGTAATAATCGGATTTCGAACAGCACAAAATGTAAAATTCCGCTGCTAGCCAATGCGCCACATCTACAATGGGAAGATTCACCATCTAAAAGGTAAATAAATTACCTCGAAAACTTTGACCATCATTTCCTCAGAAATGGTGGAGAATTTACGGATAAGCCGAGACATATGATAGTTTATTATGACTCCTCTTCCACTGAACGAAGTTTCTGGGAAATAGAGTTATGGCACTTGCTGTGTTCCCCTCGCGAGAACACAGATACGCGTATATCATGATAAATTTTGATCAACATATCTGAAAAATATTGAAATGGTGAGACAATCTCGCAAGTTTGGAAAGTAGAATGTACACCAACAGTTCACAAGAAAGGAAGAAAAAGGTTATAAGAATTACAGATAAATAACTCTGATTAACATACGAGGACATACTGTAAAGTAATGCCTCCGAATTTTGTACGTGAAAACTCTTAAGCCATTTAAAATAAAGCAAACGTTGTCAACGTTCTATGTCTATGTTCTTCATATATATATATATATATATATATATATATATATATATATATATAGGACAAATAAATTTCTCCCTAAGGAAAACCAATTTATTGATACCATCACTCTAAAATGTCTGACTTTGTTATTTATTTACACGTCACGTTCCGTGGGACCAAATTCAGGAGCAAATCTCAAAGCTCATGGAACGTGCGGTACACGAAATGACAACATAAAACTAAGAACATAAAAATAAAATGTTTGTGAACCCAAGAGAAGTCAAGCATAAGTTTAAATAAACGAAGTCAGCAGTATAACGTAAGAATCAGCTTAAGTTTTCAAGGAACTCCTCAACAGAATAGGGAGTGACCCATGAAGAAAGTCTTCAGTTTCGATTTGAAAGCGCGTGGATTACTGCTAAGATTTTTGAATTGTTATGTTATATTATTGAAAATGGATGCAGCAGTATCTGCACAAGAGTTAAGGAAGTTCGATCCAAATGCAGGTTGGATTTCTGCCGAGTATTAACTGAGTGAAAGCTGCTTATTCTTGGTAATAAACTGATATTGTTAGCAAGGAACGACAATAAAGAATATATATATTGAGAGGTCAATGTCAAAATACCCAGACTAGTGAACAGGGATCGACAAGAGGTTCGCGAACTTACACTTATTGCCCGTTTCTGAGCCAAAAATATCCTTTTAGAATGGGATGAGTTACCCCAAAATACAGGGTGATTCAAAAAGAATACCACAACTTTAAGAATTTAAAACTCTGCAACGACAAAAGGCAGAGCTAAGCACTATCTGTCGGCGAATTAAGGGAGCTATAAAGTTTCATTTAGTTGTACATTTGTTCGCTTGAGGCGCTGTTCACTAGGCGTCAGCGTCAGTTGATGCTAAGATGGCGACTGCTCAACAGAAAGCTTTTTGTGTTATTGAGTACGGCAGAAATGAATCGACGACAGTTGTTCAGCGCGCATTTCGAACGAAGTATGGTGTTAAACCTCCTGATGGGTGGTGTATTAAACGTTGGCATAAACAGTTTACAGAGAATGGGTGTTTGTGCAAAGGGAGAAGTTCTGGACGGCCGAGAACGAGTGATGAAAATGTAGCACGCATCCAGCAAGCATTTGTTCGCAGCCCAGGAAAATCGACTCGCAGAGCCAGCAGAGAGCTGCAAATTCCACAATCAACTGTATGGAGAGTCCTACGAAAAAGGTTAATTATGAAACCTGAACGTCAACTACCCGAGGCGATGGATCGGCCGCCAGGCAGCCCGTGACAGAGCACTTCATCACTGGCCTCCAAGAAGCCCTGATCTTACTCCCTGCGATTTTTTCTTATGGGGGTATGTTAAGGATATGGTGTTTCGGCCACGTCTCCCAGCCACCATTGATGATTTGAAACGAGAAATAACAGCAGCTATCCAAACTGTTACGCCTGATATGCTATAGAGAGTGTGGAACAAGTTGCAGTATCGGGTTGATATTGCTCGTGTTTTTGAGTGAAAAAAAAAACCTTTTTAAATACTCTTTGTAATGATGTACAACAGAAGGTTATATTATGTTTCTTTCATTAAATACACATTTTTAAAGTTGTGGTATACTTTTTGAATCACCCTGTATAATACCATATGACATAAGCGAATGAAAGTAAGCAAAGTAGACAAATTTTCATGATACCTCAGATACCGTTCAAAAAGTAAAAATGGCCGCATTAAGTCTCTGAACAAGATTCTGAACGTGGGCTTTCCACAACAGTTTACAATCTGTCTAAACATCTAGAAATTTGAACTGTTCAGTTTCACTAATCATATGTACATTCTGTGAAATTAAAACGTCGGGTTTTGCTGAATTGTGTGTTAGAAACTGTAAAAACTGAGTCTTACTGTGATTTAGAGTTAGCTTATTTTCTACAAGCCATGAAGTTCTGTCATGAACAGCACTGTTTGAAACCGATCCAATGTTGCACACAACTCGGTCTAATGTCATCAACAAACAGAAATATTTTAGAGTTACCCATAGTACGAGAGGGCATATCATTTACAGTATATAAATAATGAACATAAGTGGCCCCATCAGTGATCCCTAAGGCACTCCCCCCCATTTGACCATAACCCACTCAGACCCCACATCGCAAACTATTCTCACACACATTTTGCTGTCTGTTGTTGAAGTAAGAGTTGAACCAAGTGTGAGCTACTCCTCGTAGACCATAATGGTCCAACTTCTGGAGTAATATTTTGTGATCAACAAACAATCAAACGCCTTAATTAAATAAAAATATATGCCTGGGTTTCGAAACCTTTTGTTTAATACAGTCAATACTACACAGAGTAATGAGAATATAGGATTTTCAGTAGTTAAACGAATTCTAAAGCCGAACTGTAAATTTTGTAGCAAATTATGTGATACAAAGTGATCAATTATCCTTACGTACACATCCATTTCAATAACTTCAGCTAACACTGATGGCTTAGAAATTAGTATAGGATAGTCTACATTATCCCTTTCTCCCTTTTTATAAAGCAAATTTACAACTGAGTACTTTAATCATTCAGGAATCTGACCATTCTTAAAGGAAACATTACAGATATGGCTAAATACAGGACTAACATGTGCTGCACGGTATTTTAATCTTCTTCTAGGCACTCCATCAAATCCATGAGAGTCCTTAGTCTTCAGTGATTTAATTATGAACTCAATCTCCCCCTTGTCTATATCACAGAGGAGTATTTCAGACATCAATATCGGAAAGGCATTTTCCAAGAGAGTTATATGATTCCCTGTAGAAACTAAATTTTTATTCAATTCACCAGCAATCCTAAGAAAATTATTGTTAAATACTGTACATATTTATCTGATTTATCAGTAAAAGAAATATTTTTACTACGAACTGACTTTATAACGTCGACATTGTGCTGCTGACAAGACAGTTCCTTCATAACTGACCACATGGTTTTAATTTTATTCTGTGAATTAGCTATTTTATGTGTGTATTTGGAGCCACAACCTTACCTGTGTCTGTACCACTTCATCACTCGCGAAGCTATGTCGTGGAAGGTGTCGTTTGGAAACAAATGAATATCGAATAGGGTCAAACAGAGTCTGTGTGGAGGATGATCGACGACGATGAACCCAAAGCATCGGATTGTTGCAGATGTTGCGGCGCTAATGTGTGGTCTCGCATTGTCATAGAGGAGGAGATGGTGTTCCATGTGTGGACGAAGTTTTCTGCGGTTAGAAACATGATTACAACACGCTTTTTCTCACACATCGACACAGTTGAGTTACACACCGCCATGTTAAGTGATATAAGTCGGAATCCTCTAACGGTAGAAAGTTGCAACTTGTGTCACCGAAGCGGGAAAAGTCACCGATTAATACGCCTGGCATGTAACACCTCAACTGATGCTGAGAACAGAATGAAAAATTCTGAGGCATTTCTTTTGACCACGCTCTCCTACAACTGTATTCTGTTACTAGCTTTCCTTTTACCATCGCAATTATGTCTGATCAGTCGTTAGGCAACAACAATACCCAGCCTTTTTTGGCAGTCATTCACTTTTTCTGGCAATAGTTTCGATTGTTCGGCGTAAGTAATTATTATACTACATCTACCTCAGACTAGTTAAATATTCTTATCAATTCCTAAACACCATATGGTATCTGAAGGTAGTAGCTGTTATGTGTTTCTCTGTCTTTTCTACTCGAGATGTTAATAAAACAATTGCAGTCCAAATACGAATTCAGTCTTGCTTACGGAGGTTTTTATTTTCGTATTTCATCTAAAATCTTAGACTGGTTGCTTTACCAGCCGCACAGATAGGAAGGAACAAATTTTACGGATGCATTCACTTTCTCAAACAGGTAGGCAGGTGTTATTTGATTATCGAATCGTACTTTCTTCTCATTTGATTTCTCTGGCAACCGTATGCATTGTCAGTTTTTCTTAGGTAAATAATTTATTCGTTGAACACCGCAGTTCCCTAATAAACTGGATACGAAATCTAGACTGACCTTTTGCGAAGATCGGCATGGGCTGAAAAGAAAGATCTGATATCTCTTCAGTTCAAATATGATCAAGATAGCTTTATCACTCTTGCATAAAAGATACGCATTCTTCCAAAACCGTGCCAATACGCTATCCTCCAATTATAGCTTTTCTTTCCGCTTGCAGCAGTAGAATAAAACTTCTAGACGCCTACGGCGATGTAATATCACTAAAACGTTTCATTTGTTTTGACATGGTGCTTCATTTAGGATACTATGATGTCCTTGTTTCTTGGGAATGAGAAATTATCAGCTACAAGTGTTGTAGCAAGAGTAAAAGCTTTGATAAATTTAGTCGCTAATACAAGTGTTATACATGGAAATGTTTATCACGCCGTTTTATACGTGTCATTCTCGGTCTTTTGCTGGATTACTTGGTTCGGTAGGCACACGTTGATCAATGAATTCAGTAGCCAAAAAGTAGGCTAACTACTAGTGCTTAATGTAACCTATCTAATGGACAAACCAATCGTCTTTATAACATGTGACTGTGATTACTGTTGCTTCTGTTTAATGCATTACATGGTTTTGAAGCTCTCATTTCTATTAACGAGTGTTAGCAAAAGTATATCTCGACGGATAGTATTGGCCAGCACTTTATTTACATAAATAGCACTGATTAAGTTTACTTCTAGTGTTCTTGATTAATCAATACAATCTTGTGCTTTGTATCAGTTTTTTTTTCCTATTCGTCTCTCTGAGATGCCACTACTTACACCTTCATGTTGCTACGTTTCTCAAATTTCTTTTATGCTAATCGCTTTCCACAACACAATTCATAACTCCTAAATCGCACTTTACATTCCGCAAGTCCGATACCCAAAATATTTCTCTGTTCGTTCCGTTACGTTTGTCATGAACTGACCATTTGTGTTCATAGTCAAAGTAGCTCACGTACGCAATCCTCCTGCGCTGATATTGGTGTAAAAGAGTGATTTCAATTTTCTTGGAATCACGTGACTGTTCTAATCAGGGAACTTCCCTTTCCCTTACACTGAGCAAAAATCCTGGTTTTACAGTTAATATGAACCACCATTTTTAGCTTTTCTCACCTCATAACACCACCGGATACTACTAATTTAGCAATACACCGATGGCGTTACTCCTGTGAAAGGATTTTAACTTGTGACCGTAACTGTCTGTAATGGAAAGGTATTTGACTGTTTTTCGTCTCTCGAAAGATTCCTATTGAAAGGAAACAATAAAAAACAATCCAGAACGAACCAAGGTTCTATTAGTAATAAAGTAAACTGTAATTACTCAGAAGGAAACGGTCAACAGCCTAATTAGGCAAAGTTGTAACAAGTACTAGCACTGTTCATAAAGTAAGTTAAATATTAAGATGGCTTTTATTTGATATTAGAATTCAGTTTTGATGAAAACGTAGAAGACAGCAGCGTGATGTAGTGAGTAATGTTCCAATGGTTTGACAGGAACTACACAGGAGGAGTATTAACACTTTCAGGCAACATCTGGCTCTCATTAATTCTTACTATCCGTGTATTACAGTAGGAAGCAAAAGATCATTATATGCAAATTATTACTACTGGTGCTGCACTACTAACTTGGACAAAGGGTTCTTTTGTCAGTTTAATAATTGGAAAATACTGTTCTTGAAATGTAACTACGGTCTCTATTACTATTATTATTTGCATTCCCAAGGAGCATTTACTTGCTTCTACTATTTACTTCAAATGGAACTTGTTGTATTTGGATCCAGTATAGTTTGAACAGTTGTAGCCCATTGCTTACTATAGCAAAAATGTTACATAGCTGGCAAGTTCACTCATTAGCGCAGTAATTGTAATATGAAACGTAAATCCGGCCCAATAGTTAAAGTGGGTACCTTGAAAGTAATCTATCAGTAGACTCGAATCAAGGCTGAATACTTCAGTTACAACACAATATGAGAAACACTATTAACTATCTACAAATAATATTACGAACACTATTACTTAAAAACCTGTACAATAATTATATCTTAACAGTCTACTAGCCAGTAACTGTTCTGGATCATGTCTAGCCACCGACTAACACATGCCACAAAGGAGCCTCGCAGTTCAACAGCCAATTCCATCTTTTATATTCCCACCAAACCAAATTCGTGGCATAGGGGCTTCTTTCCGTGCTTTACACGGTTAGGAACTTAATTTTCCAATGCATGAAAAAGTATTACAAATGAATTTTTAACGTTTTAAATATTTAGAACACGCTATTTTTGAAATTATTTCCAAAGGTTAATTATAATTACATTTCTTGCTCATAAACAACAACTAAACCTTTAAATAGATGTCACATCACAGAACATGGTTATACAGCCACATTAAGTAAAAACAGAGAAAGGAGTTAGTTAAGAGAAACATTGGTAATATCGATAATAGCGTTACAATCTTCATCTTTTCGAGTTTCTTACCGACTGGCCACTAATACAAAATAACGCTAAAAAGAAAGATTGTTGAGCGATAAAATTGGGAGTAAAATTGTTCTGACGTCTACAGTCGAAATATGGTGAAACGAACAACTGTATTCTCGCAGAGTCCTATATTAATGGATTCTGTGTGGCGTTAAACCTCGCCGCAGTGCAGCGTTTGGTGTTTACAGGGTAAATATTTTCTCTCCTACTCGCGGTTTGGAAGTGCTTCACTGGTGTCGGTATCATTTGCTTTTGTTAGGACACGCCTACTAGAAAAGCAGTCACGCTTGTTTTCAGAATAAACATATATTGTCCGTAGATTTTCAGACTGTTTACCGCGAGCCGAATGTAGTTAGCGATAACAGTGACTGGTCTCGAAAGTTTATCTTACAACTTCATTTTGGAAGAATCCCCGCAGTGATTGTGGCACTGTCTCAAAAAGCGTTTAGCTAATGAAAATATGTTAGTAAATAAAGTTTTTAATCGTAATGCCATTTAAAAATTATGTTGACTATGGGTACTCTACACTACCACACATGGTGTCCGAGGAGAAATGCTCATTGTTCAGGAATAGGAGAGGAACGTTCATTTAAAGCAAAAAACTTCATATGGACATATACTCTATTCCGAATGGTTTTCGAGGTAGAATACACTTACGGTACATTGTTATTTACTTTCTCTAATATCGAATACACTATTAGTTATAGGTAGTACGCATATACAACAGTTAGTAAAATTTACAGCCTGTGTTTTACGAAGTATCCACTGAAAAATATGTATTTTTAACACACTCACCTCTAACCATCATCGTACACGTAACATTACAGATGTTATACACTACACAATAAATGTTCGAATGAATATTCCACCATCAGCTTCAGTGCATTAGGTCACTCTTGGAAGGGCACGGTTTGTTGCTTCTGTGAGTACCTCTGGATGTTATCTAGTGAGGATAAGGTACATACGTGTATGCTGCTCACTCAAAAACAGTTGCACATTAAATATTATGCACTAGGAAAAAATTCTCAGTGGGACGGATGACTATGTCCACATGAAGTTTTTTGCTTGAAATGAGCGTTTCGGCCATATCTTTCAATACTGACCAACGTCCAGGGACACCCTATACAAAAACAAGACGTTGTTCAACATTGTTTGCAAACTCCTCGAGATGTTCTTGACCAATTTACTTCAAATTCCAACACGTTACTCTCATTAACATGCAGACGGGCAAAGGCTACGCATTTTTTTTTTTTTTAGTATACAGGATACCGAAAAGCAATTTGACTAATAGTACAGAGCAGAAAAACAGATTCAGACAAAGGAATTTGAGTAGAGGAACTAGACCCCTGCAAGCGCGTGGCCTATCCACGTGGCCCGGACACGTCTGCATAGGCCATAGCGCAAAAACGGTTTGAAGTGGAAAATTTTGGTGTAATTGTTTTTAGTGAATCACTTTATGCTTCTTGCGGCACTGAATGAGAATCTGAAACTCTCCAACAAAAATTTTCCCCGAAAATATGAGAAAAGATCTATAACCAAAAAAAGCTTTTTTATTGGTTTTCAGTTTACAACTTGCAAAGCAAGTTTTTTTACACAAAAAGTGACCCAGTAGTAAAATAAAGCGGTGCATGTTACCTTAAAATTATGTCTGTAACATTTTTTTCATATTATGCATGGTTTTCACGCAAAACATTGTTCAAATATAGTTGAAAGTCGTTAATTTTTGGAAAGTAGCAAAAAAAGTTATGTAAGTTGCAATTTTCCACTCAAGTGAATTATTTCACCTGGAGTTCCTTGCCTTTAAATGTGTTTACCTGGCAAACCGTGAAACATGGACGATAACCAGTTTGGACAAGAAGAGAATAGAAGCTTTCGAAATGTGGTGTTACAGAAGAATGCTGAAGATAAGGTGGGTAGATCACGTAACTAATGAGGAGGTATTGAATAGGATTGGGGAGAAGAGAAGTTTGTGGCACAACTTGACTAGAAGAAGGGATCGGTTGGTAGGACATGTTTTGAGGCATCAAGGGATCACAAATTTAGCATTGGAGGGCAGCGTGGAGGGTAAAAATCGTAGAGGGAGACCAAGAGATCAATACACTAAGCAGATTCAGAAGGATGTAGGTTGCAGTAGGTACTGGGAGATGAAGAAGCTTGCACAGGATAGAGTAGCACGGAGAGCTGCATCAAACCAGTCTCAGGACTGAAGACCACAACAACAACAAACCTGGCAAACCGTAGAATAAACTAACTAAACTCTGCCCGAACAGACCATGAAGGCCCAACGGTGGCGATCGGTCGCCATGTCATCCTGAGCCAACAGATGTCACTATAATCCGTCCATCACAAGAACAAACCTGCTGTAAACAAACACAAACGCGATGATTGGTCCGAAGTCGTAGCACACGTACGCTGGTGCTGTTATACTCTTGGAAGTAGGTCCTACTTATGTGTTAGATATCTTATTACTAAGTTAGGTTAAATGAAACTTTAAGATATTGAAACGTATAACAGCTATCAGCGTTTTTTTTTTTTTTTTACTCGCGCTTCAGCCACGTAGTTTTTATTTCAGAAATCCTGTACTGTTACAACCTCAGCAGCGTTGTGCTCTGATTTTGGCGCTGTTGGTGCGCAGTATAAGAATGGCTGAGTAAAGTGCCGAGAAATAGGCTGTTCTCATTGTTTTTCATAAATTCACGGAGATAATCGGCTTTGAAGTTTTCCCAGCGTTGTACATAATGCAGATGACGAATTGATTCTCATAGAACGTGTTGCACAGGCGGTAGCGTTATGGGGTGTAAACCAAATTCGGTTATTCGTGCGTTAGTTCAGATCTGCCTAGTATCTTCTTCTTTTCCTCGTTCGATATGAAATATCTACATCCCGTAATTATAAATCTCATCATCATTTTTTGTGAATAGTGCACCTCGTTTTGGTTCTAGCTACATATTGGACGCGAAATTTCTGTTTCCATTTCAAATACAAATTCTTAACTATCGATGTTTTATGAAATACTGTTCATAAAAGTTGTTTAAATTAAAAACAAATAACAATTTAATTTTTAAGGCAAAAATGATGAACCAAATCCTCTGTATTTGGACTATGTCCATCATTTTATACCACAGAGGTATATACGTATCGTAGAAACATGAAAAATAATCATTTTCACAGCATCGAGCACACCATACAAATGCTTTATTTTTACATTTGCTACTGTACCATTACAATATGAACCCAATAGGACTGATCTGGAGCTAAGTTGCGGGGTTTGTTCCGTGAAGTGGCAAGACTGTTAAGTTGCCAGACGCACTGGAACTAACGCTCGCAGCTTTTTCACACGTCACTGCCGAACGCTGGCGGGATATAGCACGATCGTCATAATAGAAGAAGATAAAATGCTGCGCCTGGTTGGCTTCGTGGACTATCAACGTAGCAGGTGACACTTCCAAAGCTGGAACCTATTTCTTGAATTCGGATAAGGAAGGAACTAGGAGCTAATGCCTGGAGATGGTCTTGTAAGCAAAAACCGGTTAACACAATAAACTTAATATTGTAACACAAAAGCAGACTGGTGCTGTTCATTTAATAAGGAGCTAAGACATTACCAGACGACTGACTGTGAGCAATACCTTCAGTGGCTTCAATTTTTAACTATACGGTAAAATCCTTCAATACTCTCTTACATTACACAAAGCTTATGCAGAAAAATTAAACTGCGGTTAAGTCAGGAATTTTCATCATTCTTGTTTTTAATAACAATAGTGCCTCAGGTGAAAACGATAACGTGTTGCGGTTTTCGTGCAGTCGTCTAAGGGGAAGTTAAACATGGACGATAAATAGTTTAGACAAGAAGAGAATAGAAGCTTTCGAAATGCGGTGCTACAGAAGAATGCTGAAGATTAGGTGGGTAGATCACATTACTAATGATGAGGTATTGAATAGAACTGGGGAGAAGAGGAGTTTGTGGCACAACTTGACTAGAAGAAGGGATCGGTTGGTAGGACATGTTCTGAGGCATCAAGGGATCACCAAATTAGTACTGGAGGGCAGCGTGGAGGGTAAAAATCGTAGAGGGAGGCCAAGAGATGAATACACTAAGCAGATTCAGAAGGATGTAGGCTGCAGTAGGTACCGGGAGATGAAGAAGCTTTTACAGGACAGAGCAGCAAGGAGAGCTGCATCAAACCATTCTCAGGACTGAAGACCGCAACAACACAACAACAACGTCTAAGGGGTGCATTGTGGGAGATTTGCAGTTTATTATTTCATTCTGCTTAAAAATTAAATCACATTTAAAGCTGTATTGCTTATCTGCTCGTCTCTTTTTACGTGTGAACAACAGATGGCTACGTCACTGCAGGCTAGCTGTACCAGCTGACCGGCCAGTGTTGTCCAAGTTAAATAAGCCGCTAAAGCTGTTGTCCCGTATTATCGGTAAATCGATGTGCGGGTAACGCACAGCACAAAACAAGCCCTCATTGTTGTACTTGACAGTACTCGAGACAGCTTGACTGCAGTCCCACGTGAAATGGAAATACAATGAGGTTCCAGCAAACGCGGAAGAATACATAGCGCAATGTTTACATCAGGTTTATTCTTATGATGAACGGATTATAGATGCCGATATGGAGGGGCATATGGTCAGCACACCGCTCTCCCGGCTGTATGTCAGTGCACCCCGCTTGGCAACAGCGCTCGGCAGACCGGATGGTCACCCATCCGAGTGCTAGCCCAGCCCGACAGTGCTTAACATCGGTGATCTAACTGGAACCGGTGTTACCACTGTACCAAGGCCGTTGGCTAAACCGTAGAAAAAGCTCTTCTTTTTGTTCTTTGTGACACTGTAGCTTAACTGCACACCCCCACTCTCTCCCTCTCTCTCTCCCTCTCTCTCCCTCTCTCTCTCTCTCTCTGTCTGCGCCCCACTCCCCACCTCCTCCCTTTGCTAACACTCATTGTTTATCTGTCAAACCGAAGAAGTCCTTCTTTGTGTGGCGGGATAGGTTTTGATGCCTAAACATTTGTTTACATTCACTGCAGCGGCCATGTCTTTAACTCTCGCTTTAATGGCGTGAAGTAAATTCGTTTCTGAGTGTTTTCGTTGAGATGCACTGCAACGACTCGGTCACAATGTCCATTGATAAGAGTTTTATTCGTCAAAAGGACTTGAATGAGGGTACAGTGAAAGTAGTAGAGGAAACAGGAATAGAAACTTTACGAGATGCTAGTACAAACAGAAATGATAGCAAGAAAGCTGTATTGGCAGTTAAAACATTTGTGAGAATACATGTTTCGTCTTAGAAAAGTTATATAAAAAAAAGAATGGTAGCTGCTCAGCGGAAGAAAGCTGCTGAACACAGCACATCTTCAGGAGAATTAAGATATCCCTGAGTATTTCTGCTTCAAAAAACATTGTTTTTTGTGTGGAATGGGTGTTCCTGCAAATTATGCAAGGTGACAATAACAACTGCCTCATCATAAAATTCTGTTCATCAGGCGACGAAAATAGAGATGAAAGGTACAGTTAGGAAACAGGCTCAGCTATGTGGAGATGGTTTTGGTGCAGCATTTTTCAACAGAATCTAGCTGATAACAGACATGGTGGCTGCGTATTGCCAGAACCACGATAAATGTTTACATGAAGTGTACATTCGTAGACCCAAGGCTGATGAAAAACAGGTTGGTCACTAGTATCTTTGCCGTTCGTTGTCAAGGTGATTCCGCTAATAAACGAGATGTGAAAAGTAGCGCCCGTTAAAAGATTAAACTTGTGATAAACAGACATTGAAAGGATTCGAACCCATAATTAATACCGTGACGTAAGTATTGAGAAGCTTAGACATTGTAAGGCCCAGACACATATTTATAATTTATCGGACATTAATGGTAAAGGATAGTTACATGGGAAAGCATATCTTTGGTGATAGGTACACGAAGGAATGTAGTGCTGACTGACTGTTATCATACCGAAACAATAAACACTAGGATCAACTCTCATTTTACTGATCTCCCGGTGCCATATCTCAATAACTTAAGAACTTAATTGTGTCAATAAAATAGAAATATACGTGACATTCCCAGTGTTTACTAAATTCCATAATCAGCTAGTACATAGGCAGTAATGTTTGTGAACATTCGAGGGTTATTGAAGAAAGCTGATAAACCGTTTTACAAACAGATTTAATAGGATTCAACGAATGCACACAGACTGCTAAAGTAACTAAATCAAATTACTCAGGGAAACAAATTAGTAAAAACAGAATGGAACTCAATTAATATCTTACACTAGAGTAATAAAAACAAAAACAAAATTGTCTTTGGATCCGTCGTGGTTGAAAGTGTATGAAATATCTTCAACTGCTAGTTCACACGACTAGATTCACAACGTCATTGTGTGTGTGTGTGAAATCTTATGGGACTTAACTGCTAAGGTCATCAGTCCCTAAGCTTAAACACTACTTAACCTAAATTATCCTAAGGATAAACACACACACCCATGCCCGAGGGAAGACTCGAACCTCCGCCGGGACCAGCCGCACAGTCCATGACTGCAGCGCCTTAGACAGCTCGACTAATTCCGCGCTGCTCACAACGTGATTCAGAGATGTTTTATGCCCGACCCATACGGCAGATAATTGTTCTTAACCAGCCGGGACAATATATATACTAACTTTTGAGATCAGCTCCGTTGCCAGGGGGTAAACTGCGAAGCGATACCTGTGCAGTCGCGACGACGGTGAGTGTGTGGGCATACTATGTTGCTTACCTGCCATTTATAAACGCTGCACTTTCTGATCACAGTACCGTATACACAGTTTATTCAGCTCCGTAGAGCAGAGCAAATTGATGAATCACCAAACGCCGGCCGGAGTGGCCGAGCGGTTCTAGGCGCTACTGTTTGGAACCGAGCGACCGCTATGGTCGCAGGTTCGAATACTGCCTCGGGCATGGATGTGTGTGATGTCCTTAGGTTAGTTAGGTTTAAGTAGTTCTAAGTTGTAGGGGACTGATGACCTCAGAAGTTAAGTCCCAAAGTTCTCAGAGCCACTTGAACCAATCAACAAGCTACTGTGAAAACCTACAACCAGCTTCTATACTTAAAGGTAAGATTTATAGCAGCTTGCCAACAAGGAGATCCCGATTTTTATAATATCATTAGGATAGGTGGGTTTCACCTTCTGATACTGTTCTTGAAAGGTGTAGGCTGCTTAATGGATGGCAATGTGTTGAAGGACTTGTTCGATTCAATATATGCACTGCAATCAACAGAGAGAATACTGACTGGACATGCCTTTTTGAGAGCAATTAGAACACATACATTAGCCCATATCACCTTGGCGAAAATTATGTTTGTGACAATGCATTTAGCCTCATACCTCCTAGAAAATCTTGCAGAACTCATAAATGATGGAGTCACATCACTGATTTTGTTAGCATACGAAAAAGAGTACGTAAAGGAATCAAAAACCAAATTTTCTCCACAGCTCCAAGCCTTAGCTAACCGTGGTGCTACTTCAAAGCTATGGATTAAGTACTTTGAAATGGTTAGACTTGTTAAGGTATACATTGAAGGTGAAAGAGCAGGGAAATGGAATCTCCAAGTTATCTATCAAATGTTTCCGTACTTTCACGCTAGCGGAATTTTTTGTATGCCAGACGTTGCTACTTTTACCTACAAGACATGCACAACTTGAAAGATGAAATGAGTGCTTAGGAATATGAAATACTCGAAGGTGGTAGCTTAAAAGAACGAAGGACCAGCAAATTTTGATGTGGAACATAGACCGATATGACGACTGAGCAGTCCCTACTGAGGACAATGAAAACAGCTAGAGGACTGACTCATGGTCGTGGGGTTAGTGAAAGTATTCTGTATAGGTGAACTAAAGGAATGACTTCCCTCTAAAATATATGTCAGGAAATGATGTGTATTCACTAGTTCAGAGCAGCTTGTGGAAGTGAGCGAATCAAGGACTAAAAGAGATACAAGTGATTCGAAAAAAATAATGGTCCAGTTTACGCAAAGCTATCCTTTTCCTGATGTCACAGACGTCTTATCTCTCACCACTGGTGTTGCAGGAGACAGTACCATCAACTGCACATGGCCAAGGAGATTGGACTTCATGTAGTTTATCGATTTCTGGATGGTGACTTTGAAACTGATGAATTTTACAGGAAGGTCGGAGTTTCACCACTTTCTACCATGAACAATGCAATCGAAATAAATGATGAAACCATCCTCATCAATCCTACCATTATTTTTCAAAGAATCACTATTGCTAAACAGTCTGATGAAGAAATTGTTCTTAAAATATGAACTGTCCCCTTATCCGCTATCTCTTTCCGACGTCTATGGAATGAAAAAAGGTACCAAGTCTGCTTTATACAAAGCATTCACACCAGCTGAACAGGCTAATCTGCAAGGGTGTGCCTACGTCATAGACAGAGGACAGTTGCTGCACAGAGTCATGTTGACCACGCATCAGTCATTTTTATCAATTTGTAGAAGTTATGTTTCATTTATTAAGTTCAAGTAAAAGGACAGTGTTGTAGTCATTTTCCATGTTTACCCTTAGAAGATACTAAATATGCTGACCGAACTAGAAGACCACGCAAACAGATGTTATTAGATCTGATGTTGGACGAAATAATGATGCCGACAGCGCCACTAGAAAAGTTCCTAATGACTATGAAAAATAAAAATCGTCTCATCTCAGTGCTAAAGGAAAACTTTGCAGCAGCTGGCATTCACACAAAGCAGACACAAGATGACGCGGATATTCTTATTGTAATCACAGCAATGGATCTTACACAACAGTAGAGGTCTGTAGTTATTGTGTGCGAAGATGGAGATTTGCTGGTCATCGTGATTGGTCGTTGTCGAAGCATACATTCAAATGTGTATTTCCTAAAGCCGGACAAAGGGGCACTTTCACAGCTCCCTTTTTCTCCTGACTGCAAATGAGAACAATTCATCAGTGACAATATACTTTGGATGCCATGAGTCGATGTGACATAGGTTCAGCCTCGTTCAAAGTAGGAAAAATGAGGTTTCTTCATACCTCAAGAATGACGGAGCTCTAACCTAGACCAGTGGCATTTTTAAAGATCCTATGGTACATCGTGACGTTGTTACAAATTCTGGAATTACATTTTTCACTGCGTAATAAAAACTGACTGACAAGGAAAGTATCACTTTGAACAGACTGGGGTATAAATGATAACTTAGGTATGCATACAGAACAACAGCCCATTTCGCATCCCTTCCTCCTACTGAGTCTGCAATACTTTCGAGTACAGCAGTGGATTTGATACTGAAAAAGATCTTGTGCAGTGCGATTGTAGGAAATCCATAGGTCTTCTGTAGCCAGCACTAACTCTACAGCCACCAGCACCAGAAGCAGTTATAAAACTGATTTCTTTCAAATGCATGAAGACGTGTCAGACCAGTCTGGTGCAGTTGTTAGATCGGTTACTGCTGCTACAATCGTAGGTTATCAGATTTAAGTGAGTCTGAACGTGGTGTTACAGTCGACGCACGAGTGATGGGACACAGCTTCTCCGGTAGCGGTGAAGTGGGGATTTTCGGCTACAACCATTTCACGAGTGTACCGCGAATATCAGGAATCCGGTAAAACATCAAAAAGATCCTGCAAGAAAGGGACCAACGACGACTGAAGAGAATCGTTCAACGTGACAGAAGTGCAACCCTTCCGGTAATTGATGCAGATATTAATGCTGGGCCATCAACAAGTGTCAGCGTGTGAGCCATTCAAAGAAACATCATTTCAGAGCCGAAAGCCCACTCATATACCATTAAGACTGCACAACGCAAAGTTTTACGCTTCGATTGCGCCCGTCAACACCGACATTGGACTGTTGCTGACTGGAAACATGTTGCCTGGTGGAAAGAGTCTCGTTTCAAATTGTGTCAAACGGATGGACGAGTGTGAAGACAACATGATGAAACATGTCAGCAGGGGACTGTTCAAGCTGCTGGAGGCTCTGTAATAGTGTCGGGCGCGTGCAGTTGGAGTGATATGGGACCCCTGATGCGTCTACATACGACTCCGACAGGTGACACGTACGTAAGCATCCTGTCTGATCACCTGCATCCATTCATGTCCGTCGTGCATTCCCACAGACTTGGGCAATCACAGCAGGACAATGCGACACCCCACATGTCCAGAATTGCTACAGAGTGGCTTCAGGAACACTCTGCCTTGTTTAAACACTTCCGCTGGCCACCAAACTCCCCAGACATGAACATTATTCAGCATGTCTGGGATGCCTTGCAACGTGCTGTTCAGAAGAGATCTCCACCACATCGTCCTACTACGGATTTATGGACAACGCTGCAGGATTCATGATATCAGTTCCCATCAGAATCACTTCAGACGTTAGTCGAGTCGATTCCACGTCATGTGGCGGCACCTAGCCGTGCTCGCGGGGGCCCTACACGATATCAAGTATCTCTGGCTCTTCCGTATACAGGGTGGTCCATTCATAGTGACCGCGCCAAATATCTCACGAAATAAGCGTCAAACGAAAAAAATACAAAGAACGAAATTCGTCTAGCTTGAAGGAGGGAACCAAATGGTGCTATGGTTGGCCCGCTAGACGGCGGTGCAATAGGTCAAACGGATACCGATTGCGTTTTTTGAAATAGGAACCCCCATTTTTTATTACATATTCGTGTAGTACGTGAAGAAATATGAATGTTTTAGTTGGACCACTTTTTTCGCTTTGTGATAGATGGTGCTGTAATGGTAACAAACGTATAAGTACGTGGTATCACATAACAATCCGCCAGTGCGGACGGTATTTCCTTCGTCATACATTACCCGTGTTAAAATGGACCGTTTACCAATTGCGGGAAAGGTCGATATCGTGTTGATGTATAGCTATTGTGATCAAAATGCCCAACGGGCGTGTGCTATGTATGTTGCTCGGTATCCTGGAAGACATCATCCAAGTGTCTGGACCGTTCGCTGGATAGTTACGTTACTTAAGGAAACAGGAAGTGTTCAGCCACATGTGAAACGTCAACCACGACCTGCAACAAATGATGATGCCCAAGTAGGTGTTTTAGCTGCTGTCGCGGCTAATCCGCACACCAGTAGCAGACAAATTGGGCGAGAATCGGGAATCTTAAAAACGTCAGCGTTGAGAATGCTACATCAACATCGATTGCACGCGTACCATATTTCTATGCACCAGGAATTGCATGGCGACGACTTTGAACGTCGTGTACAGTTCTGCCACTGGGCACAAGAGAAATTACGGGACGATGACAGATTTTTTGCACGCGTTCTATTTAGCGACGAAGCGTCATTCACCAACAGCGGTAACGTAAACCGGCATAATATGCACTATTGGGCAGCGGAAAATCCACTATGGTTGCGACAAGTGGAACGTCTGTGGTGTCACTGCCAGGCACCACACTTGCTAGGTGGTAGCCTTTAAATCGGCCGCGGTCCGTTAGTATATGTCGGACCCGCGTGTCGCCACTGTCAGTGATTGCAGACCGAGCCCCGCCACACGGCAGGTCTAGAGACACTTCCCAGCACTCGACCCTAGTTGTATAGCCGACTTTGCTAGCGATGGTTCACTGACAAATTACGCTCTCATTTGCCGAGACGATAGTTAGCATAGCCTTCATCTACGTCATTTGCTACGACCTAGCAAGGCGCCATTATCATTTGCTATTTATCTTGTGATGCATGTACCGTCAGACCGATGTTCACCAATTATGGATTAAAGATAAGTATTCCAGAAGCTACGTACTTTTTTACTAGACTCAACTCTTTTAACTGTTCCAGACCTCACGCCAGCCTGCGTGAGCTTAAACGCGTGCCTTTCGGCTACCTCATAGTGGCTTGGCTGTCTTGCCAAGTCACAACAACGTCAGCGACCTTGGCGGGTTAATGTATGGTGCGGCATTATGGGAGGAAGGATAATTGGCCCTCATTTTATCGATGTCAATCTAAATGGTGCAGTGTATGCTGATTTCCTACGTAATGTTCTACCGATGTTACTACAAGATGTTTCACTGCATGACAGAATGACGCTGTACTTCCAACTTGATGGATGTCCGGCACATAGCTCGCGTGCGGTTGAAGCGGTATTGAATAGCATATTTCATGACAGGTGGGTTGGGCGTCGAAGCACCATACCATGGCCCTCACGTTCACCGGCTCTGACGTCCTCGGATTTATTTATGTGGGGAAAGTTGGATATTTGCTATCGTGATCCACCGACAACGCCTTGATGACATGCGCCAGCGCATTGTCAATGCATGTGCGAACATTACGGAAGGCGAACTGCTCCGTGTTGAGAGGAATGTCGTTGGACATATTGCGAAATGCATTGAGGTTGACGGACATCATTTTGAGCATTTATTGCATTAATATGGTATTTACAGGTAATCACGCTGTAACAGCATGCCTTCTCAGAAATGATAAGTTCACAAAGGTACATGTACCACATTGGAACAACCGAAACAAAATGTTCAAACGTAGCTACGTTCTGTATTTTAATTTAAAAAACCAACCTGTTACCAACTGTTCGCGTAAAATTGTGAGCCATATGTTTGTGACTATTACAGCGCCATCTATCATAAAGCGAAAAAAGTGGTCCAACTAAAACATTCATGTTTCTTTATGTAATACACGAAAATGTAATAAAAAATGGGGTTCCTATTTTAAAAAACGCAGTTTATATCCGTTTGACCTATGGCAGCACCATCTAGCGGGCCAACCATAGCGCCATCTGGTTTCCTCCTTCAAGCTAGATAAGTTTCGTTCTTTCTAGTTTCTTCGTTTGACGCTTATTTCGTGAGATATTCGGCGCGGTCACTGTCAATGGACCACCCTGTATATCGATACTTTTTCGAAGAAATGCTGAAATACTGATACAACGACATTTTATCGACAGTCCTAGATAGGTGTCCAATGCGACGAATCGTCAGACTCGCACGAAGCGGGAGGCGCAGACAGCTCGCCGAACCAGCAGCGGCGCCCCAGCAGCAACAGCAGGAGCAGCGGCGCCAAGGCGGAGGCGGCGGCTTGATTTAGTTGGGGGCGCGGAACGCCGCCGCCGCCACCGCCCCCACTCAAACTTCTCATTTAGCCGCCTGTTAGCCGAGTTAGCGCCAAGTAGCGGCCGACGACTGTCTCTCTCCGTCACTGCCGCTACGACTCTGGACCCCTCTGGAAAGTTCCACCGCCCACCCAATAAGACACGGTTATGTGCCGACTGTTGCTCGACAACACTCTAATCTGGCTCCCGCCGTACTTTGTTGATTTTCTGTTCAAAGAGTTTTATGCTAATTTGTAAAAATTTGACATGTTGAGAAACGCAGTCTTATTAGAAGTACCAGGTTTATAATTCAAGCAGCGACTAGCCACAATTGTGGTTTAAGAAAGTTTAACTCAAACCACTACCGTTTTAAGACTTATTAAAAATCCCTCTTGACATGGATTTTAGAGCTTTGAAGAAACTTTTAATAGCCGAGATCGCATTCAATACGATTTCCTACTGATGGCCGGTTTCAGCAGTAAGACTGTCACCTTCTGGTCTTCAAAGAGCTTGCTGTTGCGCGTCCTGTTCCATTATGACTGTATTAAACGTAGCGGTTTGACATTAAAGCGGATGGCATGTAGCACATTACACAGTTGTGTTAAAAATAAAAACAAGTATTGTAATATTTCCAGCTTTACAGCCATCATATTTGGCTACCAGAAGTTCTTCTTAGAGCAGTTGAGGAGGCAGCAGTGGGGAGATGACGCAATGTGATGTGAGGTACCGATGGCAGATGGTTTGTTCCGTAGGGGTATCGTGAGGAACACCGCCTAAATTGTGGTCCTTCTCTGCGATTGGCTGCTGTGTTCGGAAGTTTCGCGCCTAAATGATAACCTTCTGTTATTACTATTAAAAACACTAAGCAGTTGGACCGATGACCTAGCAGATTGCTCCCTTCCCATCTACATTTACATACATACTCCGCAATCCACCATACGGTGCGTGGTGGAGGGTACCTCGTACCACAACTATCATCTTCTCTCCCTGTTCCCCTCCCAAACAGAACGAGAGATAAATGACTGCCTATATGCCTCTGCACGAGCCCTAATCTCTCTTATCTTATCTTTGAGGTCTTTCCGCGAAATGTAAGTTGACAGCAGAAAAATTGTACTGCAGTCAGCCTCAAATGCTGGTTCTCTAAATTTCCTCAGCAGCGATTCACGAAAAGAACGCCTCCTTTCCTCTAGAGACTCCCACCCGAGTTCCTGAAGCATTTCCGTAACACTCGCGTGATGATCAAACCTACCAGTAACAAATCTAGCAGCCCGCCTCTGAATTGCTTCTATGTCTTCCCTCAAACCAACCTGGTAGGGATCCCAAACGCTCGAGCAGTACTCAAGAATAGGTCGTATTAGTGTTTTATAAGCGGTCTCCTTTACAGATGAACTACATCTTCCCAAAATTCTACCAATGAACCGAAGACGACTATCCGCCTTCCCCACAACTGCCATTACATGCTTGTCCCACTTCATATGGCTCTGCAGTGTTACGCCCAAATATTTAATCGACGTGACTGTGTCAAGCGCTACACTACTAATGGAGTATTCAAACATTACAGGATTCTTTTTCCTATTAATCTGCATTAATTTACATTTATCTATATTTAGAGTTAGCTGCCATTCTTTACACTCATTATAACACTACCGTCTGCCACTACTATACCACAACCTCAAAGCCTAAGGCAGTTTGTATAAAGAAATTATTCTTATTCTAGTAATTATAGTATGAAGAAGCAGTGCAGTGTTACCCTCTGAGAGGAATTTTGTTATATTGACCGCGTTGTACCTAACGGAGGTGGCTTATCGGAAGTGAAAGTCAGAACTACGTAATTATCCAAACAGTAACAAATAATGTTTTACCTAGATACACTGTTTAGAAAACAAGGAAAACGGTCGCCAGCCTAATTAGGCAAGAGAATGATTAACATTCTTGTTCAAGAAAATAGTTATTAGTAACTTTAACGGACAAACACAACCTATACTTTACCACAAGCGAGTGCAATGAACTATGGCACCTGCATATGTTCACGGTTAAGATTGGAAGCTGACAGAGCAGGACAGACTATTTGCATAAATATAACAGATAACGGAACACACTATTACTTTCAAGGCTTATTCAAACCAAATAAGTTTTATAACGTTACTATTAACATTCACTGCAGAATCATAAATTGGACATAGGTTAAGTCTCTCTCAGTTAAGTACTTTACTATTTAAAATGAAAGTTAATTGGAATCCACTAACAGGTTGCTTCTCCCTATCTTTGAATAAAGAAATTATTGTTTTCATAAATAGTGGTCTTCCCTTTACTTGTTACCTAGCATTAGCACAATTGACAAACTGTGGATCCTGTTATACTATTAATATGTACTTCCAATACACAAGACATACAAACACTTAGCAAACATGGATATGTAACTAGCCACTATTGCAGTTTTCCACTTTTACTACAGGAAACATAATCTTGACAAATTTGCAAGAAACTGACTCACCTTGTACAATACACTACAGGCAACACTATGATCATTAACTAAGCAACACTTTATAAGCCTCAGTTCTAAGAGCTCTTAATCTTTAAAAGAAACTGCAAATTCTCTTTATTACCACAGTCTTCTACTTTCAAGTAAATGGTTAAATAGGAGACTTTGAAACTCCACAAAACTTTAAATTAGACTAGAATGAGATTTTCACTCTGCAGAGGAGTGTGTGCTGATATGAAACTTCCTGGCAGATTAAAACTGTGTGCCCGACCGAGACGCGAACTCAGGACTTTTGCCTTTCGCGGGCAAGGTAGGAGACGAGGTACTGGCAGAAGTAAAGCTGTGAGTACCGGGCCTGAGTTGTGCTTCGGTAGCTCAGTTGGTAGAGCATTTGCCCGCGAAAGGCAAAGGTCCCGAGTTCGAGTCTCGGTCGGGCACACAGTTTTAATCTGCCAGGAAGTTTTAAATTAGACTGTTTCCATTCCTGGGAGGCTTTCACAAGACTACATTTACTACCTCCCACAATTTCACTAAATCCACAGTAAATCTGAACACTCCCTTTTTACCAAAGATCAAACAACATTATTTAATGTTCTGAGGCTTTCATTTTTTCCCACAAACTAGGACACTCGGCAATCATAGTTTAAATGGAGAGGGACCTGAAAGGTGTTGCGATAGGGAAAAATCAATATAGGTACATGAATTCAATTACAAGTTACCTTATACACTCCTGGAAATTGAAATAAGAACACCGTGAATTTATTGTCCCAGGAAGGGGAAACTTTATTGACACATTCCTGGGGTCAGATACATCACATGATCACACTGACAGAACCACAGGCACATAGACACAGGCAACAGAGCATGCACAATGTCGGCACTAGTACAGTGTATATCCACCTTTCGCAGCAATGCAGGCTGCTATTCTCCCATGGAGACGATCGTAGAGATGCTGGATGTAGTCCTGTGGAACGGCTTGCCATGCCATTTCCACCTGGCGCTTCAGTTGGACCAGCGTTCGTGCTGGACGTGTAGACCGCGTGAGACGACGCTTCATCCAGTCCCAAACATGCTCAATGGGGGACAGATCCGGAGATCTTGCTGGCCAGGGTAGTTGACTTACACCTTCTAGAGCACGTTGGGTGGCACAGGATACATGCGGACGTGCATTGTCCTGTTGGAACAGCAAGTTCCCTTGCCGGTCTAGGAATGGTAGAACGATGGGTTCGATGACGGTTTGGATGTACCGTGCACTATTCCGTGTCCCCTCGACGATCACCAATGGTGTACGGCCAGTGTAGGAGATCGCTCCCCACACCATGATGCCGGGTGTTGGCCCTGTGTGCCTCGGTCGTATGCAGTCCTGATTGTGGCGCTCACCTGCACGGCGCCAAACACGCATACGACCATCATTGGCACCAAGGCAGAAGCGACTCTCATCGCTGAAGACGACACGTCTCCATTCGTCCCTCCATTCATGCCTGTCGCGACACCACTGGAGGCGGGCTGCACGATGTTGGGGCGTGAGCGGAAGACGGCCTAACGGTGTGCGGGACCGTAGCCCAGCTTCATGGAGACGGTTGCGAATGGTCCTCGCCGATACCCCAGGAGCAACAGTGTCCCTAATTTGCTGGGAAGTGGCGGTGCGGTCCCCTACGGCACTGCGTAGGATCCTACGGTCTTGGCGTGCATCCGTGCGTCGCTGCGGTCCGGTACCAGGTCGACGGGCACGTGCACCTTCCGCCGACCACTGGCGACAACATCGATGTACTGTGGAGACCTCACGCCCCACGTGTTGAGCAATTCGGCGGTACGTCCACCCGGCCTCCCGCATGCCCACTATACGCCCTCGCTCAAAGTCCGTCAACTGCACATACGGTTCACGTCCACGCTGTCGCGGCATGCTACCAGTGTTAAAGACTGCGATGGAGCTCCGTATGCCACGGCAAACTGGCTGACACTGACGGCGGCGGTGCACAAATGCTGCGCAGCTAGCGCCATTCGACGGCCAACACCGCGGTTCCTTGTGTGTCCGCTGTGCCGTGCGTGTGATCATTGCTTGTACAGCCCTCTCGCAGTGTCCGGAGCAAGTATGGTGGGTCTGACACACCGGTGTCAATGTGTTCTTTTTTCCATTTCCAGGAGTGTATTTGAGCACACTAACACATCCAATAAGCCGATCCTTCACTGTACGTTATTATAGTATTCCGTTACAGTGATTGCGCAATGTGGTGGCAACTGCATGTTGGTAGGTGGATTTGTAGGTAGAATTGCTGGACTCTGTCCCTTCTTGGTGGCGATGATGGATACCAATTACAGAATGGTTCCAGCTATTTATCCATCCATCCGAGGCATTGGAAAGTGACAGAAAAAGCCTCTCTCGGAACCAGCACAATATACAACTTTTACATGATAGTGCACAGTTTGGTAGCTCGTCCCCGACTGACTCTTGTTCCACCTTTTCTACCTAGCCCAACCACAACTTGCGCGCGCTACTAAGTTCCGTTCCCGAGGGAAACCACACTATCCCTTACACACAAAATAACTAAGAATCCTAAGTGAAGGTCAGCAGTTTACATAACAGCAAACAAACATTTTACATAAAACAGAACATTTGCATATATTGGCATTTCTACAAAAAATTATTCACACAGAAATTACAATTATATACAGTAAGTTTTGTTCCCTCCAAATGGGACAAAGAATTTAAATGACAGATATACTACATTGTATAGAATCAAACCACGACATCAAAGTTTTAACAAAGAAAGGAGTATACAATTTTATGTTATCGATTCAAACACATTTACAGATACTCAATGTTATAACATTAAACCAAAGCAAAAAGCAAAATAAATCCGTACAGCATTAGAGCTATGGTGTTACACAATCACAAATCCTGTTCAAGTCATCTTGTATCCTCCTACAGTCACTCAACGACGACACCTTCCCGTACACCACAGCATCATCAGCAAACAGCCGCACATTGCTATCCACCCTACCCAAAAGATCATTTATGTAGGTAGAAAGCAACAGCGGACCTACCACACTTCCCTGGGGCACTCCAGATGATACCCTCACCTCCGATGAACACTCACCATCGAGGACAACGTGCTGGGTTCTATTACTTAAGAAGTCTTCGAGCCACTCACATACTTGGGAACCACCCAATTAAGCAGTGTGTTTACTTGCATTTTATAAAAAAAAAGATATTCTTTCTGTAGTAGGCTGCCGACGTTTCTGGCCGAGTGGTTCTAGGCACTTCAGTCTGGAACCGTGCTACTGCTACGGTCGCAGGTTCGAATTTTGT
Organism: Schistocerca piceifrons; assembly: GCF_021461385.2. Taxonomy (NCBI): domain Eukaryota; kingdom Metazoa; phylum Arthropoda; class Insecta; order Orthoptera; family Acrididae; genus Schistocerca; species Schistocerca piceifrons. The sequence continues at coordinate 1,130,284,502 of NC_060138.1, forward strand.
CTCAAGCATGGATGTGTGTGATGTGCTTAGGTTAGTTAGGTTTAAGTAGTTCTTAGTTCTAGGGGAGTGATGGCCTCAGATGTTAAATCCCATTGTGCTCAGAGCCATTTGAACCATTTTTGTAGCAGGCTATCTTTCCATAATTTGAAAAGTATTAATAAACAGCAGAATAATAAACAACCGATAAATGAAAAGCCAGACGAAGCACTTTGGAGATCTTCGTATAGCGCCTGACTTGGGTGGCGGGCGAAGTTTTTCGGTTGTAAGGTCAGAGCTGATTCGGTAGTGTCGGAGGACAGACATGTTGCCTGCCGCGGTATTAGTTACGACATAATTTGCAATATCTAGTTTGTAAATGTGAGAACTGGACTGACAGTCTTGGAGGACAGACATGTAGTCTGCCCGGTCGGTGTCAGTTAAGACTCTATTAGCGATGCATCCGTTGAATAAATGTGTGAGCTGGTTCGGGAGTCTCGGACGGACATGTTGTCTGCTACGATATCAGTTAACACTTAACTTGCATTTTCTAGTTCCCACATGTGATAGCTGTAATTACGGAAATGCACAGTTCATTAATTTTTTGAAGAACAGAAGCTACTTGACTCTAAAAGGGAATGTAACTCTACAGTTTCTCATGTCCTGCTAAAAAAAGAAAGCGAGTGGCATTCCGTATAAAAAAACTGATTGGGAATTTAATTATTTCTAAAGTAACAGTTCCTCGCTAATAGTTTCTTACAGCCTCAAGATGTCGGATTCACGACATACGTGCTGTCTTCCACGCAATGGACAACTATAGAAATCGGCAAGTTGATGAACATTAATTAGAACCTACTCATTCCACTCATGGCAGTGGAAACAAATAGGGACCTCACGTGTACTGCAATCTTAGTACAATGAGATCAGTGATACGTTCTCTGTGGTGACACGGAGGAAGTATGAAGGAGAGAAATTTTCGAGGAAAGGTGTTTACAGGGGGACAATTATTGACTATGCGAAATAAAATCGTCGTAACTTCTGAATAGTCCGAGTTAGGACGTTCAAATTGCGCGGTTGGCCGCGCGGAATCATGGGAATTAGTATGCGCATGCATGATTTGGCGGAGCGACGAAGCTTACTTCCATTTGTATGGATTCGTTCATAATCAAAACTGGCTCATTTTGGGGGGTCGAGCCGGCCAAAGTGGCCGAGCGGTTCTAGGAGCTGCAGTCTGGAACCACGAGACCGCTACGGTCGCAGGTTCGAATCCTACCTCGGGCATGGATGTGTGTGATGTCCTTAGGTTGGTTAGGTTTAACTAGTTCTAAGTTCTAGGGGACTACTGAGCTCAGCAGTTGACTCCCATAGTGCTCAGAGCCATTTGAACCATTTTTGAGGGGTCGGGGGGGGGGGGGGGGGCTTAGAGTCTGCATTTCGTGATCGAGAAATTACTTCAATTTCAACGGATTACTGTATGGTGTTTAATATTCATTCACGGACTAATCGGTGCGATATTCCTTGATGGTGCGGTGACAACCGAACGGTGCGTGAAGGTTTTGGAAGATGATTTCTTCCCCATCATCCAAAGTGACTCTGATTTCGACAGGACGTGGTTCATGCGAAACGGATCTCGACCATTCAGGCTGGTGGAAGCTCTGTAATAGTGTGGGGCGTGTGCAGTTTAAGTGATGTGTGACCCCTGATACGTCTAGATACGACTCTGACAGATGACACGTATCTAAGAATCCTGTCTGATCGCCTGCAGCCATTCATGTCCATTGTGCATTCCGACGGACTTGCGCAATTCCAGCAGGACAATGCAAGACCCCACACGTCCAGAATTTCTACAGAGTGGCTCCAGAAACACTCTTCTGACTTTAAACACTTCCGATGGCCACCAAACTCCCCAGACATGAACATTACTGAGCATATCTGGGATCTGGGATGCCCTCTCGTACTCTTACGAATATTAGGCAGCCGTACCAGTTTCTTTGGCTCTTCAGTGCAGGACCGGTTCTTTGAAGGTCAGATGACAGTCTCAGCTGTTGAAGCCGATCATCAGAAAAAAAAATTACTGGATGCGTTCTTGGTTGTTAAAAGTTTCTTAGAAGGAGGTATTGATCGCTCTTTCCTATCACTAATGATGAGAAATTGCAGTCTTACAGTTTTCCTTTGTTTCCTGTAGGGACCTCGTTTTATGTTCGTTTTGTACGAAGATAAAGAGAAGATTTTTTTCATTCACAGTCAGTGCAGTTGCCGAGAGATGCATTTCATTTCGATCTTCGCAGAAACTCGAAAAGAGATAGGCAGGAGATTTTGAAAATCATTTGTGACGATGAAAGGAAAGATTATTTAGATCGGGGAGACATCAAAGAATTCATCACAGAGTTTTCAATAGGACTTTAATCTGGTGTGGCGCGTCGTGCCGCGTTCCCCTTCTCCTCATCCTTCCATCGAAATCCAAACGAATTTAAAACCCTCAACACTGGCGATCTTTTACAGAAGCTCGAAATTTAGCGCGGACTTGAATGCGAGGTGTTTACATATAATAGTTTACACAGCGAAACCTTGTCCCTAAACCTGGCAGAAATTCCAAAGAGATTCTGGTCATATGTAAGATATGATAGCAGCAAGCCCAGTCAGTGCCTTCTCTGCCCGATAGCAATGGAAATACTGTAGATGACAGTGCCGCTAAGACAGAGTTACTAAACACAGCTTCCGAAATCCCTTCACTAAAGAAGATCAGCTGCTGACATGAGTAACTTAGATGTACTGAATCAATTTAAATTACTTAATAAAGGCAAGTCTTCCCGTCAAGACTATTTGACAATTAGGTCCCTTTCAGAGTATGCTGATGCAATAGCGGCATACTTAACAATCATATACGACCGCCCGCTCGACGAAAGATCCGTACCCAAAAATTGGAAAGTAGCACAGGTCACACCCACTATTCAACAAAGGCCATAGGAATAATCCACTAAATTACAGACCCACACCATTAGCGTCGATATGCAGCAGGATTTTGGAACATATATTGTGTTCGAACATTACGAACTGCCTCGAAGAGTACGGTCTGTTAACACATAGTCGATTTGTTTTAAGGAAACACAACCAGTCCTTCACTCACACGAAATGTTGAGTGCTATTGACAAGTTATTTCAAACTGATTTCCTATTTCTACATTTCCAGAAGGCTTTCGACAGTGTGCCTCACAAGTGGCTTGTATTCAAATTATGTTCTTATAGAAGACTGTCTCAGTTATGTGAGTGAATTCGTGATTTCTCGTAAGAGAGATCACAGATCGTAGTAACTGACGGGAAGTCATCAAGTAAAACAAAATGTTATAGGGCCTCTGCTATTCCTTACCTGCAGAAACTATTTAAAAGACAATCTTAGCATCGGTCTTTGGTTGCTTACAAATAATGCTGTCCTTCATCGTCTATTAAAAGCATCAGAAGATCAAAACCAATTGCAAAACCATTAAGATAAGATACCTGTATGGTACTAAAATTGGCAATTGACCCTAAATAACGAAAAGTGGGAGGTCATACATATGAGAGCTAAAGGGAATCCATTAAACTTCGGCTACACGATAAATCAATAAAATCTGATGTCCGTAAATTCAACTAAATACCAAGGAATTACAATTACGAACAACTTAAATTGGAAGGAACAGGTAGTGGGGAAGGCTAACCAAAGGCTGCATTTTATTGGCAGGACAGTCCGCCCCCGGTAGCTGAGTGGTCAGCGCGACAGACTGTCAATCCCAAGGGCCCGGGTTCGATTCCCGGCTGGGTCGAAGATTTTCTCGGCTCAGGGACTGGGTGTTGTGTTGTCCAAATCATCATCATTTCATTCCCATCGACGTGCAAGTCGCCGAAGTGGCGTCAAATCGAAAGACTTGCGCAATGCGGGCGGTCTACAAGACGGGAGGCCCTCGTCACACGCCATTGATTGATTGATTGGCAGGACACTTAGAAGACGCAACAGATTTACTAAAGAGACTGCCAGCAGTATGCTTCTCCTTCCTCTTCGGAGTACTACTACACTACACCCATGGATGCTCACGTGAATGTCCCCCAGAGCAAACTCGAGCCACGTCCAGGTTGTGTCCGTCCTGCGGTACAGGTGTTAAGGAACTGTTCACCTGGATGATGACGGATTCGTGTCCTGTCATCGGCACGATGAAGAAGGTCTCAGGCTTCATCAAACAGTGCAACGTTCGGCCACTGCTCCAACGTCCATTGACTACTGTAACGTGCCCGTTTCGGTCGAAGTTGCCAATGTCGTGATGTTAACGTCGGCACTTGCATGGGCCGTCAGCTGCGGAGGCCCGTCGTTACTAGTCTTATAGCGCACTCTGTGTTCAGACCCGCTTGTACTCTGCCCAGCATTAAAGTCTGATGTTAGTTCCGAAACCGTTCACCGCCTGTCCTGTTTCAACAGTCACAGCACTCCTCGAACACGCGACAGGTCGTGCAGTTTCCTAAATGCTTGTACCGAGTCTCTGGGATAACACAATCTGCATTCGGTCAAACTCAGATAGATCGCACACCTTCCCCATGCTACACACAGACAGCAAACTCACGCACCGAGCGAGGTGGCGCAGTGGTTAGACACTGGACTCGCATTCGGGAGGACGACGGTTCAATCCCGCGTCCGGCCATCCTGATTTAGGTTTTCCGTGATTTCCCTAAATCGCTCCAGGCAAATGCCGGGATGGTTCCTTTCAAAGGGCACGGCCGACTTCCTTCCCTGTCCTTCCCTAATCCGATGAGACCGATGACCTCGCTGTCTGGTCTCCTTCCCCAACACATCCAACCAACCAGCAAACTCACAGATACTACACTACTGGCCATTAAAATTGCTACACCACGAAGATGACGTGCTACAGACGCGAAATTTAACCGACAGGAAGAAGATGCTGTGATATGCAAATGATTAGCTTTTCAGAGCATTCACACAAGGTTGGCGGCGGTGGCGACACCTACAACGGGCTGACATTAGGAAACTTTCCAACCGATTTCTCATACACAAACAGCAGTTTACCGGCGTTGCCAGGTGAAACGTTGTTGCGATGCCTCGTGTAAGGACGAGAAATGCGTACCATCATGTTTCAGACTTTGATAAAGGTCGGATTGTAGCCTATCGGGGTTGCGGTTTATCGTATCGCGACATTGCTGCTCGCGTTGGTCGAGATCCAATGACTGTTAGAGGAATATGGAACAGTGGGTTCAGGAGGGTAACACGGAACGCCGTGCTGGATACCAACGGCCTCGTATCAGTAGCAGTCGAGATGATAGGCATCTTATCCGCATGGCTGTAACGGATCGTGCAGCCACGTCTCGATCCCTGAGTCAACAGATGGGGGCGTTTGCAAGACAACAACCATCTGCACGAACAGTTAGACGACGTTTGCAGCAGCATGGACCATCAGCTCGGAGAGCATGGCTGCGGTTACCATTGACGCTGCATCACAGACAGGAGCGCCTGCGATGGTGTGCTCAACGACGAACCTGGGTCCACGAATGGCAAAACGTCATTTTTTCGGATGAATCCAGATTCTGTTTACAGCATCATGATGGTCGCATCCGTGTTTGGCGACATCGCGGTGAACGCACATTGGAAGCGTGTAGTCGTTATCGCCATACTGGCGTATCACACTGCGTATGGGGTGCCATTGGTTACACGTCGCGGTCACCTCTTGTTTGCACTGACGGCACTTTAAACAGTGGACGTTACATTTCAGATATGTTACGACCCGTGGCTCTACCCTTCATTGGATCCCTGCGAAACCCTACATTTCAGCAGGATAATGCACGACCACATGTTGCACGTCCTGTACGGGCCTTTCTGGATACAGAAAATGTTCGACTGCTGCCCTGGCCAGCACATTCTCCAGATCTCTCGCCAATTGAAAACGTCTGGTCAATGGTGGCCGAGCAACTGGCTCGTCACAATACGCCAGTCACTACTCTTGATGAAGTGTTTGTTGTATCGTGTAGAAGCTGCATGGGCAGCTGTACCTGTACGCGCCATCCAAGCTCTGTTTGACTCAATGCCCATTCCCGCGCCCGGGTTCCCGTGTTCGATTCCCGGCGGGTGTTGTATGATGTCCTTCGGTTAGTTAGGTTTAAGTAGTTCTAGGTTATAGGGGAGTGATGACCATAGATGTTAAGTCCCATAGTGCTCAGAGCCATTTGAACCAACTCAGTGCCCAGGAGTATCAAGGCCGTTATTATGGGCAGTGGTGGTTGTTCTGGGCACTGATTTCTCAGGATCTATGCACCCAAATTGCCTGGAAATGTCATCACATGTCAGTTCTAGTACAATATATTTGTCCAATGAATACCCGTTTATCATCTACATTTGTTCTTGGTGTAGCAATTTTCATGGCCAGTAGTGTACGTGCTCTGTACGTGTGCCTGACTAGCAGTCATTCGTCGCCAGGTGACGCTGCTATTGCCTGGCCGGATTTATATCGACGGCAGGTCGGTGGCCATATGTTCTGGGTGATCAATGTACATTGGACAAAGCAACTTTGTCAAAGTATTTTGATATCGTAACACCAGCCGAAGCCAATACACAGGGATTCGCGTAAAATGCTTAAGTGCCGAGGGTAACGCTGGACGCAGACTTGGATCCCACACTGCGCTGTCCCATTTGCAGGCCCAGTATACACTGCGAGATAACAAAGCTGACAGGTACCTCGCAGTGGAACGTCGCATGCCGAGCAGCCGCTAATGAAGCTCGCGAGAGGGCAGCTGGCGTGTAGCGTGGCGGATGGCTAACCTCTGTTTTAATCCAGGCCTACCGCAGCGCCGCCGCCGGCAGCTCCAAACACTGCGCGTGGCTTTGGCTCTCTGACGTAGGGGATTCCGCCGTCACTCGCAGCCGGCATTGGCCGGCCAACAGGCTCCCGTCACCTTCGGATTATTTACGGCTATCTGTAATGAAAGGCCATTCATAATAGCGTAATGCTGGCTGGACGTTCACAGTCTCTTGATTTGTAACTTCACAAGCAGCGGCCGAAAATTTATGGATCACCGGCAGCCACACGAAGATATGTAGCTCTACACCATCCCTCTTCTTCTTTATGTCACACTATTTCGTCTCCTTTTTTCCGTGTGTTCTATGATTCCCTTCTCAGAATTTTGGTTCAATGGATATAACGAATCAGTGTCAAAATGTTGCCTCATCTACCTATTTAATGTGTAAAAAAATACTAGAATTTACGCGTTTCGAAGATCAAGCTATCATCCTAAGTATAACCGTACATGAATCTCTAAAAATGACCAACATAAAACATAATCAAGAACAGCTAGTATTATTTCATTGTACAACAATGTATTTATTATTATTGCTCTTGTTTATGTTTTTATTGGCCAGTTTTAGAGATTATTGAACGGCTATGTTGGTGAAGAAGACTTGATCTTCGAAATGGGTAAATTCTAGTGTATTTTTTTTTATACTGTAAGTAGGTGCTTGAGCCGACATTTTAACTTTGGTTTTATGTATAAAATCAAGTATATAACAGAACGTTTTCAGCAATTTATATTACAAGTCACTTTCGTTCACGAGTGAAAGCGCAGTGGGGTCTGGGTATCTAGGGTCCTCAAACATGAGTCATGAACAGCCGTAGTCAAGTCTTTACTTAATTCGTCATTACCATTTTCGGTTATACTAAATGTTACTTCACCAATTGTATAACATTATGAACATATTCTTTCAAAAAAACATTAACAAAAAAAATGCTTCAAATGGCTCTGAGCACTATGGGACTTAACATCTGTGGTCATCAGTACCCTAGAACTTAGAACCTAACAAACCTAAGGACATGACACACATCCATGCCCGAGGCAGGATTCGAACCTACGACCGTAGCAGTCTCGCGGTTCCGGACTGAGCGCCTAGAACCGCTAGACCACCACGGCCGGCAAAACCATTAACAAAACACAGCAACAAGTTCATTACACATTCCTATTTCAGTTATGGAAAATGATAATAAGCCTCTTCTCAGTGGTTTCATGTGGCCCGTCACAATCTCCTGTGCCAATCTGTTCATCTCAGAGTAGCACTTGCAACCTATGTCCTCAATTATTTGCTGGATGTATTCCAACTTCTCTCTTGAGTTTTTGCCCTCTACATCTCCCTCTAGTACCATGCAAGTCATTCCCTCATGTCTTAACATATGTCTTGTCATCCTGTCCCTTCTTGTTATCAGTTTTCTATACATTCCTTTCCTCTCCAGTTCTTCGCAGAAGCTCCTCTTTCCTTGTCCTAACAGTTTACCTAATTTTCAACATTCGTTTGTATTACCTTATCTCAAATGTTTCGATTCTCTTCTCTTCCGGTTTTCCCACTGTCCATGTTACACTTCCGTTCAAAGCTCTACTCCAGACGTACAGTATCAGAAATTTCTTCCTCAAATTAAGGCCTATGTATGATACTAGTAGACTTCTCTTGACTATGAATGTCCTTTATGCCATCGCTAGTCTGCTTTTGATGTCCTCCATACTCCGTCTGTCATTGCTTATTTTACTGTCTAGGTAGCAGAATTCCGTAACTTTATCTACTTCTAAACCTTCAATCCTCATATTAATCGCTGTTCTCATTTCTGCTACTTCCCACTGCTTTCGTATTTCTTCGATTTACTCCTAATGCATATTTGTACTCATTAGATTGTTCATCGGCGAATAGTATCATTGATATCCTTTCACCTTGAAATTTAATTCCACTCCTGAACTTTTCTTTTATTTCCATCATCGCTTCTTCGATGCACAGATTGAACAGTAGGGACGGAAGACTACATCCCGGTCTCACACCGTTTTTAATACGAGCACATCGTTCTTGGTCGTCCAGTCTTATTATTCCCTTTTGGCTCTTGTACATATTGTATATTACCCGTCTCTCCCTGAAGCTTACGGTATTTTTTTCAGAATTTCGAATATCCTGCGCCATCGTTTTACACTGTCGAACACTTTTTCCAGGTCGACTCATCCTATGGACGTGTCTTGAATTTTATTTACCCTTGCTTCCTTTATCAACGGTAACGTCAAATTTGCCTCTCTGTTGCTTTTACCTTTTCTAAAGCCAAACTGATCGTCATCTAGTAAATCCTGAATTATCTTTTTCATTCTTCTGTATATTATTATTGTCAGCAACTTGGACGCATGAGCTGTTAAGCTGATTGTGCTATAATTCTCGCATTTGTCAGCTCTTCCAGTCTTCGGAATTGTGTGGATGATATTTTTCCGAAATCAGATGGTATGTCGCTAGACTCATACATTCTACACACAAACATGAATAGTCATTTTGTCGTCACCTCCTCCAATGATTTTAGAAATTTATGGAGCGTTATCTATCCCTTCTGCCTTATTTGATATTAAGTCCTTCAAAGCTCTTTTAAATTCCGATTCTAATACTGGATCCCTTATCTAAATCGACTCTTGTTTCTTCTAGTATCACATTAGACAAATATTTCCCCTCATAGAGGGTTTCAATTTATTCTGTCCACCTATCCGCTCTCTCCCTTGCATTTAACAGTCGAATTCCCTTTGCACTCTTGAATGTTACCGCCCTTGCCTTTAACGTCACCAAAGGTTGTTTTGATTTTCCTGTATGCGGAGTCTATCCTTCCGACAATCATTTCTTTCTCGATTTCTTCAAATTTTTCATGGAGCCATTTCGCCTTAGCTTTCCTGCATTTCCTATTTATTTCATTCCTCAGCGACTTGTACTTCTGTATTTCTGAGTTTCTAGGAACATTTTTGTACTTCCAGCTTTCATCGATCAACTGAAGTATTTCTTTTGTTACCCATGGAATCTTCATTATTATCTTCTTTGTACCTAAGTTTTCCTTTTCAACTTCTGTGATGGCCCTTTTGGAGATGTCCATTTCCTTCAATTTTACTGCCTACTAAGCTATTTCTTATTGCTGTCTCTATAGCCTTCAAGCATATCTTGCCATTCCATGGTACTTCCGCATCGCACTGATTTGCTTATTTGTATTAAGATGGTATCTGTTCTTTCGGCCATGTCCCATAAGAACAGATACCATCTTCATATAGATAACGCTTACCGGCCAATTATCTTCTTCAGTGCAGATGCACTCACATTGCCCGAACTCTCACGGGAATCGGTAGATTGATTACCGCGAGTAAAGAGTACAGTGGGCAGAGGCACTACAAATGTAGTGTATGGAAAGTAGGTTGGAAGTGTGGGTCTCACGGGCAGCGTGCCGGAGCTGGAGATATCGGGTTCGAGTCCCGGTCGGGGCACACATTTTCAGCTTTCCCAGTTGATATTTGTCAACGCCTGTAAGTAGATAATGGTCTGGATTTCATTGTAATTTTATTATTTGCTTATTGATTATTCCTGAGCAATTTCTTAAACTTCAGCCTACTCTTGGTCACTACTAGATAGTGATCTGAGTCTGTACCTGTTCCTGGGTACGCCTTACAATCCAGTATATGATTTCGGAATCTCTGTCTGACCATGATGTAATCTAAAATCTTCTCGTATTACCCGGCCCTGTCCATGTATACTTCCTCCTCTTCTGATTCTTGAACAGAATATTTGCTATTATTAGCTGAAACGTATTGCAGAACTCAGTCTTTCAGCTCTCTTATCTCTTGTCCCAAGCCCATGTTCTCCTGTAATCTTTTCTACTACTCCTTCCCTTACAACTGCATTCCGGTCCCCCATGGCTACTAGATTTTCATCCCCCTTTACATACTGTATTACTCTTTCAATATCCTCATACGCTTTCTCTGTCTCTTCATCTTCAACTTGTGACGTCAGCGTGTACCGGGTGATCAAAAAGTCAGTATAAATTTGAGAACTGAATAAATCACGGAATAATGTAGATAGAGAGGTACAAATTGACACACATGCTTGGAATGACATGGGGTTTTATTAGAACCAAAATAATACAGAAGTTCAAAAAATGTGTCTGACAGATGGCGCTTTATCTGATCAGAATAGCAATAACTAACATAACAAATTAAGACAAAGCAAAGATGATGTTCTTTACAGGAAATGCTCAATATGTCCGCCATCATTCCTCAACAATAGCCGTAGTCGAGGAATAATGTTGTTAACAGCACACTGTAGAGCACGTTCGGAGTTATCGTGAAGCGTCGGATGTTGTCTTTCAGTATCCCTAGATATGGCGGTCGATCACGGTACACTTGCGACTTCAGGTAACCCCAAAGCCAATAATCGCACGGACTGAGGTCTGGGGATCTAGGAGGCCAAGCATGACGAAAGTGGCGGCTGAGCACACGATAATCACCAAACGACGCGCGCAGGGGATCTGTCGGACATTTTGTGAACTTTTTTTTTTGTTCTAATAAAACCCCATGTCATTTCAAGCATGTGTGTCAATTTTTACCTCTCTATCTACATTATTCCGTGGTTTATTAAGGCTTCAAATTTATACTGACTTTTTGATCACCTGGTGTATCTGAACTATCGTTATCGGTGTTGGTTTGCTGTCGATTCTGATAAGAACAACCCTGTCACTGAGCTGTTCACAGTAACACACTCTCTGCCCTACCTTCCTATTAATAACGAATCCTACTCCCGTTATAGCATTCTCTGCTGCTGTTGATATTACCTTATACTCATCTGACCAAAAGCCCTTGTCTTCTTTCCACTTCACTTCACTGACCCCTACTGTATCTAGACTCAGCCTTTGCATTTCTGTATTAAGAGTTTCTGGTTTCCTACCACGTTCAAGCTTCTGACATGCCACTCCCCGACTCTTAGATCGTTATGCTTTCATTGATTATTCAATCTTTTCCTCATGGTAAACTCCCCCTTGGCAGTCCCCTCCCGGAGATCCGGATGGGGGACTGTTCCGGAATCTTTTGCCAATGGAGAGATCATCATGACACTTCTTCAATTGCAGGCCACATGTCCTGTGGTTATACATTATGTGTCTTTAATGCAGTGATTTACATTGCCTTCTGAATCCTCATGCCGTTAAACATTGCTGATTCTTCCGCCTAGGCTATGACCTCTGAAGAATGTTAGTACGTGAGGGGCTGAGAGTAGTATGGTCTCAGGAAAATATTTTTATTTAACAAATAGTGCAAATTAAAATTTTGAACAGGTGATATTTGACAAACTTAGATAACGACAAGAAAATATGCAATAAGAATTTATTATTTTAAAATTCAGCAGTTTTCAGTTGTCGTTATAAATCGTGACATTACGCAGAGGTTCTGCCTCAAAATAAATCAAATAAAGCGAAGTATTAATTCAGCTTCTACTAGAACATACAGAAAAACATTTCAGTTAGCACATGTTCGAGGAAACATTTACGTCAAGCATTAATAAACATTATTTAACACATAATTAACACCCTTAAACACAGCAGAAAAGGACACATCCTGGGTAGTCTTTAATATTGGGTGTCTAGGAAACTTGCTTTCTCGGATCGCTAGACAACGTTCAAACAAATCGTATTAATGAGTTTCATTACAAAATGAACAAATACAATACTTAACTTCGTGTTACACAGATGTATCACAAGCAAAGGGCAACATACGAAACAATCACGTCTCTCTAGTATAATAATTCCAAAGTCTGACACATAGAGGGTTCAAGGGAAGTAATGAGCTTTGACGCTTCTAAGCAAGTCGCTAGTCTTGAGGCTGCTGTACAACTGGGCCGCGACCAGTCGGGCGGGGCGCTTATGTCCTCTTCACAAAGAGGCCAGTGCTGTCACGTTGTCCTCCTGGAGAGGGGCGGTCAGCGTGCGATTGGCTGACGTCTTCTCACAGCCATCTCTTCTCTATCGTTTCCGACTGGTGTGCCGAGGCTTGACTTCACGACGAAACGAAATATACTGCTTGAGAACTGCTAAGGAACAGAGACATTTCTGAACAGGAATAATCACAGGCAATGATAAACTACATGAAAGAGAGTGCATACGCAACAAAGGTGGAGTGGTAAATTGTAACGAAAAACTGTATAGATTGCAGCACATGGGAAAGTGGGATAAAAGACACAAATAACAATAACGTTTGACACTCGTCAGACTCCCTACATGAAGGTCGATGTGGTACTCTCAGTGAGAAATATGCCCTCCTCGGGCACTAATGCAGGTTATTCATGCTGGCTACCAAAGCACTGAGGAATCCTTGGGAGATGTTGTGCCATCCCTTTCTCAAAGCGGCTTTCAGTTCCTGCACAGTTCGGGGAGGTGGTGTTCGTTGAGAAAAACGTCTGCCAAGAGCATCCGAGGCAGGGTACAGGTCCGCAAAGTACGTAGGGCATTTCATACGTTGAATATCTTCACTTTCCAGAGTGTTTGACACCTCAGCGGTCCTTGTTGGCGGGCACTGTCATCCATAAAGAGGCCGACATGACCCTGAATAATGTCTTTGCAATACCGCTGTGTTGTAACGTTACCTTGCACAAAGATACGCAGTGAAGTTCGGCCATCGTGCATAATGCCTCCCCACACCATTATGCCTAGGCCATACCGATGACATTCGTGAACATTCTCCGGTGTGCAATGAGTTCCGCTCTCTCTCCACACTAACTGGTGGCCAGAATCACTTGCCACAGTGAGGCGGGATTCTTCGGAGAACTTCACTCTGGACCACTGTTGCTGACCCTAACCAGCGTGCTCCTTACACCAAACATTCTTTCTCGACGATGGTGTGGTTGAAGTGGAATACATTTAACAGGCTTCAGAGCATACAAACCAGCCTGATTCAATCGCTGCGAATTGGTTCTGGCAGAGGTAGGGGTACCGATAGCGGCTGAAAGGTGTCCAGTTGTAACACCAACATCTATTAGAAACAGGTTTATACTATGTAAATGTGTATCTGTGACTATGAAATGTTTGTTCTTTGTTAATTAAGGTTATTGATTTGTGACAAGAGATTTAAGGTTTGCAATATATATTTTGTAAAAGCTAAATGAAGTTTAAAAATAATGAAATTTTATCATATATGTATGTTCATAAAGAAAAATTCACGTATTGGAAGCTGTTTCACGCTTAGGGAACTTGTATTGTGAAATGTAAAAGCAGCAGGGAACTCCCTCGACAACGGAAGTGGCTTGGCGCGAGGTAAAAGGTGGTTTTGGCGGTCGGTCTGGGCGGCTACTTGGTGGGAACGGAACGCAGTCAGTGGCCTGCCGTTGCACGGTATACACGGAGGATGCCAATGGAGGCTTTTGGAAGTCGTTTTGCATGGAATATATCCTCGGAAGTGGATTTGGCTGTAGCATAGTACTCTCAGAAATACGGAATGGTTCTAACACGCTAAAAATCCGTCGCCAAGAAGAAATTGTAAAGAGCATTAAACATCAAGACCTTTGAGTACTGTTAGGCGCCACATCGATTGCCACCACTACTTCGCCACTGCTCTGCCAACTTCGGGCACACAGATATGTATCAGAGCATGGACCAGTTAATTTGTGTGATTTCAATAATAATCCAAGTGCTATAAACCTGAATTTTGAACCCTAACTTTATCCTAATCGTGAACCGAAGCAGGATCCCCTCCTAAGTGTACAGAAAACCGAGTATCCTGTTTCTAACTAACTGTTGATTTGTTTCTGTGTATTAAATGTACAAAAATTCAGTGCTAGAGTGTGTAAATGTTACTGCCTAAAATACCTGCTTCACAGAGGACGAAAAAGGCACATGAATTAAACTTATTTGAAACGTAATTTAGCCTTGATTGCTTTCATGAATGATTTTCTTTTAGGTTAAACGAGGTGAGTGTTGGGTAATTTGCTTTAAAGAATGGAAACATAAATTATTCCCAGTGGGGTAAGAATTAATTTTGGTTGAAACGAACTTTGCTCTGAAATAATCGTAGAGTTCGACTACTGAGACAGTATCAGTTTTTGGGTCCCCACTATATTCATTTCATATTTGAAAGATATTGGGGATATTATCGCTATTAAAGAAATCTTATACATGTCCATGCATGGGAGTATAAATACTGTAACTGTGGTATTAATTAATTCTATTTGTTTTGTTTATATGTCAGTTAATTCAGAAATCTTGACAACCTTTGGTCCAGTGCTTCCTGCAGTAACATCTCAATACTGAGTTGAATAATGATTGTGATTGTAACTGTTATTATTATGAGTGGAGTACTATTTGGCTTTCTATAATTACTGCCTTGTGCATTTATGGTAACTACTGCTACCCGTAATTTAGATCGTCCTGTATCCTTGAGTATACAGTGTAATATTCAAAGGGAACCTTAACAAAAGTCGCTTCGACAACTAGTACTGAATTTTCGTAAACATAATATTTCAAATTTATGTGCCTAATTAGGCTGGTGACTGTTTGTTGTTTCATCCATATCAACTTTACCGCTTTCACTATCCCCAAAGTAAAGCCTGTTTAGTTTTTCTACTAATTGCATTATACAGGGTGGTCCATTGATAGTGACCGGGCCAAATATCTCACGAAATAAGCATCAAACGAAAAAACTACAAAGAACGAGACTCGTCCAGCTTGAAGGGGGAAACCAGATGGCGCTATGGTTGGTCCGCAAGATGGCGCTGCCATAGATCAAACGGATATGAACTGCGTTTTTTAAAGTAGGAACCCCCATTTTTATTACATATTCGTGTAGTATGTAAAGAAATATCAATGTTTTAGTTGGACCACTTTTTTCGCTTGGTGATAGATGGCGATGTAATAGTCACAAACATATAAGTACGTACGAAGCAGAAAAGCGATCCAACTAAAACTCATTAAATAGGATCGCGGTTAACCAAAACATAAAACAATATGACACACTTGATGTAAAGAACCCTGCAACACTCCAAATAACGTTTCGTGCTGTTTACACAATGACCTGCTCAACAAGTCCAATAACTGCCGATGACTACGGCTCAGTAATCCTAATTTGCCCTTTCATTCCGCAGACACAAATAGCAAAGTTCCAACGCCTTCGTCCACCAAATCCGTGTGACTTACTTTCTCAGGCCCGTAAGGTGGCTGAACTGAGGATCACATCACCACTCAAAGTGGTTCTGAACTTCGGCAAATGCTCATAGCGTCCATGTCCCTCATGAAAGCAGCAGTTGTCCTTGAATGGCCATCCTGCAGTTACCGTTGGAAAATGACTGAATGTGATCTTACGTGCATCACCGTTTACTCATCGAGGTTGAGAACGCGGATGCTCCTTGGCGGGAAACCAAGGATTCAATTGCTTAGCCACACAGGCAAATACATTAGACCACGTTTTCGATTTCATGTCGAAGACCGCGCCGGTCGATCACCTATACCGTGCTGGCACATAAGAATTCTTTCCGTTAAACTCTCAATGACTGCCTTCCACGACTCCACCTGCATTTTGCCAATAACGCTTCCAATTTCCTCCTTTAGCTAGTGCATCTTTCGGTGTTTGTTGGCATACACCGATGGTTTAGGAGAACCCCAAACAAAATAAAACCCCTAGGAATTAAATCACATGACCTTGTTGTTCGCTGTTGGTCACCAACAGGCAAGCGAGACGAGATGACACAGAAACCGCTGCTGGAGCAACTCATATATATCATGGGACTTTGACAAGTGACTGCATCCTGCTGAAACCACTACTCTTGAACGTCCATTCCACTTAAATGAGGCCACAAAAGTCTCGTCACGCAGTATCAGTTTTCGTTAGGAGATTGCCTTGCACTGCATACTATAACCCAAAGTTACAAAAATCAGTGGCTGATCATATGTGCATCTGTACTTGCTCGTCATAAATTGGCTCGTGAACAACACCGACCATTCCTATCCTTTTTCGTTACTGGGTACAAGGAATGGTGTCTTTATGATAATAGAAGGAAACTAAAGAATAGTTGAGCCCAAACAACGCAGCTGGTACAGAAACCTGCGCGCATCCACGAAAGATAATGTTATGCATCTGGTGAAACAGCGATGGTGTCGTGTACCACGAACTGCTTCACGAGATGTAACCATCACAACTGACATTTATTGTCAGCAACTGAGACGTCTTGCAGCCAGTCCAACAGCAGCTATCAAGAAGTCTGTGTGAAGTGATACTGCTCCGCGATAACTCCCTACGGCATTCTCCTACACTGACACTTGCACTTTCAGATTTTCACATTTCCCTCTCCCTATCGAACAATCTGCAAGGAACTTCCTTTCCGGATGAAAATGCGCTCAGAAAACGGCTAGAGGAGATTTCTACAATCGCGGAATGGAGAAGTTATGCCAGCGTTACCAAGGTGTTGCAAATAGTGATAGAGAATATACCATTGATGACGAAAGTCTCTGTTATGTGTATTTGTCATGTTTATGAAACTTATGCCAGAAAGCTACGAACTTACGCACCTACCTAATACGTGGGATGTTGTCAAACGGGAGACTGGACAGCCAGTCAGTGTACAACATGCTATATTAATTAAACAGAGCGATACTCTTGCAACTGATAACTGACTAGCTGCAAGTACTTTTAACACACACTTTCTAAATGTAGCAGCGACTAGAATTCAATCGTTCCATTCAAGAAGCAAGACCGAGCGAGGTGGCGCAGTGGCTAG
Source organism: Schistocerca piceifrons (assembly GCF_021461385.2). Lineage (NCBI taxonomy): Eukaryota > Metazoa > Arthropoda > Insecta > Orthoptera > Acrididae > Schistocerca > Schistocerca piceifrons. The sequence goes on from NC_060138.1 coordinate 1,130,302,019, forward strand.
CACACTGGACTCGCATTCGGGAGGACGACGGTTCAATCCCGCGTCCGGCCATCCTGATTTAGGTTTTCCGTGATTTCCCTAAATCACTCCAGGCAAATGCCGGGATGGTTCCTTTGAAAGGGCACGGCCGACTTCCTTCTCCGTCCTTCCCTAATCTGATGAGACCGATGACCTCGCTGTTTGGTCTCTTCCCCCAAACCAACCAACCAACCAAGAAGCAAGAGAATATTTTAAAACATTTCATTCCACAAAGCTCTGAGAAACTAGTAGTAGCACCGAAATCCGTCACTGAAATAAATAGAATTTTAAAAACTCTAAAAACCAAAAGCTCGTCTCGTGTTGGTGAAATTTCGAACAGAATTCTAAAGAGTTGTTCCAGCTTAATAAGTAAATCCTTAGCAATATACATAACACATAACTGGCACATATCATTTTTAGAGACAAGCTGAAGTACACAATTCTTAAATCTCTTCCTAAGAAAGGTAACAAGAGAGACTTTAAAAATTATCGTCCAGTTTTCTTACTAACATTTTTTCCAAACTATTCAAAAAAGTTATGTACTCAAGAGCAGTCTCACACGTAAGTAGAAATAATTTTCTACACATACCAGAGTTTGGATTCCAGAAGGATTGATTGACCGAGGATGCTATTTACACATTCACTCACGGTCTGCCGCGATAGCTGAGTGGTCAGCGTGACAGAATGCCATGGAAAGGTGCCCAGGTTCGATTCCCGGCTGGGTTGGAGATTTTCTCCGCTCAGGGACTGGGTGTTGTGTCGTCTTCTTCATCGTCATCATATCATCCCCATCGACGCGCAAGTCGCTGAAGTGGTGTCAACTCAAAAATCTTGCACCAGGCGTCAGGTCTACCTGACGGGAGGCCCTAGCCACAAGACATTTCATTTCATGTTCACTCACCAAACAGTACAAGCCTTCAATAATAAGATATCACAAGCTTTTATTTTTTGTGGTATTTCCAAGGAGTTTTGCTGTGTAGATCAAGTTACTCTGTTAGAAAAACTCACGTTCTATGGAAGTGATGGCTTTAGACACAGGTGCTTAGAATTACACTTAAGAAACGGAATGTAAAAAGTAGACTGAATAGCTCAAACAATCTCAGAAGCGTATAAATGTGTAGTGATTGACGAGAAGTCACTAAGAGAGTCCCACAGGGTACAATTTTGGATCCGACATGTCCATGACGTTCCATTTAACTTTCATCAAGCAGAATGATACATTAAGCAGATTATACGAATGCCATAAGAAGTTCCATTACAGTGGAAGCAACAGAAGAGGTTGATATTTTTTTCCAAAATATTATGAAATAGTTCTCAGAAAATAATTTCTCCATAAAATTTGAAAAAAACATAGTATGTTCAGTTCTATGCAGCAAATTGTCACACCAAACTTGATATTGCTCATGAGCAAGAGTCAGCAACTAGGGTAGCATGCCCTAAGATCAGTTACTTTTGCTCTTTGTTTAACTGCTAATCTTGAAAACAAACGACTTAATCTCATGACATATTTTACATATTTCCATTCAATAATGTTCTATGGAATAATATTCTGAGGAAACTCATCATTTAGAAAGGAAGTATTTACTGCAAAAAAGTGAACTGTAAAAATGATTCGTGGTGCTCACTCATGGACGTCATGCATGTACTTCTTTAAGGAGTTAGATATTTTAACTGCGCCGTCATAACACACATTTTCGTCAAAGAAATTCGTCATAAATAATTCATTATAATTTGAAAAGAACAACGATGTCTATACCTACAACACTACAGGTAAAAATGACCTTTACTACCGTTAGAACTGACAGTGGCTCAGAAAGGTTTTCAGTACACAGAAACAAAACTTTTTATCAATTGCCCAAAAACATAGAATGTCTGACAAGTTGAAAAGCAAGTGCTAAATTTAACTAAGAATCATTTCTTCTGGACAGCTCTTTCAATTCCACTAACTAATTTTTATTTAAAAACCTGTAGCAATTATAAAAACAAGGAAAAGGAAGTTTATTTGCATCAGTAGGACTAAAATATAACGAATTCATTAAAGTTATCACTAATAATGTATTCATATCCTATAAACTGATACGTTCCACATCACTTTAATAAAAAAATCTTTCAAATGATCTATGTAACCTGTAACTAACTTACTAACTCACTAACCGCCTCATCATCAAAAAGGAAGGCCCACTGCAACCGCCTTCCCAAAAGCTACACCAAACCATTACTCGTTGTGGATGTATTTCCCTTTCTTGAGCCACGCTAGAATCTTCTGACCCCCATAAAGGACAGTTCTGAATATTCAAAAAGCTGTTTAACTAGAAGTGCGCCACGTCGCTATGGGTGATGTGCTTCGTAAGATCGTCGTCTTTCTGTCGTCTGCGCCAACTTAATTGGACTTATACCGGAGAACTCGCCATACTGAAGTTCTTGGGAACGGTGAAGAATCGACTTCGCTGGACTAACAGCCACACTGTCATGAGTCGCCACTATGTTTTGCATATTTCGGTGAGAACGAAGGCACTGATAACTCTTCACGTTAAAAGTTAAACCCGTTTCATTGAACTTTACAATAAGTCTGTGAACTGCTGATTCATTCGGCACTTCATTACGACACTGAACTGCCCGACGACGCCTCATAACCTCCGTTCTGATTGAATGTTTTTTACTAATGGCGCACGCCGCCCAGTAGTTAACTGTTCCGTGGCCAAACTAACAAAGAAGAAATCAGAGAATTTCAGACTAAAGCAGTTCTTTTTAGCAGGTTTGCAATTCTTCTGCACCAAGACATGCAAGTAAATGCATATTGACAAATGAGAAAATAAGACCTCAAATCAGGCAAAGCGCTTCAGATTTATGACAAAGCTAGAACATTCCCAGTCAGTATTTAATTTAATTGAATCCGAATGCATGAAGAATTGCTCAATCAAAATAATAATTTATACATATATAAAATTCCTTTCACATAACATGCTAACACTTTCTACCACTTTATTCCACTTTCCAATCAGAATGAGCTGACCTTTTAATAATACTTACTCGTTTCACTGCCATAATTCGTTGAGACGACATTTGCTGGAACAGTTAGGACAGGACTGGTAATTTTCCGTATCCTCAGATTCACCACATCTGTCCCTACAGACATCTAGGGTTACAGCTGAGCATTTTTAACTACGTTCCAGGCGATTTCCCTGCTGTAGGTCCTTTCATTAAGAGATCTCAATCCACTTCTTCTACCTTGTTTCACTGATCTTTACTAGTGCAGCGCATTGACAGAATCCTGCTTTTATAGTGTCTCGTATTTGCGCTGGAAAGCTTTCGATTCTTCTGTGATGAAACGTTGTCGGCAGCCTCGCGGGAAACCTGTCTTGGAAAACATTTGGAAAATCTCTACGAATATTTTGTAATTTACCGGTATTGGTCTAGTTTCTTTATTCCTGCAGCGAAGTCTTCATCATTCTGCATTCATTTGGTCTATTATAAACCGGACTTTCTGCGGCATGTTATTTTAGTCATTTTACTAGTGGCAAAATAGGCCTATTAGGCTTATCTATGGTTTTGCACTTGTGAAGCTTTTTTCAGCGTTATATCCACGCCTCCATACCTTTTATTAAAGGAGCAAGATAATTTATGGTCAAGCAATTGCGGTAAGTTGTTTCCGCCCATAATATATTGTCACTGCCATACGTTTCTTGTGGTGCTGTGACAGTTGAAGTCCCCGACTACCAACTGTGTTTCCTGGTTAAAGAAATTCTGCGTTAGTGTCAAGTTGAGATTGTCTCCAGGCGGATTATCCACAGATGTTATGGTGAAGGTGCTGCATTCGACTGTTAATAGCTCGGTGTTGTTGCATTTGGCCCTGTCGATGTTAACTCTATATAAGGTTTTGAGAAGATTGTGCTGCTATTTTAGTGTCTGAAGTTTCTATGGAAAAGGGTATAAATTCTGTTACTGGTCTTTTTTATCTTTCGTCACTGTGCGTTTCTTGTTTACACAGTATGTCTGATTTGCGAGTGCATCAAAGTTCTGAAAATATTGATTCTTTATTTTTGGTGATTCCCTCGACACTTTTACTTGCAGTGGTCAAGCGTTTCTGTGACAAGGGCGATATCCTTTACTCGTTTCTCTTTGATGTCCGGTTGTGGAAAGATGGGTCGCTTCTTTTTACCGCAACGTTCCCAGTGGAAGCTTCCTTTCTCTGCAAAGGGAGCGCACATATGGCTAGTCGTTCTTTGCTCCCCTTATCTCCACTATTAATTCTGCCATTTTGCGCCGTCTGTGTCATGGCGATATTAAATTTCATTCACAACTGACAGTAAAGTAACAGGGGAATGCCGAAAGTGTGTGCAACATAAATTATATGAAGACAAGCTATATGAAAGTCGGGCTCCGTACATTCCACAGAAAAGGTGTTTGCAGACAATACGAGATGTCACATGGTGGCTGAGAGGTGACAGCGAGAACGATATTTCTCTGTGACAACATAGCAGTGGCGAGCAGAAGATATAATGATGCGAATAACGTGGTACACGATCTCGCACAACCACAAGAGATTGGTACTGACCGAAATTTGGCGTTGATATGTGTAAATTAATATCCACTCGAGATACCACACAATCCAAGTATATTTTTATGTCGTATATGACTTAAATGGGACTTTCTTTTGAATCATGCCTTTTCTCATTGGTTCGACGCATTCCGAGAGGAATTCTTCTCATGTCATCCCCTGCGTCTCAGAGAAGCCTATAACACTGCCGCCTACTACCAACTGAGCAATTCGCCAATAATGTTACTCCTCTGCAGGGAATTTTGGTTGACCTTGCACGTGTGCTAATGCTTACGATATGGAAGTAAATTTCGTTACTTGAACGGTTAATTTTATTAGGAAGGAACAGTTGAACTAGCGGGTTTCAAACCAAGGTTATGGTAGTTATAATTTAAACTATAATTACTTATATGAAAAAGGCTGCCAGTATAATTAGGTAAAGTGGTACCAGGATATTCTATTTTTTTTATTAAGGGAATAAATTGTTGTATATGACGTTACGTGGTACCGAAATTTGAGGTGCAATTAAGACGCGAAACAGTAGCACAATCCAGAAAGTATTGGAAAAGTAGTTTGTGATGATCAACACAGATAAAGTGGTACCAAGTTATTGCGTTTTTTTATTAAGGAAATAAATTGTTGTATATGACGTTACGTGGTACTGAAATTTGAGGTGCAAATAAGACGCGAAACAGTAGCACAACCAGAAAGTATTGGAAAAGTAGTTTGTGATGATCAGCACAGATAAAAGCTTAAACAGTTTTGGCAGAAAACGGTCTCTCAATAACATGTACTGTATGTATTCAAAGCAAGAAAGCAAATACTCAATACATAATATCACTGCAAAATGGAGGAGCACAACTAATTTGTACATGAGGAATTTTTACTGCTTAACTATTAGAAAACACCGACATATAAATGATAATTATTGTACTGGCTATTATGAATACTATATGTTTCCAAACGGAGCATCTACTTCTTTGCGTTCAGTAGCGCGTAAGTAAAACGTGGAGACCCTGAATCTATTCTCGTTCAAACAAGTTGTAGCAAGTTAATCTTTCAAGAACACAAACCGTATTGAAATGATGGATGCGTTTCCCAAACAGTTTCCCCTGCAATAATGCTTGTAATGTTGGCTCAACAGCTAGTTTGGGGCCCATAAATTGCTTTATCAATTGAGTGAGATCAATCACTTCTGCAAAACACAATATGAATACACTTTTGTAAGGAAATATATGAAAAAGCGGTTTAAAAATCCTGTGAAGCAGGTATTCATCATTTTGGCAGTTAAACTGTAATGATCAAGGATCAGTTTTTTTATAATCAATGTTTCACTTAGTTAATCTTAAAACTGAACTAAGATTTTGGCAAGAATGAAGTTTAAGCAGTGTCATTAGTTCTTGACTTTGCATTCACACTTTTGCAAAACTGACACTATTCATCCACACAAATCACGTGGAATGTTTCAGAAACAAAACTAACTGAACACCTGAGATTTACTGAAACACGGAAGTAAACGAGCAATATCAAAACAATAAATAATCTGTACCTAAGTAAGTTAGTTAGTTAGTTAGATGTTCCACAGATTATTTCAACCAGTCTTTTATCAGAAAGATGTGGAAGGAGTCAGTTTACAGAATATGCATACATGATTAGAGTTAACATTAATGAGCACATTATTTTTAGTGCTACTCATCTAGCTACACTTCATAATTTTTAAAGAACACTGAGTCATACTACAGTGCTTGAGAAAGTATCTTGCCTAGGTAAAATGACCAAGGATTCAGGCAAGTTTCTGTTCAGAAAGTTGAAAGTAAAGTGCCTTTTCAAGTACGAGGGCAGTTCAATAAGTAATGCAACACTTTTTTTTCTCGGCCAATTTTGGTTGAAAAAACCGAAAATTTCTTGTGGAATATTTTCAAACATTCCCGCTTCGTCTCGTATAGTTTCATTGACTTCCGACAGCTGGCAGCGCTGTACGGAGCTGTTAAAATGGCGTCTGTAACGGATGTGCGTTGCAAACAACGGGCAGTGATCGAGTTTCTTTTGGCGGAAAACCAGGGCATCTCAGATATTCATAGGCGCTTGCAGAATGTCTACGGTGATCTGGCAGTGGACAAAAGCACGGTGAGTCGTTGGGCAAAGCGTGTGTCATCATCGCCGCAAGGTCAAGCAAGACTGTCTGATCTCCCGCGTGCGGGCCGGCCGTGCACAGCTGTGACTCCTGCAATGGCGGAGCGTGCGAACACACTCGTTCGAGATGATCGACGGATCACCATCAAACAACTCAGTGCTCAACTTGACATCTCTGTTGGTAGTGCTGTCACAATTGTTCACCAGTTGGGATATTCAAAGGTTTGTTCCCGCTGGGTCCCTCTTTGTCTAACCGAACACCATAAAGAGCAAAGGAGAACCATCTGTGCGGAATTGTTTGCTCGTCATGTGGCTGAGGGTGACAATTTCTTGTCAAAGATTGTTACAGGCGATGAAACATGGGTTCATCACTTCGAACCTGAAACAAAACGGCAATCAATGGAGTGGCGCCACACCCACTCCCCTACCAAGAAAAAGTTTAAAGCCATACCCTCAGCCGGTAAAGTCATGGTTACAGTCTTCTGGGACGCTGAAGGGGTTATTCTGTTCGATGTCCTTCCCCATGGTCAAACGATCAACTCTGAAGTGTATTGTACTACTCTTCAGAAATTGAAGAAACGACTTCAGCGTGTTCGTAGGCACAAAAATCAGAACGAACTTCTCCTTCTTCATGACAACGCAAGACCTCACACAAGTCTTCGCACCCGAGAGGAGCTCACAAAACTTCAGTGGACTATTCTTCCTCATGCACCCTACAGCCCCGATCTCGCACCGTCGGATTTCCATATGTTTGGCCCAATGAAGGACGCAATCCGTGGGAGGCACTACGCGGATGATGAAGAAGTTATTGATGCAGTACGACGTTGGCTCCGACATCGACCAGTGGAATGGAACCGTGCAGGCATACAGGCCCTCATATCAAGGTGGCGTAAGGCCGTAGCATTGAATGGAGATTACGTTGAAAAATAGTTTTGTGTAGCTAAAAGACTGGGGAATAACCTGGTGTATTTCAATGCTGAATAAAACAACCCCTGTTTCAGAAAAAAAATGTGTTGCATTACTTATTGAACTGCCCTCGTATGTTGACATGGTCAAGCAGGAGATAGACAACGTTTTGTAAATTCAGTTTTAATTTATGTTAGGAATTGGAAACTCATGAAGCCAAGATCACACAAGAAATCTTCTTTACTTAGTTTGATTACTATTTTGGGCTAACAATATAGCCATTTTCAGATCATAAACATTTTTGATTAAAGTTTGGGCGATTATGGGTTCAGAAACGTTTCTGAAAATGACATCCATTCATGAGATAATTAGAACAGGCATTTCATCATTTGTAGCCAGTGTAATTAAAACATTGACCTTAACCAAAGGCGTTGTGCTGTTACGACTTAGTACCTGACACAATCAGTATTTGCATAACTGTGAGTAGAATAGTCATCTGCGAAGAACGCATGCTTTTCGAGATACAGGCAGAAAAACTGATAATAATGCGAAAATTGTGAGCTTCTTTGCGTTTTTCGTTGCGAAGCCAACCTCCTACGAGGCAGCAAACGTAAAATGTAAAATTCGGAGTCGGCAGCCCAAAAAACGTACAGAACCGCTGAGAGAAAAACTTCCGCGATTTTGCAACGAAGACCCCTGTTTTGAATACCAAATTGGTAACTGGATCATACCCATTCTGCCTTCTCCTCCCCCCGCCCCCCAAGTGCTCTAAAGGTATTTTAATTTTTGACTCTAATATTGGGGCCACTGTCCACTATGCAGACTGGAGGCTTTGCGCATTATTACACAATAATATGGAATCTTACGTACCTGCTATATAACATATGTCATGAATGCCTGTCTGACACCCAATGTGCTTTAGTGAGACAGCTTTAAAGAACCAGCCATTTATTCTTCAACAGAACACAGATGATGCGATGACATTCCAGGCCGCTTGCAGCAGGAGGACAGAAGAATCGTACATCGTGCCAAGAACCACTGACGCTAGTGCGTGGACACTGTAGACTAGCGGTTCTCAGTCTGTTTTGTACCATTATCCCTGAGTACATTTACACACTAGCTAGAACCCTCGCCCACACTCCCCCCTGCTGTCTGTTGCAACCCCCCCCCCCCCCCCCCACCTACACAGTACACATATTGTCACCAACGTAACACTTACTGGAACGGTAGAATGTAGAATTAAGACTTTTCTTGGAACATTTTTATTTTTAAAATGATGAATGAGATTTATTTTTTGTGTGTGTGTGTGTGTGTGTGTGTGTGTGTGTGTGTGTGAATGTTTTGGGGGGGGGGGGGGGGAGGGGGAGGTTTTAGAATGAACGACGACGGAATTTGTGGTGCAAGTGCTACCCACAACTCAGCCTGAGATAAAAAAGCTAACCATCCACAGAGGGAGTAGACACTTGTTACAGAACACGCTTCCCCTGCATTACTCCTCTCTGTTGTGATACTTGCGTGACCTGCACACTGTAACAGCATTTAAAATCGACCAAGTTAAGATGTGTACACTGTACTTACAGCTCCTAAATCACTTGATTGCTGTACCCCTTACTTCTGAAGTGTCAGTAAGTGGAAGACTTCAGGATGTGAATGCTTTGTGTCTGACCACAGCCAGTAATAGTAAATAGTAACAGCGACAACAATAATAATAATAATACTGTGTACAGCACTACAATAGCCCTTACGTAGTTATGGCTGTGTCGTGCTGTCAATTAATTCATTTACATTTTCGAAGGGAGGAATGAAGCAATTTCTGGACTGCTACAGGTCCTCTCTACAACTTGAAGAACACATTTTCTTGAGATATTTAGCATTTGTTACCTATATGTCTCACTTTTATCGTCAACGATGTATGGAACAAAGTACAACATACACTATGTGATCAAAAGTTCCGGACACCCCCAAAAACATACGTTTTGATATAAGGTTCATTGTGCTGCCACCTACTGTCAGGTACTCCATATCAGCGACTTCAGTAATCATTAGACATCGTGAGAGAGTAGAATGGGGCTCTCCCTGGAACTCACGAACTTTGAACGTGGTCAGGTGATAGGGTGTCACTTGTGTCATACGTCTGTACGCGATATTTCCACACTCCCAAACGTCCCTAGGTCCACTGCTTCCGATGTGATAGTGAAGTGGAATCGTGAAGGGACACGTACAGCACAAAATCCTATAGGGCTATCTCGTCTGTTGACTGACAGAGACCGCCGACAGTTGAAGAGGGTCGTTATTTGTACTACGCAGACATCTATACAGACCATCAAACAGTAATTGCCAACTGCATCAGGATCCATTACAAGTACTATGACAGTTAGGCGGGAGGTGAAAAAACTTGTATTTCATGGTCGAGCAACTGCTCATAAGCCACACATCACGCCTGTAATTGCCAAACGACGTCTCACTTGGTGGAAGGGGTGTAAACGGTGGACGATTGAACAGTGGAAAAACGTTGTGTGGAGTGATGAATCACGATACACAATATGGCGATCCTATGGCAGGTTGTGGGTATGGCGAATGCCCTGTGAACGTCATCTGCCAGCGTGTGTGGTGCCAACGGTAAAATTCGGATGCGGTGGTGTTACGGTTCATGCAGGGGCTTGCACCCTTTATTGTTTTGCGTGGTACTATCAGAGCACAGGCCTACATTGATGTTTTAAGCTCCTTCTTGCTTCCCACTATTGAAGAGCAATTCGGGGAGCGCGACTGCATCTTTCGACACTATCGAGCACCTGTTCATAATGCGCGGCCTGTGGTGGAGTGGTTACATGACAATGGACATGTAATGGACTGACGTGCAGAATGTTCTGACCTGAATCCTATGGAGCACCTTTCACCTTTATGATGTTTTGGAACGCTGACGTTGTGCCAGGCTTCACCGACCGACATCGATACCTCTCCTCAGTCCAGCAATCCGTGAAGAATGGGCTGCCATTCCCCAAGAAACCTTCCAGCACCTGATTGAACGTATGCGTTAGAGAGTGGAAACTGTCATCAAGGCTAAGGGTGGGCTAACACTATAGTGAATTCTAGCTTTACAGATGAAGGGCGCCACGAACTTGTACGTTATTTTCAGGCAGGTGTATGTGCATGTGTGTGGTGGGTGACTATATGAGGAACCTGTAACTTCCACCACATTAGTGTTAGTATTTGAGAAAAAGGAATTATTGATAACTTATAAAATCGATATTAAGGTCTTACAAAACTGTGATGGTAGTAACGGTATTTTGAAAATAATTTAGTTTCGTGACTGAAACAGAATCGAATCGTTTTGTCTTTGCCCTTCAGAAAATTTCACTTTATCCTTCAGTGGGTAGTTACCCCTAGGTTGGGGGTAATTACTGCTGTAGACGCTGCTGTGACAACAGGAGCGGTACAAGGTTACTGAAGTGGCGAGACGATTCTAGACACCAGCCATGGTGCCAGCAGTAGTCGGCAGTCATGCGTGCCGTCTTTGGAATCGTGCTGAGTCATGCTGCGACTTCCTGATAGGAGGGTAGCCAGCAGCAGTGAGGTATGCCCACCGGAGCAGCAAGTAGGCAGCAATGAGATTGCCTGCACAAACGTAGGCGCACCAGCGGCTGCACACCCCTGGGAAGAGTACGAAGCAGCAGCAGTTGAAGTAGAGTCCCTTGCGACGACGAAAGGCGTGGTGCACTTCTGGGGTTATAGCGTAGGTCACAAAGTGTCCCGCTGATGGAAGGCGGCTCGGGCTGAGCGTGGGTGGCAGCGCTGTGGCTGACAGCGTCTAGGACCCCTGACAGCTATTTGCTGCTAGTTCTTATCAAGTCTTTGAAGTACACACTCTGCGAAAAATGCACATTATCTAGGTATTGATGGCTCTGGTTATGCATGCATCAAAGCGTCTAATTCTCTATACATGGAGCCCTGAAAATGGCATTACTGAGATTCCGAAGTTGGTCGTGTAAGTAAAATAACAACATCTGACAACAAACGGCTGTTTGTTGATATTCTGCAGCAAAATAGAGCGGATGGGTGCTCTGGTAGAGACTATTTCCACTCAAAAATGACTAATAGTTTATGGGAAGATAATATGAAGATGTAGATATAGAGTACTGTGCCTTGCTCCTTAAATATTCTTACAAGGGAACCTCCCCATCGCAGCCCCCTCAGATGTAATTATAAGTTGGCACAGTGGATAGGCTTCGAAAAACTGAACACAGATCAATCGAGAAAACAGGAAGAAGTTGTGTGGAACTATGAAAAAAATAAGCAAAATATACGAACTGAATAGTTCATGCGCAAGATAGGCAACATCAAGGATAGTCTGATCTCAGGAGTGCCGTGGTCCCGTAGTTAGCGTGAGCACCTGTTGAGCGAAAGTTCTTTGGTTCAACTCTCCCTCGAGTGAAAATTTTAATATTTTATTTTCAGACAATTATTATCTGTCCGTCCGTCCGTCCGATGCGAGGTAACTGCGCCTTAGTGTGGGGACGCTACACCTAAACAAACGTCGAAACACATGACGTCAGTCGACTACAACGCGCGGAAGAGAGAGTATTCCTGCTAACGAGGCTCCCTGTTCGCTACTTTGGACGAGACTGCATTAAATACGTGAGATATATTCCGTGGGCAATATGAATCCAGCAAATATAGCGGACGGACGGATGAATAATAATTGTCTGAAAATAAAAAATTAAACTTTTCACTCGAGAAAAGACTTGAACCAAGGACTTCGTGCTCTGCAGCTACTCACGCTAACCACGAGACCACGGCGCTCCGGAGTTCATATCGTCCTTGTTGTTGCATATCTTACTCATGCACTACTCAGTTTGTATATTTTTCTTATTTTTTTCATAGTGCCACACAACTTCTTCCTGTTTTCTCGATTGATCTGTGTTCAGTTTTTCAAGGCCTATCCACTGTGCCAACTTATAACTAAATCTGAGGGGGGTGCGATGGGGAGGTTCCCTAGTTAGAAGTCTTGGAGTCTCTCGTGACCACCGTAGGACAGCTGCTCGCAGTTTCTGGAGGTCAACGAAATGGTGTCCGTGGAGACGTTTCTTCAAAGACCCGAATAAAGGCCAAGTCAGTATATTAAGATTGGTGTGCAGTATGTGGAACCCCATATCAGCATTGGCAGATGTGATTTTCCGACTCGTATGGAGTTCAGCGTTTTCGCGTTGCAAGAGCACTTTTTGCGTCAGGGCACAGTCTCCACATGCCGCCACCAATTGCTTGTGAATATCCGCGGTGTTTACACCCCATTTCACAGAAGCCACTTCTTGCACCGCTGTCCTTAATGATCACACACTCACGTAACGACAGCAGTTGGGAAAATGGGTTGTATTGTGCAGGGACTACACCCCCAGTGATTGCCTTGTCACCTGCAATTAGACTATAGTACTATGTACTTGCAACTGTAATGTTAAGTCAGATGACGTACCATAGGTATAAATCAATATGAAACGCTCCTCGTTGATATGTAGAGCTACTCATAGCTGCTATTTCATTTTTTACGGAGTTATATACTGACTAGATCTGGCCATATCGCAAGATAATTTGATTTTGGGTTGTTAGTTCTAAGACCGAAGACCAGAAAAGAGTTTCACTGTTTAAAATTTTAAAAAAAGGAAAAAAGAAATCTATCCCTTTCAGTTGGAAAGCTGTGAATGCTGCAAGGATTAGGGGCCAATTAATCGCTTCGGTATGTGTCCTTTTGAATCATCGGAATTCCGTCTTTTCTCCTCTTCTACTTGAGAAGAACGTCCGTTGGCGAGAGTCCAGCGTCGTGTGCACTTTCGGCGGCGCCGCGCACGGCCTTGCACAATACGCCAGTGCAGTGGGGCACCTCCCCTTCCAACCCCCTCCCCACTCCTATCCCAGCACAACCTTGCAGCGCACTCTCGTCGCTCCCGCCTGCACTAACAACGCCGCCCTAATTGAATTTCCTGGAGGTGGATGCTACCCCATGCAGTCCGGGAGCAAATTCCAGGAAGTCTGCGGGGGTGGTGCAAGCGGGGGTTGAGTTCGGATTCCTTCCTTCCTTCCTTCCTTCCTTCCCCTCCTCCCCTTCCAGCCCCCTCACGGAGCGGATAGGTAGCTGGACACGATCGGCTGCGAGAGAGTAGCAACCGGTTTACACGCAAACATGCGTTCGAAATTTTACTGTCTGCTATTGCTATCAGTTTCCGATAGAACTTATTGAACTGAGTTGAAAACAGACAATTTCATAGAACATACGCCCACAGTTTTAACTATTGCTTATCAAAAGTTTACTGCTTTGAGTTTTTTTTCCACTGACATGGAGATCGGCATTCGCTTTTCGGAACTCCAACGATTTTAATGAATTCAGTATTAAAGTACTACATCAGTTACATTTTCATTTCCTTTTTTTCTTTACTAGTATCTCGAAATTTTAAGAATTTATTCCATTTCGATTTCTATGGTTCTTTGGGCACTATAGTAGCTGCCTGTGTGTTGTTGTGTGTCATTTTCCTGTTGTCGTCTATTATATGCACGATTATTAAACAGCAGATATAAAAGCGTTTTGGAAATTCTCATAAGTGAAGACTAGATTAGATTTAGAAAAGTACGATCAATAACAGAGAATGTATTTATTCTGCAACGAGAAATAGAGAAACGACAAGAGCATAACCTTAATACACACAAAATACAATCAGAAATTTGATTAAACCATTTCATAATCTGAAAAAAAACGAAATCTGCGCTAAAACGAAAGACACAGATAGTCCACCCAATTAGTAAATGTCACAAGGCGCCTAAGGAAAGAACAAAAAATTATGACAAATGCAAGTGAAATAGGAACACAAGAAATTTTAATAAACAAAGGAGTTTGACAAGGATGATAAGTGTCACCTATTGTTCTTAAAATCTCTTTTAGTGACATTACGTTGAACTGCAGGCAACACATATGAAAACGTACTGAAAACATAGTACAGCATTTTTTAGACCTCTAAATATTTACAGATGCTGCACCAAACACAACCGATGTCTAACAACAACAAAATTGTAGAAAATGGCGGAATCTGTTTATGGCGGTTTCTAGGACGCGTTCTTTCACCTGATTCTACAATCAGTCATAGACGTGACCAGATAGACAGAGTGTTCATAGATAAACTATCCTCTTTCCGTATCACCTGAATGGCTTTTAGAAACAATACGTGATGAGATTTCTAAAACCAAACCTGGAGGAGTCATCTGGACCGATCTAAAATCATTGTGGATAATGTGATTTTAGAACAAGTGTCGTTCTCCGCTTGGATGCAACATCAATCTCATCCACGCAGCAACAGAGATGCACAGGCGATTATGGTCACTAATGCGGTAAATACCCTCATACCTCGAGAGGTGGGAACACATAATGCACCCAGGTGCATTATTGAACATATTCGTTTTGCTAGATAAGGTGTTGTGCTGTGGAGAGTGATATTGTTGGATACGCGTAGGTATAATCATAACACTGAATACAGAGGAAATGCTATACCATACTCACTTATCTGAGTTACAAGCTGTGACTGGTAAAGCTCAGAGATGGCAGACCCATCACCAGTCTTACCCCATTCAGGAACTCAATAAATGTCCTTGTAGTACTCAGTCTATCCTCAGAAACAGATAGGACATGGACAAGAAATAGGAATAAGATAAAAAGCTTTAATAGAATTTGGAAAGTTGCACTTGGAACGTTAGGGAAATTGCTCTTAATGAAATCGAATTAGCTCAACTTTGAATCAAAAGGAAATAAATTTGACAGCAATTGCAGAAACAAAGAATAAACATCTGTAATTGAATATGTAGACAACTACATTAAGATCTACGGCGCTGTAAAGCAGGAGTAGTGGTGTTACCATCTAAATTCATAGAAAATGGAAAGGTAAAATATTGGACCAGGAATTGCTAAATAAACACGTCATACTAGTAGGAATTAAAAGTTTGAGAGGAGTCCTAATAATAATACTAATTATTGCCCCAGAAGAAGCAAAAATTGACGAGGCCAGTGCCTTTTACCAACAGTTACAAGGGATCTTATCCAAACACAGTAAAAAACAGATTTTCCTTATGGGAGATCCCAATATTATAATCGTAAATATACCAATTCCAGAAATAGTTGGCACATTTGGAGTAAACGTACATAATAAAAACGGAAAAATTCTCAAAGATTTTGCACCTACAACAATTTGAAAATTACTAATACTTTCTTTAGGATGAAAGATATACACTAATTTACCTGGTCAGCAATGATCTATTGTAGATTATAAATTAATAAACGAGGTATATCCTGACCGGGTTAAAGATACCAGACATTATCGAGGAGTGGATACTGGATCAGATCAATTCTTATTGGTGTCAATAATTGACAAATACGCAAAATGGAGGAAACCGAAGAAAGCTGTTAGTATCAAAAGGAAGAACAAGCTATTAGTGTATACCTTTTACGAGATAGCAGTATAAGATGTCGCCATCGAAAGCGGATGACAGAAAAATTAGCAAAATTAGAAGCCGTAGAAGAATGGAAAAACTTAAAAAGCAGCCATGTCAAACATACCTGTTGATGTTCTGGGGAAGAAAACAAAATACAGGGAACATAGAGAAATGAGCATTTGAAGGTCAGAAATGGAAAAGTAATTAAAGAAAATGGCCATTTATATGTTAATAAAATAGGAGACAACGAATGGTTAGCTCATTATAGAAAAATGTGGTACGATGACGCTGTAATTCAGACATTACTTGAAATAAATGACACAAAAGGCCTGGATGCTATTGACATAAGAGAAGTCGGAGATATGGTCACACGAAATTAATACGAAGAACAAACGGATAGACTAATCAAAATTGGCGGTGGCGTGTTTGCTACTATTAGAAGTAGTTACCTTATCGCAAAATTGAAGTAGATAGTTCCTGTGAGTTAGTATGGGCAGAGGTCATTTTTGGCAAGCGGAATAAAATAATAATTGAATCCTTTTGCTGACCTCCAAATTCAGATGATACGTTTGCTGAAAGGTTGAAAGAGAACTTGAGTTTGGTTTCTAACACGTACCTGGCTCATACAAGTATGGTTGTTGGTGACTTTTACCCTCGAAACATTGGTAAAATACATAATTAGTTCCAGAGGTACGCATAAAACATCATCCGAAATTGTGCTAAAGGCATTCTCTGAAAATTATTTCCAGCAGTTAGTTGATGATCCCATGCGAATAGGAAACGGTTGTGAAAACACACTTGATCTCTTTGCTACAGATGATTCTGAGCTAATAACGACCATCAAAACGAATACAGGGATTAGTAAACTCAGGGTGGTTGTAATGAGACTAAATATCGCAGCACCCAAATCCTCCAAAAATAAACGAAAAGTATACCTGCTCAAAAAAGCAGATAAAAATTCACTTGACGCCTTCCTAAAAGACAGTCTCCACTCCTTCCAAATTAACAAAGTAAGTGTAACTAGATATGGTCAGAATTCAAAGAAATAATATCAGCAGCAATTGAGAGACTTATACTAAATAAAGTGACAAACAACGGAGTTGACCCTCCTTCGTACATAAAACGGGTCGGAACAGTGTTGCAGGACCAACGAAAAAACATGCCAAATTTAAACGGACGCAAAATCTCCAAGACTGACGATCTTTTAGACATGCTCGAAATTTAGCGAGACTTCAGTGCAAGATGCTTATAGTAGTTTCCACAACGAAACTTTGTCTCGAAACATGGGAGAAAATCCAAAGGGATTCTGATCGTATCTGAAGTATGTTAGCGGCAAAAATAATCAATGCCTTCTCTGCGCGATAGCAATGGAAATACTATCGAAGACAGTGCCGCCAAAGCAGAGCTACTAAACACAGCCTTCCGAAATTCCTTCACTAAATAAGACGAAGTAAATATTCCAGAATTCGATTCAAGAACAGCTGCCAACATGAGTAACGTAGAAGTACATATCCTCGGAGTAGCGAAGTAACTTAAATCACTTAACAAAAGCAAGTCTTCCAGTCCAGATTGTATGCCAGTTAGGTTTCTTCCAGAGTATGCTGATACAGTAGCTCCATGCTTAACAATAATGAACAACCATTCGCCCGACGAAAGACCGTATCCAAAGACTGGAAAGTTGCACGGGTCACACCAATATTCAAGAAAGGTAGTACCAGTTAACAACTAAATTACAATCCCATAACATTAACGTCGATATGCAGCAGGAATTTGGAACATGTATTGTGGTATATAGATGTTTGTTTTTTCCGAGCGAAATACGAGATTGGGATAATAGAGATTTGTGAAGGTGGCTCGATGAACCGTCTACCAGGCACTTAAATGTGGTTCTGCAGAGTATCCATGTAGATGTGGATGTAGATGTAGAACTGATGGAAGCTCTAAAAGCTACAAAAAATAGGAAAGCTACTGGTAATATGTTATTAACATGTAACTGTGGAAATGTGGAGGGTTATTCCTTCCTCT
Organism: Schistocerca piceifrons; assembly: GCF_021461385.2. Classification (NCBI taxonomy): domain Eukaryota; kingdom Metazoa; phylum Arthropoda; class Insecta; order Orthoptera; family Acrididae; genus Schistocerca; species Schistocerca piceifrons. Next base: position 1,130,320,101 of record NC_060138.1, read on the forward strand.
AAGACTTCTTCGCGTTTTTAAGTACCAAAAGACTGGGTGGAAGCCAAACTGATATCCGTCTTAAAAAAAGGCGATAAAAATAAATGCAGTAGCTATCGAGATATATGCCTCCTGGATTCAGCCTATAAATCATATACCCAAGTCCTGACTGCAAAACATAAAGATATAATATAAAAGTCAATATGTGAAGAACGATCAGGTGTAAGAAAAGGACAGTCAACTACTGACAATGTTTTTACATCACAACAAGTTACAGAAAAGGGACAAGAGCTCAACAGGGCAACGTATTACGTTTTGATAGAGTTTGAGAAAGATTTCCACAATGTGAATAGAGAAATGCTACGGAATATAATTGAAAATATACTGTTCCAGAAAATATTCCAGAAATGAGAGGCAAATTTAGAGCAAATGAACGTAATGAAATGGAAAAATACGCTGAGAATCTGGTACCTTCAACAATTTGAAAAGTACAAATTGATTATTTATGAATAAAGATGTATTCATAAATAATCTATTAGTACTTCCAAATACGCTGAGATCTATATATATATATATATATATATATATATATATATATATATATATATATACACTCCTGGAAATTGAAATAAGAACACCGTGAATTCATTGTCCCAGGAAGGGGAAACTTTATTGACACATTCCTGGGGTCAGATACATCACATGATCACACTGACAGAACCACAGGCACATAGACACAGGCAACAGAGCATGCACAATGTCGGCACTAGTACAGTGTATATCCACATTTCGCAGCAATGCAGGCTGCTATTCTCCCATGGAGACGATCGTAGAGATGCTGGATGTAGTCCTGTGGAACGGCTTGCCATGCCATTTCCACCTGGCGCCTCAGTTGGACCAGCGTTCGTGCTGGACGTGCAGACCGCGTGAGACGACGCTTCATCCAGTCCCAAACATGCTCAATGGGGGACAGATCCGGAGATCTTGCTGGGCCAGGGTAGTTGACTTACACCTTCTAGAGCACGTTGGGTGGCACGGGATACATGCGGACGTGCATTGTCCTGTTGGAACAGCAAGTTCCCTTGCCGGTCTAGCAATGGTAGAACGATGGGTTCGATGACGGTTTGGATGTACCGTGCACTATTCAGTGTCCCCTCGACGATCACCAGTGGTGTACGGCCAGTGTAGGAGATCGCTCCCCACACCGTGATGCCGGGTGTTGGCCCTGTGTGCCTCGGTCGTATGCAGTCCTGATTGTGGCGCTCACCTGCACGGCGCCAAACACGCATACGACCATCATTGGCACCAAGGTAGAAGCGACTCTCATCGCTGAAGACGACACGTCTCCATTCGTCCCTCCATTCACGCCTGTCGCGACACCACTGGAGGCGGGCTGCACGATGTTGGGGCGTGAGCGGAAGACGGCCTAACGGTGTGCGGGACCGTAGCCCAGCTTCATGGAGACGGTTGCGAATGGTCCTCGCCGATACCCCAGGAGCAACAGTGTCCCTAATTTGCTGGGAAGTGGCGGTGCGGTCCCCTACGGCACTGCGTAGGATCCTACGGTCTTGGCGTGCATCCGTGCCTCGCTGCGGTCCGGTCCCAGGTCGACGGGCACGTGCACCTTCCGCCGACCACTGGCGACAACATCGATGTACTGTGGAGACCTCACGCCCCACGTGTTGAGCAATTCGGCGTACGTCCACCCGGCCTCCCGCATGCCCACTATACGCCCTCGCTCAAAGTCCGTCAACTGCACATACGGTTCACGTCCACGCTGTCGCGGCATGCTACCAGTGTTAAAGACTGCGATGGAGCTCCGTATGCCACGGCAAACTGGCTGACACTGACGGCGGCGGTGCACAAATGCTGCGCAGCTAGCGCCATTCGACGGCCAACACCGCGGTGCCGCGGTGCCGCTGTGCCGTGCGTGTGATCATTGCTTGTACAGCCGTCTCGCAGTGTCCGGAGCAAGTATAGTGGGTCTGACACACCGGTGTCAATGTGTTCTTTTTTCCATTTCCAGGAGTGTATATGAGGGTCAAGAGACGAACTTCTAAGCAAATGGAAAATATTGAATATAAATGGAGTTCTTTTACATCGCGACACTAGACAAAATATAGTTCAAAGAATGAAGACGACCTTCAGATGAGGGTCTGTACATTGGCATAGATGCCTCAATTTACCTTAACACTGTCATTAGATAAAACAAAGGTGATGGCATTTCAGGATACACTCTCAGTGAGACCTAAAATAGTCTTGAGTAATAAGATCTTGGAGCAAGAATACATTTTAAATATCTAGTGTGCGATATCACTTGCGAATATAATGATAGCGTGAACCGAAAATTAAGTAAATTTATTTCTCTCTGTGGAACCATCGTAGAAAGATTACAGGATAAAACCAAGGAAGAAAGATAGCTGAAGCTTTATAAAACAACAGCAGCACTCACCCTTACTTATGGAATTGGAGCCTGGGCAACAACAAGACACTAAGAAAGTAGATTAGTCTCAAGGTATGAGATTTCTAAGAGCGGAAGGATGTACAAGGAAAGATCGTTAAAGAAATGAAGATATAAGAAAGTGTAAATCATATGTGTGTAGAATGGTTCCCGGTAAAGACTCTAAATTTTAAATGCACCAGAAGAAGAAAAGAAGAAAGACCATGCAACAAATGTGTTCTGTAACCCGAAGTCTGGGTAATACGTGAGGAAGAAAAATAAGAAGATGGTTACCGATCTCCAAGCCTTAGAACAAGGTACAATCACTGGTCAGAGTTATTGTGAGACCGTACTCCTTGCCCATGAGCGTCTTTCCAGGGGTGCATTCCACCATAACTTCGTATTTGGATGACAATGTGCAACTGCTACGAACTGCTCACGAGGAGGAGGAGGAGAAGGAGGATGAGGAGGAGGAGAAGGTCTTGCAACAGAGAGGATATTAGACAAGTGGACTGGCCTGCCCGTTACCCTCAGTTTATATCCCATGCAGTACGTGAAGGACGCTTTGGAGAGACGTATTACAGCGAGTTCACATGCACCAACCGTCAACCAGCAGTTGTCAATCGCGCTATTTGAAGCATGGGTCGCCCTACCAGAAATACTCCTTACCAACCACGTAGCCACCGTGGGAAAGCGTTGCGAAGAAAGCACACCTGTTATAATCACCCACCCTACTGAGAAAGTACGTCCCGAATGATTTTATGTCTAGGGGACCATCATAGATGGTGGTTTCTTCTTTGTAATTATTGTCGTTAACCGAAAGTGTCATTTCTGTTCGTGTCAGTGAGTATTCGAGTCAGCTACTGATCGATAATTACCAAGATCAGGAAAATGACATGGAAGGACTACGCCCATTTAACTATCATCATTTATCCTTTTGACAATGGACATTTATTTTTCAAAGTAATAACAGTTCTCCTTTAAGAAAAAGAATTAGGATAAATGCAAGTTAATTTGCCATCTTAAATCTACACACTAGAAAAGCGTTGAAAATGGTGAATAACAGAGTTACCGAATTACAATTAGATCCCTTTAATGGCCTTAAACAAGATGCAATAAGATGAGACAATGGCCTTTAAAAAGTTTAAATTTAAAGTAAAAGTTAAGTAAACTAGTAAGTGATTAAATCTGAGCTCTTCATAAATTTTTGCAAGCGAGCTTAAAACAAAGATATTACGCCCGCTCCTGAAAGATAAATATTCTCTAGTTAGCAAGCCATAACTGGTCGCCTTTACTGCTTACTCAGTTGGCTTACACCAAATAATTTAAAATAAAATTCAGAACAAAGTTACAGTATGTATTAAAGAGAACAATAAAATTAAAGGGAAATTCCATATGTGAAGCCAATTAGTCATATGAAGGCCCCTTGACCGATAGCAGAATTTCGTTTACAGTGTGAGTCAGGTAACATAAGACACTCAACTCGATCACAGACAGTCACGACACGTGACTGCAAACAAATAGCAAGTTGCTCTAGGATATGCTCTAAAGCCGTCCACAAAGCATAAGCAAGCCAGGCCCACACGGCAGAAAGCTGCCGAGTCGGAACGCTCTCCCGGAAAATTAGCCGGAACTCTCAAAAAACACCGAATACAAATCTCTCGCAGAATTACATTACATCTGAAAGCTATTGTTTAACCAAGATTGCAATTATAGAACCTTTCCAATAACGTCATACGCCAGAGGAAATAAGCGTCGGCAAAAATGTAAGTTGTAAAAGAGAACTACCAAAAGCGAGCTGTAAATTCTTCCAGGAAGGTACTCGCTAAGGTCTTACCAGTAGCCAGAGCTCATAACACAGAAAACGTAAAGGCCTGGATCATCAGAAAGCAGACCAGCTTCTAAAAACCAATTAAAACAAGTATTAAAATCCAGAAACAGTTTGTTCTCTTACATAAAACAATTGAAAAACAAATTTTTTAAATTAGGTAATTAATAGACCCCTGCGTGGAAGCTGTGCACATTACATAGTAACACAAGTCGCCAGGACAACCAGATATGACGCAAGGCACCAAATTTCACATACCTGAAAGAAACAGCCGTAAGTTTGAGCAAGCGTGTCCGCCCAATACATGCCGGGGCATAACCCTACAGCCTAAAGCCGGGCCGAATGTGGGAAATCCACGTTACATGAACATGTCATAGGAAGAATAATTAACCATGCCAAATTTTAGAGAGAACCCTGGCCAGCAGACAAATACAAGTCACTTAAAAAAATGCGCAGAGCAGGCAGGACAATAGATCTGTACTGGAACCACACGGAGTCAAATAACAAAGAGGTGCATGACGACTTCTTCTTTTCAGCGAACACAGGCCCTGTAGACCATGCGCTGCGTCAACGATCTGCTTCCATCTTCTACCTGTCGCTGTCTGTCTCCACCCTGCGGGGATTCCTGATGCTGCGATGTCCTTCTCTATGTCGTCTTTCCACCGTGTGCGATGTCGGCCCAATGGTCTTGTTGCTTGAGGAGTGCCCCCAAATGCTTTCTTAGGAACTCTGTTTGATTCCATTCTAACCATCTGCCCAGCCCATTGCAGTCTCCTACTTTTTAATTTATGGGCGCAAGTGGGCTGTTTCATTAACTCATAAATTTCGTGTTCTTTCGAACTCTCCATGTGCCATTCACCAACACAGGGCCCCAAGTTTTTCTCACCACTTTTCTTTCTTTCGAAAACATTCAGTTTTTCTCTTTCTTTCTTGTTAAGGGCCCGGCTTTCCGAACCATAGAGTACTACTGTCCAGATGACGGTGTTATATATCTTCATCTTAGTGGTGACTGACAAAGCTTTACTTTTATGTGGGCTGCTTAGAGAGTACAGACATCTTGATCCTGTGGCGCTTCTCTCGTTTATGTCCAGCGTTATGATATTTTTACTGCTGAAGCGCGATCCAGGGTATTTAAACTGATGAACTTCTCTGAATCTAGAATGGTGGTCTGTTTCACAGTGTGGATCTGGTTTTATGACTCTCGACTTGTTTCCACATATTCTGTTTTTTTTCTGCCTTTATCGAAAGTCCCATTTTGCTGTCTATGCCTGAGAGATCAGTACATGCCCTTCTCTTCTTCTGATTCAATGAGTAAGACTATATCATCTGCGTAAGCCAGGAGTTTTACGTCACTGTGTCCGAAACGGAGACAATTGCGTAGCTATAAATCACACTCACGAACCACTTTCTCTAATGCAAGGTTGAAGAGAACACATGAAGGAGCATCTCCCTATTGTGAGCCTGTTTTGATTGGGAAGTTGGGGGGATATGGATCCCCTGAATTTCACTACTGCCTGTGAGCCATCCACACACAGTTGTAGCATCCTAATGATTTTACTTAATGAACATAAACGGAAAACATCAGCTCGAATAGATTGCGGGGCGGGAGTTCGGTGCATAGAGCTGAACAAACAGATACGCACAGCACAGGCGAACCGAACTTTTGGCCTTCTACCCAGTCCTGGCGAAGAAGAGTGAACGACGACCTGGAAAAGACGTCGTAACGATCCACACCGCACTTCTGCTGCTCGAAGCACTGCCGCTGGCCCCAGCTCCACGCTGCACGAAGACTGCACATAAGCTGCCTGCACTGTGGTGTTCGAAGGCCTCTTCAATGCTGCTCTAGCGGCCGGTTTTGAATCCTAGCCAGAGCATCCATAACTGCAGAAGGGTCTTCCTACTTCTACATGATTGTACGTCAAATACACCAACAATAAAACCAAACATCCACTCCAAATTAGTCCTAATGTCTGACAGTAAATACGTATCTGACGATTAAAAATACGCATGTCCCAGCTTCCATTTGAGGACGGTGAAAGTCGTTTGTTTGTCCTCGTTCTCGTTGCATCACCTTCAGAACTACATTTTTCTTGTTTCTTCTCTCTGGATACGTAGAATGACGCCATACTGTGAAATACTGTCAAATACACCAACAATAAGACCAAACGTCCACTCCAACTTAGTCCTAATGTCTGACAGTAAATATACATTTATTCAGGCATTTTGAAGAGAAGTGATGAAGGTAGACCTGTGGCAGTTAATGTTAAAAATAAACCAGGTCTAACAATCACTCATTCGTGGCTCGTTATATTTGTGTCCAATGAAATGGCGATTGGTGATGAGGCTCTTTTGTCTCGTCTAAATATTGTTCATGCTAATTGCCATATCGGGCATTGTTTGTCTGTGAAGGAGGAGATGGACACTTCGTCGGCACCGTGTAGTCCTGAGACGCCGGTCTGGGAGATATCGTCCGATGAAGCGTCGTGTTATTCGCAGGAAGAGACGATGGAGTCATAGGCGTCCGCGTATAACACCGTCTATTACTCTGGGGAAGATGTGTCGTTGGCGAACGCAGTTTGTGGAAACTATTAGTGTTGAATTTAATTATGGTGGTAAATCATATCAGATACTATCCTGATAGTATCTGGCTTGCTTTCCTGGTTCCTGATACCGTCGCTCAAATTGACATTTTTGCCAGGACATTTTATGGAAACAAAATAAATGCATCAGCAGCTGTTACTGTATTAGAAAAGTTATGGTATTACAAACTTAATTTGGAGGGGTTGTTAAGACAATTTAGAGAAGCTAGAAACTATCGATAGCGAGAAGGTGAAGTGAAGAACCACAGCGCAGTTACTCTTTGTACTACACAATAGCATTCTTTCTGTATACAGTCAGAATTTTATTTAGCCATGTTACTGGCAGGGATATATCATACAAATGTTGTGCTGGCGTAAGCTGTCGCCAGCACACCAGTCGGCAAAGATGTAGCAAGAAGAACGATAGTGGATGCTGGACCAAGTGCGCCTATCAGGAGAGAGAGGCCAAAGACAGTCTCGCAAGCAACACGCCGCCAACGCCCTCTAGAATTCAGGTATTTAGGCCGCCGCCGCTGACCAGAGGGTCCCAGTTTCAGTCACCAGCTCACTGGCTCTGTCTCAGACACTAGCGCAGTCGCTCAGTCACTATCTCAGTCACTGGAGCACCAACTCGCAATCCAGTTTGGCGCCTGTCATTCATCGCACCTGGGACTCGTACTTCACCAGCAGTGAGGCTAACGTGAAATATTACGGAAGAGCTTGTTCCACAGCACATGGACTCTCTTAAACATAAGTAGCTTCCTGTTCATGTAAATACAGAACCCTATAGGGAGAGGATACCAATCCCCAAACAACATCCTCTTCCTTGCTGCCCGCATCTCGTGGTCGTGCGGTAGCGTTCTCGCTTCCCACGCCCGGGTTCGATTCCGGGCGGGGTCAGGGATTTTCTCTGCCTCGTGATGGCTGGGTGTTGTGTGCTGACCTTAGGTTAGTTAGGTTTAAGTAGTTCTAAGTTCTAGGGGACTGATGACCATAGATGTTAAGTCCCATAGTGCTCAGAGCCATTTGAACCATTTGATCTTCCTTGATTACTATGGTACAAGACTCTACAGTGGCGACGAGGATACGACAAATGTTATTACCGTTCTTGTGTTTTGCACACCCAAGTGTTTTCCACAATATACTCCATTATAATTTTCTTTGTGTTAATTTAGTGACAATCCTTCTCGTACATTATGCATGACACAACAACAAGGAAGCCATTACAGTTGAAAATTACAACAGTATATTATACCGTTTCTGATACTGTGCTGCTCTGCAGCATTGTTGCCACTGTGTCATGAGGCTCAGCCACTTGCGGAAAAATACAGCCGACATTGTTCCGTTTCTGCTGCCTCGTGTTATGTCTACAGATGCAGCGCTCAGTTATTGCAAAGCTGAAACACTTGCTTGCAGATTACAAGCACTGCGTCCGGTGATCCATCCTACATGGGTCTCAGAATCCCTTTCATTCGACGTGAGTTGTTAGCTGCGAATACAGCATATATGTGGTCCAGTTAAATGCGTGCCAGAGCGGCGTGGAAATGCAGAGTGCCAGCAGAGATATACAGAGACTTAACGACAGCTGCACAGATGGCGCAGTAACGTTGCAGCACGTTTGCAAAGCAGAGTAGGTAGTGGTTTACGAGACGCACAACACTATGTGGGCACTACCACACGAGAGGATCAGAGGCTGTAGAGGGACTCTAGCTTACTGGCTCGCATCATCTTTTGTTAATTACGTAAATTTTCTCAAACATTTTTCCATGATTGTGTCATAATACCTGGTCTACCTTTCCTGATGGAAAAAGTAATAGAATATATGTAGCCGTTTTTCTCGAGAAGATAAGCACCACAATACGTTCTAAAATCACGCGCTATTTTCTTGCCCTCCTCTGGACTGTCTCTTTTGATCGTGTCAATTCTTCTAACAGAAGAGCCCCCACATTTTCTACGCAGTACCTTCATTTCTGCAGGAGAATTCCCCCCCCCCCCCCCCCACCAAAAAAAAAGCTTTATAAAAATTATGTCGTGATTTCACGTCATCACAAACCGCTCACAGACTATATAACAATTTAATTGTGATGTACGTTAAACAAATAGTCAAGCTCCTACAGTTCCACCTTTCAATTATCTTGGTGTTCTGCGTAAGCAAGCATATCTCTGACACGTATTTCTTCGAAGCGACAGTGTTAACATAAAGTATACTGGAGACCACATACAGCTAATAGCAGTACCCAAACTCCTTTCGACTCTACTGACTATGTAAGTACTGTTTCTTTTCACAAATTCATTTTTTAACATTAACACCAGGTTTATCACCAACAAAAGACGAAACATAACATGCCACCTCAAGAAGACAACCTGGACCATGGAAACGCGTAATGGGAAAATAAAAGAGTGAATGATACGATAAACTGTTTCATTTGCATTTAATAACAGTTGCACCCCTCATGACGCCGTTCTTTAAGGAGGAAATATCCACTTACACATTTATTTCACTACTCTGGTTTTGCCCTAGTCACAAACAAGTGGATCACATATTGAAACAATGTAACACGTAATAATGTTCGTAGATAGGCACACGTGCCAAAGACTGGAACGTTTTATTTTGTTTTTAGCTTGAGCATAAACGCTCTGAATTCTGACCATTGCTTTTTCGCAATGTAATTTTACGGTTTTTCAAAATTTCATTCTGATGAACACACCTTTAGCGGGTGTCGAAACCTAGGTCAATGTACCAAACAGTTATTTGTAACCAATTATTCAAAATTTCATTCGGATGAAGACACCTTTAGTGGGTGGCGAAACCTAGGTTAATGTACAAAACAATTATTTGCAACCGGTTGGCTGTATAATCCTATGTTGAAACTAGTATACGGTTGCTGAGTAACAGCCATGTTTAAAAGTGTAACATGTAATAACAGTTGTTGTACAGGAATCGAATGTCCCATGCCTATAAAATAGAGTAACACACACTTTTAAGAAAATTGTACCTTAAAATTCTTAAGATCTAGGGAGTATACCATAGAATCAATTGTGCTGCGTTTATGAGTGAAACTATTGGCAGCACAGCTTACAGAAAAAAATGGTTCAAATGGCTCTGACCACTATGGGACTTAACTTCTGAGGTCATCAGTCCCCTAGAACTTAGAACTACTCAGACATAACTAACCTAAGGACATCACACACATCCATGCCCGAGGCAGGATTCGAACCTGCGACCGAAGCGGTCGCGCGGTTCCAGACCGTAGCGCCTAGAACCGCTCGGCCACTCCGGCCAGCCACAGCTTCCAGAAAGGGCTTGATTGATTGAAGGGGAGGGGGGTGGCGGCTGGGGGGTGAGGGGCTAAACGTAAGCGGCGAAGTCATCAGTCCCACTAGAAGGGGTACAGTACAAACAATAGCTGTACTGAACCGACGTAATCAGGGGTATCCCATCTGAAAGTTCAAATTTACAGCATTCCAGACCGTGGCATTACCTTTGGACACTCACATGACATACACTACTGGCCATTAAAATTGCTACACCACGAAGATGACGTGCTACAGACGCGAAATTTAACCGACAGAAAGAAGATGCTGTGATTTGCAAATGATTAGCTTTCAGAGCATTCACACAAGGTTGCCGCCCGTGGCGACAACTACAACATGCTGACATGAGGAAAGTTTCCAACCGATTTCTCACACACAAACAGCAGTTGACGGCGTTGCCTGGTGAAACGCTGTTGTGATGCCTCGTGTAAGGAGGGGGAATGCGTACCATCACGTTTCCGACTATGATAAGGTCGGATTGTAGCCTATCGCGATTGCGGTTTGTCGTATCGCGACAATGCTGCTCTCGTTGTTCGAGATCCAATGACTGTTGGCAGAATATGAAATCGGTGGGTTCAGGAGGGTAATACGGAACGCCGTGCTGGATCCCAACGGCCTCGTATCACTAGCAGTCGAGATGACAGGCATCTTATCCGCATGGCTGTAACGGATGGTGCAGCCACGTCTCGATCCCTGAGTCAACAGATGGGGACGTTTGCAAGACAACAGCCATCTCAACGAACAGTTCGATGACGGTTACAGCAGCTTGGACTATCAGCTCGGAGACCATGGCTGCGGTTACCCTTGACGCTGCATCGCAGACAGGAGCTCCTGCGATGTTGTACTCAAAGACGAACCTGGTTGCACGAATGGCAAACGTCATTTTTTCGGATGAATCCAGGTTCTGTTTACAGCATTATGATGGTCGCATCCGTGTTTGGCGACATCGCGGTGAACGCACATTGGAAGCGTGTATTCGTCATCGTCATACTGGTGTATCACCCGGCCTGATGGTATGGGTTGCCATTGGTTACACGTCTCGGTCACTTCTTATTCGCATTGACGGCACTTTGAACAGTGGACGTTACATTTCAGATATGTTACGACCCGTGGCTCTATTCTTCACTCGATACCTGCGAAACCCTACATTTCAGCAGGATAATACACGACTGCATGTTGCAGGTCCTGTACGGGCCTTTCTGGATACAGAAAATGTCCTACTGCTGCCTGGTTAGCACATTCTCCAGATCTGTCACCAATTGGAAACGTCCGGTCAATGGTGGACGAGCAACTGTCTCGTCATAATACGCCAGTCAGTACTCTTGATGAACTGTGGTATCGTGTTGAAGCTGCATGGGCAGCTGTACCTGTACACGCCATTTGACTCAATGCCCACGCATATCAAGGCTATTATTACGGCCAGAGGTGGTTGTTCTGGGTACTGATTTCTCAGTATCTATGCACCCAAATTGCATGAAAATGTAAGCACATGTCAGTTCTAGAATAATACATTTGTCCAATGAATACCCGTTTATCATCTGAATTTCTTCTTGGTGTAGCAATTTTAATGGCCAGTAGTGTAATTCCAGTGGGTATTTAGAGAAAGCAAATAATAAAAAATTGATCAATTAACCTCGCAATTTGCTCCGGAACAGCCAACAACATCCCTTCCGTGTTGTGCAGAGAGAAGAAAGAGGCGTTATAAAACTATCTGATCTAGGTTGAACCTGACTGACTCTCAACGCACCTGTTTCACCACACAAAAAATTACTGTCCCCAAACGGAACAATTAATTTACAATCTGCTCGAGAATAACGAGCAACACATATGCATGTAACACGTCAGCCTCAGTTGCAAATAGAAACCAAACTTAAATGCCTAAATGCAAATTTGACCTAATGCCAGTCAAAAAACTTTGATGCAATTGAGGACCGTGGCGTTGCACGCCCAGTCTTACTGATACTGATGGTTAACTTCTGTTCTTTCATTAATCAGTGTAGACTAAGTCGGTTCAACACACCTGTACACTAACTTAATTTTAAGTACAAAATATTTATGCACTGCTGCCTTTCTGTCTCTCAAGCATTATGTTTTGCTGAGAATATATAGCATTCGCCCGTGTTTACTACCTGCGGCGTTCGCTGATCGACGGACCACGCCGACTATCCGCAAGGCCTTCGCTCTACCAGTACTGACAGTTCGAGAGAGATCCCACAGTTAAATAGCTACCGCTTGCTGAATAATTCCTAACAACCTCTCTGGTCTGCGATTGTGTGACATACACTGCTCATATACTTTGAAGTTACTGTTGGGACTGTGAAAGACGGGTTCCAACCACTACTACGACGTTCGATCAAAACGTTATGCTACCTGTACTTTAAAAATTTAATAATGAACATATGACTCAGGAATTAGTACAGATCATATCCTGAATTGTGCTCTCGACAACGCCGCCGTTTAACGTAGTCACTTCGCATTTTTACACATTTCCACCACTGTTCAACCCTGGCACTAAAACCAGTTTGGCAGTATGCAGGGTTTTATTTCACGATCCATAATTTTAAAGCTGTTTTCTCATCCATCAATAAAGTATGTGGCGATGCTGTAATGAACTTCAGCAATGTGCAGCGTTGCGTAAAAAGGTCGGATGACAGACAAAGGAATATTGTTTGATGAAGTGATTCGTCGAGATAGACACATTAGAGATGACAGTCAACCGTGAAATCTGTAAGACCATACTTGAAAAGCTTAAGGAGGCAATAACGCCCTCCCGCAAACGTCGTTTTTCACAACCTAAGTGACCACAAGAATGGACTGGTCAGAGGTGGCCCTGGTTTGGCTGTGTCTGGCTTCTGGCTGTTTCGACCTATGAAAGGCTACCTACGTAGTTACAGATTCAGTGACTTGTATGAGATTAATACAGCTTTAAAATCATGAGTAAGGAAGCAAAAAGCTCAGTTTTTACAAACTGGTTTTGATGCGCTCGTTCGTTGACGGCGCAAGTGTGTACAAATGAATGAATCATAAAAAGGAAGGAAGAATGGGTTTAACATCCCGTCGACACCGAGATCATTATGGACAGAACACAAGCTTGGATTGTGTCGAGAATGGGGAAGGAAATTGGCCGTGCCCTTTCGGAGGAACTATCAAAACATTTTCCTGGAGAGATTTAGGGAAATCACGGGAAGCATAAATATGGACGGCCTGGCGCGGGTTTGAACCGTCGTCCTCCCGAACACCAGTCTAGTGTGTTAACCATTGAGTCACCTCGCTCGGTGTGGAGATGAATAGTGACTATACAGATCGATAGTGTTGCGTGGAGGGCTGACCATTCAGCGGTCCACAACGCCTTCAAATACCACACTTAAGGTTTTCGTATTCTTCTCTCGCTCGCTACACGCAAACTGCTAGTCCTACGGGAAGAACATGAATAGGACCTTTTTTGTAGGAAGTTTAATGAAGTTAAATTTTTTACTGGGATACGTTTTCACTAGAGGGCACAGTCCTCGAATTATTCATGAAAAACGTACGAAAATGACTTAATAATGCGTATTTCTTGATTAACTAGAAAACCGTGGCCTCCAACGAAAACGTCTCCTAGTAAAAAATTGAACTGCATTTAATTTCCTACAGGAAGGTCCTGTTCATGTTTTCTGTATGACGGATAGTTTCCATATAGCGAGAGTATAAAAATCTCGCACTTGGTCTCTGAAGGCGTGACAGCTTGATTAAAACCTATCGGTAGGGGCAGCTGAATCGGACTGTATATTAATTGTTAATTTTTTTGTGACACATGAGACGTTAGTTTTTTATCCAACCTCGTGTGCTGATGAAGGAAGACGAATGGGAAACGCACAGAAGTGTACAAAACACCGGTTATTTCGCTAACTGAATTGACATATTTCATCTTAACTCATTTGGTTCTTGACCATGATCGTGCAATGAAACATGACGCCGTGTTAACAGCCTACGCATTACACTAGCTCTGAATCGATAACTATAATGTCCATGGGCTATATTTACGAGCAGGTACTGAAGGTACAGACATATTGCCATTCACTGCTTGACATTCAAAGTTATATTAAACACAGTGGCATTAAACTATGAGGGATAATTTCTTAAAGGCGTGCGCTTTGCGACCATAGATATTGCTTACATTGCAACATTACTAACCTGACCTAGCATGTACCATCGCAGCAGACCCGTAGACAATGAAACACAACTCAAACCTCACCTCAAAATTCAAAATGTTTTCCAAGGACTATCTAGTTTCAGGTATCTCCAGAATGTGTCCTCAATGAAATTCAATGAATTGTGCCTCTCGCGGTAACTCGTATTTTGGCAATGTTCGCTACCCACATCCAGTGACAGAAATAACTGTGCAATATTTCAAACGGGCAAATACAATTGTAGTGAGCTTAGCACTCCCATAATGGTGGTAATGTCTCATTTTCCATAGTGTATTTGTACATTAAAGGAAAAGTAACTGATATAAACATAGAGTGATGATAGTGAAGATACAATGCCCATATCACGAGACAACAGATGGTTTCAAATTGACAGGCGCAATAAAAATTGTATTGAAATCATGCATATCATATACCATTATTTTTAATTTATATTTATAATGTTCTAAGGTCCCACTTGTTGAAATGTATGAAGATGTCTTTGAGAAATATTGAAGTTCCGTTGTCTGATATGTAATGTCTATGCTGTGGAAATATTTTTATTATTGGTGAAATTAGGAAGTATGAATAACGCAAATATTGACAAAAGTTCATATATTTATATGGTGATTCGTTTAATTGCTTTTAAATGTCATATAATTTCAAGCTGGTTGGGATTTTGGATTAATTTGTAAAACTTGAGCTTTTTTCTTAGCATTCAGTTTTCTCACTGTTTGATAAAGCCCACCACCAGTTTCGCTCTGGTGCTAAACTTCCCCATTTATTTGCTGGATATTCCTCTATGGTTTTACCCCCTACAGCTCCCTCTAGTGCCATGCAAGTTATTCCCTGGTCTCTTGACAGATATCTACATCTACGTGGTTACTATGCTATTCACAATAAAGTGCCTGGCAGAGAATTCAATGAACCACCTTCAAGCTGGTCTCTACCATTCCACTTTTTCCTGTGCCAGCCCTGATTTCAGTTATTTTATCGTAATGATCATTTCTCCCTATGTAGGTGGGTGCCAACAGAAGTTTTTCCCAATCGGAAGAGAAAACTGGTGATTTAAATTTCATGATAAGATCCCGTCGCAACGAAAAACGATTTGTTTTAATGATTGCCACTCCAAATCACGAATCATGTCTGTGGCCTTATCTCCCCTATTTCGCGATAATACAAAACTAGCTACCCATCTTTGAACTTTTTTCATATCCTCCGACAGTCCCACCTGATGCAGATTCCACACCACACAGCCTATACTCCAGAATAGAGCGGACAAGCGTGGTGTAAGCAGTCTCTTTAGTAGACCTGTTGCACCTTCTAAGTGTTCTGCAATGAATCGCAGTCTTTGGTTTGCTCTACCCACAACATTATCTATGTGATCAAGCCAATTTAGATTATTTGTAATTGTGATAGCTTAGCTGAATTTAGAGCCTCCAGATTTGTGTGACTTACCGCGTAATCGAAATTTAGCGGATTTCTTCTGGCGCTCACGTGAATTTCTTCACACTTTTCTTTATTCAGGGTCAATTGCTACTTTTCGCACCGTACATGTATCGTATCTAATCATTTTGTAATTCGTTTTGGTCATGTGATGACTTTACAAGACTGTAAATGACACCATGACCTGCAAACAACCTAAGAGGGCTACTCAGATTGTCTCCTACGTTGTTAATGTAGGTGCCCTATGTCCATCATACTGTCAGTGTTTTCCATATGTTCCTTTACTCACCGATTTTGCAGAGAGCACCTTCATTACATATCTTAACACTTCATCTAATTTTCAACGTTCTTCTGTAGCACCACACGTCAGATGCCTCTATTTTATTCTGTACCAGTTTTCCCACGGTCTGTATCTCACTGCCATTTGATGCTGTGCTCCAAACATACAATTCGTCGTCGGATTATGACTTACGTTTGATACTAGCAGACTTCTTTTGCTCGGGAATGCCTATTATACCAGTGGTAATCTGCTTTCCACGTCCTTATTAATCCTACCGTCATGGGTTATTTTGATGCCTAGTTAGCAGAATTCCTTAACTTCATCTACTTCGTGATCATCAATCCTGATATTAATTTAATCAGTGTTCTTATTTCTGCTACTTCTCATCCATTACTTTCGTCTTTCTTCGACTTACTCTCAGTCCATATTCTCTACCAATTAGACTTCATTCCATTCAGCAGATTCCGATAGAAAGTTATCTATCCCTTGTGCTTTGTTTCATTTTAAGTCTTCCAAAGCTCTTCTAAATTCTGATTCTATTACTAAATCTCCCCTCTCTTCCCCAATGACTATTTTTTTTTCTTCTGGCATGTCATCAGATGAGTCCTCCCCCTCGCAGAGGCCTTCAATGTAATCTTTCCACCTACTTGCCCTCTCCTCTGCATTTAACAGTGAAATTCTCGTTGCGCTCTTAATGGTACCACATTTATTTTTAGTATCACCAATGTTGTGTTGAATTTTATGTATGCTGAATCAGTCCTTCCAACAATGATTTCTTTATTCCTTCACATTTTTCATGTAGCCATTTCGCCTTTGCTTCCCTCCACTTCCCATTTATTTCATTCACAAGTGACTTACATTTCTGTGTTCCTGAATTTCCCTGAACGTTTTTATACTTCCTTCTTTTCTCGATCACCTGAAGTACTTCTTCTGTTACCCATCATTTCTTCGCAGTTAACTTCATGGTAATTATGTTTTTCTTTCCAACTTCTGTGACTGCCCTTTTTAGTGATGTCTACTCTTCATAAGCTGGACTGTCTACTGTGCTGTTATCGCTTTATCTATAGTCTCAGAGAACTACAAGCGTACCTCTTAATTCCTCAGTACTTCGGCACCCCACCTCTTTGCACACTGATTCTTCCTGACTAGTTTCTTAATCTTCAGCCTACTGTTGATCGTTAGCAGTTTACGATATGAGTCTATATCTGGTCCTGGGCACAACTTACAATCCAGTATCTGTTTTCGGAACCTCTGCCTGACCATGATATAATCTAACTGACATCTCCAGGTCTGTCCAAAGTACTCCTCCCTCTATTGTGATTCTTGAACAGCGTATTCACTGTTACCATCTGAAATTTCTCGATGAACTCAATTAGTATTCCTTCTCTCTCATTCCTACTACCAAGCGCATATTCACCAATAACCCTTCCTTCTTCTACTTCCTCTCTATGCGCATTGCATCCTCCATTACTATTAGATTTTCACTTCCATTTACATACTGAATAATCCGTTCTATATCCTCATGTACTTTTTCTACCTATTTATCTTATGCTAGCAACGTTGGCACGTGTACCTGAGCAATTGTTGTCTGGTGACTTTCAGTCGATTCTGATGAGAACCACACTACCACTGAACTGTTCACATTAAGTCACTTTCTGTTCTACCTTCCACTTCATAACAAATCCTACCACCATGATACCATTTTCTGCTACTTTCGCTAGTAACCTATGCTCGTCTGACCAGAAATCCTTGTCTTCTTTCCATTTAACTTTACTGATGCCCACTATATCTAGACTGCATATCATCATTTCCATCTTCTGGCGTTCTACCTTCCCTCCTACATTCAAATTTCTGATATTCTACGCTCCAACTCGTAGAACGTAGATCTTTCGTCGGTTGCTAAATCTATTTCTCATCGTCACTTCCTCCTTAGCAGTCCCTCCCTGGAAATCCAAATGAGGGACCACCATGGAAACTTTAGCCAATGGAGAGATCATCAAGACCATTTTCCCAGTTAGAGATCACATGTACCTTGGATATACAGTATGTTCCTTTAATACAATGGTTTCTATTGCCTTTTGCATACTCATGCTGTTGATCAATCCTTGACTGTTCGCCCTTTAAGGGAAAGAGGCTTTTAGGTGTTTACTTACATCAAAGTAAAGTCTTCACCTTGCGACACATTTGCTATACAATGTGAAGTTGTCAAGATGCCAAAAAAATAGAACTTCATGCCAGATGTAGAGTTTTTATCTCAAACTTCTTCATTTCAACTATCTGTGTATAAGAATGTGTATTAAGGGTAGCCACAGCCTGGATATACCTTTCTGAAGATAAAATCGCCTCAGTCTTAAGTACTTTGTTTATAAGCACGACTGGTTTCATACCATTTTAGCTACACCATCAGGTGCAATAAAATCAAGTTTGGTCATCCATTCTCTTTTCTGATCAGAACATGATTTTATTTCGTTGCACCTGATGCAGGTAAAATGCTGAAGAATCAATCATGCTTATAAATGAAGCATTTTCTGCTGAAGTGGTTTTACCTTCAGAAAGAGAATCAGCTAGCTATGCTTGAGGCCTTATAAATTGATATGTTTTATTAATTTCCCATAGCGCAATTTCTGATTTGCCACAAAATTCAAAAAGATACCACTTCAAGAAAAAGTCCCATACTTGCGTTTACATAAAGCAAAAGCAGAAAATCCTTCCACATAAAATTCTAGTTTACCTCGACAGGCGACCACTGGTAAACGACCTGTGAGCCACAAAACTACGGAATGAAAGGATGTAAAGCCTGTATGAGAGGTTTGCCGCGAAGGATGTTAAAATACCTTGGCCAGAGAGAGGAACTCTCTAGAGACTCCAGCACTGCTTGAGCCTTCAGCTCACAAAAGCCTGCGCATGTTAAGCCGCCGGAGCACTGACCTCTCTTCCGCGAGTAGTCTGCTGGGAGCCTAGCAGACACAGACAGAGTGGGTGGCCAGACAGAATGGGGGGACGGTGCCCCATGCAAAGCGGCCGCCTGGCCCCTAGGCTTCCCTGCGCAGCTCGGTCCCCTCACCCCCCCCCCCCCCCAGCCCTAGCCCCGGCGCGTTAGGCTTCCCTGCGCAACACGCAGACCAGCCCCTAACGGTGGCGCGCTCGGCTTCCCTGCGCGGCACACAGCCAGTGTTTATCTCACGCTTGCGAGGCCAGTGCACAGCCGGCTGCGGGCTTAGCGCTCGCTATTTATTGCCCGGCGGCCACGCCTCTGATTTAGAGCGCAGCAGCAGCAGACCCCAGACCCCGGGTGGGCAGAAGTATATTTGCGGGTGGCACAAGCGTTAAACTTGATCGCGCGCTCCTCGCTGTGGTGCTAGCCGCAGTGCGAGAACAACGCCGCTGTGCAACTAATGTTGCGGACCTCGAGGCAGTGCGGTGTTTTGCTGACTGTGTAGCTCGATAACGCAATGCTGGTAGCGCAACGAAGGGATACTGGAGTGAGATAGCACAGTATTCCTCAAGCCATTTCATTGGTCTCACATTTCACGCATTTTTGCGTTACTTGCATAGCTGCTATTCTGGTTCTCAATTACCTTTTCAGCCGACAATAGAGCGGACTCGTAGAAGAACGACTCTACTTTCATCTCAGAGGTGGGAGGAAGAGGTCATATTCGGTCAGACAGACGACAGCACGAGGCAGTTCTATCCTATCATATACCTTACATTCTTCTCCCAGGCTTTGTCGTTTGCTAAACCTGGTCTGGAGAAGGAACGTGCCACATTATTAGTTCCAGACCCTGTGTTCAAGTTCGTTGGTCGCGAGTGAGTGGAGATTAGTGAATCTGGAATTGGTATGTTTAAATGCGCAAGTAGAAGAGCTTCTACATATACATCCATACGGCGCAAGCCACGTGACAGTGTTTAGTGGAGGATACTTCTGGTACCATTAACTAATCCCTCTCCTCCCTGTACATGTTCCAAATGGTACATGGTAAGAATCATTATCGCTAAGCCCCTTTATTAGCTCCATTTCTCAAATTCTGTATTGCATATTTAGCATAGATCAATTGCCAATCTAATTTTTTCACATGGTTGGCCCGAATGGGGTCTCTTCCCCCTCCCCCACCCCACCTGGGAAAAGATTCAAAAACCTATATTCTGTTACCCATATTAAATTTTGGTGGTAGAGAGTGATTTGATGGCCATTGCTTTTTGCAAGCTTAGGCCGTCGATATGTGTTCATGTATTCCATGTCCCGAGCATTATAAGTTTATTGTTTCTTAAATTCTGGTTAGCAGTAACTAGTGTGGTGAGTAGAGAAATTAGTGTATGATTTTATATTGTTTCAATGGTCTTTTTAGGAGACTATTAGGGTGGGTTTTGGTTTGGTAGAACCCCACGTGTTCATGATTTCATAATCAGTAAGCTGCAATATCTCGCAGTACGCAGTAAGTTAAATTCCCCACTGAGTGACTACTGCACATGCAACCTGAATTACTCTCTGGTGAGTATTTTTTTGACTATTTCAAAAATTTGTAGATGATGATCTGTCTTGGATGTGGCCTCACTACATTCGTTCTTTTCTTGGCTCACTAGTAGGACAAACTGTTTCCTGTTCTTTTTAACTATT
Source organism: Schistocerca piceifrons (assembly GCF_021461385.2). Classification (NCBI taxonomy): domain Eukaryota; kingdom Metazoa; phylum Arthropoda; class Insecta; order Orthoptera; family Acrididae; genus Schistocerca; species Schistocerca piceifrons. The sequence goes on from NC_060138.1 coordinate 1,130,340,749, forward strand.
TGAGTGCATGTGTCAATATGTAATTTTACCCTTTAGTGCTGAAAAGTGATGTCTGTAACCCAAGGATTTATCCACCGCCAAAAGACCTGTGTACTCAAGCGACCCAATCACATCATCCAATTATGATTACATCTATGTGGTTTTACTATGAATATAATGTACTGAATATATTTCAGATAAGTTGCTGCCGCCAATCTTTTCACTTTATATGAATAAATGTTCCCCAGTAATGAAAAAAGTCCTGTTGGTTACATAAATTATTTTGCTTTCACTCACACCCATTCAAGCTTTCTATATTTAACCCCGAGAGATCAATGACATGCATGCTAAAACATATTTAAAGAAACTAGTGAGCAGAAAGGAATATGTGCAGTACAGAAATTCTAGCGTGACTTACTATATGTTACTTTCCTTGGCATGCTCGTTTAACTTCGAGTAGTCTGCTTTGACAAATCCTAGTTCAGTTCAATCGATGTGTCATATTGGTCGTGCTGTCAATGCTAATCAGTGAATGTCACGTACCTGGAATTGCGACTGCTCAAAAACTTGTCCACGAAAATTAAATCCTTTCGTTCACAATCTTTGCTCAGTTCACTTTTATTCCTCACAGTAGGCTTCTGTCAGGTGACACCTCAGTATTCTGTTATTAACTGTAACAGTAGATTCTTAACGCATATTACACACGCTGTTCAAAATGATGATATAAGATGCGCAACTGTACATGGGTGACTGCAGGTTTTCACGTCAGTAGGAGCAAGACATTTTCTCCATCCATTTTATTTACAAATTATGAGGATATTCTATCTGCTGACCATTTTCTCAAATCAGTCTCTCCAGTGCCGTTTTTGTACCCGGTTAGAGCCATAAACACAATCAATAACACTATGATTATTACAAAGCCTGTTTTTACATTGCCTGATTTTACGTTTTCTAGCCATTTCCGCATTTCCACCTGCTGTAAGCCGTATTCATTAAATTAATTGTTTTTCTGTCCATTAAAAAATTCGTATGGATAACATTCCCCACATTTTGCGCTTTCGCTTAAGGCACGTTATTTTGGTCATGCAACTAATATATTCAGAGAAGACTTCCTTGGATTTACGCTACAAGCAATAATGCACACGTTATTCTTTCGTACCTGCAAAATCTTTTATTTTGTAACAAAAATAAAAATTATACGATATTATTAATGGGGTTAATCAAATAATTTCTCAGTACATAGGAGCAAGCACCAAGTGAAATCATTTTGGATTCTAAGAGAAAAATACATGTGGCATTTTAGGGGCCTTTTCAAAATGTTTCCATTATGTTTCACAATTTCACTGTACTTTCAACTTCAATAAATCATACAGTAACATTTGAATTGGCTCATTCTTTTACTGGAAAGTCATGTTATCTACACAACAATACAAAAGAAGTAATAGGTTTCAACTTGGCGGAATTAGTTTCTGCTAGCATTAATTTCGCAAGATTGACAACATGGCTCTGAGCACTATGGGACTTAACATCTGAGGTCATCAGTCCCCTAGAACTTAGAACTACTTAAACCTGACCAACGTAAGGACATCACACACATCCATGCCAAAGGCAGGGTTCAAACCTCCGGTCGTAGCGGTCGCACGGTTCCAGACTGAAGCGCCCAGAACCGCTCGTCCACAACGGCCGGCGCAAGATTCTCATCAGACAAATGGTTGACGAAATCTAAATCTAGACTCTCTATAAATTACATAATGGATTTTTAAACAAAATTGCATAGCCAAATGAAAAATCGGAACAGGACAAATGGGGTATCAAACTGACCAACATGAGGTCTAGTTTTGAGAGGAAATTGTAATTTCTTTAAAGTAATCAGCATAATTAAAGGAAACGTAATTAGTGCTTTGAGGAAAAATTGAAAATTTCGTTAACAGCTGTGGTTATCTATATGTCTACATCTATGTGATTGCTTCGCTATTCAGAATAAAATGCCTGGCAAAGTGTCAAAAAGTTCATCCCTTCAGCGACTAGCTACTCTGTACATAAAACATTACGTTGGTGTAGAGTCTGTGGAATACTTTCTTTCACGTTAAAAAATAGAATAAATATCAAACTATGCCGTAAAATGGAACATTTCCTTCTTTCTCTTGCTCTACATATTCTTAATAACAACAGGCTACCAATCGATATTCAAATATATTTCACGCTTTCTGAGCAAAACCTGACAACAAAAATAAATTTTCGAAAGGAAAACAGTCAAATGGTAATTGAAATGAATTGTCCGAAAGTTAGAAATAAATGGATTGCAGAAGCATTTGATGCACGTCATTTGCTAGACTGGATTTCCGTCATCATTCAAAGATGTGTCAAATGTTTCTACAATCCTTGTATCCATATAAAGGTCCAACATCTCTCCCTAAATCACTGGATCGATTACAATGAAATTTGGTATGTTTACTAATTACTGGATGGTAATCAGCACTATGGTGATTACAAGCATGTAGTTGCAGTAGTACAAAGATCCAGACGAAAAACATTTTTTTTTTTTCTAGTCATAACATGTCATGCAGAACAAGCATATTCTACACCAGTTTTGGTAAGCACAGCAGGGGTTACATGTGCAGATAGGCTTGGCTATGCTATGTGGAGAGGGAGGGGAGGAGGAGATGGATAGTGAGAAAGGCGGAGGTTGAAATGGACAGAGTAAGAGAAGAGTCAAGGATGGGCAGATATGGAGAGCATGAAATGGACATAGAGAGAGGGGAGGAGAAGATGGACAGAGAGAGTGAGGAGCACGAAATAAGAAGATGTGAGAGGATGATGTGGGCTGAGAGAGATGGTAGGAGGAAACTGGGAGGAGGAAGTGGACAGATAGAGAGAGAGTAGGAGAAGACAGACAGGTGTAGGAGGAAGACAGATACTGGGCAGCAGAAGATGGGCTGAGAGATGGGGAAGGAGGAAATTGAGAGATCCATTGGGAAGGAGGAGCTGGCCAGAGAGTAGGCAGAGGAGGGATGGTCAGAGAGAAGGGGAGGAGATGGTCAGAGAGACGCGAGGAGATGGACAGAAAAGGGGGAGAAGAGGAGGTCAACTGAGAAAGTGGAGAGGTGGAGGTGAACAGAAAGATGTGAGGAAGAGATGCTCAGAGAGACGGGGAAGATGAGTACAAATATAGGGGAGATATTCAATGAGAAATGGGGAAGAGCACATAGAAAGAGGGAAGCTTAAGGGAGAGATGGACAGAGAGATGGGACGGAGGAGATTGATACACATGTCAAATGGACCATGGATAAGTATAGCAAGGCGACAAAACACCCCAACAGCGTAAGGAAGAAGAGGTGGACATAGAAAGGGGAAGAGATATGTGCAATATATGTCTCTAAATTATGCAGGATAAGCCATGTGGAAAAAGATAGTCTGTTTTATTTCCTACTTTCAGATATATCATTTCACAAAACATGACAGAAGAAAAAAAATTCATTATGATTTCGGTAAACCCTTAGGTTTGTTTGTCACTACATTAACAAAATTGTTCCTCCTGCATCATTATGCCATTTTCAGTGCATTATCACTGAATATTCATGAAACGTTTTGAAATCAGTGAGTGGGTGAATTAAGAATGCGCCATGATGACTGCTGAATGTTATATGCGGCCGGAAAAGGACACACGACTTACAAGTGCTCCTTAACTGCTTCAGAATAAATCAACCGTGGATATATCGACAGTCAGTACAATCGAAACTTCCTCTTGATGTCTTCTATGTAATTCTCTAAATGGCGATTTTTGTCAGGTTGCCATAGGTTTAATAAAATTTTACACTTTAGGGAATTTCCTTTCTAGCAAGGTAATTTCAGACATGGCATATACTGACCATGAGACTACTAGCCTTTTTATTAAAGCACTTGAAACCGGCAATGGTACTGGGTTGGGTTGGGTTGGGTTGTTTTGGGGGAAGAGACCAAACAGCGAGGTCATCGGTCTCATCGTATTAGGGAAGGCAGGGGAAGGAAGTCGGCCGTGCCCTTTCAAAGGAACCATCCCGGCATTTGCCTGGAGCGATTTAGGGAAATCACGAAAACCTAAATCAGGATGGCCTGACGCGGGATTGAACCGTCGTCCTCCCGAATGCGAGTCCAGTGTGCTAACCACTGCGCCACCACGCTCGGTGGTACTGTCTAATCCCATATTTTCTCAATCAGTACAATTACTGGGAATTTTAATAGCAATATTTGATTCTGACTTACGGTTTTCTAGTGATATTTCATCCCAGGTAGTATCTTTTTCGATTTCCTCGCTTTTCAATCATTTGTGAGGTACAACAAACTTACGAATATCAGACATTTCTCTCTCTCTTCTCTGGACTTTTATGCCTCATAATACACAAAATTGTAAACCACATTCACACAGCACTGCTCACAGTTCACTGTTGACTACGGAAAAATGAAGCGATAACTCCATTCATTACCGTCAACACTCTCCCGCTATACTGATCACCTGGGTTTTGTTTGTAAAGGCGCATTGTACAGACATACACGCTCTAATGCGGTGCTTATTTGCAGTAGTGATTATAGAAAGAGATAAATGAACGTAGCTGTGCAAAAATTACTGAACGAGCGGCACCTAATGCTAGATCCTATAGGTTGGCAGCAGTTCCTATGACTACAACTTGCTACGTTTACCGCCAAGCTCCGATCAGCAGCCACAGTACAAATGAACTCTCCTGAAGAAAATGTAACAGAATCAGCTACTTTAAATTGGTGTGTGACAGCTGTTAATCACTATCTGAATTTTGAAGTAATAAACTTTTATCGCGTGTGTTTTGTCGAGAATCTGTTTCTTTTTCCCAGAGACTAAACAGTCACCATGGACATCCTTCTCAATGAGACTGCGCACACCTATAATAGTTTCGTCACTCAGCCAATGGGCAGTTTAATTTAACTTTATTATTCCTTGTTAGTAATGCATAGAGTTTGTTGACATTTAATCCTTCTTTACTTATGAGCTACGCATTGTTCATAAGTACTAAAACCCAAAATGTTCCGGTTATAGAAATGGAAACTTAATTTTTAATTTTTCGTCATATAGGTATCGACCTGTATATAATTTTTCAAATATGATGTCGTATTTAAGATTTCACTTCTGTTTCATTTGATTGTGCTTTATGTCCATCTATAATGAGAGAACAATTTGTCCTTTTGAAGATGTCAAGAACTTAATGTGCTCATTTCTTAGATTTGGTTTTGAAACTAAAGTAAAATATCAGAGTTCCTTCAACCAATGTTGGAGAACTTTCTAACTATAAACAGATGTTTTCCGACAATACTCTGAAGAGCCTCTGAATGCTGACTGTCGTACACTGCAACAGCTCTGAACCGCGACAGTGACGTAAGTTATAAAAAAAACAAACTAACAAAATATATTTTCGAAACAAGCATAATAATGTAAATAACGTTGTACAACAAATCGTCCACATCTTCAAAACAGAATAATAAAATAAATAATGTTCTATAGCAACTTGTCCACATTTTAAGAACGTAACATGTATAACACGAATTCACAAGTCCAGCGTCATCGGAGTAAGCATACAGACTGGTCAGACTAGTGAAGAGACAATAATTAAATGCTGGCGAGGCGAGTTACAGGACAGGAAAGATGGACAGTATGAAGCAAATAAGGACATAAGTACAGTGCTTTAAAAGTACAACAAAACACAGAAAGAGGCGGTATTTAAAAGATTTAGAAAGACGCGTAAGGGAATCCAGAGCAGAAACTAGTAACATAAAAAAGTAAAAGCAACAGCTTGGAAAGTTAGCGTTGGTAAGTAAGTGGAATCAGCAAATGCATCTCTGTACGTAAACTAGATTCTCACACGACATGAAGTCTAAAAGTGAGACACACATTCTGTGTAACGATAGGTGACGGCGTTCTATTCACATTGCAACATATCGAATACACGCTGAAAAGCATCAAATAAAGCAATGTCTTTAAATTTTTTTCTTCGTCAGTAATTTTTTCCTGTTGTTATCGAAATTGTTATAAATTTCTATCTCTTTCACGATCTCCGTAGGAGTACCCTTCTCCATTTTGTGCAAAATCGTGTGATTATTGTTAATATTAGTAACAGTGCACACTTCTGTGACAGTGTGGGAAGGGTTCCTCTTCATGTTTCTGTAAGTTCCTGTAATAAGATTTGAAGTTTCTGCCTTTCTGGCTGATGTAAAAAAGTCTGCAGTCATCACATTAGATTATATACACAGCTGCAGTAGCAAACTTGTTGCTTGTTTTATTATTATTAGTATGTAGCTGACATAGTGTCTTAGCAGCCCTGAAATCAATTCTACCAATGAACATGTGGAACGATGCACTGAGCTTAGACAAATATTATGAAGAAAATGGAAAAATACAAATTCTAAATTCTCTGTAGGGTCATCACTGTATTTGTGGTCAGCCACCTGAAGAACGCGCGCATTTCACTAACTGTGGGGTAATGAATGCCATTTTTGGATGCAAAATGGCGCAACACTGATTTAATCTTTCGGTTTTGGCTATCTGTGCGTCGTCTGTTGTCTTTACTTCTTTCATATTACTCCTTCTTACGATGCTTTCCCTTATCTGTCTGTCTCAATCTTTTCAGAGCCATTTATTTTATTGCTACAGTTTCAAGTTATTGTATTTGTGTCCTTATTATTATTTGTTTCTGTCAGTCCTCTTCCCTGCCCTTTACAAGCTCTCCTTGTAACAAGCCACTCCCCTATTTGAGAAATTTTTCACAAACATCTCTCACGAGTCTTCCTCTGTGTACCCCCTCCCCTCTGCCCCCCCCCCCCCTCCACGACGAAAGGCTAAGAAGTTACATATTTTACTTTCATAATTTGCAGCCAAGTTTCTATATAAGATTACTTGGTTTATTATCTTATTTGGATCACATTTGTGAACGAGTTTTTATAAAACAGTAGCTGAGTACCCAGCAATGGTCACATATGAAATTCTTGCCATTTTATTAGTCCATCTTCTCCTTGCTCCTCTCTTTGTCTTTCTCTTCCATGCCCCCTCTGTCAATCGTCTTCTCCCACTCTTGTTTTTCACCTCCTCCACCCTCCGTCCATCTCCTCCTGCTCCTGTCTCCACCCATCTGCTCCTCTTCATTCTCTCTGTCCATTTGCTCCTCTCTCTCTGTCCATCTGCCCCTTCCCCCCTCTTTCCCTCTCCTCTTCATCCCTGCCCTCTCTATGTCTTCCTCGCCCCTTTTATCTCCTCCTTCCATCACCCCTCTCTGGTCATCTCCTCCTCACCCCTCTCTCTGTCTGTCTCTTCCTCCGTCTCCCTGACCACCTCCTCCTGCCTATCTCCTCTTCCCATTCTATGTCCATCTCCTCCGTCATGTCCTCCTCCTCTGTCACTCAGTCCATCTACTCCTCCCCCTCTCTCTGTCAATCTCCCCCTCTTTTCTTTCTCTGTCCATCTCCCCCTTTCCCTCTCTCTGTCCATCTCCTCCTCCTGGAAATCTGTGGCCACCTCCTACTTCCCCCTCTCTGTCTTTCCATCTCTTCCTCATCTTCTCTCTCCAAGTCATCACCACCACACAAATAGGAGGTTGCGTGTTTTTACCACACAGAATTTCTTTCCAGATAGTGTGCAGCATGTGTACCACGTTTAACTGAAATCGATTCAGGAATTTAGGAGGAGATTTTTATCCACGACTTTTGTCAACATGTTCAAATGTCACATATATTTAACGTATTTCACAGATATCTGTGCACATATTTTACCTGTATCTCTAGCGAATTTCACCGTGCAGCTTCGTTTTTATGCAGCTCAATGTTTAAGACGTCATATCTGCTGAACTATATGTTTCACAGTGATATTACTTTTTAGGTGCATTTCGCATCGTATGTGGATACTGTCTGCGAAATATGTTGCTAATAGAGTTAGAAGCAAAGAAGTAATAAATTTAAATTTCATTCATGAGGTGGCAGTTTTTCACTCATCTCAGTGTTTATGATGCCATGTCTCCTGAACTATGTCTCGTACAACGATGTAATGTTGCAGGTACATTCAGTGTTACATATGAATACTGTCTGCAAAGTTTGTGGCGTGAACAGGTAGTAGAAAATAAGTAATAAATTAAAAGTTCCTGCCCGATGCGGCAGTTTTACTGCATGAACAACGAAAATTTTGTAAGCAATAAACTTCTTTTCCTTTGATTATTTTGAGGGGTTATATTTGCGAGAAAGTTTCACAAATGTTCCAGATTATGTTCAAAGATTTTTGCAGGTCACTAAGTGCTCACATGCTCAAATACTGGGTGAATAAGTGTGTGTATTCGTGCGTGATGTGACGCACTTCCCTTTCGCCTTCAGCTCCAATCCCTTTGATCGGTAGATTATTACACTGATAGTGATTGACCAAAACAGTAAGTGATATGTATAACAAGTGTTGTAGAAATCGGTCCATTGTTTTAGGAGGAGATGTGAAACATGTGTTCATACATATGCACATATGTATATCCATTTTTATAATATGTATGTATTACTATTTTACTATGTCCGTGGTTACCGATATGTATTGTTGCAATTGTCTTCATACAACGTACTGCACTGCACCGTGTTTTTTTATATTTTACACATAAATATTTGAAACTGATCTTGGAGGCTGACGCCGATCGTGGAGATCGAAAGTAAATGTTCAGCTGGTGCTGTTATTTAATTCCATATAAACTCAGTATCCGCTGTAGCACTAGAGAGAAAACGATGTGAACTTCAGTGAAATTATACTAGTAATACTATTACTTTCATTCTAACAGGTACGGCAATGGTACAAAATTTGTGAAATGACATTCCTGTTCTCCCAAATCATCTACAATTATAGTCATGTATGCTTTCTACAATAGTGTATATGTACAACATGAAACGTATTCGCAGTTGCGAATACGGACAACCATCACCTGCATAATGGAACGATGACAATGAAAAACATACTTTCAAGTCACTCTGTCGAGTACGCTTCTTGTCTTTTTCTGCAAGTTAATATATGCACAACATCTGGCGGCGTGCCGTAAGCATTTTTTTGCTCTATTTACCGAGTCAACATCGTCTTCTTAAGGCTTGGGAAAGGTACTCGGATATTTTTTTTTTGTCTTTGTAATATTCATTTATAATAACGTAGTATCTCTAGACCAATTCTTTTTACTCTTTTTGAAAGTGTATGCTTTTATTGACAGAGGCTTTCTTTTACTGATCACAAGACGCTGCTTCGGCTTTCAGAAAACCGATAACGAAGTTAATTTTCTGTATCGCAGTTCGGCGTCGTGGAAAGCATTCCCGAAAGTCCTGTAAAACCAGTTTGAGGCACCCAAACCTCTGAATTGAACTGAATGAACTCGACAACTTTCCGTCTTCCCGTACTGTTGTGCAGTACAGTCGTCGTTCGTTAAAACTTCGAATTTAGTATTATGCTCGTGCAGAAGTTTCTCACAGTGTGATTAAAAGACCCTTTGAAGTGTAGTGCGAGGCAACTGCTCCTGGAAAAGCTTTAAATTGAATTGAAATTAGTGGTAAGTTCCTGTGGGACCAAACTGCTGAGGTCATAGGTCCCTAGGCTTACACACTAACTTAAACTAATTTACATTAAGGACAACACACACACCCATGCCCGAGGGAGCAATCGAACCTCCGAAGGGGGTAGCCGCGCGAACCGTGACAAAGCCCCCAAGACCGCGCGGCCACCACGTGCTGCGGTAAAGCTTTAAGGTAGCTGTTACCAGTACGACACGTATTACAAATCTTGGCTAACTGTCTCGTTTCCTTGATTTCTGTGCTTATTTCGTCATCATCGACTTATCGTCTTGAATGACTGCAGTCTATCTCTTGAAATCGTTAGTTCTATTGTAGATTATGATCACTGCTTATCTGTTTTTTCCTTGATGAAGTTTCAGCTCGAATATATCACTACGGTAGTCTCACTTGTGTACAATTCGTTCAGTCGCTATTAACTTTTTTTTTAGTTTCTTCGAAAAATATCTCTGGACAGTTTTAAACTTTAGAAGCACTGTAGTTGTAGAAGACTGATACAGTACTGTGCAATAGAGATACAAGTCCTGTATGTAGAGGCGTTTCGATCACCTTTTTCTTCCAATTTCAGTTGCAGGTACCCCTCCAATCTGTAACGTGACCGTGTCATTTAAATGTAAAAATTCATATAGTCGATGTTCCTTTGACTTCTGTTTCAATAAGAGTATGATCTTCATCGTTTCACTTGGAGGTACTGTAACGGATACACCATCCCTTTCTCAGGAATAATCACAACTTGCTAATACAGATGGTGAGTAGGTACAATGTCGATTGGCGAGCGCTGAATTCGCTAGGTGAATGGTATTGTTGCCGCTCAGTAAGTCATTTCGTTCTTGTGATGGCGTAAGGAGATGTGGTGGATTGAAAATATTATCGCCTGTATGTGTCTTTACCTCCATGAGTAAATCGGTGTAATTATAACAATTAGTGACGAAAGTATCTGTTTTTATCAAAAGTTTAATGTTTAAATATATAGTTCCAATCAACACGTTTGCATCAGCCATACCGGCCTATGTATTACAGTGTTGACCATACTTGCGCACTACAACAACAACATGTGACGATATTTCGAGGTCTTAGAGCTGTGCTGAAATTACACGTGAGTAGACATGTAAATGAAAGTTGCCGACTATCTCCCTTTGGGTTTAAAAATAATGTACTACTTTACATAGTGCAAACTCAGAGTTGCAAAATCTATATTTCCTGACTATAATGTTTTTGAGCAATCAAAATTCTTTGTAGGATCGCCTTTATTCAAAATGTTAATTTAACATTTAAACGGGAGTTTTAAAGTAAGTTTTCTATCACTGACCAATCAAAAAAAAATCTAACATGGAAACAGTAGCCCTCATTGAGAGTAGCAATATTAGTTTATCGATCCAAGAAATTTTATATAACAATGTAATTAAGGCTTTCATAGTCAGTGCCTAAAGACTGTGCTACCTCATTCCCGATTGTTACTATCTCTATTTGCAACTAAACCAAATTAAATTGTTGTTGACGTTAAATCAGGATGGGCAAAAATCAGTTTGGTGTACGTGCTTCATATCCGCTCAACTGGTGCTTTATCTTTCTCCTCAGTGTCGAGGAAAGTTTGATCTCAAACAAAAAACTGACAGCAACTTCAGTATGAAAATTGTTATTCATCGTTCTTATTTATTTACCTTTACTGTATTAAAATAAAATATAAGAAACAAATGGTATCAAACAAAGAATTAGCGAATACGCAAGTTGGGTTTCAGTAATATATATACAATAATCTTGAGAGACTATACTTTTGAATAGGATCTTGCAAAATATCATTTCAGTTGGTTAGCTCATTTATATTTCTGTTTAAATTTTTTGTTGGATTAACACACCAAGAAAAAATAATTTTGCCGTCGGAGATATTCTGGTTGTAATTTGAATTTCACGTACCAATCCGAAGTGTTTACGAAAATCGATAATATTCTTTCTTGAAAAATTGTACTATGACGTCAACTATTCGTAACTCTTGGAAATAAGGCTACATCAGAATCTCAAAATTAAATTTTAACTACTACACCATAATATTCTGACATCAGTAGCCTGATATCATGTTCATATTACACACTTGCAGCAATTCACTATGCTGAACCTGGGATAAGTGACGTTAAAACAGTGATCGTCAAATTTGGTAAGGTAGATGCTCAGATGTATCATGAGAACTCGAGATTGATGTCACCTGTGGTTTCCGTTAATCGATTAGGGTTAATGGGGTCTGATCCTGTCGAACAGCACGCCCTAATCCGTCCCAAAGTATTCCCTGATTAATTTTGGGTTCTATCTCTGCTGGTGTAAACCTCCACAAGACATTAACCTCTAAGCTTTCAGCCTCCTTGTTCTACACTTCTACCACTTAAATAAAACTATATTTACACTTAACCCTCATGTTTTAGAATACTGAAGAATAAAAATAACAGCGATACCTAAATCTCAGTCTGAAATCATAATTACAGTTTTCGGAAGATTCTTCGAACTCACATATTGTGATCTACCTCTTTTCCATTAGTAAGATGCATAAGCTGTGGTGCCGGTTTGCCTGGGGAAGAAGTTGCGCAGAGAAATCTGCGATCCAATTAAACTTGAGAACTGCTTTTAAGTCTGGAACGAACAGCAGCGAAATAATGTTTTACGACATCAGCTGGTCTGAACCTGTAGAGCAAATTCCTAATGTAATTACTGAACTGACAAGAGTAAAATCATTTGCAGCTTAACAGCTTAGAAACACAGTGGGGTAACGTCGTTTGCAGAGATAAATAAATTTCTTGCAGAGGTAGAATAACACCAAAAGTGACAGCTATTATCCCGATGATAATTTCTCTGAAAAATGTATTTATAGAGTTGTTAATAAAAATAATTTAAACATTTGTTCTTGATTTCGCATGTCGTCTCATTTGGATCTTAGTTTTATCTTGAATGCCTGACTTAAAGTAAAGCACAGAATTTACAGACACAACAATTTTCGGGGAACATTAAGAATTATGTGCAAGATCAGATAGACAGACAGAAACTAACTTGTGTAATGTAGCCGTTTCCTATCCGAAATAATCTAAAGGTAGTGATTGACGTCTGCAAGCAGTGTTCTAATTTCTTCCCCCCTTGTGGAGAACGAAAATTTCACTACAGTCAGTTAAATACTGACTCAGCGACGACCTAGATATTCAGTCGAGTTTTCTGATGTATACCTCATTCGATCTGAAACTGTGCTATGGATGATCCTTTGTTGGTTTTATAAAACACGGTCTCAGTGAGGGAGATCATCTCTACGTTATGTTATAGTGGCTCTCAGATACTAATAAAGGAAAATGGAACTATTTTCCCAATTTATTCATTTGTTTTAATACCGCTAATTATCCCAAACCACCAAGTAAATTTTTGTTGCTTTTCAGGCAATGTAGCTACGTTACAATTACTTTATTACATAAACGCTGAGTATTTATGTAGGGTTCTCTATTAATGAAGTCCATCGTGTGCATTCGCGGGGAATATTTTTGTATTGTACATCAAATCCATCACGAAACGACGAAATACGTGTTGTTTTTCTTTAACGCTACTTAAAAACTAATATCACTTTGTAACCTCCCCCCTCACTTATCGACCTTAATGACAGTGAGAAATTAAACCGCGTGTACCTAATGGAAATTTGGGAAAAGCAATCGTCACCGAAGTTAATCTATCGGTAAAGAGGGAGGAAAGGGTTACATCTAAATGAAAGGAAAAATGCAAATGAAACTGGTGGAAATTAATTTTGAAAAGGGGTAAAGTTAATAAAGAAAGTAAATGTGCGGCCGTTACGTTAACAATTAACTAGCGGTAATTAGATATTTGAGATTTGGGGGAAATCACGGTCGCCAGTCCTAAGGACAATTACTATAGTAACTGAAAAAGAAAGGTTATTACACATATAATTAACACTAGAAGCGTGGCAACTGAAGGTTGACACGTGTAGTGTGAAAACTGAAAGTTTGTGAGAAGTAATAAATTTCGCTACACTCTGACTTAATTTAGCAAAAGAATTAATAAAATCGGAAAATCGAAAGTTAATTTAGTGACTGAAGTTAATAGTGAGCTTTCTTTCTGAAGCACATCGAAATCCAGTAAAATACGGTTAGTCTTGGACTACCTCAACAATCATTTCAAAAGCAACTTGACTCTACGCAATTTAGAAACAAGAGATTTAAATTTGAACTTGAATTAAATGATTCTGAGCTGCAGTCACAGGTAAGCTAAAATATGCTGACAAAACTCGCACTCTAAATTTGTGCTCGTGTAACCTAACTATTGTAGCCAGCTACTGAACTTTGAAATTAAAGCAGTGAAATCTAATTATATTATTTTAATGCTGGCGTTTGAATTTCAACGACACTCGGGTTCATTTCGGAAAAGGAAGGGACCCTGCTTGGCAATGCAATTAGGACAATGAGCAACAAAGGTTCATGCTAAGTTGCTGTAATTTTGCGAGGCAAATGGAACAATTTGAAAAGCTGAGGTCTGCCATACAGTTCTGAAACTTTACGTGCTTTTAGTCTTCCTTGTTGGTTGATTGAAGGTTTGAAGCCGTCGATCGAGGAGGTGGCGACAGTCACTCATTGTCGGCCGTCGCTGTTGCAGAAGCTGGATGTTGGCGCGCCTTCTTCTCGACACGGTCACCGGGCGAAACGGGCTCTTGATGTGCGCCAGCTAATGCTTCCCGTCCGCGACACCATGTCAGAAACTATCATCGCGAGTCGAGCGCAATTACATGCTGCCAAACCCCGAAAGCGCGGCAACTCGCGGGAGCGTCACACAACACCTGCTCCACTCGCTACTCCCGCCAGACTCTCACTGTTCTGCCCGCGCTCCACGCGGCAGAGTTAACACTACCAAAGATCCTACACACTTTGATTCTTCACACGACCTATCGATGTAATCGTTCGATAGCAGTTTTCCCTAGGCAAGACCCAGCGTAAAAATACAAATACTCTTTACACAACAAACCAATTATACATCGACATAAGTGCATAAATATATATATATATACAAACAGTAAAACAATTACAATATATAAAGAGACAGAAATGTTAAAAATAATAGTACAATAGATGGAAATAGGAGGATATGCATTTCCGGCGTTACAACTTTCGAGTAGGTTTATTGACTTACGGAATTATGTCACAGCAAAAGAATTTGTACTCCATCTGTCGTGTACGGAATGGATAAAGCGTTTCTCCTACTAAACTAAATCGCAATATTAAATGCAAAATTAATCACTGGAGTTGTATTACACTGATACAGCCTGACGATTTTTTTTAGAAAGTAGGGATGGTTTGCTCATAGAACACGAAGCAAATTTTATTTATCATTCACTTGAATGGGAAGGTCAAGGACTGTCCGTTTCAATAAGAGTTCGATATGCATTCCACTCGTCTTCTAACTAATAAGCACATATTGAATCCAGTATTTGGACGAAGAGACTACAAAGCAATATTTTATTTCCTTCACAGGTGTAACGTCTCGTCTACTATCAGGTCACAATCAGTGTGAACCCATTGTGTAAACCAGTTAACAGCCCGAAGTTCCTAACACGGCTATTGCTCAATATCAAGTGCTTCAGTTCAGTTACTTCTTAATTATACATACTTCAGTATAACGTAAGCACTGAGTGAGTGAGATCTCGTATGGGCTTTACATATCCTACTTGTGTTAAATATTAGCATTAGATATGAGTCACAGTGCATTATGTATGTCAGCTAGTTCTGACTTTGTAGAGAGGAGCAGCCATGAATTCGTCTTAACATTACAAAACTAAACACAGAGAAGCTATATCGACCTCTGTAATATGGAATTCAATAATATTCTAATGTGTTTCTGTCAACGACAAATCCTTAGACATTGCTATTTGACGTTGATGAGGCAGTTCTAAATTTAGAACAAGGGAGAGTGCGTCAGGTATCTCAGACTCAAGTCCTGTAACATTTAACAAGCACACAGAACAGCTCAGCAGGAACAATGTCATCAACCACCAAAGGATATTAAATAACAAGTTAAATTATTCACTAATAAAACGGCACACTGCCTTCTTTAAAATCAAGTGTTTAATGTTTCAATTAACATTTATAAGATTTCTCCTCTGGAATGACGACTATGCAGACACAGCTAATCAACTTCCAAATGTAAACACACTGTATGGCAGGTCTTATCTTTTAGCTGACAGATGAAGGCACAAAATCAGTTTTAACAAATATGTGCATCTATTTTCAATGAAAAATACTGAATCTTGGATTAATTGTGGCAATATAATGAAGCATACACATTTGATGGTAAAAGAAGAATTACACACGTCACTAAATAAATGATTCCTACATACAAGGATTATTACATAGCATGTCACTCTAAACGTATTCAGAACTTATACACCCAAGGTTTCAGCAATTCACCCAATAGTGGATCCACAGAATGCATTCACACCACGGTAAGTTTATTATACCATAAGCCAAATGAAAAATGTTCGATATATTTTAAGCGCTACGGCAATGCTGACAAATCTGTAGTCACATATCACGGACAAATTCACTTAACTTTTCGCTTCACGTCCTATATGGCTTGCGTCGGGTACAGCAGGCGACAATAAGGAAGCGGACGACCGTAGACAGCCGTGTCCGAAACTAGCAGCACGCAACCCAAGCCAGCAACAAGCGGTCCGCCCCCGGTAGCTAAGTGGTCAGCGCGACGGACTGTCAATCCTAAGGGCCCGGGTTCGATTCCCGGCTGGGTCGGAGAATTTCTCCACTCAGGGACTGGGTGTTGTGTTGTCCCAATCATCACCATTTCATCCCCATCGACGCGCAAGTCGCCGCACTGGCGTCAAATCGAAAGACTTGCACCAGGCGTAGAATCAGAAAAATTAGGTTATTGAGTGCAACAGGTTCATAAATCGGCATATATGTGACTTAAAACGTTCATCGCTATCAGTGAGAACCATACTGGCAATGACAGGTACCAGTCCTCTAATATGGCAACAATGTTACTTTTCGACCTCGAATATGTTAACCAAATGAAGTGTATTTATCTGCTGCGACGGTCACAATAAAACGACAAGAAGGGTAAGGTGTGGGAGTTTAGAGCGAGTGAGGAAGACCAGGTTCCGCTGCTAAAATGATTTATTTTCCGAACGTCGGATACGTAACCCTCATAGCGGAATCTCAGTCATAGAACGCTTGAAACACCTGGCGATATATGGAGTAAATAATTATCTGACTTGTATTTCATTGTCAACAGTCACTTGATTCCCTATTTTAGGAAAAATAAACGGTCTGAAAGTCTCTTCAATTCGCAACTCTTCAGTTATTTGAAAGATCACTGCTATGATGCATGTCTGTATGTGTGACTTCTGACTTTCTTACGTTGGCATAAACGAAACTGTATGTCGTGCTGTCCGACAAAATGTTACATGCCATATTGCTAAACAATGTAGTATTCAGACCTGTAGCCGGCCACTGTGGCCGAGCGGTTCTAGGCGCATCAACCTGGAACCGCACTGCTGCTACGGTTGCAGGTTCGAATCCTGCCTCGCGCATGGTTGTGTGATGTCCTTGGGTTAGTTAGGTTTAAGTAGTTCCAAGTCTAGGGAACTGATGACCTCATATGGTACGTCCCATAGTGCTTAGAGCCATTTGAACAAGACCTGTAGATTTTTCGTATAGTGTAAAAGAGATCTTTTTCTTTTGTTAACTCTAGAAATAATACGGACACCATAGTGGAAATAGGAAGTTTGTCAACATGCAAAAGACATGTGATGCCGATCGTTCATTTTATGTCTAGAACTGTCTGATCCCTGCTAAGCGGAAAAAAAAGAAATAAAGTAGAATAAAAATAAAAATTGACACTCGCGTGGACCCGTGTTATTCCAGAAAAACACAACAGAATATAACCTAATTACAGATTCCAAACGTCGAAATACACGTTCAGCGTCACTTTTTTGTTAATTTTTGCTGGCAAGTTTCTGCAGTTCCAGTAAACATTGTAATCCCTGACCCATAGTACGACAGCACGCTGATAGAGAAGGGAAAACAAAATGTCTCAGGCCTAAGGTAAAATAGAGTATCCTGTGATAATTCGCTTTTTGCATATGAAGGAGAATAATGCTGCCACAACACATGTTCAGTTACTGGAAATGTACAGCAGGAATGTGCCGTCATAGGACACAGAGGTAATGTCGTGCAGGTGCTTCCATTGTGGTCAAAGAAGTCTAAATGACGAGAAAGCAAGTAATGGAGCACCTTTCCGTGAAGAACCACAAGAGAAGCTGAGGTCCTGGATATCGAATACCGGCATAATATATTCGACACAACAGCTGATAAAGTAAAAATCAGTCACAGATATGTTTTCAAAGTCTTGCAGGACATTTTGAACATAACAAAGGTCACCGTATATTGGGTTCCGAGACCACCCACTCTCATTCATCTCATTTATAACGCCCACCGAACCGAGCCACCAGTGGATGTGTGTTGCAGCTCTGTTAGTTTAGTCTACGTTACAACTTCAGCTTCCCAATCACCACGGATGACTGCTGCGTCTCTCACTATGGCCCAGGAACGAAAGATCTGTGCAGGCACTAGTGTTTCCTCCACCGCCGAAAACGGCGAGTCCATAACATGATCGAGCAGGGTGATGCCGTGCGTGTTTTAAGCGACTGCCATTGCGCGGTGTTAAGCATTTGCAATGTGTTTTTACAGAACAATGCTAAAATTAGGTGAGTATAATCTGTAACTAATGAGGACTTACTGACCACAATTGGGGAGAAAAGAGATTTTGCGGTATAACTTGAGAAAATGAAGGGCTCGGTTGATAGAACACATTCTGAGGCATCAGGGAAATGTCAATTTTGTGTTGAGGGAAGTGTAGGGGGTAAAAGTTGCAGAGATAGGGCAAATGTATGTGGGTTGATTTAGTTATCTGGAGATTGAGTAGCGTGGAGAGCTACATCAAAACGGTGTTCAGACTGAAGACCATAACAATAACAACAAAACAATATGCACCTGAGGGACACACTGTCACAGGAGCATACAACCGACATTTCTTGAAGAGGTTTTGAAAGTCTATCCAGAGGAAACGGCGCCAGTGGCTGTACAAGGGGGAGTCTTTGCTCCATGAATAAGTACTAACTCATCCGGTATCTACACGACTTGGACTACCAAACTTTGCCCCATACCCCGTATTGTCCATACTGGACTCGATGCCTTCCTCCTCAAGAACAGATGAAAGAACAAGTGTATGGCATACATTCCCAGAATGAGGATAAGGTGAATTTCGAGGCGCCACTTTTCTTAAGCAACCGAAACGCAGACTTCTGCAACCGAAGTCTCTCCCAAATCATTCATCATTGTGAAAAATATTTCGCACTTACCGGAGGACATATAGGGGACTAGCACCACCCAGTGTCATGCTGTCAGTTCGATATTCCTGAGGTGATGGTCAAGACTATATAACTACACTCGTATATACAGGATTGGTAAAATAAAACTGTTCCGCGCAATATTTCATGCACCTTATCACAGCGAAAGTAACTTACATCTCAGGCACCAGTTGTGGATGATGTAAGTTCGTTTCCCTGTCCTAACGTGTACCACATATACTGGTATGCTAAACTTTAGGACGAAAGTAACCTTCGCACTATGTTACACCGTGAAGTAACACAGCTTGACGAAACTTGGGGCATACACGCAAAGTACAGGGTTATTACAGATGAATGAAGCGATTACACAGCTCTACAATAACTTTATTATTTGAGAAATTTTCACAATGCTTTGCACACACATACAAAAACTCAAAAAGTTTTTTTTAGGCATTCACAAATGTTCGATATGTGCCCCTTTAGTGATTCGGCAGACATCAAGCCGATAATCAAGTTCCTCCCACACTCGGCGCAGCATTTTGGTGAATTGCGAATTTGCTGCACGAATGCGTGAGGATTCGCACATTGTGTCTGTTCAATTCACCATTAAGAAAAAATGTTGCTTCATCACTGAAAACAAGTTCCGCACTGAACGCATCCTCTTCCATGAGCTGTTGCAACCGCGCCGAAAATTCTAAGCGTTTGACTTTGTCATCGGCTGTCAGGGCTTGTAGCAATGGTAAATGGTAAGGCTTCTGCTTTAGTCTTTTCCGTAAAATTTTACAAACCGTCGGCTGTGGTACGTTTAGCTCCCTGCTTGCTTTATTCGTCGACTTCCGCGGGCTAAGTGTGAAACTTGCCCGCACGCGTTCAACCGTTTCTTCGCTCACTGCAGGCCGACCCGTTGATTTCCCCTTACAGAGGCATCCAGAAGCTTTAAACTGCGCATACCATCGCCGAATGGGGTTAGCAGTTGGTAGATCTTTGTTGAACTTCGTCCTGAAGTGTCGTTGCACTGTTATGACTGACTGATGTGAGTGCATTTCAAGCTCGACATGCGCTTTCTCGGCTCCTGTCGCCATTTTGTCTCACTGCGCTCTCGAGCGCTCTAGCGGCAGAAACCTGAAGTGCGGCTTCAGCCGAACAAAACTTTATGAGTTTTTCTACGTATCTGTTGTGTGTCGTGACCATATGTCAATGAATGGAGCTACAGTGAATTTATGAAATCGCTTCAATCATTTGTAATAGCCCTGTAAAGCTACGGTATAGTATATAGTACCTTTGTAAAGAAAGGAAACTGAAAGAAATAAGCAACGAGACGAACAGAACTGACATCTTTCGTAAGAGACAGTAACTACTGTACAACGAAGTAACCGCGATTCATCATGGTCCCCTGGACGCTTGTTAATAAGGTGTGTGATCACCATGGGCGCTAATGTTTGCTCTGCATCGTGCTCCTATGCTGCCCCGATCTTTCGTAAGGAATTCTTGTGTTACGGAGTTCCGTTCCTCCACCAGCGCGTTCGCCAACTGCTAGAAGGACATCGGTGCATGCGGACGTGCTATAGTACGTCTCTCCAACGCACCCACAGGTGCTCAAAGGAATATAAATCGTAGGGGTGGGTATGCCAATCTATCCCCCGACTATGCTGTCGTTCAAAGCGCTTCTACATCTGCGCTTCGATGCGGTCTCGCTTTGTCATCCGTAACAATAAAGTCAGGACCGAACGCACCCCTGACAAACTCACAAGGAGAAGGAGTGCCTATTATGACCAGACGAAACTACAATCGTGGGGCCACAACTGTGTGATCTTTGACTGCTCTGGAAGAGGGCTCATCTTACTTACAACATTTGAAAGGTTAGTTCACTTTATTACATGAGTGATAAAAGGATTTACTTAACTTGATACAATCCTTTGCCGTAGCAGTGCTTGATAATTTATAACTGTCGTAGACTATGAAAGGATCACATGATACACTAATTACCAAACTGTTCTCTTGAAATACAATGTCCAACACTTACCAAAGTACGTTTCAGTCTGGGGCTAGAACAATCTTTAGTCCATCACCACACTGACAATCCCCCTCCCCTCCCCCGAAGTGGGGTCGCTATTGCCCACCTCAAGCATCTCCCTGTCTGGCACAACCTCTCCTCAGTGATCCAAATGAACACCTTCTCCTCAGCATCTTTTTTTCCCTCCCTCACCATTACCTGTGCCACAGTCTCTACCCATCCTGCAGCTCCTCTCCCCTAAGACTTAATTTCTCATGTTATCTTCTCCACCTATGTGATTTCTGCTGAACTCAACATCCACAGCCATGACTCTGCCACCCTTTGGTGTTGGCATCAGTTCCTTGCCACTCTCCATGGTGACCTTGTCCCTCTCCCACATCACACCCGTCCTGAAAATAACTCCACCCCCAATGTTATCCTCGCTTGCTTCAACCTCCTCAATCTTATTGGCAGTGACCACCTCCCTGTCTTTCTCACCGTCTCCTCTGCCAGTGGCCCCCTGCAGCCACCATCCCAACTGCCCCTCCAAAGTCTATCCATGAGTACCACTGCACCGACTGGGATGTGTACCAGAAATCTATTGAGTCATAGGTTGAAAGCCACCTCCTCACTTTCACCATCCCGCTCACATCACCCATGCCTCTTCCTTCCTTCAGAAGACCATCACTGATGCTGTGGAGGCCCATGTCCCTACCAAACTCATCCACCCTCCCCACCCCTACACTTCCTCTGCAGGCCGTCCTTCTTCTTTATGAAACCTGCAGGCTCTACTACTTCTTCCTCAACACCTGTGACCAGGATACACTCATCTGCCACGTGTAATTACAGCAACACACATCCGGAACCTCCTTACAACAAAGAAACGCCGAGGCTGGTGCCAAACATGCACACACCTCAACTCTAGACTCCCTGGCAACTCCTCCAAGTACTGATCAGCCTTCCACCATCTTACTAGTAGCCATACGACCCCACATTACCCTACCCTCCATGACGATCGCCCTTTCCCTGACAACATCAGTAAGGGTAACCATTCTGCTTCCCACCTCTCTGAGATCTTCTCCATTCCTGACGATCCCCATTTTGATTACTCCCTGTTCCCCACCATCCTTGACCACGCTGATACCTTTGTCCCGCTGCTCGCCCATAGCTTCCAGTACTTGGCTCAGTTATGCCCCTCAGACATCAGTACTCCCATCACTGCACACAACATCACACTCGTCCTCCACTCCAAATGCAACACCACCCCTGGTCATGATGGCGTCACCTACAGCCAACTCAAGAAATCCCCACCCATCCTTCCTGGCTGTGCTTGCTACCCTGTACAATATCCTCCTTTCCACTGGCTTTTACCCCGACCAGTAGAAGACTTCCTGTGTCCTGCTGTTCCCTAAACCCAACAAACTCCCCTCTGATACCTCTTCCTATTGCCCCATCTGCCTCACCTCCATGTTCAGTAAGGTCTTCATGGCCAACCTCTCCGCCCATATTCTCCGCCACCTTAAACGGCACCACCTACTTCCCCTTACCCAGTGTGGCTTCTGGCCTTCCTTTTCAGCTGACGACCAGCTGCTTAACCTTACCTATCCTCTTTCCCTCCAATTTAACTCCTGTTACTCCACTATCTTTGTTTCCCTTTACCTCCAGAACGCCTATGACCAAGTCTGCATCCCGGGCTCCTCTTCAAAATCCAGACCTATGTTCTCCCTATCTATTTCGTCCATCATGTTGCTGCATTCCTCTCCCGGTGCGCCACCTATGCCACTACTCCCATACCTTTTATCCCTCTGCCAGCGTGTCACAAGTCTCCATCGTTGTTTCCCATCTCCTCTATCTCCTGTACACCGCTGGCCCAAATCTCCCCCACCATTTCATCTACTCCAAGTTGCTGATGACACCGCCATCCTAGCCCTTTATCCTACCTTTCAACGGTCCCAACCTACCCTCCAAACGTGCCTTGACCAGTTCACCACTTGGTGCAACCATGGTTCCTTCGTATCAACCCCTCCAGGTATCCTGAAGACATCATCCATATCCTAATCAAAGTCCTCCAAGAAATCCACCTTTTCCAATGCCCCTTTACTTTCCAACAGATCTCCCTTGTCACCTGCTCTGTCTTCCAATTCAACACCTTCGTCACCTACTCCCACAACCAAGCCCACTTCACCGTCACCCACCTGGACACCCTAGTTTAAGGGTCTCCTCCTCTCCCTTCACCCCCCTTTCTCCCCACCATGGCATGTCAAGAGTGTCACATCCTCTTCCAGAACACCCGCTCCTTCCACACCAACAAATACTTACCATGAACACCCTCTCCCAACACCAGATTGACACCTTCTTCCTGAATGAAACCTTTCTCCAGCCCTACCACACTGTCTGCACCTCTCCCTATATCCTCCACCAAACAAATCATCCTGGTCCCCAAGCACAAGGTGGACTCACCGTTGTTACCTTAAGCACATCCCCATCTGGTCACAGCCCCTCCTCAATGACCCACCTGAATACCTCATCCTTAGCATCATTTTCCCCTGCCTCACTGTCGCCTCCATCACCTTGTATGTCCACTCCACTGTTCCAACTCCCTATGACTTCATCTCACAGACAGACTGCACCTTCTTCACCTATGTGATTGCTGCCGACATCAATATCCATAGCCATTACCCTGCAGCTCTTCAGCGGTGGCATCACTTCCTCCCAACGTTCCAAGGTGACCTTCCTCTTCCTCAGCATATCTGTTCTGCAAGCAACACCACCCATGATGAAGTCACTGCATCTGTCAACCTCCTTGGGCATGTAGCCAGAGATGTGCTTGACCCCATGGGTAGCAACCACCTTCCTGTCCTTCTCACGATAACATCTGCTCACTGCCCACATCCAGCTCCCTGGCCTGCACCCCCTTCCAAGGTAGTCCATGACTACCATCATGCCACACAGGTCGAAAGCCACCCTCTTACCTATCACTGTTCTGACATCACCCATACCTTGTCCTTCAGAAGACCATTACTGATGCCGTGGAGGCCCCTACTACAACCATCCACCACCATCATCCCACTCTCAGTCCACAGGCCATCCTCCTCCTCCGCGAATCTTGCCACCCGTATCGCTCCTTCCTACACACTTGTCACAGGGATACACTCCACTGCCACCAGCAACTACAGCAACATGTTTGGCACCTTATTACAGCATAGAAACGCCGGGACTGGCGCCCCCCTCCCGACAACCTCAGTAAGGCCAACCACTTCCCTTCCCACCTTAGCAAGGTCTTCTCTATCCCTGATGATCCCCACTACGAATTTTCCCTGTTCCTCACCATTATGGAATGTGCTGATACCTCGGTCGCTCCACTCGCTCCCCTCTGACATCAATGCTCCCATTACAGTTCAGGACATTAAACGTATCCACTGGTCAAATGCGACATAGCCCCAGGTCACAATTGTGTCACCTACTTCCACCTCAAAGAATGTCCCTTCTCCTTCCTGATTGTCCTTGCCGAATTATACAATTTTGTCCACTCCACCAGCCTTTACCCCGACCTGTGGAAGATTTCCTCCATTCTCTTGTTCCTCAAACCCAACGAACTCCTTCTGCTGCCTCTTCCTATTGTCCCATTTGTCTCATCTTCATCTTCAGTAGGTCTTCAAATCCATCCTCTCCTATCATATTCATCACCACCTCAATCAAAACCACCTCGTCCCCCTTACCGAGTGTTCCTTGCAACCCTCCTTCTTCGCCAAAGACCAGCTCCTTAACCTCGTCCATCTTCTCTCCATCCCGTCGCTGCGCCATTTTTTTCCCACGAACTTCAAAATACTTACTATCGCTGATGGCATCCCAGTCTCCTCTTTAAACTCCAAATCTACGTCCTGCCGATCAGTTTTGTCCATCTGGTCACTTCCTTCCTCTCACACCGTCCTTCCTACGTCACCATCCGTGATACAAACTCCCATATCTTTTATTCCAACGCCAGCGTCCCCAAGGCTCCATCGTCTCCCTTCTCTATCTCCTGTACACCACTGATATGCCCAAGCCACTACCACATGTATACCTCTTCCAATATGCTGATGACACCGTCTTCCTGGCTCTCTACCCTACCTTTCAACAGTCCCAACGAACCCTCTAAACCCATCTTGACCAGTTCACCATGTGGTGCAACCAGTGGTTCCTTCGTATCAACCCCTCAAAGACCTGAGGCAATCATCATACACCACACTACCCACTCCTTCTATCTCCATGATTTTCACCTAACCATTCATGGTCAACCCATCCAGCTCACCCCTACCCTGTGATACCTTGGCCTCACCCTCGACCATCACCTCACCTGCACCCCTCATCACCTGGCCATCCAGCAGAAACCTCACACCTGCCTCCACCTCCTGAAACTCCTGTCTAGCCAGACATGCGGACTGAATCCTTCCACCATCCTCCACATCTACAAATCCCTCCTCTGTCCCATCCTCTGTAATGCCAGAGTTGCCTGGATATCTGCACTCCCCCCCCCCCCCCACTTTCAAAAGGCCTTGAATGGCACATGCCCCACCTTGATTCCATATCTGCCTTCCGTCCCCCACATGGCTCCCGTACAAACTCACCCGCCTCCCCCACCTCCTCCTTTTCCTCCAACAAATCTGTTTTCTTTAAACTGTCCACAGGCTTGATCCCCCCATCCCCTGGTGTCCTCATTCATCTCCATCTCCCACCAATTGCCGCTTCTCTATCACTGTACCACACCCTCTCTCCACCTCCACACCCTCCATATGCTCCATCAGGGCAATTTCCAGCACCTCACCTCCCCCCCACCTCAGATGATGAACTTTGCTATGATGTCTTCACTTCTAACCCACTGTAGCCTGGCCTTGTTCCCTCCCCCCCTCCCCAGCGCCCACCTTCACCGTCCTGTCCTTCCCCCTGAGTGGGCTTTACTCCTTCACCACTCCTGACTCTCTGCACTCCTTCCTTGGCTGTTTTCCACTCTGGTCCTTTCCTCCTTGGACCCCTTTGGCACGCCCCCACCCTATCCCTCTATCCCCCTTCTTTCCCACCTTCTAGCCCCCTTTTTTTTCTTTTCCCATGTATCGCCACCCATGGCAGATGCTCCCAGTTTTCTTTTTCATCATCGAGTGTGCTGCATCAGTGTTGTGTTTGGTGCCATTCTACAGTGTTTTCAGGTGATGTGGTTTTAATCATTTGCTCGACTTGCATATAATTGTACCATCCATGATTGTTCTGTTCTACGCCGCCCTTCTCGCCGCTCTTTTAATCGTTCTGCGACTTTTTATGGTCTGGCCATACTTTGCCTTGTGTCTTTTAATCCATACAGTGAGTCCTTTTTTGTGTTGAATAATTTTTTAGATTATTATCTCCTTTTTAGAGTCATTCCTTTTTGTCTGCTTTCTTCCGTTATGTTCCACCTTTTTATATCTGTGTTCCATCATTTTTCTTCTTTATATTGTTTTAAATGTCCTCCTGGACAATTGACACGTCTCTCAGCTGAAGAGCAGCGCCTATGCTGCTGCCAGCCCGTCCTGAATAGAGAATTGAAAATACAATAAAGGAAAGAAAAAAATTGAAAATGACTTGTGTCAAGTGTAGTGGTTGCCTCACAGTGAAATCTAGATTGTGGAATAAAACCGGTTGTATAGCCAAATGGCGGGTATATCTTTCATTTACCTCTTGTACAATATAGTCGTAGCAATTCTTTCTACGCTTTGTGTAAGTTTCATCGAACTATGTTTCTAGTGACACATAATGGGAAAGACAGTTTGGCCCACCAGCGTATTTTCTCGTTCAGTTATACTTCTCCCGCCCTGTACGAGTATGGGCTCAGGAGGAGGCATTCCGCCTGCCAGGACATGGCCAGATCGATAGAACAGCCCGACCGCGGGTCAGTAGCGGCTCCGGCAGGGGCTCAGCAGCTATCGGTGGTTGCCTGCAGATTAGGGGCCAGGCGGGAGCGGCCATCTGGAGCAGCCAGCGGCCAGGCAGCTTAGGCCCTAGCTGAGCCGGCTGCCCTCCTCCTGGCGACTCAGCAGGCCGGGTCTGCCAGCGGCTTACGTAGCCAGCGAACGGAGCGGACTGTAATGCGATGCAAAGCGAATACTGCTACCGGCTGACGAGTTTCTCAGCACGATCATTCTGCTGGCCGCAGCCAAAGCGAAGGAATATTATGTGTCTGTAATACAGGTTAAATGTTGCAGGGAAGTTCTTGTAGAATTTAAATAGTTTAGGGCTGAAGGGGACCATTCACTGAAAAGCAGAAGCATTGAAAACCTTGAGTTGTCGGTAGGTAGACACAAAAGGAGGAAAACTTGTTAGCTTTCGAACTTATTCTTTGATGGGCTAGAGTACAAACACATACACACACACACTCTCAGACATGCGCGTACACACGCGTATGTCACTGCATGGTGCTGGCTAGAAGTTATCCTTGACAAGCTACAGTACACACACACACACACACAACTTCTAGCCGCCACCATGTAGTGACAGTGGCGCAGGTGTTTTAAGGGCACATCAGCATGCGAAAGCGATAATATAATTTTTTCACGCTGTCAAAGACATGATATGAAGCGCTATCGATAAACAATACGTAGTTGCGGTGAAAAAAACAGCAAATGTTTTAATATTTTATTTCAGCTCTGATTCCTCTCACGCTACTTGGAGTTGTGGGGTAATTTGTTTCTGTACGGACTCATCTTGTCATTGCTCCGTAACATTTTGTTACATATTGAACACAGGCAGATTTGAAGAGGCGTATCGACGTACTCATTTACACTCCTGGAAATGGAAAAAAGAACACATTGACACCGGTGTGTCAGACCCACCATACTTGCTCCGGACACTGCGAGAGGGCTGTACAAGCAATGATCACACGCACGGCACAGCGGACACACCAGGAACCGCGGTGTTGGCCGTCGAATGGCGCTAGCTGCGCAGCATTTGTGCACCGCCGCCGTCAGTGTCAGCCAGTTTGCCGTGGCATACGGAGCTCCATCGCAGTCTTTAACACTGGTAGCATGCCGCGACAGCGTGGACGTGAACCGTAAGTGCAGTTGACGGACTTTGAGCGAGGGCGTATAGTGGGCATGCGGGAGGCCGGGTGGACGTGCCGCCGAATTGCTCAACACGTGGGGCGTGAGGTCTCCACAGTACATCGATGTTGTCGCCAGTGGTCGGCGGAAGGTGCACGTGCCCGCCGACCTGGGACCGGACCGCAGCGACGCACGGATGCACGCCAAGACCGTAGGATCCTACGCAGTGCCGTAGGGGACCGCACCGCCACTTCCCAGCAAATTAGGGACACTGTTGCTCCTGGGGTATCGGCGAGGACCATTCGCAACCGTCTCCATGAAGCTGGGCTACGGTCCCGCACACCGTTAGGCCGTCTTCCGCTCACGCCCCAACATCGTGCAGCCCGCCTTCAGTGGTGTCGCGACAGGCGTGAATGGAGGGACGAATGGAGACGTGTCGTCTTCAGCGATGAGAGTTGCTTCTGTCTTGGTGCCAATGATGGTCGTATGCGTGTTTGGCGCCGTGCAGGTGAGCGCCACAATCAGGACTGCATACGACCGAGGCACACAGGGCCAACACCCGGCATCATGGTGTGGGGAGCGATCTCCTACACTGGCCGTACACCACTGGTGATCGTCGAGGGGACACTGAATAGTGAACGGTACATCCAAACCGTCATCGAACCCATCGTTCTACCATTCCTAGACCGGCAAGGGAACTTGCTGTTCCAACAGGACAATACACGTCCGCATGTATCCCGTGCCACCCAACGTGCTCTAGAAGGTGTAAGTCAACTACCCTGGCCAGCAAGATCTCCGGATCTGTCCCCCATTGAGTATGTTTGGGACTGGATGAAGCGTCGTCTCACGCGGTCTGCACGTCCAACACGAACGCTGGTCCAACTGAGGCGTCAGGTGGAAATGGCATGGCAAGCCGTTCCACAGGACTACATCCAGCATCTCTACGATCGCCTCCATGGGAGAATAGCAGCCTGCATTGCTGCGAAAGGTGGATATACACTGTACTAGTGCCGACATTGTGCATGCTCTGTTGCCTGTGCCTATGTGCCTGTGGTTCTGTCAGTGTGATCATGTGATGTATCTGACCCCAGGAATGTGTCAATAAAATTTCCCCTTCCTGGGACAATGAATTCACGGTGTTCTTATTTCAATATCCAGGAGTGTATATTAATATACTGCCAAGCAACAATTATCATTTATATATAAGTGTCTGTTCATAACTTATGTGCATATGTGAATCCATACTTTATTAATCTCTATGTCTTTTTGTTATTTTAGTAGTTTTAAAAATAATTTAAGCGGCTGCGACATTGCAAAAGTTTGTGTGCAGTCTGATGGAAAATTAACGAGTCCTAACGTAAAAGACCCATAAGTCAATCTTCAAGGCAATTTTACTGCAAGAAGTCCAATATTTCACACGGTAATGCAAAACTACTAAGCAAACGCACGATCTCAGCCAAAAATGGCATTGTTTGCGCACCATACAATGTACTTTGAAACATTATTGATTATCTGATCTGTATTCTCATCCTCACACGCAGAAGCAAAATATCAATGTTATTATTTATATTGACGACAGTGACAGGACTTTGTTACATGTATCATGCTATCTGTTCTCTTTTCCATGACAATAACCACAACTGGAGGAACAATTACCAACCATTATTTGTAAAACAATCATGAAATCCCGGACATGACCTCGCTGAAATTGCAATCTCCAGATCCAAATTCCAGCGTACAGTAAGACGCAGCGTATGCGCATTTGCATTCGGTTTACAGTGTGTACAATCAATCTTTAGATTCAGTGATAAATTCATTCAAAATTCGGTATCATTTCATTTTATTTAAGTTTCTGACAATTCGCGACTGCATCTAAATTACGACAATAGTTATCAGCTTAAACAGTAGGTTCTTTTCAGTACACAAAATGGTCATATTCAAGTTCATTTCTTATAACATCTACATCTACATTTATACTCCGCAAGTCACCCAACGGTGTGTGGCGGAGGGCACTTTACGTGCCACTGTCATTACCTTCCTTTCCTGTTCCAGTGGCGTTTGTTTTGCGGGAAGAACAACTGCTGGAAAGCCTCCGTGCGCGCTCGAAACTCTCTAATTTTACATTCGTGATCTCCTCAGGACGTATAAGTAGGGGGAAGCAATAAATTCGATACCTCATCCAGAAACGCACCATCTCGAAACCTGGACAGCAAGCTACACCACGATGCAGACCGCCTCTCTTGCAGAGTCTGCCACTAGAGTTTGCTAAACATCTCTGTAACGCTATCATGTTTACCAAATAACCCTGTGACGAAACGCGCCGCTCTTCTTTGGATCTTCTCAATCTCCTCCGTCAACCCGATCTGGTACGAATCCCACACTGATGAGCAATACTCAAGTATAGGTCGAGCGAGTGTTTTGTAAGCCACCTCTTTTGTTGATGGACTACATTTTCTAAGAACTCTCCCAATGAATCTGAACCTGGCACCCGCCTTACCAACAATTAATTTTATATGATCATTCCACTTCAAATCGTTCCGTACACATACTCCCAGATATTTGACGGAAGTAACTGCTACCAGTGTTTGTTCCGCTATCATATAATCATACAATAAAGGTTCCTTCTTTCTATGTATTCGTAATACATTACATTTGTCTATGTTAAGGGTCAGTTCCCACTCCCTGCACCAAGTGCCTATCCGCTACAGATCTTCCTGCATTTCGCTGCAATTTTCTAATGCTGCAACTTCTCTGATTACTACAATATCATTCGCGAAAAGCCGCATGGAACTTCCGACACTATCTACTAGGTCATTTATATATATATATATTGTGAAAAGCAATGGTCCCATAACACTCACCTGCTGTACGCCAGAGGTTACTTTAACGTCTCTACATTGAGAACAACATGCTGTGTTCCGTTTGCTAAAAACTCTTCAATCCAGCCACACAGCTGGTCTGATATTCCGTAGGCTCTTACTTTGTTTATCAGGCGACAGTGCGGAACTGTATCGAACGCCTTCTGGAAGTCAAGGAAAATGGCATCTACCTGGCAGCCCATATCTAATATTTTCTGGGTCTCATGAACAAATAAAGCGAGTTGGGTCTCACACGATCGCTGTTTCCGGAATCCATGTTGATTCCTACAGAGTAGATTCTGGGTTACCAGAAATGACATGATACGTGAGCGAAAAACATGTTCTAAAATTCTACAACAGATCGATGTCAGAGTTATAGGCCCATAGTTTTGCCCATCTGCTCGACGGCCCTTCTTGAAAACTAGGACTACCTGTGCTCTTTTCCAATCATTTGGAACCTAGAGACTTGCGGTACACGGCTGTTAGAAATTGGTCAAGTTCTTTCGCGTACTCTGTGTGGAATCGAGCTGGCATCCCGTCAGGTCCAGTGGACTTTCCTCTGTTGAGTGATTTCAGTTACTTTTCTATTCCTTGGACACTTATTTCGATGTCAGCCATTTTTTTCGTTCGTGCGAGTATTTAGAGAAGGAACTGCAGTGCGGTCTTCCTCTGTGAAACTGCTTTGGAAAAAGGTGTTTGGTATTTCAGCTTTACATGTGTCATCCTCTGTTTCAATGCCATCATCATCCCAGAGTGTGGGTGTGCTGTTTCGATCCACTTACTGATTTAAGGTAAGACCAGAACTTCCTAGGATTTTCTGTTCAAAAAAATGGTTCAAATGGCTCTGAGCACTATGGGACTCAACGTCTGAGGTCATTAGTGCCCTAGAACTTAGAACTAGTTAAACCTAACGAACCTAAGGACATCACACACATCCATGCCCGAGGCAGGATTCGAACCTGCGACCGTAGCGGTCTCACAGTTCCAGACTGCAGCGCCTAGAACTGCACGGCCACTTCGGCCGGCTAGGATTTTCTGTGAAGTCGGTACATGGAACTTTACATTCAAATTCACTGAACGCTTCACGCATAGCCCTCCTTACGCTAACTTTGACATCGTTTAGCTTCTGTTTGTCTGAGAGGTTTTGGCCGCGTTTAAACTTGCAGTGAAGCTCTCTTTGCTTTCGCAGTAGTTTTCTAACTTTGTTGTTGAACCACGGTGGGTTTTTCCCACCCCTCACAGTTTTACTCGGCACGTACCTGTCTAAAACTCATTTTGCGATTGCCTTGAACTTTTTCCATAAACACTCAACATTGTCAGTGTCGGAACAGAAATTTTCGTTTTGATCTGTTAGGTAGTCTGAAATCTGCCTCCTATTACTCTTGATAAACAGATAAACCTTCCTCCCTTTTTTTATATTCCTATTTACTTCCATATTCAGGGATGCTGCAACGGCCTTATGATCACTGATTCCCTGTTCTGCGCTTACAGAGTCGAAAAGTTCGGGTCTGTTTGTTAACAGTAGGTCCAAGATGTTATTTCCACGAGTCGGTTCTCTGTTTAATTGATAGAGGTAATTTTCGGATAGTACGCTAAGTATAATGTCACTCGATGTTCTGCCCCTACCACCCGCCGTAAACATCTGAGTGTCCCGGTCTATATCTGGTAAATTGAAATCTCCACCTAAGACTATAACATGTTAAGGAAATTTATGTGAAGTGTATTCCAGATTTTCTCTCAGTTGTTCTGCCACTAACGCTGATGAGTCGGGAGGTCGGTAAAAGGAGCCAATTATTAACCTAGCTCGGTTGTTGAGTATAACCCCCACCCATAATAGGTCACAGGAACTATCCACTTCTATTACACTAGAGGGTAAACTACTACTAACAGTGACAAACACGCCACCACCGGTTGCATGCAATCTATCCTTTCTAAAAACCGTTGTGCCTTTGCAAAAATTGCGGCAGAATTTATCTCTGGCTTCAGCCAGCTTTCCGTATGTATAACGATTTTATCGTCAGTGATTTCTATCAGCGCTTGAAGTTCCGGCACTTTACCAACCCAACTTCGACAGTTTACAATTACAATACCGATTGCTGCTTGGTCCCCGCATGTCCTGACTTTGCTCCGCACCCTTTGAGGCTGTTGACTTTCTGTAGTTGCCCGAGGCCATCTAACCTAAAAAACCGCCCAGTCCACGCCACACAACCCCTGTTACCCGTGTAGCCTCCTGCTGTGTTTAGTGGACTCCTGACCTATCGAGCGGAACCCGAAATCCCACCACCCTATGGCGCAAGTCGAGGAATCTGCAGCCCACACGGT
Organism: Schistocerca piceifrons; assembly: GCF_021461385.2. NCBI lineage: Eukaryota > Metazoa > Arthropoda > Insecta > Orthoptera > Acrididae > Schistocerca > Schistocerca piceifrons. The sequence goes on from NC_060138.1 coordinate 1,130,373,908, forward strand.
CGCAGAACCGTCTCAGCCTTTGATTCAGATCCTCCACTCCACTCTGTACCAAAGGTCCGCAGTCAGTCCAGTCGACGATGCTGCAGATGGTGAGCTCTGCTTTCAACCCCCTGGCGAGACTGGCAGTCTTCACCAAATCAGATAGCCCCCGGAAGCCAGAGAGGATTTCCTCCGATCCATAGCGACACACATAATTGGTGCCGACATGAGCGACCACCTGCAGATGGGTGCACCCTGTACCCTTCATGGCATCCGGAAGGACCCTTTCCACATGTGGAATGACTCCACCCGGTATGCACACGGAGTCTACTTTGGTTTTCTTCCCCTCTCTTGCAGCCATATCCCTAAGGGGCCCCATTACGCGCCTGACGTTGGAGGTGTCAACTAGCAGTAAGCCCACCCTCTGCGACCGCCCGGATCTTGCAGACTGAGGGACAACCTCTGGAACATGGCGATAAGCCAGCAAGATTTAAATTTTGCGCGTGAAGATTTGGTTTCATTTATTCGTATTAACAGGATCAGTGACTTCAATACAGGGATTACCCACACATTTTACATACTTACGCATTTAATTACTTTCATTTCGCATTTTACATTACGATCAAAACCAGAAAACAATACAAAATGGAACAACAATTAGATAACGTGAATACCGATACACACACCAACACCGACACATACAACAATACCATGAGTAACCAAATACCAAATCAGATAGTGACAGGAAATAATTTCATTTCCTTCTTGTCAACTTCAGAATGATCAAATTCCGAACCAAACTTACGCTTGCACGCCTCAGTTAATAACGCGGTGGGGGCAGCGCCATTGTCTAACACAAATTTTATCGCAATATCGAGCACAATCATGAAAGATATTTCCAACCTAAATGGAAAACAGACAAAGAATCACGAACGCATTTCGCAATTAGTGAAAGACAATGCAACCCATCTAACAAAGACCGAAGAAAGACTGATGCGATTACTTGACAACATTAACACTCGTTTGAGTAAGCAAATAAACGACTTGTCGGAGACATTCTCAGAGCTTACTTTGCAGCACGATCAGACAGTATCAGATGTGAATGCAGATAAAAGACATAGACACAGTCTGTGAAAATATGGTTACTCTGATTAAGACCAATAATCATAAAAACGAGGAAATACACACCAGAGTTAAGGATATTGAATGTAAACTCAATGAGGTACACTCACATATACACGACAGTGTACAGAAAGAAACTGACACATACTTTTCAAATTTCAATGAACAATTTCGGACTTGGACAGCACAGAAGGATAAAAATTTGAATGAGAAATTGTCAGCCATAGTGCAAGACACAGTGATTGATTATAAATCGAAAAACAAACAGGTGATCGACCACACAGTACAATGTACCACACACAGTACAATGTACACACACATATAATCCTTCACCTACACAACAGAAGATTTGGTAACGAACAATTTTATCGTCGTGAAACACAGCACACAGGAACACCGAACATGAACAGTGACACCAACCGACACAAGACACCAAAATACAATTACAATTACTGCTCAGAAGACAGTTTCACAACACCCACAAGAACACTCCACCTTCTCGGATCGCAACAGACGCAATGCCTGTAAGGAAGAAGAAAGCCTGTTTAAACACAGAAGTTTCAACCCTTTATTCCAGGAAAGAATACTATATACACTCTGATATTCCTCAAGGCATTCAAAAACGCCTTTTCTCGCTCTTGGTGCGATAGAAAGAAAATTTCCCACTTCGTTGATTACATTCAGGGCGAAGCTGCCGTCTGGGCATACAAAGAGAGTGACAAATTAACACATATGATCAACTCGAAAATGCATTCCTGAATAGATACTGGTCAGGGACTGTTCAGGAACGCGTTAGGAAACAAGTAATCAAACCTGAGCTCTTCAACCCAAAAAACGGAAACCTGAGACGACACTTTGAGAAATATCGCAACATATCCACTTCCTCGACCAAACAGTCGCACCTCGTGACACAATCCGTTCACTCAAATCCAAATGGTCATTTCACATAAAAGAAAAATTAGTCTATCTCCCTGACGACGGCGCAGAATACTTTTTAGAAAGACTTGACGCTATTGATTTACTCTACGAAGAGAACCAACAACGCCAGTCCCGGAAAAGAAATCATAACATTTACGTAGTGGCTATGCCGAACTTGCAGGCTAGCCAACCCAACTCAGGCGCGCACTCGAACGTTTCTTTCGTGCAGCCACAGAAGTCACAGAACTATTTCCAAAACTCACCACTACAATACAATGCAAATAACTATAGTCATCAACACAACTATATGCAGGGGCAATCCCTACAAAAGACGAAAATTTAATAAGCTCAGTCCGAGACCAAATCATAACCAATACAGACAAAACACTAAGAACTTCCGTAATGGACAATCTTCAAACAGAAAACATTGACAGGTACATAATACGAGTGACCCGGCACCACGAAACCACATGCAAAACCAAAACTCTTATCCACGTAATCAATTTCACTACAATCAACACTGGCAGAGAGCGCTGCTGCTGATACAACAGAACAGTTATGCGAATCAAAACAACATGCCGACACCATCTCATACACAACAGTAACACCAAAATCAACCCGGAGAATGGCGACGCCAATACCAACAGGTAAATATAATTGTAATGTAAAGCGAAACGCTACCTCCACCTAACACTGACACAAAGAATTTAACTACCCAAGACTTAAACTAGCTGCAGTAATTACCGTGCCCCAGGGCGTGACTGAGGAATACTTGGGGTCAGATTGGACACACAATTACTATTTGACACACCAAACTCTAACACACCACACAGTAATGCGATCAGATCCACGCCACATGAATCACACATACTATTCTAAAGATACAACGAACAAGGAAACTTGGCTCTTGACGTCACGAGTGACAACACACAGTGTCGATCCAAGAAGAAACAAGTTGTGCTGCCATCCACTACAGGTACAGTAGGAGGAGCACCCACTACCATTGTCACTGATACAGGTGCTGCAGTTAATGTAGTATCACAGATCATTTATGTGAAGTTGAACGAAGTAAACAAAGTTGCAGACTTTCCAGTTCAGAATTTTCAGATACTCATTGCATTAGGTAATAAGTCTAGGGTACGTAAACAAGTGTTTGTGAAGTTGGCAATAGGCAATGGGACTATTCAGTGGCCATTCCTTGTCGTTGCACACGTATCTACAAATTGTACTTTAGTTATAGATTTTTGTGTGAGAAGGACTCCACTATAGACTTCTCTAAAGGTATACGTTATTTTTTAAGTGAAAGTGAGATCTGTGTGAAATTAGACACGAGAACAGTTGAACATGACAAACACTGCACTCGATATGAACTGCAAATGATACACGAGACTGATCAACACTGCAGACCTACACCTGCGTCACAGTCAGAGTATGAATGCAAGGCCATACTAACACAAATTAATTCTAAACTTTAAGAATGCACGGCGGTCGATGAAAAGGAAAAGTCACAACTAAAGGATATTCGACAGAAAAATATGAATGTATTTACAAAAAGACCCTGTGTGATCAAACCTTACACGTACACCATCGAAGTAAAGCCTCACCAGATATATGTCCATAAGTCTTATAACGTACTTGTATCTCTACGACTTGCAGTTTGGCATGAGTCAAAGCAAATGCTAACATGAGGAATTATAGATCCATCCACTTCACCCGATTCTAGGCCATCACACGTAGTGAGAAAACCTAATGCAAGAATACACCTGGTACTTGAGGCCAGGGTTATTGACCAGATAATATTACCAGTCAGAACACAACTTGAGAATTTAGAGGAACAGCTACAACGACTTTTTGAACTCAAAGTACGTTTCTTTACGTGACATGACCAATTAATTTTGGCAGGTACTCCTCACACCTGAGTCTAAGAAGTATACTGCTTTTACCTTTGCTGGTCGTACCTATCAATTTTGTGTATTACCTTTCTGTCCAAACGTAAGTTCAGAATGGAAACAGTTTTTGAAAGACAACAACATTAAACGCATTTTCATCTCAAAATTTTCTTCTTCTGCCAACCCTTGTGAAAGGATATTCAGAGAACTAAACAGTTTCATGAGCACCTACATCTCTATAAATCATTCACACTGGAGATACGCTTCTTCTTTTCGGTGAGTGAAACAGGTTAGTTCTTAGAGTAAAGTAAGGAATAGGGCCTAATCACAGTGTAATAAACAACAATCTTCCAATTACTCAGTCTAAAGAAGACATGGAACTGAACAGATAACCAAAAATACACACGTTTTCTCGAATATTACTATTAACATTAAAGGCGTTTTTTTCTTCTACGTAGCGTGATTATTTTAAACCCCCGCAAGAGCTGCCAAGTGAAAGACATGTTTCTGATTAGTACTTATGTCTTAGTTACAAATCCTGGCCTGGACTGCTAAGTGAAAGACTGAGTTAAGTGAACTGAATTATTAATTAAACTGGCCTTATAGTAGGCACAGTGGCGGTTAAACAAAGTAATTAATCTAAATGGTGGAGCACCGACAGCGTACGACTGTACCTTCATTCTTGATTCTTGGGAAATACATACCAGTATTTAAAATTGTGACACATTGTGGTCACGGGGACGAGCCGTACATGGTTGCTTCCGTGCCCATAAGCCAAACTGTTAGCGAAAAGTGGTACTAACCTGTGATCCTGCAGTTTAATTATCACTGGCATTTAATACGAAATACTAAGTAAACAAGTTGAATAACATTAGCAATATTTGATAAAAGCATTGTATGCTACTGAATAATTTAAGTAGACAACGCCAAAGGGCTTAAACTGAATGAATTGATTTATTCAGTTAGTCGAATGTAGAAACTGCTAAGAATGATGGCCCTCAAGTACAGCGTTTAAATGTGAAATAAAATAATGTTAATCCTTACGTATGATTTGACGGTGCCTAAAAGCAGTTACGCGTGCGTAAATGTGTAATTAGAATGGTTGCAGACTCCACAAATACTATTTTAACATCAGTGCTAGGTGAAAAACAGATTCCCAATCTCTTAAACTAAACACAATTTCTTCAGCAATTCACTTAAAGTCCATTTATAGCAACCAACAAATTAGCACACGTGAATTCTCGAGTAGATACTCGTATTCTCTCCAGCATTAAGTCTAAAATTGCAGCCGAAGTAAGTTAAAGTTTCATCTAGACCATCGTTTAATCCTCGCTAAATGTTAAGTTTCCAGTGAGTTCTCAGATTCTAAGTCTCGCTTGAGTCACAACGATTATAAGTACGAACAAATATTTGAAGTATTCGCGCAGCTGCTGGCTTCACAAATTCTGTCACTTTTAATAGTCCGATACATCACTATCAGCTCAGCAACGTGCTACCTCACGACTGATCTACACAGACTGACCATTAGATGTAGAATTTCCAGTAGCTACTGTTTGCATGCCCTTTTAAGACTTCGCTTTCCCCTCCACCAAATTCTACAATGAAGTTGTACTTAATAATACAGAAAAATGGAGCACCACTCGAAAAATAATCACATTACAATATTTACATTTAATTTTAATAAATGCTCTTTTTCTTCCAGTTCCTTTAAGACCAAACACATTTTTCTACATCTAATAATTTCAGAATAAGTAAGTAAAACACGAAGTTTATTTATAAGGACTCACCACAAATAAGGAAGAATTACTCCACTGGCCGGAGTGGCCGAGCGGTTCTAGGCACTTCAGTCTGGATCCGCGCGACTGCTATGGTCGCAGGTTCGAATCCTGCCTCGGGCATTGATGTGTGTGATCTCCTTAGGTTAGTTAGGTTTAAGTAGCGCTAAGTTCTAGGGGACTGACGACCACAGATGTTAAGTCCCATAGTGCTCAGAGCCATTTGAAGAAGTACTTATTTAATGAAAATTCTGCCATTTAACTGACAGATCGTTTGTTCTACTCTACACTCATGATTTCGGCCTTGACCAATTTCAAATACTGCAATGTTGGACATGCTTACACATCTATAAACGAAATCATCGTCAAAATATATTAAACTAGGTTATCTAATGCACGTGTCACAGCACATTCACAAAAGTCTGGCAGAAGTGAAACAGACTTTTACGACATGCATCGAATGACTGTGCTATAAGAAAGTCACCAAAAACTGTTGTTACGTGTGCAGGCATCACACAAGCCTCAGTGTGACATTTTAAGTCTATCCGTACCTGTTCCTTACTTTCTGGTCACTTGCCGTACTTTGCACTTTGTATCTCCATCCCGTGCCTTTTGAATGATTGCCACTGCTTATCCTGGTGACACAAATCATACGATTCCTTGTCCAGTGACGAGACTTGACTGCTTGAGTGGAGTACACATTGCATCTCTTTTCGTACCATGGATTCTCTTAAAGTCGGATATCTGACATCTACCGTTTTTTGAAATTCCTTGGTTTCTTCATCTAATGTGTCTTTCAGCTCCGTACTATCCATGGACAATTCTATCAATAAGCTGGCCATTACTAGCTATGTTGCCAGAGCGTCTTCAACAAGTCAGTTTTGTGGCGCGTCATCCCTGTCTTTATTCCTATGGTTTTTACTCGGGTGTCCCCATGCACTTCCACAATCTCCTTTATTCCCTTTCACCTATCATTCTCTCGTCATTATTCCTTCCGTCGTTGTGTGTCCAATTATTTCTGCAGCCGTCTGGCAGATACTATGGTCCCCAGCGACGGCTGTCATTTCTGCTTTTCCATCCATTAGTTTCTTCCTGGTCGGTATCTCTCCCTTCAGTTCTCTAGTTCCTTATCTGTTAATTCTCTGGAAGTCTACCTGCAGGAAATGCACCAGTTCTATTGCTTCCCAACTTCTCTCGCATGCTAACTCACCCTGTAGCTTATGGAATCCTTTAACATCGTGCATGTTTCTGCAAGCGATCCTTATTTCCTTCTGAACCTAACGTGGAAGCTTCATCAAGTAAACACCATGTCTAAAAATCGGTCTTTCACTATCAGAACTTTGAAATATTGCAGTGACTTATGACACCTTGGTTCTGCATAATTCTCGATCATCGTGAGTCCTAGTTTTACTTGATCTCGTTTTCCCTTGCACCATCACTCTTCCAAGAATGCACGCGTAAATTCGTCTCAAACATACATTACTTGGAAAATCACGACGTAAATTATAAGTTCTATAAAGCTTCTATTAAATTTAAAGTAATTAGTGTTGGCAGTAAATTCCATTACATTTTTCACGGCACGTTGGGACACTTCACACACAGTTTTCAGTGACAAAACTAAAAAGTGCTTTTTTTTCTTTACTTATGTCACTTTTCTTTCCGGGGTGCATATGTCTTGTATTGTCCCATTATTTCTCACGTTTTCGACGCTGCTTCCTCTCTGCAGTAAGCACATAAAAATCTGATTTTCAGAACAGTAGCTATGATTTTGGTAACGTCTCAAAGAATGCTTCAGTCCACATGTTCAGATGTAGATGGTTTTTGGTGTTCTGAAACGGTGAAAATTTCTGTACTGATACGAACTGCTTCCAACGCTCCTCTTCTTCCATGACGCAAGAAATTGTTTCTACAGTCATGGTGGTAATTATTGGCGAATCATTGTACGTCGACACTCCTCTGAAGCGGCATAACCTTTCAGTCAAATCGTTAGTCTCTTCTTCTTGTCTGTTGCGTTCTACTTTTCCCTGACTCGCCATGTTCTCTCTCCCGCTATACCTTATTGAAAATCTACTACCCACTTTCTTTTTGGTAGTGCGTCAAATGTCTCCTTGTGGCTATGGTTTATGGTTTCTTGTGCAGTCTTAAACTGTACCAAATCCCTTATTTTGGCGTGTTGTAAGATTTGTAGGTACTGCTCTGTCAGAAGTTTTTTCATTACTGTTTGATAACTGCTTCACTGTTGTGGTTAGCACTTCAACTCATTCTTCTACCTTCTCAGCGGTGTCTATCTGTTCTTCCCTCTATAATTTCACTCTTTCAGTGTCCTTTTTATTGGCATTTATATTTTTTCTTACTACATTGCTTATACTTTTAGCGTCCTGCGTTAATGTCTCCACCCTTGAATTTAATTCTTATTTAAAGCTTTTCCCTGGTCTTCTTATTTCATGATGTCATCATCTAATTTATAGTTTTAGGCTCCTACTTGTTTATAACGTTCTCTATTTTTTTGAATTGTGGCTCATTTTTCTCAAATTGTGTCCCATTTTCGCTCGCTTTCCTTATATCTCTTTCGTTACTCTCTTTAAGTAACTCTCCGCTTTTCTTAAATTGTTCATTAGCCGTTTTAAATTAGGAAGTTCCGCAGAAGGTGTGGTTTGTGTTCAGGACAAGCTTCATTCTGTGTTGGTCTTTCACGTTCTGTAATTTCTACGTTTTCTTCCGCAGATGAAGCTTCTTACTCCTCTAACATTTCTGCTCATCTCCAAAATCTCGTCACTACCTCATCCCTGATCTAGTTCGTCAACGATGTTGGTTTCGTCTTGAGATATTATTTCGTATGGTTCACTGTTATTTAATCCTCAGTGCTTTCATTCGGCACTTCCATATCCGAACATCCATTAAACGTTTCCGAATTACTTGAATTTCCCTCTCTGTTTCACTCATTAATGCTAAACCTCTCGCCCTCCCTCTCGTAAACCTTGAGATTAGCACAAAAATTAAATTCCAAACGCACCTGACATTTAAAACGAAGCTAATCAATCTAACATTAAATTTCTCAATCTTCCCACATGCACTAAAATTCGTTCCCCTCATAATGTACAATCAACATTTACACATAATAAATACAATCATCTCCAGAATTACAATGGCGATACTTCAGCTCGACAACGATGGACAGATACTCACCTAATTCACTGAAAAAAGTACATAAATGGTTATGTGCTAGGACTTAGAACTATTTTTTTGTTTTGAGAATTGAATTATTCGTAAGGTAGTAACGTACACCTTTCTGTTAATTCTAAGATCCGCGAATCTGACTGCGGTGTCAGGTGATATCTGATGAACTAATCCTAGGCAGACGTCACCAAAAATGCAAATCCAAAAATATTAAGGTGCCCTCTAAAATAGTGAACGATGAAGCTTATAACTATCAAATCAGACGCCAATCAAAATTACTTTGATAATCAAAATATCCATGGGTGTACTGCCGGTCTACAGTGTCCAACGGGCACAATATTTCGACGATGATACATGTCGCCATCATCAGGTGAACTGACGGACTGAGCTCCTGTGAACGTGTCTGCATGGAGATCCGTACGCTATGACTGCTCGGGGGAACTGGGTTCGGTCGCGGCGGCGGCCGATTTAAATACCCTCCGCCCGCGGTGCACTCACTCCGCCGTCCGCGCCCCGCGCCACGGTCACGCGGTGGAACAGATTGCGACGGCGTCTGAGATGACGTCGGTGTGATGGCTCTGTCTGCCGTGGTCGTCACAGCTATACGTTTGCTCGATTTACTCTCGATTAACCTGATCGCTGGTTCCCAAGCCTTGCTAAGATTATAGCCACAGTCACGGTTTATGAGGTCGTCATTGGTGTGAATTTCGATGGCCTCTCTAACAACGCTGTCCCAGTATCTAGACGTCTGTACCAGAATCCTTGTGCGTTCATACTCCATAGCGTGATTTTCCGACAAACAATGTTCAGCGACCGCCGACTTGCTCGGATACATCAGTCGAGTGTGCCTCTGGTGTTCACGGCATCGATCCTCGACGGTACGCATCGTCTGACCAATATACGACTTGCCACACTGACACGGAATCTGGTACACGCCGGCCTTCCTCAAACCGAGATCATCTTAGGCGCTCCCCACCAGTGCACGAGTTTTATTCGCAGGACAAACCACAGTCCCGACCCGGTGTTTCTTCAAAATGCGGGCGATTTTCCCCGAGAGTGCGCCTGTATATGGAATAAACGCAGTGCCTACCTCCTCCCCCGTGATTTCATCTATCTCCATAGGTTGTGCTGTAGTGGTTGGGCGGAGAACGCGTTGAATAAAATAAATTCACAAGGAGGGCGTGGATGTTTTATTTTGTCACAACTTCATGGATGATCCTGGTATACTCCTAGATTCATGATGGTTCTTAACGAAGTCGGCTTCCATACGATAATCTGTGCCTAGCTTCAACCATTTGACAGCTCAATTCTTTCAGCATCTGTGGTAGCCTCTCCCAAGGGTCAAAAAATTTTGTGACCATTCAAGCAGACATTTTTTTACATGTTTCGATATCCCCTGTTAGTGTTATTTGGTTTATGGTCCCACATACTTGAGCAATATTCTAGGATGGGCCGCACCACTTTAGGCAATCTACTCTGGACACTTAATCCATTTCCCTAATTTTCTCCCAACGAACCGAATTCTGCAATCTACTTTACTTACAACTCAGTCTATGTCATCGTTCCACTTCATATACCGACCAAATGTTTCAGCGTGATAAGCAGAGATAATTCTTGTGAAAGATGAAACTTGACTATCGATTGTCGTCTTGTCAAAGATAAAAAACTTTTTTCCGATTCTGCAGACCTACTGTCCATATGTCGCTAAGTTTCATGCTCTCTTCCTTCCTATTAAAAGCACGCCTGTATGTATTTCAATGGATTCTCTACATAGCCGTGGATGCAGTTCGTCGTCGCAGATAATGCTTTTGTTTCAGAAAACTTCACCTTATAACTTCTTGACTGAAGATCTGCTGCAGCCGATTTGTGTGTTTTCCCTAGTCGGCAGACACTTTTGTGTTCCTTTAGCCGTGTATTCACACTTCTCTTGGTTGTTTGGAACATAAAGGTTTTTCGAAAGGTAAAGCACACGGACAGATATTTACACAAAAAAATACACAAAAAAATCACCGTCCACAACAAAAGAGAGGTGTCATTAAAAGTCATGTCGATAGAGCCAAAAGGCTTTGTGACTACTCAGAGAGAGAAGTAAACAGAATTATAACACTAAATAATGGAAAGCCAAAGGACAAGCAGGAAAAACTGCCATGGAAGCATACAGTATCTCTCCCTTTTATTAAAAATGTTACAGATCAGATCGTAGAGATTTTACAGAATCACGAGATTAAACCGGTTTTTAGACCAACAAATAAAATAGGTCAAGCACTCTGATCTGTAAAGGATAAACACTCTCCTCTGTTAACGTGTGGCGCATATGAAATTCCGTGTACGTGTGGTGAAGTTCATATTAGAACAACCAAGAGAAATGTGAATACATGGCTAAAAGGGACAAAATTGCCTGCCGACTCTGCTTATCACGCCGTTTTTCTGTAGTATATGTCGCTCTCAGACGCCCGACTCAACGAAGCAACCTCTCTGATGATGTCCAGAGCAGGCCTGGACGAAACGTTAGGAAGAGAAGAGCATCGTGGACCATGACCGAAAGGTTTGCGAGCAGAAATATCCCAGAACTTTTGCCATCACAGTGTACAATGTGAACAGCAAAGTTCCCAACACGCCAAAAGCACATCCCCAGTTACTTTTACCTTCATACATAACACGCTGACAGCCTGCCAATAACTCCTCAACCCGGTCACAAACTTTGCCTGATAACGCATACGATCGTGTTTTCGATAACAAGCGCGTGTGTGGTCTTGAGTGAAATGCTTTTCGGAAGTCAAGAAATACCTTATCTGTCTCACTACCTTCATTTAGCGTTTTCAGGATGTCATCTGACAAAAGAGCTAGCTTTGTTAGCGGAATGTGTGCTGGCATAGGCATATTAATCGAACATTTTATAGCCATGTTCTGTCGTAAGTGAAACACAATTAAGCAAATGAAATGGACGAAATCATTCTACCGCATCGCATATCCTTGATGACGTCAGCGAGTATAATTTGAGGAGAACCGCAGAGTTTCCCCGTTCTTGCTACGAAGTTGGAGCGGATATTTGGCGATGAAAAGCGATATTGCTCCTCCAGATTATAATATACGCCAACTCCATAGGCTCTGTAGGGGTTAATTAAATCCAGCCAGCTACTCGTATTTAATTAAATACTTTGCCACTTTCTCCTTCTGGAAATTACGCCGATAACTTAGTTTGTTTGACCACAAAGTGAAATTAAGCTGACCTCTTACTGGCTGCGCGCGGGTCGGTGACGGCCGTCGCAAGTTGGTAATTACGATAATGAAACCTTGGCAGGAGGCTGAGCCGACAAGACAAGAGTTCGACTTCATTAGACATCGGCAGGAATAGAGATAATTGGCGATCGCCTTGAAGTTATGCTACAGGACTGTATGACGTCACTTTGCTATTCAACTACACCGTAAAAAGTCGTATAGGTAATATGAATGTTAAGATGGACATTCTCCGCGTCTTAGGCTACATGAAACCGTAATACAAATTTTACAGTACTTCTGGCATTTCCATAGTTTGCACACTCTTCCAGTGTGTAGCTAAAGAGTAAAATATAACAGAATACCTCATACGTAGTAATTTTTCGTCCTTTGACGGCTATTTGTTTTGCAGACACGATTGTGTGCTGTCAACTTCAAGTCTTAATTTTTTTTGTTCTAAAACACGTTCATTTTAGGCTGAACCTCACGCACAGGATGTCAAATGGATAAGGTGCTGATTTCCATCCGTTTTACATTTTGTGCATGAGTTCAACGTAAAATGAACATGTTTTACAACAAAAAGATTTTAAGACCTGTAAATGACAGCAACGTTTGTTGAAGCCGGTTGTCTTAAATAAAGAAGTATTTTAAGCAATCTTGGCTGCTTAAAGGCTTTTACACCCCCTGAAAACCTCCTTACAAAGTATCAAGAACCAGCCTTAAGTGATAAATTTAGGATTACCTACAACTTCCTTTGTACGGCTCCCACAGGAATCTTCTAGGACAAGATTAGATTAAGTATGCCACACACAGGGTATTTAAGTATTTAAGCAATCTGTCTTCCCAGTTTCCACAAGTGAATGAAACGAGACGAAGCCCTAACGATTGATACAGTGGGAACCGCCTACTGCCATGCACTTCACATTGGTTTGCAGAGTATGCTTATAGATGTAGATCTCTAAAACACCACTTGTGTTTAGAAAAATTTGCACACACTTACACATAAACTGACCTCTCTGTGATGTGCCACGCAGAGTCGAACACAGGAAGTTAAGGTGAGTAAGTCATCGGTAATTTGGGAAACATTTTCGCACTGACATGGAGACATTCAGTCATCAGCTTGTTGTCACAAATTACTTAAACTCAGTACATGTGCAGAAAATGGAAACCACTTGCAGAAATGCGATTGGACCGCTTCAAACGCTCTCTGGTAGGAAAACAAACTATTCACGATGCATTACATCATTGGTATTGAGTACCAGTACGCGTAGCGATAGATGACTTTGAGTTAGGGTGGCAGATCCTTGCACAAAATCAGTGTCGCTCAGTTAAAATGATACTGGAAGATGCTAAAGATTCGGGTCACTCACTTACTGTCTCCCTGTTTACACCACCTAATTTGATTGGTCGGCATAAGACAAAGTGAAGTAGGTCTGACTTTGCACGTCTTCCTGAGAACTATAATATCGGGGTGTAAGATCTAGTGACAGCAGTCCTTTCTAGAATGTAGTAGGTAACAAACACGTACGCAGCGCACAGATATCTGAATCAATTTTGTACTGACACTCAGAGATCTTGGTAATCATTTCCAAACACCTCTCAGATGATAGGTAAATCTCCGCTGTCAGATTCTGACAGATTAGGAAACGCCGAAAGTTTAGCTAGTGAAGGTAGCTTTGAATGGCAAAGAAGGAGTCCAGGATAACATACGCACCCTTTGATAATATTAACGGAACATAATGACTATTCTTGCACGTGGGGAATGTCATTTTATGTGTTCAAAGTAACCCCTATTAGCACCAAAACAACGTCTATTCCGCTGAACTGTTGACCGCAATATGGCTATTAGTGTCGCCAATGTGACAGCCGCACAGAATACCTCAATGGTTTCTCGCAACTCGTTCAGTGAAGCTGGTTTCTATTGGTAAACATTTTACAAGGTCACCCATAGCTAAAAGTCAAGAGGTGGAAGGTCTGGAGACCTTAGTGGGTACTCCTCTTCAACCTATCCATCGTCCGGGTAGATTTTCATCCAAATTGACATCTCTGTCGTAGTGAGGTGGAGCGTCATCTTGTTGTAGGTAAAACCTTCCATTTCCAAACACCTCTCGGATGCCAGGTAAAATCAATGATGGCAGCGCATGAAGATATACTTCACGAGTTACGGTACGCTCAGAGAAGAATGGACCAATCAAACCGCGCGATGAATTATCCAAATGGGATGGAAGTCAACGATGTGATGTATGTGTACAGACAAACAAATGATTACAATTCCAGATGAATTGGATGTTTTATTCAAGAGAAAGAGCTTCACAAATTGAGCACGTCAGTAACATGCTATTCCAGCCCTGGTCCTCATGCAAGCAGTGATTTGCTTTGGCATTCATTGATACAGTTCTTGGATTTCCTACTGAGGGCTATGGTGCCTCATTCTGTCCAATTGGCGCGTTAGATCTTGAAAATGCCAAGATATTTGCAGGTCCCTGCCCTTAATGCTCCGAACGTTCTCTATTGGGGAGAGTCGGGCAATGTCGTTGACCAAGGCAGGGTTCTGCAAGCACGAAGCATAAGATAATACTCAATGCAGTTCATTGTGTTGTTTACAGCACTTATGTACCATTCACTAAATTAGGTGAATCGCGGTCTGTTACATTATAACATTTGTTAAATAAGTTTTTTAAATCAATATGACTGGACATACACTCCTGGAAATTGAAATGAGAACACCGTGAATTCATTGTCCCAGGAAGGGGAAACTTTATTGACACATTCCTGGGGTCAGATACATCACATGATCACACTGACAGAACCACAGGCACATAGAGACAGGCAACAGAGCATGCACAATGTCGGCAACTAGTACAGTGTATATCCACCTTTCGCAGCAATGCAGGCTGCTATTCTCCCATGGAGACGATCGTAGAGATGCTGGATATAGTCCTGTGGAACGGCTTGCCATGCCATTTCCACCTGGCGCCTCAGTTGGACCAGCGTTCGTGCTGGACGTGCAGACCGCGTGAGACGACGCTTCATCCAGTCCCAAACATGCTCAATGGGGGACAGATCCGGAGATCTTGCTGGCCAGGGTAGTTGACTTACACCTTCTAGAGCACGTTGGGTGGCACGGGATACATGCGGACGTGCATTGTCCTGTTGGAACAGCAAGTTCCCTTGCCGGTCTAGGAATGGTAGAACGATGGGTTCGATGACGGTTTGGATGTACCGTGCACTATTCAGTGTCCCCTCGACGATCACCAGTGGTGTACGGCCAGTGTAGGAGATCGCTCCCCACACCATGATGCCGGGTGTTGGCCCTGTGTGCCTCGGTCGTATGCAGTCCTGATTGTGGCGCTCACCTGCACGGCGCCAAACACGCATACGACCATCATTGGCACCAAGGCAGAAGCGACTCTCATCGCTGAAGACAACACGTCTCCATTCGTCCCTCCATTCACGCCTGTCGCGACACCACTGGAGGCGGGCTGCACGATGTTGGGGCGTGAGCGGAAGACGGCCTAACGGTGTGCGGGACCGTAGCCCAGCTTCATGGAGACGGTTGCGAATGGTCCTCGCCGATACCCCAGGAGCAACAGTGTCCCTAATTTGCTGGGAAGTGGCGGTGCGGTCCCCTAGGCACTGCGTAGGATCCTACGGTCTTGGCGTGCATCCGTGCGTCGCTGCGGTCCGGTCCCAGGTCGACGGGCACGTGCACCTTCCGCCGACCACTGGCGACAACATCGATGTACTGTGGAGACCTCACGCCCCACGTGTTGAGCAATTCGGCGGTACGTCCACCCGGCCTCCCGCATGCCCACTATACGCCCTCGCTCAAAGTCCGTCAACTGCACATACGGTTCACGTCCACGCTGTCGCGGCATGCTACCAGTGTTAAAGACTGCGATGGAGCTCCGTATGCCACGGCAAACTGGCTGACACTGACGGCGGCGGTGCACAAATGCTGCGCAGCTAGCGCCATTCGACGGCCAACACCGCGGTTCCTGGTGTGTCCGCTGTGCCGTGCGTGTGATCATTGCTTGTACAGCCCTCTCGCAGTGTCCGGAGCAAGTATGGTGGGTCTGACACACCGGTGTCAATGTGTTCTTTTTTCCATTTCCAGGAGTGTATTATGACCTTTATCTAGTTTTTGCGGACGAATATACTATTGAGAACCGTTTTGGTGCACAGGGAAGTACATAAAACGTCCACGTAAAGGAAAGGATGCTGTCCTCCACGGCATCCATTGATTTCCACAAGAAAACTATTTGTGGTATATGCAGCAGGCCGTACACAAAACGTTGAAGAGGGATAGTGAGTACACTGTCAACAAAACAAAGTACTCCTTCTGCGTTTGAATGCTCCGTCGTTATTATGCGCTAGACCTCGGCTGCCACCCCACTCGTCTGTGTTCTCTAGGAGTGTCCGATGGCCGGCATGACTGGCCGTGCGGTTCTAGGCGCTACAGTCTGGAACCGAGCGACCGCTACGGTCGCAGGTTCGAATCCTGCCTCGGGCATGGATGTGTGTCATGTCCTTAGGTTAGTTAGGTTTAATTAGTTCTAAGTTCTAGGCGACTGATGACCTCAGAAGTTAAGTCGCATAGTGCTCAGAGCCATTTGAACCAGTGTCAGATGCGTTGCAGGCACACACGGCTTAGCCAGTAAATCAGTTATTTAGCACTGCAAATTCCTCTCACCTCGATGAAGTCATCGTTAGTCTGTTGCCTCATGGAATCACAAGGTCTCTACACTTATCAGCCAGAACATCACGACCACCTACCCAACAGCCGGTATGTCAGCATTTTTCGCGGATAATAAGGGCGACCCGTCATAAAATGTAAGCAATGAGTCCTTTCTAGGTCGCTGGAGGGCGCTGTCACCACGTCTTCAAATACAAGTCTCCTACTTCCCATAAATTTTGGGGAGGGGGCGATGAGCTGTTACACCTCGATCAATCACATCCCAGATGTGTTTGATCGGGTTCAGATCTGCAGAGTTGGGGTACTTAGCACATCAATTGGAAATAGCCACTATGTTCCTCGAACCACACCATCACACTACTGACCTTGTGACATGGGGCATTATCTTGTTGAAAAATGTTACTGCCGTCGAGAAACATGATCGTCGTGAAGAGGTGTAGTGAGTCTGAAACCAGTACACGTTACCCCTTGGCCATCATGGTACCTTGCACGAGCGCTACTGGACCAACAACGCCCAAGTGAATGTTCCCCAGAGCATAATGAAGCCACTGCCAGCTTGTCTCCGTCCCGCAGTGCTCGTCTCAAGAGCTGTTCCATTGGAAGAGGATAGACTCGCACCCTCCCATCGGCTTGGTGAAGAAGATATCAGACCATGCAACGCTCTGTCACTGCACCAATGTCCAATGCCGATGGTCACGTGACCATTTCAGTCGTAGTTGCCGATGTCATGGAGTTAATATTGGCACATGCGTGGTTCGTCGGCTACGGAGCCCCATCTTTAGGAGTATTCGCTGCACTACGTGTTCAAACTCACTTGTACTCTGCCCGGCATTAAAGTCTGATTTTAGTTCCGCCACAGTTTGCCGCCTGTCCTCTTTTACCAGTCTGCCCGCTTACGATGTCCGATACCTGTAACGCAGGGTGGCCGCCCAAACCAACAACGTCTGAACGTAGTTTCCCCTCAATTGCGTTGAGGACACCCATCGCTGTACTCCTCTAACACTAAGCGACTCGTGCAGCTTCAAAAATGCTAGTGTCAAGCCTCCGGGCCATAACAGTCTGCCCTTAGTCAAACTAAGAAAGATCGCCCACCTTCCCCATTCTACATACGGACAGAATGCTGACTGATACTACGTACACCGTGCGTGTGTGTAACTAGCAGGCATTCCGAGCCAGGCGACGCTGCTATCGCCTGGACGGGTCTATATCGACAGCAGGTCGGTGATTATAATGTTCTGATCAGTGTAAGTCAGTTGCTCGACGGAGCGGATGGCATAATAAAAGTCAGTCACTTAAGACCAAGAAAGCTCGATTGTGGGAAATAATTCGTGCAGTCACAAATTTCTGTTAAATGCGGAGGAGAGAGGGATAGGTGGAAAGAGTACACTCAACGCCTCTGTGAGGGGAAAGACTTGTCCGATTATCAGATAGAAGGCGAAATAGAAGTCGACAGTGGTGAAATAGAAGACCCAGTATTAGAATGAAAAAGAGTATTCGAAGAGCTGGAAGTACACCCTCAGTCTTTGGGGAAAACATCAACCACACAATTCTGAAGATTGCAAGAGTCGACAAGTGAGAGAATTATTGCACGATCAGCTTAACAGTTCATGTATCCAACCAGACCTCTTGCACAGACGCTCTGGGAGCGTCGAGCATTGCAGTGAGGTTATTGTAACAAACTGCATGAAATCAGTGGAAGAAACCAGTCGTGAGTTCCAAACCGTAATCAGCACTCCAGCTAGAGCAATGACTGTGGGTATGTAATTAAAAGGAATAGGTTACAAATTGCTATATCCGCTGTCAACGAACAAGAACAATTGTCAAGACGTAAAAGAAAGTTTATTTCCTGTAAATAAAAACAAGTCTCTTTTCAGTGGTTTTGACCTGCAGGTTGAAGGCCTAGTTACGAAGGCCGAAATACAATTGATCCGTGGTGGCTTTAATTTTGGCGGGTAAGCCACTCCACTGGCGCCACTAACCACTTATACAGCCGATATCGATCCCGGTCATATGCTGGGGCTAGGGTCTTTGGTCGAGAGGTGTGTTATTGGGTTTGGTGGGATATGGTACCGCCAATGAGCGGAAGGCCACATGGCTGGCAAGTTGGTTTTTGCGGCACTCCTGCTGCCCGGGAGTGGAGCCCATGATGTCGCGAATTGTTAAATTGGTCAAAACCAAAGTTTTCCGGCTGGATTAAGTATTGGGTTACTGGAAGGACAGCTGACGCCATGTGCAACCTGGTCAGCAAGCACCGGGCCAGCTCTTGAGACGTAAACAATGCGACACCTGTAGAGCACCTGCACAGACACCCCTGCTTGGAATCCTGGAAGTCATGGTTCCTTCGCACTTGAGTGGAGTTACGTGTTGATCTTTTATTGGTGCTTGTTATCGTAAGCCCACTTCTGTGTTAATGCTGAATGTTCATTACACCTCTGAGTGATTGTATGGATGGTCACCGGTTAGTGAAACTGAATTTAATCTGTGCTTCAGATCATATTTATTGCAAGTGTATGGATACTCCCTGATGCAAATTAGGTTGCTGTAATTGGGACTGCAACATATTCCGTGTCGGAGACTGTTAAACGGGGGTCTATCGTGGTATGTGGATTTGCAGGTAATTGTAGATGTCGTCGTCAATTTTCAAGTGTGTTAAGGAGCGTGTGAGCTAGTGACTTGTATGTGCAGCCACTTCTGCAATAAGTTAATATTTCATATATCTGAGATATTGTCGTTTGTAGCGTTATTTGGGCAGATTACTGTTTTCTTTCTGACGCATGTTCGCAGGGTAGTTCTGGCACAGGACGACGCGTCCCTGTTTACTGGCTCCCGAGCAGAGACGTGTTTTCTTCCTGCTGCGGCGACACTTCCGTCATTGCGCAGCGTCAAAGTTTTCCCGCGGCCAGGCGCCTCTGCCAGTTGCCTCACGTTATCGCCGTTAAGTAAATTCGATCGTTTTTGTACGTGACACGGCGGAGCGTCTGCCAATCAATTTCGGAACCCTTGATCTACTCAAATATTGAGAGTTGAGAAAGGACACAAGCTTTAAGGTGTGTTCTGCAAGTTCAAAGTTCCTTGTGACTTTATCTGCCCTTCACTACCTGTTTACACTTGCAAGCCCAATTCGCTAGTTCTGGAACGTGTGCTGGTGCGTACCAACTGGGAGTCACATTTAAATTGTATGGCTTCCCAACTTTTCTTGTATTTTTTTGGGGGGGGGGGGGATTGTGTAATGCATTCCTTAAAGCATTTTATTAAGTTTATAAATTGTTAAGGGATTTGCAACAGTCACAATCAGTGGCGTGACTCTTTATCCTTCCTGTATTTTGGTTGGACGTTGTCTATTTCTTTAAAGTTTTATCCGTGCTTGGGAATTGTCAGTACTTTTAGTGGCAGTCATTCGTAATTCATTTTACTGGTAAAACTCTGTTTGTTGAACCAGCTTACAGTCACACCTAGATGTCGTGACTTCTTACTTGTATTTGGGGACTTACGTATATTCCTGGATTTAAGCCCTGTTCTTAATGGTATAAATTGTCAAGTTCTTTATTAACGAATTGATCCTGTTCAAGTTCCTTAAATTATTGTGAGCGTTGTTATTGATTTTTACAAGTTTTTTTACTTTGTAACTATTATTGTTAAGCAATAAAATGTATTTCATGAAATGACAAATGACGAAATATATGGTTCACATTACATGTGTTTCTCCTTAAAATTATCCCAACCCTTGTTGTGAGCTATCTCCAAGAAGAATAAATATTTTCTGTCTAAATACCGCTTGGTAGAAAGCCAATATTAATAAGAACAACAACAACAGTTATTACATCAGTTGATGGGTGTTGGTGGAAGGCCGGCATTGAAAAGAACTTAAAACAACTGAAATCAAGTTGAGAGCTGTCAAGGTATTATCAGATACTGACAAGTACGCCAATTACTGTTTGTGAAGACCAATCGCTGATAGTCAAGGTCCATGACGGGCAAGAGTTCGGTGTAGCCAAAGTTAATAAACAGCATTAATTACAAGTCCAAACTATTGATACGGATTCGTAGGCCACACGTCGATTGGTAATGGTTTGGAGCCTTGCGCTTCTCTCAGGAGGATGACTGGCGGTGGGCTACGACACACCTTCGTGGATGCACTGCAAAAAAACCCTGATTATGGAACAGCTTTTGCTCTCGGCGCCTGGCCCAGTGGTTTACCCAGTGAAGACTGCCTTCTGTGGTCTGTGCGGGGCCTCAGATGGGCTGCCCGCGGCAGAATGCTCCACGCACTATTTTAAGTCAGGTGTCTGTGAGCAACAAACTATCTCGTGTACGTCGCGACCTCTAGCGGCGCATCTCACGCATCCTGCGGCTACCGACTTGACTTGGTTTCTTCTTGATGACCGGCAGACCGGCCCCTAATCAGTCCGGGACCCGCCTAACGGTTATGTTATGCTGGTAGCTGGTGTGTCCAGGCGTTCTGCCGAGAATAATTACAAACTTACAGGATTTCCTACAAGAAAACAGCTCTCCAGCCAACCAACCAAAATAATAATTACAACGTCGGATAGTTCCTCATAAGCCACACATTTTAGTAGTCACTGCTAAATGACGCTTGAAGTGATATAGATTGACGCCACTGTATAGTGGCTGATTTTATAGGAGTGATAGGGAGTGACGAGTCACGCTGTACTCTGTGGCAGTTGGATGAAAGCATTATTTTGTGTTTGGCGAGTGGCGTAGCGCCTACAATGAAATCCAGAGCAGGTGGTGATATGGTATAGGGGTGCTATTCGTAGTTAGGGTTAGATCCTCTTGTTGAGATTCAGAAAACAATAAATTTGGATGGGTATAAACACATTGTATAGCATTTTTTACTGCATATGGTAAAGGTATAGTTCAAAGAAGATAACTATTTTTTTCAGCCAGGCAATGCATACTGTAATAAATGCGTATCTGCGAGGCGATGGTTGTGGACAATACAATCCCGGAAATGGACTGGTCTGCCTAGAAAGCACCCATTTTCGTAGAACGTGGATTACACATTTTCCCAATTCCCTGGCAAGTATGTCTTTATCAGACACACTTGTCTTGTATTCCAGCCTTCGAAGGATGCATTTGAGCATTTGAGGCTGACTGCAGTACAATTTTACTGCCGCCGACTTACATTTCGCGGGGAGACCACAAAGATAAGAGAGATTAGGGCTTGTACAGAGGCATATAGGCAGTCATTTTTCCCTCGTTCTATTTGGGAGTGGAACAGGGAGAGAAGATGCTAGTTGTGGTACGAGATACCGTCCGCCACGCACCGTATGGTGGATTGCGGAGTATGTATATAGATGTAGATGTGGATGTAAATGTAGACGCCCATGGTTGTGAAGAGTGGCGGCAACTAGAAGCCTGCAACTTTTGGGCACACATTGCACAAGTACTGCACCAAAATAAAACCAAGCAACATAGTGAGCAACGTGAGAACTGAAAGATCACCAAAGATGGGAACGTCAGTTTTGCGCCTGCAAAGAATCGGGACACCTTTGTAATGATGTAATCAGAAATTCGTGGTTCTTGGTGAAAGGTGTGTGGCTGTAGTCGCTACCTGTCGTGGTTGACGTGCCGCAGACTCACTCGGCCCGTGACGCTGACGCGGTGGGTGCAGGCTAAATTGAACGCCGGGCGCGCTGCTCGCCGCGTCAGCGCTGTGTGACCTTTAGAGCAGGCACTCCCCCTCTCCCCCCCCCCATCCCGCCCCCTCAGACCGCGTCGTGACGCAGCATTAAAGATTCACGCCCCTGGGAGCCGCCTCCTTCCGGATGAGCAGCTTTTTCATCCGAGCCCTGCTCGTCTTCCACATGCGCGAACAACAACAAGGAACACTGCTTATAAACACCGACTCCAAAACAAAGTGTTAACTATTCCTAGAGGCAACAGTCACTCCCTTCTATAGTTGTCTAAATACAGATAGATTAAAACTGTGTAAGATGTTCCACAGTCTCAAGAAAATTGTTGTAAGTTAATGAGAAAGAGCGGTAAAGTACAGTATCTACAGGAACCAAGACGGAAAAATAAGAATGGGACGCCAAGAATGACGTGCTCAGATTTAGGAGAGTGTGACAGGAGCGCAATCTTTCCTCCCTAGTGTTCAGCCTGTACATCGAAGAAACAAGGAAGGAAAAAACGATTCATGAGTGCAATTACAATTCCAGGATGAAATGATGTCAGTTATAAGATTCGCTGACGACTTTGCCATCCTTAGTGAAAGATAGGAAAAATTACATAACGTGTTAAATGGAATTCTGGGTTCATGATATGGATTGAGAATTGTCTGGAGAGAGGTTTCCCGTGGCAGGTCCCTCATCAACAACACCGTAATGGAGACATATTGCCAAATGGAAGTATACGACGTACGTTACGTTCGTGTAACAATTTATTACGTCATTGATGCCTTAGATACATAAAAAATATTCACATTGCTGGTTTCGGCAAATAATTCTATCTTCAGATGTGCTTAATCTAAAGAGAGATTCAGACAAACAAACACAGTTAAGCAATTTCAACATAATAATGTCATTTAACATAGCGAATGTACATATCGTCACATGATATCCTTTGAAGATCGCAATTATTTGCCGAATCCAGTTATGTAAATTACTTGTGTCCTTAATTTTTGTGCATGAGTTTATTAGACCCACTGTTATAAGAAATGAAAAGAAAACATCAGTGCGCAGCCGACAGTCCCACAGAAAAGCAAGGGGCAAGAGTTGTGGTGGTGGTGGACCGTGGGTGGTTGTTGCTGTTACAGGCCTCTTCTGAGTGACTCAATGCGGGTCGTGCCGTGTCTACTTCGCGATTCTCATCCTACTTCTTGCTCCGTAAGTCTCAATCCTAAAGCATTTATGAACACACTATAGTCTTACACTAGAGGTATGTGCTATTTGACATCGTAACATTTTTAAGATTTGCAGTATCAGGGTCGCACACCATATCACCCTCCCACATGGGCAGCTGCGTCATCGCAACTCGCACCTACGCCTCACCGACTACACACGAGTAACTTACAGGGTGTTTGTAAATTAGTTGTAGAAAAGTAACCTTCAGTTCTGAAAAAGGTAAATAACTTACAGAAATTTTTGATACACCTTCAAGTTTTATTTACCAATGTTCAGTGTGACTACCTTTTGTAACACGAAAAATGTCTCATCTGTAATCAACTTCCCGTCAAATCCTGTGGCGCAAATCTAGAAGTACTGTGGGAACTGCTTGTGTTATACGTCGTCGCGGCTAGTAAACGTTTCCCAGAAGTGAAGGAATATTGTCTTTAATTTTATCCCATACTCAGAAGTCCATTCGGGTTAAGCCATCTGATCATGGAGGCTATGACATTGTTCCATCACGTCCAATCCAAATCGACACATTCCTGCAGAGATGCGCGACAACCTCTCGATGATAATGTGGTGGCACGTCTTCTTGCCTTGAAATAAGTTTATATCGCATTGTAACTGAGGCTTTAGATAATGTTTAACCATGTCCAAGAACGATATAAGAGTTACCGATGACTCGGCAAAAAAGAAGGACCGTAAATCTTCATACAGATTACAGCACAAAAAAATATTACCTTAGGCGAGTCTAGCATCTGATCGATTGCGTGACGTGCTTTCTGCTCACCCCATATCTGAACTCGATGCCGATTCATTTTACCGCAGGTATGGAAGGCTGTTTCGTCACTAAACACAATTTTACTAACTAAATCATCTTCACTCTGCATTTGGTCAATAATTTCTACACAAAACGTATCTCGTTTTTCTTTTTAATTTTCTCCTGAGGCTTGAAAGAGTTCCAATTTGGAGGGTTCGAATGACAGGCGTTTCTGTAATACCATCCACAATGTAACGATAGGAATACTCAATTCTAAGCTAACACGTCTCTTTGATTTACCCGGACTGCGAATGTAAGACTGCCGAACTTGTTTAACTGCTGCGTCCGATACTGCTGGACGATGCTGTACCGGTGTGCTACGCGATATGCAGCTGCTTTTCGTGAAATGATTTTACCGATTAGTAACAGTTCGTCTTTGATTTTGTAGCTTGCTATATTTAGTCTTGAATTTTCTCGGAACTGTAGTGGAGGATTTGGATTCATGAAACCATAAACAATACTGCGTGCGCTCTGCAACGTTATATACCGAAGCGCCAAACAAACTAGTATAGGTATACGTATTCAAATACAGAGATGTGTAGAGGTAGAACACGGTGCTGCGGCCGACATCTCAGTTGTTTGGTCAGTTACTGCTGTTATAATGGAAGGTTATCAAGAATTAAGTGAATATGAACGTGGTGTTATAATCTTCACATGAGCGATGGGACACAGCATCTCCGAGGTAGGTATGAAATGCGGATTTTCCAGTCCGGCCATTTCACGAGTGTACCGTGAATATCAGGGATCTGGTAAAATATCAAATTTCCGACACCGCTGCGGCCGGAAAAAGATCCTGCAAGAACGGGACCAACGACGGCCAAGGAGAATCTTTGAACGTGACAGAAGTGCAATCCTTCCGCAAATTGCTGCAGATTTCAATAATTGGCCATCAACAAGTGCCAGCGTGCGAACAATTTAACGAAACGTCATCGATATCGGCTTTCGGAGCTGATGGCCATTCGTGTACCCTTGACGATTGCACGGCGCAAATCTTCTCGCCTCGCCTGGGCCCATCAACACCAACATTGGACTGTTGATGACTGGAAACATGTTGCCTGGTCGGACAAGTCTCTTTTCAAATTGTATCTAGCGGATGAATATTGAGCGGATGGACTTTTACGGGCATGGAGACAATCCATGAATCCATGAAACGTGCTTGCAGTAGGGGAATGTTCAAACTGGTGGAGGCTCTGTACTGATGTGAGACGTATGCAGTTGGATTAATATGGGACCCCAGATACGTCTAGATACCACTCTGAAAGATGACACGTTCATAAGCATCCTGTCTGATCACATGCATCCATTCATGTCCATTGTGCATTCCGACCGACTTGAGCAAGTCCAGCAGGACAATGTGACACCCCACACGTCCAGAATTGCTGCAGAGTGGCTCCATAAACACTCTTCTGAGTTGTTACACTTGCCCTGGCCACCAAACTCCCCAGACATGAACGTTATTGAAGATATCTGGGATGCCTTGCAACATGCTGTTCAGAAGAGATCTCCATCCCCTCGTACTCTTACGGATTTATGGACAGTCCTGCAGGATTCATGGTGTCAGTTCTTTCCAGTACTACTTCAGGTGTTATTCGAGTCCATGCCACGTCGTCTTGTGGCAATTTTGCGAGCTCGAGGGGGCCCTACACTATATTAGGCACATCTACCAGTTTCTTTGGCTCTTCAGTATAGAACTCATTCGCGCATGCCACTTAGATGGAACGTCAGGAATTAACAGTGTTGGACGATAATAAAACTTGGCGATATACTGCATTTAGTTCTGTATTAAACAGTTCCCTGAGTTTTTATACTTCTCACAATGAACGGATATTTTTGTACAACCAATTTATAGACACACTGTATTATGATTCAATTTCTATAACAATAGAGACTGTATTATGAAATTATAACAATCCTTATTTTATGTAGTATTTATCATAGTTCGTCATTGTCACTGGACACCAAACCGAACTATCATAGGTAATGATTTGGACTCACGTAACTTTCTGTAGTAATGCTCGCTCATTATAGTAATTTTCGATCATGGACACTTTACGTCCATTTAGGTTTCTTCACACTACGTGATTCTGCTCTACCTAAGTGCCCTTCTCTTTTCCTCTTTCCTTTACAAAGTCCCCGTGTGATGCTTAAGAACAGCAGTAAACACGCAAACACAGTGTCGTGTTTTCGTCGTCCTCAGCAGAGATTTCCAGCTGTTTATTCAACGCTCGCAGTTGCTCTTTGCAGGAGGTGGCTGGTTTTCGCAGTTAGCTGGCTTCCCGGAAAGTCTGACTTCCTCCTTTCCTTTTGATACTTCGTTATTTCGCCTAGAACTACAAACACTGCTTTTCTCGGGGACAAGAGAAGGAAAAATAAAAACACGGAAAATATCACTGAGTTTTACTTTTCAGCTCATAAGTACGTGAGAGTCCTCTTGCCAGCCGTATGTAAGCTACGCAAAAAACGAAGACGGACATTTACTTACAGACAGCCAAAGAGATGCTTATGTTGATTGTTTGCTTTCCTTCAGATGGTACTGCTCTCCTACTTCGTTTTACGCTGGAATACTATAAGACGTATTTCCCAATGCCGTTGCTGAGCCCCACTCCTCTGTACCTCTCCAGTTTCAATCATTAGTAACTCAGTCTCTCAAATTACGTCGTTGTCATTTATAAAGTTTCTATTACTGCTGAGCAAAATTTTCTGCCTGCGTATAAATTGTTTTATCTAGATTGGCGTGTGAAAGCAACATCCGACATGCAACGAGGGCCGGCCGCTGTGGCCGTGCCGTTCTAGGCGCTTCAGTCCGGAACCGCGCTGCTGCTACGGCCGCAGGTTCGAACCTGCCACGGGCATGGATGTGTGTCATGTCCTTAGCTTAGTTAGGTTTAAGTAATTCTAAGTCTAGGGGACTGATGACATCAGATGTTAAGTCCCATAGTGACCAGAGCCATTTGAACCATTTAAACGAAGTTGCCCGAAAATACACAGTCTGACAAAGAAAGTGGAGCAACCAGAAGGAGAGGACGAAACGTACACGGAACCCCACATTTGAGGCGACAGGTAAATAATCAGACAGTTGCTACTTCTGTTACGTCGAAAACGCTCTTAAGTTGTCTGTTAGGTACGGAAAGCTGGTTGAAGCCAGAGATAAATTCTGCAGAAATTTTTACAAAGCCACAGACGGTGTTTAGAAAAGATAGATTGCATGCAACCGGTGGTGGCGTGTTTGCCGCTGTTAGTAGTAGTTTATCCTGAAGTGAAGTAGAAGTGGATAGTTCCTGTGAACTATTATAGGTGGAGGTTACACTCAACAACCGAGCTAGGTTAATAACTGACTCCTTTCACCGACCTCCCGACTCAGCAGCATTAGTGGCAGACCAACTGAGAAAAAATCTGGAATACATTTCACATAAATTTTCTCAACATGTTATAGTCTTAGGTGGAGATTTCAATTTACCAGATTTAGATTGGGACACTCTGATGTTTAGGATGGGTGGTAGGGACAGAGCATCGAGTGACATTATACTGAGTGCACTATCTGAAAATTACCTCGAGCAACTAAACAGAGAACCGACTCGTGGAAATAACATCTTGGACCTACTGTTAACAGAAAGACCCGAACTTTTCTACTCTGTAAGCGCAGAACAGGGAATCAGTGATCATAAGGCCGTTGCAGCATCCCCGAATACGGAATACAAAAAAAGGGAAGAAGGTTTATCTATTTAGCAAGACTAAAAGGAGGTAATTTCGGACTACCTAACAGATCAAAACGAAAATTTCTGTTCCGACACTGACAATTTTGAGTGTTTATGGAAAAAGTTCAAGGCAATCACAAAATGCGTTTTAGACAGGTACGAGCCGAGTAAAATTGTGAGGGACGGGAAAAACCCACCGTGGTTCAATAACAAAGTTAGGAAACTGCTGCGAAAGCAAAGAGAACTTCACTGCAAGTTTAAACGCAGCCAACACCTCTCAAACAAACAGAAGCTAAACGATGTCAAAGTTTGCGTAAGGAGGGCTTTGCGTGAAGCGTTCAGTGAATTCGAAAGTAAAATTCTATGTACCGACTTGACAGAAAATGATAGGAAGCTTTGGTCTTACGTTAAATCAGTAAGTGGCTCGAAACAGCATATACAGACACTCTGGGATGATGATGGCATTGAAACAGAGGATGACACGTGAAAAGTTGAAATACTAAACACCTTTTTCCAAAGCTGTCTCACAGAGGAAGACCGCACTGCAGTTCCTTCTCTGAATCCTCGCACAAACGATAAAATGGCTGACATCGAAATAAGTGTCAAGGAATAGAAAAGCAACTGAAATCACTCAACAGAGGAAAATCCACGGGACCTGACGGGATATCAATTCGATTCTATACAGCGTACGCGAAATAACTTGCCCCCCTTCTAACAGCCGTGTAGCGCAAGTCTCTAGACGAACGGAAGGTTCCAAATGATTGGAAAAGAGCACAGGTAGTCCCAGTATTGAAGGGCCGTCGAACAGATGCGCAAAACTATAGACCTATATCTCTGACGTCGATCTGTTGTAGAGTTTTAGAACCCCCCCGCAAGAACCATGGACCTTGCCGTTGGCGGGGAGGCTTGCGTGCCTCAGCGATACAGATAGCCGTACCGTAGGTGCAACCACAACGAAGGGGTATCTGTTGAGAGGCCAGACAAACGTGTGGTTCCTGAAGAGGGGCAGCAGCCTTTTCAGTAGTTGCAGGGGCAACAGTCTGGACGATTGACTGATCTGGCCTTGTAGCACTAGCCTAAACGGCCTTGCTGTGCTGGTACTGCGAACAGCTGAAAGCAAGGGGAAACTACAGCCGTAATTTTTTTCGAGGGCATGCAGGTTTACTGTATGGTTTAATGATGATGGCGTCCTCTTGGGTAAAATGTTCCGGAGGTAAAATAGTCCCCCATTCGGATCTCCGGGCGGGGACTACTCAGGAGGACGTCGTTATCAGGAGAAAGAAAACTGGCGTTCTACGGATCGGCGCGTGGAATGTCGGATCCCTTAATCGAACAGGTAGGTTAGAAAATGTAAAAAGGGAAATGGATAGGTTAAAGTTAGATATAGTAGTAATTAGTGAAGTACGCTGGCAGGAGGAACAAGACTTTTGGTCAGGCGAATAAAGGGTTATAAATACACAATCAAAAAGGGGTAATGCAGGAGTAGGTTTAATAATGAATAAAAAAAATAAGAGTGCGGGTAAGCTACTACAAACAGCATAGTGAAAGCATTATTGTGGCCAAGATAGATCCGAAGCCCACGCCTACTACAGTAGTACAAGTTTATACGCCAACTAGCTCTGCAGATGACGAAGAAATTGAAGAAATTGAAGAAATGTATGATGGAATAAAAGAAATTATTCAGATAGTGATGGGAGACGAAAATTTAATAGTCAGGGGTGACTGGAATTCTGTAGTGGGAAAAGGGAGAGAAGGAAACGTAGTACGTGAATATGGATTGGGGCTGAGAAATGAAAGAGGAAGCCGCCTGGTAGAATTTTGCACAGAGCACAACTTAATCATAGCTAACAGGTGGTTCAAGAATCATGAAAGAAGAATACATACGTGGAAGAAGCCTGGAGATACTAGAAGGTTTCAGATAGATTATATAATGGTAAGACAGAGATTTAGGAACCAGGTTTCAAATTGTAAGACATTTCCAAGGACAGATGTGGACTCTGACCACAATCTATTGGTTATGAACTGTAGATTAAAACTGAAGAAACTGCAAAAAAGGGGGAAATTAAGGAGATGGGACCTGGATAAACTGACTAAACCAGAGTTTGTACAGAGTTTCAGGGAGAGCGTAAGGGAACAATTAACACGAATGGGGGAAAGAAACACAGTAGAAAAAAAAATGGGTAGCTTTGAGGGATGAAATAGTGAAGGCAGCAGAGGATCAAATAGGTGAAAAGACGAGGGCTAGTAGAAATCCTTGGGTACCAGAAGAAATATTGAATTTAATTGATGAAAATATAAAAATGCCGTAAATGAAGCAGGCAAAAAGGAATACAAACGTCTCAAAAATGAGAACGACAGAAAGTGCAAAATGGCTAAGCAGGGATGGCTAGAGGACAAATGTAGGGATGTAGAGGCTTATCTCACTAGGGGTAAGATAGATACTGCCTACAGGAAAAGTAAAGGGACCTTTGGAGAAAAGAGAACCACTTGTATGAATATCAAGAGCTCAAATGGAAACCCAGTTCTAAGCAAAGAAGGGAAAGCAGAAAGGTGGAAGGAGTATATAGAGGGTCTATACAAGGGTGATGTACTTGAGGACAATATTATGCCGGCCGCGGTGGTCTCGCGGTTCTAGGCATACAGTCCGGAACCATGGACTGCTACGGTCGCAGGTTCGAATCCTGCCTCGGGCATGGATGTGTGTGATGTCCTTAGGTTAGTTAGGTTTAAGAAGTTCTAAGTTCTAGGGGACTGATGACCACAGCAGTTGAGTCCCATAGTGCTCAGAGCCATTTGAACCATTTGAAAAATATTATGGAAATGGAAGAGGACGTAGATGAAGATGAAATGGGAGATACGATACTGCGTTAAGAGTTTGACGGAGCACTGAAAGACCTGAGTCGAAACAAGGCCACGGAAGTATACAACATTCCATTAGAACTACTGGCGGCCTTGGGAGAGCCAGTCCTGACAAAACTCTACCATCTGGTGATCAAGATGTATGAAACAGGCGAAATACCCTCAGACTTCAAGAAGAATATGATAATTCCATTCCCAAAGAAAGCAGGTGCTGACAGATGAGAAAATTACCGAACTATCAATTTAATAAGCCACGGCTGCAAAATAATAACACGAATTCTTTACAGACGAATGGAGAAACTGGTAGAAGCCGACCTCGGGGAAGATCAGTTTGGATACCGTAGAAACGATGGAACACGTGAGGCAACACTGATTCTACGACTTATCTTAGAGAATAGATTAAGGAATGGCAAACCTACATTTCTAGCATTAAAATCCATGGAGAAGAAATAAAGACTTTGAGGTTCGCCGATGACATTGTAATTATATCAGAGGCGTCAAAGGACCTGGAAGAGCAGCTGAACGGAATGGACAGTGTCCTCAAAGGAGGATATAAGATGAACATCATCAAAAGCAAAACGAGGATAATGGAATGTAGTCGAATTAAATGAAGTGATGCTGAGGGAATTAGATTAGGAAATGAGATACTTAAAGTAGTAAAGGAGTTTTGCTATTTGCAGAGCAAAATAACTGATGATGGTCGAAGTAGAGAGGATATAAAATGTAGACCGGCAATGGCAAGGAAATCGTTTCTGAAAAAGAGAAATTTGTTAACATCAAATATAGATTTAAGTGTCAGGAAGTCGTTTCTGAAAGATTAGATGGGTAGATCATGTAACTAATGAGGAGGCATTGAATAGGATAGGGGAGAAGAGAAGTTTGTGGCACAACTTGACTAGAAGAAGGTATCCGTTGGTAGGACATGTTCTGATGCATCAAGGGATCACCAATTTAGTATTGGAGGGCAGCGTGGAAGGTAAAAATCGTAGAGGGAGACCAAGAGATGAATATACTAAGCAGATTCAGAAGGATGTAGGCTGCAGTAGGTACTGGGAGATGAAGAAGCTTGCACAGGATAGAGTAGCATGGAGAGCTGCATCAAACCAGTCTCAGGACTGAAGACCACAGCAGCATCATGTCATTTCTGGAAACCCAGAATCTACTCTGTAGGAATCAACATGGGTTCCGGAAACAGCGATCCTGTGGGACCCAACTCGCTATATCTGTTCATGAGACCCAAAAAATATTAGATACGGGCTCCCACGTAGATGCTATTTTCTTTGACTTCCGGAAGGCGTTCGATACAGTTCCGCACTGTCGCCTGATAAACAAAGTAAGAGCCTACGGAATATCAGACCAGCTGTGTGGCTGGATCGAAGGGTTTTTAGCAAACAGAACATAGCAATTTGTTCTTAATGGAGAGACGTCTACAGACGCTAAAGTAACCTCTGGCGTGCCACAGGGAAGTGTTATGGGACCATTGCTTTTCACAATATATATAAATGACGTAGCAGATAGTGTCGGAAGTTCCATGCCGCTTTTCGTATATGATGTTGTAGTATACAGAGAAGTTGCAGCATTAGAAAATTGCAGCGAAATGCAGCGGATAGGCACTTGGTGCAGGGAGTGACAACTGACCCTTAACATAGACAAGTGTAATGTATTGCGAACACATAGAAATAAGGATCCTTTATTGTATGATTATATGATAGCGGAACAAACACTGGTAGTAGTTACTTCTGTAAAATATCTGGGAGTATGCGTGCGGAACGATTTGAAGTGGAAGGATAATATAAAATTAATTGTTGGTAAGGCGGATGCCAGGTTGAGATTCATTGGGAGAGTCCTTAGAAAATGTAGTCCATCAACAAAGGAGGTGGCTTACAAAACTCCCTTTCGGCCTATACTTGAGTATTGACCATCAGTGTGGGATCCGTACCTGGTCGGGTTGACAGAGGAGATAGAGAAGATCCAAAGAAGAGCGGCGCGTTTCGTCACAGGGTTATTTGGTAAGCGTGATAGCGTTGCAGAGACGATTAGCAAACTCAAGTGGCAGACTCTGCAAGAGAGGCGCTCTGCATCGCGGTGTAGCTTGCTGTCTAGGTTTCGAGAGGGTGCGTTTCTGGATGAGGTATCGAATATATTGCTTCCCCTACATATACCTCCCGAGGAGATCATGAATGTAAAATTAGAGAGATTCGAGCGCGCACGGAGGATTTCCGGCAGTCGTTCTTCCCGCGAACCATACGCGACTGGAACAGGAAAGGGAGGTAATGACAGTGGCACGTAAAGTGCCCTCCGCCACACACCGTTGGGTGGTTTGCGGAATATAAATTTAGATGTAGTAGATGTAGATGTTTACAAGAGCCTGACAACTACTTTTGCTTTCAGCCAGAAATCGATGGACTACATACAGACCACATTACTCATTACGCTCAGCGACAAAAAATGTTCGTACTTTCTATTTTCTCAGCGGGATCAGGAAAAATGACTATGAATAAAATTTTGGAGTTTTAATTCATTGGTATATACAGTGCAGGTTCACATGCACAAAACATAATATTATTCCTAATAAAATAATGAAGTCACTATCAGAAACGGCACTATTAACAGTTCAGAAGCGACCTCTACGGGAATTTCCAGATAAAATGGTCTATCTACCTGACTTCAAGTCACCATAAGTTAACTGCTTTCCTTAAAAATGGAAAATAATCTCTCCACGTGCCACACGGTTTTGTCAACAATACGGTCGGCACACAAACAGCTACTTCCGTGAAATCCAAGTGATCCAGAACGGTGCAAAGTCTTCTTGAGTTCTCTTCCAACTTTTATTGAAAACGCACTGTGGTAGCTGCCCAGCTCTGACGTCATCCGGGGCGCAGCGCACGTAGGCGTTTGACTGACGTGGACAGACTGATACCTCGGTGCAAAGTGTCCCTGCATTCATTCATTTGCGAAGACTATCACAAAGCCGTCGCATCCTACAGAAATGTTCCCCGAAATTCAGAAATACAGAAATACTAGTCATCGAGGAATGAAATAATTAGGAAGTGCAGGGAAGCTAAGGTGAAATGGCTGCATTTAAGATCTGAAAAATTGAAAAAGAAATGATTGTCGAAAGGACTGACTCAGCATATAGGAAATGCAAAACAACCTTCCGTGAAATTAAAAGCAAGAATGATAACATTAGGAGTGCAGTGGAAATCCCACTGTTAAATCCAGAGGAGAAAGCGGATAGACGGAAATAGTACACTGAAGGCCTCTATAAAGGGGAAGATTTATCTGGTGCGATAGAAGAAGATACAGGACTCTATTTAGAAGAGATAGGGAGTCCAGTATTAGAATTAGAATGCAAGAGAGCTTTGGAGGACTTATAATAAGGCAGAAAGAATAGATAACATTCCATCAGAATTTCTAAAATCATTGGGGGAAGGGGCAGCAAAACTACTATTTACTTTGGTGTGTAGAATGTATGACTCTGGCCACATACTATCTGACTTTCGGACAAGTATCATCCGCACAATTCGGAAGGCTGCAAGAGCTGACAAATGTGAGAATTATCGCACAAGTAAGACTGAATTGGAGAAAAAGGAGAGTAATGAGAAGTAGTAGAAATGAGAACATCGAGAAACTTAACATCAGCATTGAAGGTCACGAAGTAGATGAAGTTAAGGAATTCTGCTACCTAAGCAGCAATATAACTAATGACAGACGGAGCAAGGAGAACATCAAAAGCAGACTAGCACTGACAAAAAGAACATTCCTGGCCAAGAAAAGTCTACTAGTATCAATCAAAGGACTTAATTTGAGGAAGAAATTTCTGAGGCTGTGGGAAAACCGGAACAGAAGAGAATCGAAGCATTTGAGATGTGGTGCTACAGACGAGCGTTGAAAATTAGGTAGACTCATAAGGTAATGAGGAGGTCCTGCAGAGAATCAGAGAGGAAAGAAATATATGGAAAACACTGAAGGAGAAGGGACAGGATGATAGGACGTGTGTTGAGAGATCAGGGAATGACTTCCATGATACTAGAGGGAACTGTGGAACTGTAGAAGAAGACAGAGACTGGAATACATCCACCAAATGTTTGAGGATATATGTTGCAACGGAACAAAAGAGGAATTCATGGCCAGCCGTATGAAACCAGTCAGAAGACTGATTACTGGGGAGAGATCTGGGAATCTTGCAGTTCTTAAGAGTACCTCAACAACACGCAGACAGTTCAAAGAGGCACACGGCTGAAAAACTACGCCATAATAATATCGAATGATGTGTTGCAGATGTGGATGCAAGATGCCGGTGACGTATTGTTGGGTCCCGAACCACTACCATCCGTGACCTGAAGTCATACCTCATGCTTCGCCACATCATGACGCCAATCGCTGTGCCTCTCCAAAACATAGCAACAGTTGGATATATACCCAGGTCGCCGCCATAACCGTCGCCGACGGTCTTGTCGGGTAGTGTAGAACCAGCATTCATCACTGGGCACAATGTGACACGTTATTAACAGACATTACGACTTGGGCTGCCCCTGACTGTAGCTCAGTTAGTAATCCCTGACGTGACGGTACCTAACGGTTACGGCAGGTGTAGTTGCTCTTCCATCCAGCATCCAATACAAGCACACAAGTTACTCGTACTGTAGGTACTTTGGCTATGCATGGCACTGTAAAAAGAATAGCTCCATGTAGTCATAGGGTTGAGCCACACATGCCTGCTTTCATGCCTTGCAGCTAATTTACTGCGAATAATTGCCACTAGCTGTGATCCTGTGGTCAAATAGTCTATGCATTGGCTGGAACTGCGAATTAATAAAATACATAAAAACACAAACTAAAACTTGAATGAATAATTTAATAACAAGGGTTCTACTCTCTAACACCTGTATTTGACATAGACGCCAGAGAACTGTGTCGAATAATGCTCATTCAAAAAAGGACAACTCGAATAAACAGAAAGTGGTCCTATGCCGGCCGAAGTGGCCGTGCGGTTAAAGGCGCTGCAGTCTGGAACCGCAAGACCGCTACGGTCGCAGGTTCTAATCCTGCCTCGGGCATGGATGTTTGTGATGTCCTTAGGTTAGTTAGGTTTAACTAGTTCTAAGTTCTAGGGGACTAATGACCTCAGCAGTTGAGTCCCATAGTGCTCAGAGCCGTTTTTTTTTTTTTTTTTATAAAGTGGTCCTATGAAATTGATTTAAAATACACACAGGAAATACCCTTTTCAAATGCAGTAAAGTTACGTTGTGAGCTTTAAGAGAAAGGTAGAAAAATCCCCAAATTAAATAGTCATCAAAGATACGCAAGAATTGGGATCATTTCCCTATCACAAGACACGTAGTATTCACCAGCGCAGAATAGTTCAGAGTTCGACATGATGAATTACAGATTAACCCACACAATTCAAAGAATAATCACCCACACTCTTTC
Source organism: Schistocerca piceifrons (assembly GCF_021461385.2). Lineage (NCBI taxonomy): Eukaryota > Metazoa > Arthropoda > Insecta > Orthoptera > Acrididae > Schistocerca > Schistocerca piceifrons. The sequence continues at coordinate 1,130,410,338 of NC_060138.1, forward strand.
TAACCTCAATTCTGTAGTACAAGCGGAAGAAGCTAGTCCTACTCTGGAGCACTTTCAGACGTCTCGAAATACAAAGTCCCTTCAGAAGTTAAGGTATGGTAATGGCCAGTCACCAACGACAATCCAACACCTATATGACTGAATCATACAATTTACCTCAGGCGGGTCTACCTTCTCCAATAACTCAACATAAAATGCCCTACTTCCTCGAGATGTAATGTAAAAGTTACAGTCCCGTAGTGGCTGTTCACCACCCAGAATATGTCCGCCACACAACTGAATATAGCACTATATCCCAGGCACGTCTGCCTTCAAGAACAACCGTAAAAGAGCCCCTTCAGCTCTTCACTCGAAAAGTTCCAGTCTCCGCTGAACTCCCATAGTGTTGTGCTCCTGCCTGTTTCTCCATTGACTGAAGGCTGTCCCCACCTAAAACAAACCGCTCTTAAGCTCCGTAGATACGATTTATTTAAACTTGACCACTTGACCACTTTCCTGCACTGAACTATTACAACACTATGTAAATAAAAATGTTATAAACATTCTATCACAGTCAGATAATTTATAATTATTTTAAATAAAGATTTGTCCATAAATAACCCACTACTCTTGCTCCCGTGCACTCACGATAAATAACAACAAAGTGTCTTTATATATTATCTAAACAATTGTTTATACCTTCTTCACAGATGCGTCATTTAGATCTCTTTTCAACTGTGGCGTCAGCTTACACATGCAACTCACCACTTTTAAACTAGCACAGTTTTGTTTAATAGCACTTGCAGTCAAAATTTAAATAAATTTACTGGCAAAATAGTAAACTGTCCATTAAATAGTAACAATATGTGAGGTATTCATGCTGTATTCGTTAGCTGTGTAATTGTGAAGAATATGATCTTGTGACAAATATTTGTATAATGAAAAAGAAATACAAGACATCCTAACTCAATAAATAAAATACTGATACGTAGTTTTCAGGGATGATAACTACAGTCGAACGCTATCTCCGAGGTACTGTATGCAGATATCGCATGAAGCGTTTAAAAGTTGTTAATTCAGAGGTTCATTGTGTAAACGTTTGTTCACTGTGAAATATGAACTTCTGTAGTTTTAAAGATATTGTAATAGTGTTGTTTCATTGGATGCTCTTCATTTTTATGGGATTGCTGATGTACTCAGATTTACAGTAATATTTGGTTGTAAATTATTATAGACTCTTGAAAGCAGTAAGAAACCATCTTTCAGTTTGTCTCAAAGTCAGTCATTGCCGGTCGTTCCGCATTCTGTTAAGCAAGCGACCTTTGTCTAGCTCCACTCTGTATAGATTTACCCACGTCAAGTCTTCGTCCCAAGCTGGAATAGAGTATCTGCTGTGGTCTGCCCAGAGCCCCAGGCCTGCTAGCGTTCAGCCATACATCAGATACTTCTTACCTCGTAGCACTTCTAGGTGGCTGATGAGCGAACTCAAATATGCGAAACGTTGCAATGACCAACAATGTGACAGCACTCATCAGCAGTCCATGCTTCCCAGTCACATCACCACTCCAAACACAGCCGTTAGTGTTCTGGTGTTAATAGCGACAGTCTATGCGTAGGGTGGTTATTCCCTAGTTCGACTGCTGCTAGTCTCCGACCGTTGATGTGGAATGACACAGAATGCTACAGACTTAGATGTAAAAGGGATACAATGCGCTTGGCGCACAATATGGCGATCCTCCCCTGATAGTGGTCAGACGTGTTTGGCTGGATGATGATGATGATGATGATCATGTTTGGATTGTGGGGCGCTCAACTGCGCGGTAACCAGCGCCTGTACAAAGTCCCACCTTTCCTCTGTCCAGTTTCGCTACTTTCATGAATGACGAGGACAACACAAACACCCAGTCATCTCGAGACAGGTGAAAATCCCTGACCCCGCCAGGAATCGAACCCCGGACCCCATGCTCGGGAAGAGAGAACACGACCGCGAGACCACGAGCTGCGCACTGTTTGGCTGGAACCTTAACAGCGAGTATGCCTGACCTTACATCTCCACGCAGGTTGACTTGGGGCCACTGGAACTTCTGAATGCCTCACAAAATTGATTACTGCATCATTCAACCAAATGGAGACTCACAAGAAGGCCCCTTCCAAACGCTGTCAGGTGCTGATAACGCTGTATTCGATACCTCCGTGTCCTTCACAGCGATCACTCAACATCTGACGCTGTTCATGCCACTGATATACCCTACCCAGCCTATTACCAACACTAATGCTCTCTGGTGATCGTTCGACACAGCACAGATACTCGCAACTCTGATAACATACATACCAACTGATGGTGTATACTTGCACGAAGTTACATTTACATCTGAACATTTCTTCAGGGTGCTTTACCGAGCGCGGTGGCGCAGTGGTTAGACACTGGACTCGCATTCGGGAGGACGACGGTTCATTCCCGCGTTCGGCCATCCTGATTTAGGTTTTCCGTGATTTCCCTAAATCGCTCCAGGCAAATGCCGGGATGGTTCCTTTCAAAGGGCACGGCCGACTTCCTTCCTCGTCCTTCCCTAATCCGATGAGACCGATGACCTCGCCGCCTGGTCTCCTTCCCCGAAACAACCAACCAACCAGGGTGCTTTAGTTTTCTCAGGCAGTTTATGTAGATGCCAACGGCCTTGCCGCAGTGGTAAAACCGGTTCACGTCGGAGCAGTGAAGTTAAGCGCTGTCAGGATGAGCTAGCACTCGGATAGGTGACCACTTGGTCAGCGAGGCGCTGTTGGCAAACAGGGTGCACTAAGCTCTTTTCAGGCAAACGGAGAAGCTACTTGATTGAGAAGTAGCGACTCCTGTCTCGTAAACTGACATACAGCCGAGAGAGCAGTGTGCTGACCACATACCACTCCACATCCGCATCTGGTGACGCCTGTGAGCTGAGGATGACACGGCGGCCGGTCGGTACGGTTGGGTCTTCATGGCCAGTTCCGGCGGAATTTTTAGTTTTCATTTTATGTAGATATATCTACGTTTACTGGATCACCAACGAAACACTAACACAGTATCACAAAACTGCAGCATGTTTAACATTTCGCTAATAAGAACAAATATGCACAAACACTATCATCAATAGCTAAAGTCATGTAATACGTCCTAATATCGTGTTCAACTTCCTACCGCTCAGCATAGTACAGTCACTCGACGTGGCATGGACTCAACAAGTCATTGGAAGTGCCCTGCAAAAATATTGAGCCTTGTTGCCTCTATAGTCGTCCATAATGTCAGAATTGTTACCGGTGCACGAACTGACCACTGGATTATCTTCCATAAATATTCGATGGGATTTTCAGTGGCCAGCGTGGATGGGCGAATCACACCCTTCAGCTCTCCAGAATGGTGTTCAAACCAACCGTAAACATCTGTAGCCCAGAGACATGGCGCATTCCCACTAATAAAAATTCCGTCGTCATTGGGGACTTCAAGTACATGAACGGCTGCAAATGGTCTCTAAGTAGCCGAAATCATTTCAGTTGTACCAAAGAACGCAGCCCATTCTCCACACAGCTCACACCAATATGGAGCCACCACCAGCTTGTACATTGTCTTGTTGGCAGTTTGAGTCCATAGCTTCGTGGGTTCTGCACCACACTCGAATCCTACCGTCAGCTATTACCAACTGACTCGAGACTCACTTGACCACACCACAGTTATCCAGTCGTATACGGTTCAACCGAAGTGTTCACGAGTGCAATTTATGCGTCCTCCACGTCCTATGAAACGCCCGTCGAACGTGTACCTCACCCCTCATGGTAATGTACATGTGCGTCAGTGAAAAAGACCAATAAAAAGGTGTTGGCATGTGGACGTAATGTGCTGTTCCAGTCTCTTCTGTACCTAAGGTCCATCACCGTTGCCTTTGGATCCCTACGTAATTCGGTGCTCTCCGATACACACGATCGAACAGCGGAGGAGTGGTACTCAAGCGTCAACTTTAGGTTACAATATGTCCGGATGTAATTAACATTTTACAATGCAACAAACGGCACTGATTACGTATTTGTTTATATGTTCAGATGTGCTAACAAAACTAACGGGGCTCCATTTAAAAAAACGTAGGTTTGTGTTAAAAAACATACTTCCGTGCATTTTTTATGGTTTGTATTAACCAATTACACTAGCCCCTCTCCTCACGTTCGGTCTGTGGAATCGATTCGTCAGTATTTGATGTGGTTTACGAAACATATCCAGCGGTAACGTTAGGTGACTCACCCTGTATATCCTCGAAGAAATAGAAATATACAGGGTGAAGGTCAAAGAGCCTGACAAACTGCTAAATGAGCAGGCAGAATTTAAATATAGTAGACTTTTTAATTTTTTTAAAGTATATTACAATGTATGAAGTATGTGGTTCTGATACTGTAGTAAGGGGATGTGCTATTATGTAAAATGCGATGCTTACTGCACACTAGCGTGTTTTGAGCATGATCTTGCAAGGTATTAGGACCATTAGAGGTAGTACAAGGTTTGCGCCCCGTAAATGCACATGGCTAAAGATATGATGTAGATAAGATGTGTAGCACTTAGATAATGAGTACCTTATGTATATGTAAAGTTATTATATGCTTAGGAGTTGACGTCGAAACTCCGTAACCAACGCTGTATCATACAGTAACGAACACAGCAAACTGCGAGTCAATCGGTACTGCAATGTAAGAATTTTTCATTTGGTTGGAACAAATAAATATGATGGTTTGTGTAGGCGCCATGTTTGTGTGGTATGGAGTTCATGACTGTAACTAGCCGGTAGACATCGTTCATGCCTTGGCACTTAACTAGAACTTTAACTATCAGTATGACCTTAAATATATGTACCACTGTCCATAGCGCATACATGTTTCCATGTCTGGATCAGATATGATTTGTTAGGTGGTTTTGGTTGTTAATGCCATGTAGTATCGCCATAGGTAGAAACTTATAATTGAAAATGCATTGACAATGGTGTGCAAGCAACAAGTGATTTTTAATATTCCCGATACATAGTAGCTAGCAGCAGATGTATAAGAGGTTGGGAGTCTAAGTCCAAATCCTGCAATGAGTGTTAGGGCACATGACCGCCATACAGTAGACTATTTTACACCAGAAATAACTAGGTTAATGCATTTGAAGGTGCTGTAATATAAGGCGCCACGTTACAACTAATATACATCGAAATTAGCAAATAATAACTATTTAAGCATTGAAACTTGAGAAGCTATCACATACGATGTAACTGTAGCTAAGAAGTACATTTTTTCAAAACATTCATATTTTATTCATGACACCTTATAATAAACAAGATATTTTGTTTTAATAAAAAAAATTTTAATGCATGATAGAAAAGATGGTAACGGGTTCCATTGCACAACCCAGGAATTCTATTATACAGTACGCATTGGTCACACAAAAATGTGCTGTGCTGTATGTGTCAGTAGTACTGTAGGGCGGCAAGTGCAAATTAATTGTTGTTATTTAAAATGTTCCTATTATTTATGCTGTCTTTTGCCGTTCTCAACACTGGCTCTCTAACTACAATATTGGCAACCAGAAAGTGATTAGCAAAACGTGAAGTCTGTAAGTAGAATTCCTAGTGCCCACTTCATCTGAGAAATACACTTATAGCTACAGCTTATAGCTCTGAGGAATTAGGAGATTGTCTGGGATTCATAATCAAAAAAGATTCTCTAAAATTGTTCACTATATTCTGAAAGTCACAGACCAAAAAAAAAGAATCCACACCATCTAACTACCAGAGCAGTTCAGAGTCTAATGCGCTGATGCAACTATAACTGTTCAAATTAAATGTTTAAGTGAATGCTCGCCAAAATTTGATGATAATGTTCATCAAACGCCATGCTAAATAATGGTAGAATGTCTGTCCCGCGGCGGCACGTGAAAATACTGTTATATCCTAGCCAGTAATGCCACCCGAGCCCGCTGCCAAAAGGTTGGCAGTATCAAAGTCCGGACGCCGTCCGCATAAGCAGCGCCAGCGAGAGAGGAAATCGCCGCAAGTCTGCGCGCGCCATCGCTGGCTTCTGGGTTCTTAAGCGCTGGAGTCGCGAGCGCTAGGACAGTTCTGTATTCGCCGCTCAGTTGTATACTCGCCACCGAATTGTGTACTTGCTAGTCAGTTGTGTGTTCATCGCAGCAGAGTTGTTGTTTGTAGTCAGCCGACGCTGACCTATCCGCTCCGACTCGAACTAGACAGATTTCTGTAGACACGGAGTTCACTACTGTCTGTATCTTCGTTAATAAAGATAAGTACCGACTTTTATTTAATCAGAGTGTTTGGGTTTTCATCTTTCTGTTCACTGTTCCAGCGGACCGGTCGGCCCGCTATTAAAAGTGTGGCGGTGACTTCGTAAGCCGTTTCTACAGTGAATTGTTTGTCGCTACGAACACCGCCACAAAAAATACGACATACGCAAATTGAAGATAGATCATTAAAGTCACCCCAGTATTAACACTTCACTTGAAAACGATTTCATGGTTACGCGTATCCCTAGTAACTTATTACGGCATCCAAGGCTGTTCATAGCAAAGATACCGACGCGACGCTACGCGACGCGACTCCCGGCACAGATGGTGTGCTAATCAGCGTCTGGAGAGAACTGGGGCCTTACTTCCTCGCACAGCGTTCTTATATATAAAGCTGCGGTGCTGACGGCTAAGGGAACGATTGATCAAATCGGCTCTCCCGACTAGCCGCTGGGCTAGTAATGCACCACTGCAAGTTATTGAATAAATCATCGCTTCCTTTGCTGATGGCCGATGAAGCTCACAATTTAAATGTGCAATCAGCACACAGGTAAGTAATCATAATAAAAGTCTGACGTGGCTAACTCAAATATTTCGGGCGAGAGAATTAATTTAATGACACTACACGCAGTAGACGAGCTCTCAACTTGCCCTTTGGAGATACGCTATCGCTATAGTTTTATAGTTATTCAGTTAAAACTTCTCACATCTTTATGATTATAGCGGATCTCCATTCTACTTAAATTTAAACATCCTAGCCTTATTTATTCACCTACTTAATCTATCTTGCTTCCTTAATTTTTAAGACAAAAACCAGAAAATTATGAATTTCAACTAAAATTTTAATTTATGAGATCCAAAATACTGTTTCTACTAAATTATGGAAAAGGAATCTAAATATAAATTTTTAAGTCTCTAGCTCTTTTCTGTTGCGCCAATGATTTTTACAGAAAAACGTCCAAATTTCGAAAAATGGTTAAATTTATTGAACTGATATTCAACACACATTGATTTAGTATTACTCCTGACATGCTAGAAACGTTTCAGGTTATTTACTTGATTTTTAAAGTATTGCGCAACATTTATGACGTCAGAGCTAGTTACAGCAGACTAGGCTGGCACACAATGGAAAGACTGATGTGAGTTTTATACGGCGTGAGTAGTCTGCTTCCCTACAGTACTTATGGTTAATCTCTTTCTGAGCGAAAAGCATATGTTGTTATATTACTATTGCACTTTGAGTTCGTGCACACATAAGTGTTTGATACACTTGTTCAAATGTTTATGACCAAAACTGCACCCCTCATAAGGATGCATAATAGTTGTAACATGTTCTTTTACAGTGTTATGTTACCAGCGTTTTGTATAATACATTTACCTACGATTATTATAATGAACAGTGTATTTTAGGTTTTAGCATCGACTCCCTGTAATGCTTGGTACTGTACCCTGCCACGAAAATACATGGCCCCCTGGCTTTATATATACCATTTGGGCGCTACATTATTTTGTAAACAATTAACATTTCCTGTAATATAATATTTTTCATTTTAATGCCACGTCGTTTTGTGAAACAAAATTTCAGCGTTTTCTACAGTAGGGATTTGATATTTTTTTTATTTTTTAAATCTTATCAATAAAAAGACAATGGTTGCGGCGGCACCATAAAAACTAATAGGCAGCCAGCCCATCCGGCTAGCCACGCGGTCTAACACGCTGCTTCCCGAGCTGTCCCCGGCACTAATCCGCCTGGCGGATTTGTGTCGAGGACCGGTGTGCCGGCCAGGCAGTGGATACTTTTTATGGGGGTTTTCCACCTACCTCGGCGAATGCGGGCTGGTTCCCCTTATTCCGTCTCAGTTACACTATGTCGGCAATCGCTGCGCAAACAAGTTCTCCACGTACGCGTGGAGGGGAGGGTTTCCACTATGGGCCAAACCGCACAACAACCTTGGGTTCGGCATGGGGCGGTGGTGGGGTAGGTGGACTGCTGTGGCCTGTTGTGAACCACTGACGGTCACAGCAGGACGAGGCTTCTCCGTCGTTTCTAGGTCCCCATTTTAATACAGTACAATGCATAATACACACAATAGGCAGCGACATGGCCATGTGCATATGTATGAGGATGACACCTACAAAGGTGTCCTGTTGACTACTGTAGGTAATATTTCTCAGTTTTCCTGTGTCACTCAGCCAGCAGCAACAGTCACATAGTCCAAGATCAGTGAAGGTGATTTTTGCAAAATTTATACTCTGCTGTGGCTTTTGACACTGTATGGTATGGATAATTACGGTTAAGAGCTAGCTATGTCTATAAGCATATGGATACCTATAATACGGAAATACATACTGTTTGTACATATTATTGTAAGACATGCACTTGGTAATTTCTGGGCGTGTGGCTTGAAAATGGGCCTGACAGCCCGAAGTAGGTAACCACTACAGCTACAGCTAATGCAACAGAGACGGACGAAATAAAAAATTATACAATTTCCTCAGTACTGAACATCTTATTTCAACATGCCTCCCAAGCACCGCTGCCAGTTACCACGTACTACTCTGCCTACACATTCCTTCTGAAGCGCCAGCTAATCACAGACGACCCGTCTTCTTCCTCTAAACCGTCTGTCTCTGATATTCCGTTTCTGTATTTCGATTGTGGAACAACAACGAAGTACTGCCACAACTCACCGAGAAAATTTTTATGCGATTCGACTGAAAACGACCGTTGCACGCGAAACGTAAATGATTACTGCCTTCGTCTCGCATAAGGGCGGGTGAGCGGTGGAGATGGAACAATGTTGAACGTATCAGCAAGATGGTACCTTCCGCTGCGCTCGGCTCCAAATGTTCCAGAGAACCAGCGATCATTGACTAGGTCGCCACCATCGATAGTAGAACACCTTGCGCTCCAAGTTACTTGTGAGTTGGAGACAGATGCTCTGTGGAACGGAAAGGTGACGTATGCTGCCTGGTACGCGGAACCCTCTCGGTGTATTGGCAATACCGGGAGCTAAAACAGAGCGCGAGAGGAAAATGGGAAGCGTATTTCATACCGGAGCCCTGTGGTGGTGACTATGTAGGCAAAGGAAGGAGCTGACGAAGCCCGACCGCTGGCGGGGGACAGCCTATCCGCACCATCCACATCCACAGCCCAGAGCCGAGGACGCGAGCCAATTACGCGCGGCGTAACGAGTTCCTTTGTGAGGCCGCCTGCCGACCCTGCAGGGCGTCCGGACCCCACACCCACCCTGCCATCTCCTACCACTACATACAACCCTGAGGCTTGTCCTAGATGTTTCACACACACTTAGAAAGGTCTTAGCGAACGTTGCGTCCTGCCCTTACAAAAAAAAAAAACCATATAAAATTATTCAATAGATGTAGAATCCAGTCACTGATCGTAGCACTCTAGAGATGGTATCGATCAGTTGACTTTGTAATCAGATCGGCTGCCGAGTTCGTGGGCCTGGTTACTGAGCAGTTCAGCTGATACGTGTACGCTGCAGTTTAACTTATAACATTCCAGGTCACTAATTAAATGTCGTGTGACTAGGGCCTCCCGTCGGGTAGACCCTTTCGCCGGGTGCAAGTCTTTCGATTTGACGCCACTTCGGCTACTTGTGCGTCGATGAGGATGAGATGATGATGATTAGGACAACACAACACCCATTCCCTGAACGGTGAAAATCTCCGACTAAGCCGGGAATCGAACCCGGGCCCTTAGAATTGACATTTTGTCGCGCTGGCAACTCAGCTACCGGGGGCGGACACATTCCAGGTAGACAAAATATCTTAATAATAAACATACGTATTATTAAATGTCTGCTACAGTTTTGTTGAAGATACCGTGTTTTCATTAACATATATCTAGAAAAATTACTTGTAACTCCTTTCAACGTCCTAGTTTGTGTTAGTAGTGTACATATTATCGTGCACTGTATTTTTATCGCAATATATTTTTAACTCTTTAATTACATATTACATAAATATAAATCTCTTGCAAGCAGTTGTCGTCTACTGTACTAACAAATATTTTGTAATGTAAATGTATTCATTGAAGAGGGCGCAGTTGACGCCGACAACAAACATGGTGCTAAGTTGCGTAGGTTTTTGTAAGCAGGTGGCTCAGTTTGAATCTTACGTGCTAGTTGGCATGTTCTTCACTGTATACAACTACGTATGAAGTTAAATCTTTTGCCTGATTATGTAAGTCCACTGCACTTACTCTTGGTAAGTATTTTATTTTGTAAAACTCAGTGACCTCTATCACAAACTGACACATATTTTAGTGCATTTATCTTCTAGGTTCGACTTTTTGTGTGTCTTTATATTATTTTAACACTGAAGATTATCACTCTGTCGCTGAAATCGACATGCAGTAATAAAAAACGGTTTCAAATGTATAACACCAATACTGGAGTTTCCCTTGTTTGCAATGCTTCTCTTTCGAAGAAAGGACAGACTGATGAGTCTCATATCCTAAGTATGATTAATGCTCCCTGCTTTGCAATCAAAAGAACGCTCCCTGTCCTCCAAGCATTAGAAATGATTCCTGCTGCTAGGGTGACCCTAAACAGTCTACATATAAATCCAATGAAACCCTCTCCTGCTTGTTGCAGTAGAGACGGAAAGATTCTGTATGCTATGAGGGATGCCGTCAAGGACTCGCTGACAAAACAAGCGATTAATTTATTCTGATTAACGATGTGAGAATGCAAAGTGACTGATATGATGTCAGAAAATAAAACGATACTAACAAATAGAGAAGCAATTTAATGTGCAACAATTCTCAGTCTAGTGTGTCATGAACCACAACTAGTAAGTAACCTTTTTCATAGTTACTACAACATGGAAGCATCATTGAAATGCAAGAGACACAAAATTCACGAAATATCGTACTCCAGTAATTATTTGCCATATCTGAAATTCATATTTATCTAGAAAGTTCAGTTGACAGAATCCGGAAAACCGTCAACATTTCGTCAAACATGGTGAAATTAGGATTTATTGAAATACGTAAGAACTAAATGGTGTCAGTAAACATGTTTAAAAAGGCACATGTGATTCGTATTTGTATTAATACCAAAATTCGAATTGTATTTTTTATTGTTATATGAACTAAACAGCATTGAAAATGTGACAGATATAAGAAACTCTGTTTCAAGATATACTCATGTGTAGCTAGTATTAGATTTCATTCTCTAGTCAAATTACATGCACTAATAACAAATGAAACCTATGAAAACATATTTCCATAAATAAGTATCAATATAACAAGCTTTAATTCATTTAAAACAATCGTTAGTATCTTTCCTGTTTTTAAGGGTAATGTTGCTTTTTGATAAACACCCGTGTAAGGAATTAGAAAATAGCATTGTGGGAGAAGTATTGACACAGTGGGTTTCTGAAAGGCCTTAAACCTTTCTGATGCAAAGCTAACTTGTGGTGTGTATGCTCTAGAATGCAGATTCGTGTACAATGTGTCCTGTAAAATTGTGTATTGCGTAACACTGATGGAACTGGTGTAATGTACACACTGGATATACATTAACCTACCAGTGAATAAATTATCTACCAATTTCAACGCCCTGTCTATTTATTTAAGAGAAAGCAGAGGAAATTTAAATAAAATCTACGCAGAACGTAGAATATAGGTATACAGAACGCAATTCTACAATTTCGGAAGAACAACGCAACGAAAGATAAGTAGTACAAACTCATAAACTTGTACCTCTTTATCTAACCTTGCAGCAACAGACGTTTTTGTTCGTGACCTATGAGATCGCTTATGACTTGCAGACAGGAAATCCGAGTGACAGAAGATTCTAACAGAAGAGGAAAATGTCGAGTCCAATGTATGCCATCACAGGCCTATTGTGTACATATTAACTGACTTTGTAAATTTAATATGCAGACTTCACCCCCAGATCACGTAAGAAACAGATTGGCCGATCGCTTGGTCTAGCAGGCAACCCTTGTCAGGGAATAGCCACAAGGCAGCGACAGCGTCACACCCTTACTTGTGGCACCAACCACTAGATGGCACTCCGTTCTGTGAAATATGTGGCAACATCGTCCGAACGCTTGCAGCTTTCCACCGTTTGGCGTCTGTGAAGTACAGCTGTTTCTGACATACCGGTGGTAGTGGATCGGGTGGTCACGCCGAGTGCCTGCGAGTATATCAACTGTGAATGGAGTAGACGGACAAATCCTGAACTAAAAATGTTCAGATTTCCCGTCAAAGATAAAGAAAGGTTACGGAAGTGGATTTTAAATCCAGGTAAATCAATGAATTAGTTACGAGTAAGAATTAATAAAGAGCCCTAAGCATTCGATCCAACCTAAATTTTGTCGACCTTATATTCTGATATAACGTGGCAGCCCTTCCTTTATTTTTTTCGAAGATACCGTTGTTAAGTGAGTACATGAAATTATATTCGTATAGAACTAACAGTAATCAAATGCAAAATGTGGTTATACATAAGAATGCTTACAGATATACTCAGAAAGGAAGCATAATCTGTTTCTTAAACTTATTTACAGTCTCAATATGAAAGATATATTGTCGTTATAATTCACCTAATCCCTATACATACTCTATGCAAAATAAATAATTCTGTCGGTAATGTCAGGACGCGAAACCCACTGCTCGGTGCAGTATTTGTCAGTAAATTAACTGATTATATTTCAAAGACGTTGAGAAGATTTTGAAAGCTTTATAGTGTTAACCTGCTCGTGGAGATCTTTTTTACTATCGTAATCCGTATCGGAAGAGCCGTATAACGAAGAGGAAATAGACGGCATGGAAAGCGAGTGTAAAACCTATGCAACTGCAATACAGTCTGCATTTCAACAGTAACTCGCGAGAAATGTTTGTATGTTACTTTCCATTTATTTCATTTCGCATATGATTGTGAGAAGTATTCCTGCAGTAAAAATAAACTTGGTTTGTAGAATTACAGGAGCTAATCTACCTTCTTAGATTGAAAACTCGGGAAAAACCACAGCCGATCATGAGCTACAGTCAGCTGTGTGACGAATGCATTTCGCGCGCAGTGCTCTAGCCGAACACAAATCAGCCTAATTCACGTCACCGAAGATACAGCGTTGCCAATTCCGTGACATGGACAGATCAGTTAGCATTGTAGCGTCGCCTGCGACATCAGTTGACCGACGGGAAAACAATTTTTACGGTTGCCTGTTCCGCCGTAAGAACGGTCAATCTGTTTCTTATGTGATCTGGACTTCACCTGTAATGTAAATCATGCTTGAGATCCTGTACCCACTGATCAATTACTGAAGTGCATGACCATCAAATCATAAGGTCAGGATAATTATGATAGCCGCAAAATATTTTATCGAAAAAAAAATTCCTAGGTGGTGTGGACCTTACAAGGAAATACAACCGTTTGTTTCAAACTGGGATTGTGTCCCCGCTGGCAGGGAGGAAGAACTTCATTTCTCGGTGCACTCAAGTGGTGCGACTTCAGAATGGATAACCTTTGAACCTGGAACACCCTCGCCCCACTGCATAATTATTCAGCTCATATACACTGAAGTGACAAAACTCATGGGATACCTCCAAATATCACGTCGGGCCTTCTTTTTCCCGTCGTAGAGTAGAAAGCTCAATGTGGCTTGGATTCAAAAGTCGTTGGAAGTCCCCTGCAGAAATATTCAGCCATGCTGTCTCTATAGCCGTCTGTAATTGCGAAATTGGTGTCAGAGCAAGAGTTATGCGTGACACACCTCTCGATTACGTCTCTTAAGTGTTTATCATTGATGTTGGGCGATCTGGGTGGCCAAATTGTTCGTTCGAACTGTCGACAAAGTTCTTCAAACCACCTGCAAACAATTGTTACCCGGTGACAGGGCGCATCTCATCTACAAAAACTCCATCTTTGTTTTGGAACATGAAAGCCATAAAGGGCAGGAAATAAATAAAGTCAAAATAATCATTTACAGTCAACTATCGGTTCATTTTGACTAGAGGATCTAGTCTATTCCATGCAAACACAGCCCATACTACTATGGAGCCATCACCAGCTCTCGCCCTGAATGAGATTTTCACTCTACAGCGGAGTGTGCGCTGATATGAAACTTCCTGGCAGATTAAAACTGTGTGCCGGACCGAGACTCGAACTCAGGACCTTTGCCTTTCGCGGGCAATTGCTCTAACCAAGGTCCCGAGTTCGAGTCTTGGTCCGACACGCACTTTTAATCTGACAGGAAGTTTAAGCTCGCGCCATATTTAACAGCTCTTACTAACTCAGATTGGGACTCATCTGACCAGACCACTTTCGCCACTTATCTAGGGTCCAACCAGTACGGTCACAAGCCCAGGAGAGGCGCTGCAGGTGATGTCGTGCTGTTAGCGAAGGCACTTGCCTCGTCGTCTGCTGCCAAAGCCCATTAACGTCAAATTTCGCCGCGCTGTCCCATCAGATACGTTCGCCGTACGTCTCACATTGATTTCTGTGGTTATTTCATGCAGTGTTGCTTGTCTACTAGCACCGACAACTCTAGGAAACCGCCACTGGTCTCGATCGTTAAGTGAAAGCCATCAGCCACTTCGTTGTCCGTGGTGAGAGGTAATACCTGGAATTTGGTATTCTCGGCACACTCTTTACACAGTGGATCTGGGAACATTGAATTCCCTAACGTTTTCCGAAATGGAACGTCCCATGTTTCTAGCTCCAACTACCATTCCGCATTAACCGGCTGTTAATTCCCGACCTGCAGCCACAATCGCGTGGGAAACCTTTTCGCATGAATCGCCTGAGTACAAATGACGGCTCTGCCAATGCACTGCCCTTTTATATCTTGTGTACGTGATACTACTGCCATGTGTATGTGTGCATATCACCATCTCGTGCCTACTGTCACCTCTGTGTCAAATGTTGGGTTGCCTGCGGAGATTATATTCTAACGGTCGAACCACACCACCTAGGTAGAGAAACTAATGGTTTCCCCGATAGTTCGTGCAAACTGTTGTGGAAGTCTGACACCCTCTTAGCTAGCAGCATGTTCCGACCTCCATGACTTTGGAACCAGATGTGTATAGAGTCATCACATTGGGATACACATCGCATTGCGAGAGGATGCACATGGCTATAGCTCTTGCAGGATACAGTGGCCGATGCGTAGTAACCAGTTTTCGTCCGAAGCACAAGGCAAATTCATTCGCTTGTTCAGAAGGGGAGGCCGACGAGCGTTTGCTTTCGGCCGGTCGGAGGTGATAGAATCGACCCGCACGCCCTGCAATCGTACGGGATTTTACAGAAACTATTTCGTAAAAAATTTCATTTTTGCTTTACTTAAAGCTTTATATGTCAGGTTCATGACGATGTGCCCATCATTTCGTTAATGGCCATAGTTATTGAGATACTTTCGTTAAAGTAGGACACTGCGTGAAAATCAGAAAATTGTGAAATGAAAAATAGAAGTTGTTCTGATTTTGCGTTCGGTGTATATGTTGTTGCATATGATATTTAGCAAATCTCAGCAAGCAAAGAGGAGAGTATTTTACAATATCGTTACTATTTAAAACTCCATTATCTACCGTGATATTCCAATAACTAGAGGAAAAAGAATGTAATTTTTAGGGACCAGCGATAGCTGATGAAAGGAGAAATGCTGTGGGTTTTGGAACAACATATGAGAAGGCATTAGGTTCTTTTTTTTTGTGCCAAGGATGTGCTTTTTCATAAGTTGCTATTTTTCCTGACTTCCTCACTTAATAAGCTTAATAAACCACTGTTTCAGAATTCTCTCACAGTTGTGTTTGCACAACATGTTAGCGAGGTGAGACAGAGTAAACACCACTGTGTTTCGGCAAAAGAAGCAAATTTTGACATGGCAGCCACTCATGACGCTTCTCTGAAAGTTGGAAATGGTTAACAAGCCAGGCAAAAATAAATAGCTGGATCTTCGACGGAATTCCTTTCAGATACTAAGAAAAGCAGAGGCCACCGTAGATCTTTTTGAATGGTGACGTTGCAAATGTGGGGGTCGAGGGGTCCCACTTAATATTTACAAACAAAGTGAGTGGGGCTTCAGTTTCGAATGACATTTCCCCTACTGCCGTCTGGGCGACCGCCCACCACCACTGCCGCTCTTCTCACGCTTCCCCCGCCGACTGCGCATCTAGCGACCATGGTATTTTGCGACCAGTATGCCACCTGTGATCGCCAGAAATTAAGGAAGTAAACAGTCTGCTTTGCGAGACGACTGCACACCACATGCCGGTGTTGCTTCCATTGTATTTGCCAGTTTTGCTGCCGTTTGCATTCGAGTCTTATTCAGCTTCACGATCAACCATTCACTCGATGGTTCAAATGGCTCTGAGCACTATGGGGCTTAACACCTGTGGTCATCAGTCCCCTAGAACTTAGAACTACTTAAGGCGAACTAACCAAAGGACATCACACACATCCATGCCCGAGGCAGGATTCGAACCTGCGACCGTAGCGGTCACGCGGTTCCAGACTCAAGCGCCTAGAGCCGCCGGCCGAGGATCGTTCAGGTAAGCTATTATTTATCTAAAGGTAGCGGGAGGAAGCTGCAGTTACGGCAGCAAGTCCGATATTCACCGTCAATACTACTTCACCATTTCATTTTGCTATTTCTTCGGTGTGATACTTTTGCGAGTAACGTGCCTACCCTTATGAAATACTCGCTTTTTGAGCTGTCAAACCAATGGCGAACCACATTTAAATTGTCACAATCAAGTCCAAATCCGAAGGCAGGGCTCTCAGTGAAGCACAATACCCAGAACTGAAAGCGCGTTTGCCGCTGACACCAACGTAGAGCTGGTCTTGTGACCGAGCGGTTCTAGGTGCTTCAGCCTGGCACCGCGCTGCTGCTATGGTCGCAGGTTCGAATCCTGCCTCTAGCATGGATGTGTGTGATATCCTTAGGTTAGTAGTTGGTTTAAGTAGTTGTAAGTTCTGGGGGACTGATGACCTCAGAGGTTAAGTTCCACAGTGCTGAGAGTGATTTGAACCAATTTTGAACCATCAGAACCACAAGAGTAGCTGGACGGAGAGTGTAGGTATTAATGCGGACATCGAATATTTCAGAATATACAAATATAAGGGCTGGGGTACACGCGATACTTTTTTGTTCTCAGACAGTTTGGTACACTCAGATAATACTCGCAGAATGTTTTACGATAGAGGCGAATTTTTCCTAATCGTTACTGTCTGATAGTTCCTTGCGAATGCTTTCTGTAAGTGACTCAGAAAGAAAGCAATGGAGATGGAAAAAATACGCTTTGTAACTGTACCAAATATTGCTACTGTAGATGCTAGTATGCGTAAATCCATTAATATTCAAGACAAAACTGGTTGTGACACTAACATTTCTAACATCAACTACGCTTATTCTCTTTAATATCTGGTAAAATAACAATTACGGTAAATAACTACACCAATTTCATCTTGACACCCATAGATGTTCAGAAGCCAAATAGGGCCAATATCTCATAAATGAAGCATATCTGGGCATTCATTTATTTTAACAATTCTACTTGTATCGACTTCAGACACCACTCGTAAATTCCTGAAGGTCTGTTTTTCAACATTCAGTATAATATAATCAACAAATACCACGCGCGTAAAATTACATATGCGCTACACCTGTACTACTTACAGTTAAACGACAATTTTCCGAGTTCCAAAACAATTACTTTCAAACATAAATTCACTTGTTTCCTATGTTATAAATCTACGCTGTAAGATTACTTTGCCTGATTCCTTCAGTTGTGGATGTTCTGGTAAATATCTTCTGCGAAGATGTTAAAATTGTAGCCATTTTAGCCAATATAGTTTGCTTTTTATTTGAGTTCTTGTAGTCCGGTAATTGTACATTTCACAACGCTCCTGTTTGTGTTTTGACCGTTCTTTTTGTAGTACCCAAAAAGAACGGTCAAAAACCGACTAGACGACCGCAAAGGCAATTGAAGGAGAGAGGACAATGGCAGAACATACTTTGCACCCAGGAGACCACCACATTGATTTCAGTAGGACTCAAGTACTGGCAGCCACAAGCAGATACAGTGAAATGCTATACAGAGAGACCATAGAAATTGAAAATCACTACAGGGATTTCAGTAGGAAGGAGTAGGGCGCGAAATTGAATGACATATTGATTCCGGTGCTGGCGAAGATGTCTACCAGTCTTCCACCATTGGGTGATAGCAACAGCGGATGACGGCAGTCGACAACGGCCAATTTCGCTCGGATATTCAAAACATGTGACATCGCGCCACTGTGCGGAAACGGCATTTTGCCGCAGTCAGTAGCGAGCCAGGGTATGAATCGTGCACTCAAAGAAACTACGATCCCCCTTGAAAATGTCCTCCGCAGAAGGCGACGAAGTGCTAGATTTTAATGTGAAGTCCATTCGACCACGGCATAATAGCTCAGTACATTTCATTAATTGTGACGTTTCCGGCCGTGAAAGTTAACATTTCACAACTACTGAATATGAAACGTTTGTAACAAGTCCCTATGTTGGATATACATGACGTGACCGAAGGGGGGGGGGGGGAGACGCAAGAATGTGCTTTTTGTATTGTGTCACATCTCAACGCTGAGGGCATGTTTTACCCTTGTACACGAGAGAGTTCTGTAGTCCATTTACGATCAAGCTGAAGGCGTGTTCTAGTAATGTATGTAGCAGCAGTAAATTGCTGGTGGAGATCCTTGGTACTAAAGGTGATCCTGTTGTGCTTTTATTTGTTTCTTGTACTGCTTTTATGCAGTTTCCTGATTTTTACACACTACGGGCCCCGAGTGTGGATACTATGGTTTCTTAGTTGATGCCTGCTTGTGTGTCACGGGGATTGAAATACATTTGGGGTGTACAGGTATTGTATTGCTTAGGAACGTTTTATATTTGTTGTAGAATTATGCCCATTCCTACACTAACAGAGTACTGTGGCCACAATAGTATAGATTTATTATTAATTCAAGAGGTTGAAAGAATCAGCTAACCAGTCACAAAACAAAGCTTTACTAGCCCTTGACCTAGGTTTCGGTATTTCTAAAAATATCTTCTTCAGAGGGAGTGGGCCTCGTTACATCACATGGTGGTACGTTAGACTAGCTGAAGCCTTGTCATATATAAAATTGACACAAAAACAAGAATTATCACATGCCATGGCTTTAGACACCAGCCAGATTACATTCAGCTTACTTCAGAATAAATGCCCACTGGTAAAGGCTCTTGGCAACATAAAATTATAACAGGAGACACAGGACAAAATGTTAGAAAAGTATACACCATAACAGAGACAGAGACCCTTTAACACAAGCTTTTAAATGTGCATTTACTTTTTGTAGAGCACAAAACCTCAGGAATTCATCAGCACTAAAATTAAAGCGTCAGAATGTTAGCTATTCCTTCAAATTTTCATGTCGCAGTGAGTGAGCACTTTGATAATACCGTAATCTAGGTTACTAGACTTTTGGTCAGGTGAATACAGGGTTATAAATACAAAATCAAATAGGGATAATGCAGGAGTAGGTTTAATAATGAATAAAAAAATAGGAGTGCGGGTAAGCTACTGCAAACAGCATAGTGAACGCATTATTGTGGCCATGATAGACACCAAGACCATGCCTACTACAGTAGTACAAGTTTATATGCCAACTAGCTCTGCAGATGATGAAGAAAATGATGAAATGTATGATGCGATAAAAGAAATTATTCAGGTAGTGAAGGGAGACGAAAATTTAATAGTCATGGGTGACTGGAATTCGAGAGCAGGAAAAGGGAGAGAGGAAACATAGTGGGTGAATATGGATTGAGGCTAAGAAATGAAAGAGGAAGCCTTCTGGTAGAATTTTTCACAGAGCACAACTTAATCATAGCTAATACTTGGTTTAAGAATCATAAAAGAAGGTTGTATACATGGAAGACTCCTGGAGATACTAGAAGGTATCAGATAGATTATATAATGAAAAGACAGAGATTTAGGAACCAGGTTTTAAATTGTAAGACATTTCCAGGGGCAGATGTGGACTCTGACCACAATCTATTGGTTATGAACTGTAGATTAAAACTGAAGAAACTGCAGAAAGGTGGGAATTTAAGGAGATGGGACCTGGATAAACTGACTAAACCAGAGGGCTAGTAGAACTCCTTTGGTAACAGAAGATATATTGAACTTAATTGACGCAAGGAGAAAATATAAAAATGCGGTAAATGATGCAGGAAAACAGGAATACAGACGTCTCAAAAGTGAGATCGACAGGAAGTCCAAAACGGCTAAGCAAGGATGGCTAGAGGACAAATGTAAGGATGTAGAGGCTTATCTCACTAGGGGTATGATAGATACTGCCAACAGGAAAATTAAAGAGACCTTTGGAGAAAAGAGAACCACCTGTATGAATATCAAGAGCTCAGATGGAAACCCAGTTCTAAGCAAAGATGGGAAAGCAGAAAGGTGGAAAGAGTATATAGAGGATCTATACAAGGGCGATGTACTTGAGGACAATATTATGTAAATGGATGAGGATGTAGATGAAGATGAAATGGGAGATACGATACTGCGTGAAGAGTTTGACCGAGCACTGAAAGACCTGAGTCGAAACAAGGCCCTGCGAGTAGACAACATTCCAGTAGAACTACTGATGGCCTTGGGAGAGCCAGTCCTGACAAAACTCTACCATCTGGTGAGCAAGATGTATGAGACAGGCGAAATACACTCAGACTTCAAGAAGAATATAATAATTCCAATCCCAAAGAAAGCAGGTGTTGACAGGTGTGAAATTCCCGAACTATCAGTTTAATAAGTGACAGCTGCAAAATACTAACGCGAATTCTTTACAGACGAACGGAAAAACTGGTAGAAGCCGACCTCAAAGAAGATCAGTTTGGATTCCGTAGAAATATTGGAACACGTGAGGCAATACTGACCTTACGATTTATCTTAGAAGAAAGATTAATGAAAGGCAAACCTATGTTTCTAGCATTTGTAGACATAGAGTAAGCTTTTGACAATGTTGACTGGAATACTCTCTTTCAAATTTTAAAGGTGGCAGGGGTAAAATACAGGGAGCGAAAGGCTATTTACAATTTGTACATAAACCAGACGGCAGTTATAAGAGTCAAGGTGTAACAACACCAACTCTATACTATTGTACATATAATAACTTTTTCTTCTGATTTTCGATAAATTAGTGTAATCGATGTTCTGATTTCATTTCGTTTTCTTTTCTTCCCATTACGTTAAAGAAACTGTAAACAAATTTCGATGTGAATATTAATATTTATGTCAAATTTCAAGCAATGTTATAACAGAATTGAAATGTAAGAAACGTTTAAACTATTGTAAGATGTCCAAGTTGTAATTGTGTGCCTGGTCCATACGTAGGCAATGTATTAGGATATGTAGAATGCAAAACCTCTGGTGAATACCCTGTCTGTAGGGGAGCGGTAAAAGGTGGATGGCATGGCATAACGGGCTCAGCAGTAGTAGTCGGAGTTGGGCTTTGATCTGAGCAACACGTTCTGGATCGAGGAGGCTCTCCTGGAAAACGTGATTTCATTGAGCCTCGGGTGTGCCGTTTCTGACGACTATACAGCATGGCAAAATTCCATAGGCACTAAATGGAAAATATTGCGACGCTATGAAGAAGTAAAGAGCCATAGCTGTGACTGTATGTGTGCTCTGCGCCTCGCCATCTCGTCGCCCGCCAACCGCCACATCGATACGAACAGGTTGAATCTTTTAGTACTGTATTCGTGTGGACCACTGTTACGTATGTTCCTTACTGTTCAATAACAACTTAACTTTTACCAGAACAGTCCTATCATTTAATTATCCTAATCACTAACCTAGACATATGTTGTGCACTCTGAGTGTCCCGAGATGAAGATTTAAAGTTTATGTTAATAATAATTACTTGCAGACCTATCTATGCTAGAATGATGTTTAAAGAACTTTGTTGTTAATGAATATATAGGCAAACAATATAGGTCTGACAAAGTTGGAAGATAATGTAGAAATTGGTTTAGTAATAAAGTTTAATTAATTTGAGACAAAATTAATGGTAGTTAAATGAGCAAGAAATGAGACAAAAAGAGATGTAACTCATATATTGGAAATCTTGAGTGCTTAACGATTCCATAATCAAAATTTTCAGTACAGTGATCATAACAGTTTCAGGGTTCCCTTCCCCCCCCCCCCTTTTTTTCTTTTCTATTCATCTAAATTCTGAAGTGTACTGAACTGATTTGACCAGCAAAGTTAAAGTCAATATAAAACCAAAATTTATTAGTGTTCTACCTTTTTCAAAATTGACATTGTATGTGTGTTTCGAAAGTGCTATTTCTAGGGTAACCTATGCCCGATTTTAATCAGATCAATAGACAGTACGAAGTTCGTAGCAAACATTATAGTGTATTGTGAATTTTTGGCTTGTCCATATTAGTACAGAAAGTGAAATTAATAGTTCAGTAGATTTTATGGTTCTAAAATTTACCATATTATGCAGTGCTATTACGTGTTGTTTAGGATGAACGTACATCAACTTGTACTGGGAAGAAACTCAGTTAATGCCTAATTAGGCTGGCGACCGTATTATTAACAATTTGGCAGCATCTGCTGTGTCGTTTCTTGTCCGTCCTAACGTGTAGTTGCACTTCAGACTTGCTTGACGTATCATTGTTGTTACTGAGTGGGTGGAAGTCTGATTTTGCCTCCATTCAGGTACACGTGGTCAACATATATACCAAAATCCTTTCTTATAAGGTGAAGCCCGTCAACGTACCATAGTACAGGCTTTAATAAGTATCGTGCGCAGTAGTGTAGGATTACAAAGGGGCATGAAAGGGAAGCAGTGGTTGGGAAGGGAGTGAGACAGGCTTGTAGCCTCTCCCCGATGTTATTCAATCTGTATATTGAGCAAGCAGTAAAGGAAACAAAAGAAAAATTCGGAGTAGGTATTAAAATCCATGGAGAAGAAATGAAAACTTTGAGGTTCGCCGATGACATTGTAATTCTATCAGAGACAGCAAAGGACTTAGAAGAGCAGTTGAGCAGAATGGACAGTGTCTTGAACGCAGGATATAAGATGAACATCAACAAAAGCAAAACGAGGATAATGGAATGTAGTCGAATTAAGTCGGGTGATGCTGAGGGAATTAGATTAGGAAATGAGACACTTAAAGTAGTAAAGGACTTTTGCTATTTGGGCAGCAAAATAACTGATGATGGTCGAAGTAGAGAGGATATAAAATGTAGACTAGCAATGACAAGGAAAGCGTTTCTAAAGAAGAGAAATTTGTTAACAACGAATATAGATTTAAGTATCAGGAAGTCGTTTCTGAAAGTGTTTGTATGGATTGTAGCCATGTACGGAAGTGAAACATGGACGATAAATAGTTTGGACAAGAATAGAACAGAAGCATTCGAAATGTGGTGCTACAGAAGAATGCTGAAGATTAGATGGGTAGATCACATAACTAATGATGAAGTATTGAATTGAATTGGGGAGAAGAGGAGTATGTGGTACAACTTGACAAAAAGAAGGTACCGGTTAGTAGGACATGTTCTGAGGCATCAAAGGATCACAAATTTAGCATTTGAGGGCAGCGTGGAGGGTAAAAATCGTAGAGGGAGACCAAGAGATGAATACACTAAGCAGATTCAGAGGGATGTGGGTTGCAGTAAGTACTGGGAGATGAAGAAGCTTGCACAGGATAGGGTAGCATGGAGAGCTGCATTAAACCAGTCTCAGGTCTGAAGACCACAACAACAACAACAGTTTACTATGTAAGGTGTCAGGCAAATCCAACACCTTCCATGAAAACCCTGACATGATAAGCAAATCCAGTAGTATGTCACATAGCTCCGAATAAATCGTGACATTAAATTAACCAAAGTAATACGAGTAACGAGTAAGCAAATGGAATACCACAGACTAACACAAGAATGCCTAAATGCATGTCATACCTTCCCACCGTGAGACAGACGCAGTTCCGAGGGGAGAAACGAGAACAGAAGCCGAGAGCAGAACCGTGTTATGCTAGAAGGCCCTACGATAAGGGACTAACACCTACGTTACCAGCTAACCACCAGGACCACCCCCGAGCCCATGTTAAAAGCTAGAGCCCTCCAGAAGAACAGTATAGATCTTACGATAACACTAAAAGGGCCACACCAGCCACAGGTTTTAGCATGAGATTTTTTCACGTCTCTGTTACGTTGCAAACGTTAAAAACATAGCCCCACCACGAAAAGTAACCACCAGAACCATCCCCCAGCCCATGTTAAAAGATAGAGCCCTGCAGAAGAACAGTATAGATCTTACAATAACACTAAAAGGGCCACACCAGCTGCAAGTTTTAGCGTGAGACTTTTTCGCGTCTCTGTTACGCTGCAAACTTTAAAAACATTGCCCCACCACGAAAAGTATAACGTTTCTCATTGGATAGACAGAATTTTTGTAGGCAGAGCTTAAGGTTAACATTGAGACCCTGATTGGTCAGATGAAAACACAGCCAGATAGTTTTTTTTTTTAACGAACTTCGGTAAATTGTGGTAAGGAGAAGTTAGGAAAGAGTTGCTTCCGAGACGGCGAGCTGTATTTGTTCACATTTTTGTTGAACGCAGTTGGTTTTTATCATCCTGTATTCAAATATTTCCTTTTATCAATAGTGCAATTTATAAACAATGTTTTGTGAGTAGAATAAAAATTCCAATGGTAAACTTAACTGCTTTTTCGACGTTATTTTACCAGCTAACTAAAAATAGGAAAGCCTTGAACCCTTTCCACTAAATTTAGTTAGTATTAAGATTATTTTACAGGGAGTGCAGTGGAGCTGACGCTGAAATCATTAAGGATTTGACTATATCATCGCTAGTCTCACTGAACTCTTCTGAACTCTACATGTCATGTGTGGTCTGGCGTCTCCTTACCAGCAACAGGTCCCAGGTTCAAACTAATCAATTCCCTAAAAAGCACGCTCAGAGCGTCGTTGCGCGAAAGTGGTAGGGAGACACGACTTAGAACAAACAGAAACCACGCAGGATGTTAGAGAATGGCGACCCTGCCAGGATGGTAAAATACCATGATTTATCGTCGACCACATGCCTAATTAGGTCAGAAAAATATCTTGTTGAAAAATTTTTGTAACAAAATTTTTTTTACTAAAGTTATAAAATAGTCGAAAACAGTATCTGCAGCAATAGATAGTAAGAAAGTATTCAACAGAACGTGTGACATTCATAGCATAATTAAGTTATGAATTTTAATATTGTTAGAATTAAGTTTTCTCTCCAATGCAAGCGCTCAGGTGGCGGATACATCGTTGACAAGTTGGTTCTGACCCAACAAGTAAGTGAATGGATTGTCAAGTCGTGTGTGCAAAAAGTTTATGAAACGTGTGAGATCGTATGAGCGCATGTTGACGAGAAGTAGGGCGTGTGAATTGCTCTTAAAACAGAAAATAAGGGATTCGGAAAGATTAACAATGGCAGATCGCGACCTTGACCGAATTGAGGTAGAGACCAAACATGAAGATGGACAGAGAATAGAGGACAGTACAACAGACGATGCAGTATCGCGAGAAATAGGACAGATAACGCACCATAACGAGGATAATGTACGCCAAGGCCCAGAAAACATGGGTCAGCATACGACAGAGGGGCAGGAACGTAGAGACAGCCGATGAGGATTCTAACTTGCGTCTTGAATACGTAGAACCCATAGTAAAAGTAATCAGAGCTCCCTCACCACAGAGTACAAGGAATTCGAGCAGAAACGTGTCACCGCACAGTTCAATGCAATCGGTTGCAAACCAACACTTGGGCGAAAACACAGAGCGTAGGACGTCGGAAGAAAACGCAATAGGACCCACCAATCTGGCAGAATTATTACAATTAATGACGGAAACCATGACAAGACAAAATAAAGAAATTGCGAACCAAATTAAAATTCAGAATGCAGAAACGACGAAACAAATTGCAGAAACCACGAGACAAATGCCTGAGATTAAAGAAGAAAACAAAAAAATTCAGTTACACCTAAGTCATATTGAAGACGAGGCAAAAGAATCTCGAGAAGTGATAGGAAACTTAATAACAGGTCACAATCAATTGAGAACAGACGTTGACAAGGTACAAGTGGACATATAAACGTTGCGTAATGACATTCAGGACGAGATCAAAACATTACGTAAGAACACCCAGGGAGAAGTCAAGAAACTAGAGAAACAGATAAACGTAATTACTAGACAAGCAGCAGGTACAGCGCGTGAAATTGTTGAAAACAGTGTGTTACGCAAACGTATCACAAAAGCAGCGCTGAAAAGATATGATAACCGCATAGTCAAACTAGAAGCGCAAACGAAGCAACAATTTCAGAAATTGCGAACAGAGTTGTTGCAAACCATTGAAGAGCGTAGTGAACAAAATCGAACAAGCACTGAGTTTACAACCACATCCGTGTCTGTAACAGCACCGGAAAAACAAGCAATTAACGAAGATATCATGCATTTTCGATTCCAATCACAGGCGGAAAATAACATGCGTGAAATCAGACAGCCTGCACCGCAAAAAACACGTTTCGAAATTCTTAATGAACAAACGGCACCACAAACACATGCAGAACCATAAATGTATGTTTCAAGACAGTCTGGATCGTGCAATGAAGCGGCAAGGTTAGCCAGACAAGATACCGAACCAATACATGACAATGGAAAGCAAGGTCGCGAAGAGTACAGTGCAATGCATTCAGCTACACGTTCACAACTGATGTAAAAAAATTATTGCGTACCACTCCAACGACACTACGCAAGGGTAGGCGAAAGTTACAGTGGACAATATCCAATGGATCTACCACAACCGGAAAGAACGACGGGAGAAATAAACAGAAACAAAAGTGGCGAAGAATCGCGAATTTCATATGGAACTATGACGAAGTACGACAACGATCATTTCCTCACAGTCAGAAAATTTCAACACTTTCGAGAAGGAAGCTCATTACATCCACGAACTTTTATTGATCAATTCTGTATAGGATTACCAGAACACTGGACGCTAGCACACAAATTAGACTTTATATGTGCACACATGTCAGGAACAGTCGCATAAACCATGCAAAATGTTGCAGCGACATGCCGATCGTACGAAGATTTCAGAAAGAAGTTTCTCTCACGATATTGGTCCAGCGAAGCACAGAACAGAGTGAAGTACGAATTATTACAGAACCCATATTTTGAAAATTCAGGAGAGAAGAGTCCCGTGAAATTTTTCGAATTAATGCCAAAGAAAAATCAATGCTTAGATGTACCATACAGTGACGGAGAGTTGATTAAATTATACGCGATGAAGTTACCATTGAAATACCAGCAATCATTAGTAGGGCGCGGAGGCAATGACGTCGAAGCATTTAAAGGTATTCTAAGCGAACTAGAGTTCATATTTTTGGAAGATGACGCAAGAAAAAGACGAAGCGCACCTGAAAACGAAAGCAAAAAGCAGTGGAATCCACAAGACACAGTACGAAGAAACAATTATTACGAACCACGTGATAACTTGGCACCAAGAAACGACAACAGATTTCAACAAAGAAGCGGTTATGGATTTAGAAGAGAATATGGCAATAACTATAATTCGCCCAGGAACGGCAGCAACTATTATAGAGGGAATAACGACAACCGGAACGGGTATTGGAGCGCCAATAGACCGACAAATTATCAACAAAGAAAGCAAGAAAAGAGAATACAGATAGAAGAGGTGGAGGTAAGACCACCAAACCCCGAAAAACGTTCGAATTGACAGCTAAGCGCCCATGCCAAAGAGAATGACGCACCAAACCAGGACAATTGCAGCACCTTGAACAGAGAAGTAAATATCTTATCACGAGAAGAGAAGAAGGAAGAAACAAATCCGCAGGGACCAGATGAAAACGAAGACAGGAAAATAACAATATCGTGTTAGGACGAAATTAATTGGGAGAATACTGACGAGGAAGATGAATTACCAGAGGTATGCACAACGAATGTAGGAGGAAAGGACGAAGTAATGAGCATTGCAGAGCTATTTGAGATGGAAACCAGGGAAAGCGAATTCAATGAGGATAATGCGCAGTCGACAGAAGTTGAAAATAAGTTACTAGTGGGCACACAACACAACGTATATAATGAAGGAAGTTATGAAGCGATAATTAGAGCATTTAGATGCGATTATATGGAAGTAGCGACGAAGAAGGAGAAGATAGACGAGGAAGAGGAAAAAGTAGAGGATGTTGAAGAAAGCGTAAATGAAGGAAGAAATAGAGAAGAGGAAATAAAAGAGAGAG
This sequence comes from Schistocerca piceifrons, assembly GCF_021461385.2. NCBI lineage: Eukaryota > Metazoa > Arthropoda > Insecta > Orthoptera > Acrididae > Schistocerca > Schistocerca piceifrons. The sequence continues at coordinate 1,130,438,931 of NC_060138.1, forward strand.
AAGTAGCAGTCGAAGCTTATCCTACAGAATGTTCTAATTCACAATGAAAATTCCTGAAAAGACTCATTTATGATTCAGTGCAGGATTCGTTGATGCAAGAAGAAGAAGAAGAACAGAACCAACCCTTTCAAATTCAACCAATTGTGAAGGCCATGGTAAAGCATATCCCAGTCAATATTGTAATTGATAGCGGAAGTGAACTGACTGCTATCTCAGAAAATTTATTCATGCAGTGTAATGCCAATGAGGGACTGCCAGTTCTGAAAACACGTAAGATTAAAGTAAGAGGTCCTATTAGAAACAATGCTGCGGAAGTTACGAGACAAACAAGATTAACTCGTTCGTGTCAAGGTCAAAAGATCGAAGCCAACTTCGTGATTATACCTTAACTAACTGTAGATTTGATTATAGGTGCAGATTTTTTTAATGAGAGACGAGCGATAATAGATATGGGGAAAGGTAGCGTAACATTCGGGAACGTCACACTTCTCTTTGAGCAAAAGTTAAAATTAGAAGGAATACCAGTTATAAACAAACAATTAAGAATGACGCGAGATAAAGAGGATGAAGAATTAGAATGGTATGCACAAAAGGGGGAATCGCCTCAACTCATGTTAGAAGTCCATAAAGAAATCGACGAAAAATTGCAAGAAGTTCAAGGTATTTCAGAACACAGTAAAGGAGAATTAGAGGGTATTTTACGAGATAAAGCAGAGGTATTTTTACCTAAGACTGGCAGTATCAAACACTTTCAGTACAAGTTTGAAATAAAACAGCACAAACCATTTAGAGCGCCATCCTGTACAATCCCATTAAGCTACAGGAATAAAGTATTCCAGGAGATATCTAAAATGTTAGATGATGATATTATTGAACCAGCTACCTCCACATATAACAGCCCCCTCCATATTGTACAAAAACGAGATGGGAGCATCAGGTTAGTGCTCCAGACAGATCAACACAATAATAATCACTGAGACAGGATCGCCCAGAAAAATTAGAGGAATTGATACAAAACTTCCACGGTGCTAAGATATTTTCATCAATTGATTTACGGAGTAGTTTCTGGCAAATAGAATTGGCCCCAGAATGTAGAAAATTTACAGCATTTATTGTATTCGGTAGATGCTACAAGTTTAAACGATTGCAATTTGGTTTAAACATATCATCAGCAGCGTTTATTAGGGGATTTAATACTATACTCATTCCTGAAATTTCACAAAAATCACTTGTTATGTTGATGATGCGATTATAGCAGAACCGTCTTGGGAACATCACAACGACACATTAAATCAGTTTTTACAGATCATGAAAGAGCATGGGGTCACAGTAAATATAACAAAATCCAAATTTCTAGGACACATAATTTCCGAGAAAGAGGTAATGCCCGACCCAGAGAAACTAAAGGCAATGAAAGAATTCTGTACTCCATATAATAAGAAAACTTGCAGAGGAATTCTAGGTCTCACCGGATTCCATAAAAAATTTATTTGGATCGACTCTCTCGCAACACCACGCCTATGTGCATTGACTGGAAAAAACACGCCATGGGTATGGGATCAACAAGCCAATGAATAATTTTTAAAAGTAAAAAACGCACTAACAACAGCACCGATTTTAGCACATCCTGATCTAACACAAAATTTTTGTATGGCCACTGATAGCGCGAAAACAGGTTTAGGAGTTGTTTTAATCCAAGAATACGAACAGGCAGGGCTAAGATCATATAGAACAATTGCATTTGCCAGTCGTGTACTCACAAAAAGCGAGAAAAACTATTCAGTCACGGAGCTGGAAGCATTGGCCATTGTATGGGGCTTCCAACGTTTTCGATACTTCCTATTCGGAAGAAAAACAAAAGTATACACTGACCACAAAGCATTAGAATTTCTGTTATCCGCCAAACTAACTCATGGGAGGTTAGCCAGATGGATGTTAATACTACAAGAATTTGACTTCACTATTACACACATACCAGGACCAGCGAATGTATTAGCAGATGCTTTATCACGATGTCCACAGGGTGCATCCAATAACATAGGTTTGGAAGCAGCAGAAGACCAGTTTACAATGTACTATATGAAACAATTACCTTTCGAAAACTACATTACGACAGCATTGAAAAACATAGGCAAAGAACAGGACAAGGATCCCGAAATACTAGGAATCAAACAAAAGTGGAGAAGTAAGGATTTTCCAGACATTCGATAGCACTATCTCGTAAAAAAACAATGTTTTATTTTTTAGACGAAATGTTGCAACGAATGAACGGTTAATTTATATCCCAGATGAACTAATGAATAAGTACATATGATATACACATTTAAATAATGGCCACTTTGGACCAAAGAAATGCTTTTTAAAAATAAAACAAACAACCCATTTTCATAATATGGAAAGACGAATTAGAACAGTATTAGTCAAATGCAAAAAATGTATGAGGGCTAAACATGTCACTTTCCAAACCAAACCAGCTATGTTTCCAATAATCCCTAAAAAATTAAAACAAATAGCTGCAACAGATTTGATGGGGCCCCTCCCACGCACAAAATATGGATATATTTTCATATTTGTCGTTTTGGAACTTACTTCAAAATATGTTACCTTGACACCATTAAAACCTGCCACAGGTCATACTACAAGTAAAGCATTTAGACAAGTTTTTCTTAGACAAGTAGGTCAAGTGGAACGAATAATTTCGGATAATGGCCCACAATACAAATCAGTGCAATGGCATAACACATTAAAACAACACAATATAAAACCCATCTACATATCTAAGTGCAAACCTAGCGTAAATCCAGCAGGACGATCTATGAAGGACATAGGAACTTTATGCCGATTATATGCAGGCAAAAGACACAACACTTGGGATATATACCTTAAAGATTTTCAAGAAGTAATAAATGAAATGCCACATTGTACTACACTACTACCTCCAGTTACTGTACTTAAAAATATTGAACCCCCAAACATAACCAGAGAAAATGTTAGATTTCCTATTGTACCACGTAGACAGCACAAACAAGTCATAGCAACAGCACTCTCCAACAGCAGAAAGGCAGCCATTAAAAGAAAAGAAAGAGGAGATAGAACAGCAATTAAAAGAACATTCTCAGTAGGCCAGAAAGTATTTGTAAAAACACACCATCTCTCCAGCAAACAGAAACACAAAATACATAAGTTTTACACTGCATACAAAGGACGCATCATAATTAGCTGAATTGCTCATGATAATGATGTGGAACTAATGAACCCAAAAACAGGCAAAACCTTAGGACTTCACCATGTGAGCCATATCAAAAAGTTTGAAGATTAATTTTATTACTGATAAATAATCAGCACAATATTTCAAGATTATGTTGCAGATAAGATCGCCAGGAGAAATAAGAATGAAGAGAGAGGAAGGTGGGAAAAAGAAAGTAGTTTCAATAAAAACAAAAACAAAAATAACACCAATAGTACCATAGATTAAGGTGAAGGGATAAAGCGTAGATAGTCTAACAGCATGAAATACTAAAATGCTATACACCACGACACTACACAAAAATAAAAAAACGAATTTGAGGATTCTTGTAGAAGTTAAGACTCAAAATATCTTAGAATTGTGACATGGAAAGCGCGCCGAAATTTGTAAAGCTTTTTAAGAAGGTGTAAAACAATGTAGGTACTAGACATATGTTAGATGATTATAAGTAAAACTTTTTGTAAGAACCATTGGAAAAACTCCAGCAAAGACCAGATGCAACGACCCACAAGTTGCAATGCGAGAAGTATCAAGAAAGAAAAGGACGTAATTAGTAAGACACAATTCCTACAAGGCAGAAGCGTTGAGAGAAGGGAAAGGACAGCGAGACCAACAGAGGGCTCTTGTGGCTGAAGTGAGCAGTAAATCGGCTGAGCCACAGGGTGGCGGAAACCTGCTGGGACAGAACACGAAACCACAGAGTGGCGGAACACAGATGGCCAAGAGGGTCAGTGGAGCGAGCAAAAAACGGCCCAACGAGAAGACCGCTTGGGCAAGCAACCACTGGCAAAAAAAATATGTAAAAGTCACACTACTGCTATTAAACAGCACGCTGATGCACCAAGCTGAAGAAAACTTCCACAAACAATTTATCAAACTGTTACTAAGAGGAGAACTTCAAAGCGACTAGTTATCAATAAATATTTCCATATCCTGCCCAGAGAAGAACCAAGAAGAAAGTAAGAAGCAGAGAAAAAGCAGGAAGAACAGAAATTGAAGATTCGCAAGATTGAGACCAAGAAAGAAGATGGGTGAAAAATAGATGACATACCTTCCCAAATCCCTATCCTATTGTAAACTAGTCGTCTGCGAAGTATTACAACGAAAAACGACCGCTTTCAGCGACACATAACGATGACTTTCACGCATACAAAGCCAGTAAACCACGACATTCTGCACTCACAGCTCCATTCCATTATGGAACCTCCACAACAGCAACACACACTTGCAAAGCCTACAAGGAACGACGAATGAAGCTGTACATCAAATACTTGCCCACATCCATCTCGCTCAAGTCCATTACCTTTGTGCGAAAACATTTGCCAACCTCATGCTTAAACATTCATAGGATTGTGTGAATGTGTGAAATCAAATTATGTGATGTAGGAATTGTGCAAAAGAAACGTGTGAAAAGCTAAATAAGTTAAGCACACCAAGCAGCTAATAAACTACAAAATAACAGTCATTGACTATGGACTTAAGTAAAAAATAGACTATCGATAAAAATAAGTCATTAGTTCTGAAATGGACAATATATAAAGAACAAAAGTAAGGCATAATAAACACTAAAACTATATGCCACTTATTTTCTCCTCATAAAAATAAAAGAATAACTATCTTTTACTTATTTTCTCCTTATAAGAACAAAGAATAAAAAATTATCTTGTTGGATGTTTTCCCTTTTTTTTAAATATTTGTACCACTTGTTAGGATAATATCTCAGTACTTGTGTATGTATATTTCTTTGTCAAAGCAATTCTTGGAAATAATTCTTATTTGTTAGTGTAACAATGTTGAAATGAGTGAATAGAAACAATCAATTTTACTTGTACATGATATTTAGAAAATGTGTTAGAAATAGATTTTACTTAATTACTACATTTAATAAAAAAATATTTCTAAGAAAATCGATGTGAAAGGCTCCTCACTTTCGATAACAAACTTCTTAGAAACAAACTTCACACATAAATAAAGAAAGAAAATAATTAAAAATTAGTAATAATAATAATAATAGCATAAAAATGTTCTTCTCTTGTCAATATAAACATATTTTTGAGAATAATGTGGAAGAAAATAAAAATGTAAATTAGTAATACAAACTAGAATAATGTGGCTGAACAGTAGCCAACAAAATTTAGATAAAGGAATAATTTCTGACTGACTTAGACAACGATTCAATCATTGCCTAACTTCAGTGCAAAAATTAAGTTCGAAGGGTGGTGATATGTAAGGTGTCAGGCAAATCCAACACCTTCCATGAAAACCCTGACATGATAAGCAAATCCAGTAGTATGTCACATAGCCCCGAAAAAATCGTGACATTAAATTAACCAAAGTAATACGATCAACGAGTGAGCAAATGGAATACTACAGACTAACACAAGAATGCCTAAATGCATGTCATACCTTCCCACCGTGAGACAGACGCAGTTCCGAGGGGAGAAACGAGAACAGAAGCCGAGAGCAGAACAGTGTTAAGCTAGAAAGCCCTACGATAAGGGACAGCCACCGACGTAGCCAGATAACCACCAGGACCACCCCCCAGCCCTTGTTAAAAGCTAGAGCCCTCCAGAAGAACAGTATAGATCTTACGATAACACTAAAAGGGCCACACCAGATGCAAGTTTTAGCGTGAGACTTTTTCGCGTCTCTGTTACATTGCAAACTTTAAAAACATTGCCCCACCACGAAAAGTAATTTTTGTAGGCAGAGCTTAAGGTTAACATTGAGACCCTGGCTGGTCAGATGAAAACACAGCCAGATAGTGTTATTTAAACCAACTTCGGTAAATTGTAGTAAGGAGAAGTTAGGAGAGTGTTGCTTCCGAGACGGTGAGCTGTATGGAGCTGCGTCGCCCGCCGCCCTCTGACGCTGCATAACCAATGACAAGGTAATGAACGCACGAAATGCCGAATTTTTGAGCGCATAAGGCTTCACTCAGAACTGCAGAAGTCTCATCTGTTACATCCCCTTTTTGCCTAATACTAGTGTCGATCGTCAATTGAAGCTCATGGTATTCACATTTGATACGTGAAGTAAAAATCTCAAACGCGATTATTTTTCTGTTAAATAATTATTGAGGAGCCACATTAGCCACTGTACTTTACGACAAGTTAAATAAGTAATTAAAGATAATTGAGGGTCACTTTAGACCATTTTGATAGTTTTCTCTTTTATGAATCTTAACTTAAATCTAGATTATAGATGTGATATGGCATAGGTCATCCTTCGATTCATTGTAGAACTTGGAAACCCATTCAGGGAATATTCGTTCACATTTTTGTTGAACGCACTTGGTTTTTATCATCCTGTATTCAAATATTTCCTTTTATCAAAAGTGCAATTTATAAACAATGTTTTGTGAGTAGAATAAAAATTCCAATGGTAAACTTAACTGCTTTTTCGACGTTATTTTACCAGCTAACTAAAAATAGGAAAGCCTTGAACCCCTTCCACTAAATTTAGTTAGTATTAAGATTATTTTACAGGGAGTGCAGTGGAGCTGACGCTGAAATCATTAAGGATTTGATTATATCATCGCTAGTCTGACTGAACTCTTCTGAACTCTACATGTCGTGTGTGGTCTGGCGTCTCCTTACCAGCAACAGGTCCCAGATTCAAACTAGTCAATTCCCTAAAAAACACTCTCAGAGCGTCGTTGCGCGAAAGTGGTATGGAGACACGACTTAGAACAAACAGAAACCACGTAGAATGTTAGAACTACAACTAAGAAATGAGTATACTGAAGAAGTAAATTTCTTTGTCTTAGCATTATTATTTATTTCCAAAGTAACATATTACATCAGCCTTTGCCAATTTTCCTGATAATATATTGTAGTATTGCCATTTGTCCTGGTAGTATATTATTATATTCAATATGACAATAACATTAAGTGAGCCTGTAGGACAATGGTGTCTAGCTGCAACCGGATTGCTCAGTGCCTGAAGAGGGAAAAAGCGCAGAGGAACAATAAAAAGAATGACAGTCGCCCATCACGTATAATGGACAAAATTCCATCAGTGGGTCTCTCTGTAAGCGTCTACAGTCTGCCAATAATTAGAGTGCTCGACGTAATGGCTATATTTAATCAAAACATTACACCCTTCACTTGATGTCATGTTTTGCATGCAGCTACAAAGGTACACAGACGTCTATTGATGATTGTTTTACACAAACAGTATTTCCGAATTGACTCGCACATACAACCTATTTGTTACGTTAAAAAGTAATTTATATCACTATGGAACAAATAACTAATTTTTAGAACTGAACTAACATCAGTATCTAGCTGTAATTCTCCACACACTGAAGCAAAATAAATAAATATACAATATATCTTATAATTAAATTTTCCTCGAGACATTTGGGTTTCATTTTTATCTACGTTAATGGGGAAACTGAAGAAACGAATTGAAATTCGTACCACGGCCAGGTCTTGTGTCCAGATCCCCTAGTGTATTCGATACTACTGCTGACCACTCCAAATCCGCAGCACTACAGCTAACAGTGCTGACCGGACTACCTAAGTCAAACGCCCTCCCAACAGAAACACCAGCTCTAGAAGTGGAAAATAAGCTGAATATACGAATTGAAGTTTCTGGTGGGGAGAGCACTGGACTTAGGTAGTCCAGTCAGCATAGTTAGCTGCAGTCCTGCGGTTTTTTAATGAGGTAAATTAATTCCAGGTCCTCTCGAACATTATCCAAGTGTATGTGTGTGCGCGCGCACGTGTGTGTGTGTGTGTGTGTGTGTGTATGTGTGTGTGTGTGTGTGTGTGTGTGTGTGTGTGTGTGTGTACGTATGTATCGTAAACAATGACGCTGACAGAAAGTCGCTCTACATCTACATGAAACACTCAGGAAAAGGCTGAACAGCTTCGTATAGATTCTGCACCTACCGTCGGAGGCGCTAGAAAACAGTTTCTCTTCCATTTATTAGAGTCAATTTGTTATGATTCGAACTTGCCATAGTCGGCATTCGAGAGTTAATAAAGCCATACATATTATAAAAACTGGTGTACATACACTATGTGATCAAAAGTATCCGGACACCTGGCTGAAAATGACTTAAAAGTTCGTGGTACCCTCTATCGATAATGCTGGAATTCAATATGGTGTTGGCCTACCCATAGCCATGATGACAGCTTCCACCCTCGCAGGCATACGTTCAATCAGGTGCCGGAAGGTTGGGGAATGGCAGCCCATTCTTCACGGAGTACTGCACTGAGGAGAGGTATCGATGTCGGTCGGTGAGGCCTGGCACGCAGTCGGCGTTCCAAAACATCCGAAAGGTGTTCTATAGAAATCACGTTAGGCCTCTGTGCAGACCAGTCCATTACAGGGACGTTATTGTCGTGTAACCACTCCGCCATATGCCGTGCATTACGAACAGGTGGTGAAAGATCCAATCGCCATCCCTGAATTGTTCTTTAACAGTTGGAAGCAAGGAGGTGCTTCAAACGTCAGTGTAGGCCCGTTCTGTGATAGTGCCAAACAAAACAACAAGATGTGCAACCACCCTCCATGAAAAACACGACCACACCATAACACCACCGCCTCTGAATTTTACTGTCGGCACTACACGACGGCAGATCACGTTCACCGGGCATTTACCATACCCACACCCTGCCATCGGATCGCCACATTGTGTACCATGATTCGGCACTCCACACAACGCTTTTCCACTGTCAAGCGTCTAGTGTTTACGCTCCTTACACAAGCGAGGCGTCGTTTGGCGTTTACCGGCGTGATGAGTGGCTTATGAGCAACCACTCGATCATTTTCACTTCACTATCACATCGGAGGCAGTGGACCTAGGGATAAATGTGGAAATCTCACGTACAGACGTATGACACGAGTGACACCGAATCACCTGACCACGTTCGAGGTCTGTGAGTTCTGCGCCCCAATCTGCTCTCTCATTATGTCTAATGACTACTGAGGTCTCTGATATGGAGTACCTGTCAGTAGGTGGCAGCACAATGCACCTAATATGAAAAACGTATGTTTATGGGGATGTCCGGACACTTTTGAACACATAATGTATTAATGCTTGTATATATGCACGTTCCACATCTCGTCCTGAACCACTCGACAGATTTCACCCAAACTTGATACACATATCTTTGCTTTGGGATGAAACCACCTGCCTATCAGAGGGGTAGGGGTAGGGGGTGGAAATACAGTGAAACCAATATGCTTGCAGGCTAATACCCTCACTTCGATCATCTAATATTTGAGAGTGAGAAGACTTAGAGATTTGCAACTCACTTTCCTCATAATTTAAAACCTTTAAGGAACTTTAGGAGTTTATAGTTTAACCGCGATGTAGTAATAATAGTTTCTCGGGTTTCCAGCCGCGTAAAGTTATTTAAAATCACGTGCTATCGACCGAGTACTCCTCGGCCATTGTCAAGTGGTGACTGTCTTCTGGTTGCTGCTGCCGTCAATATATGGCCGCGCTGCCTTCCGTGACGTCACTGTACCCGCTCAGGCACCATATATACACTCCTGGAAATTGAAATAAGAACACCGTGAATTCATTGTCCCAGGAAGGGGAAACTTTATTGACACATTCCTGGGGTCAGATACATCACATGATCACACTGACAGAACCACAGGCACATAGACACAGGCAACAGAGCATGCACAATGTCGGCACTAGTACAGTGTCTATCCACCTTTCGCAGCAATGCAGGCTGCTATTCTCCCATGGAGACGATCGTAGAGATGCTGGATGTAGTCCTGTGGAACGGCTTGCCATGCCATTTCCACCTGACGCCTCAGTTGGACCAGCGTTCGTGCTGGACGTGCAGACCGCGTGAGACGACGCTTCATCCAGTCCCAAACATGCTCAATGGGGGACAGATCCGGAGATCTTGCTGGCCAGGGTAGTTGACTTACACCTTCTAGAGCACGTTGGGTGGCACGGGATACATGCGGACGTGTATTGTCCTGTTGGAACAGCAAGTTCCCTTGCCGGTCTAGGAATGGTAGAACGATGGGTTCGATGACGGTTTGGATGTACCGTGCACTATTCAGTGTCCCCTCGACGATCACCAGTGGTGTACGGCCAGTGTAGGAGATCGCTCCCCACACCATGATGCCGGGTGTTGGCCCTGTGTGCCTCGGTCGTATGCAGTCCTGATTGTGGCGCTCACCTGCACGGCGCCAAACACGCATACGACCATCATTGGCACCAAGGCAGAAGCGACTCTCATCGCTGAAGACGACACGTCTCCATTCGTCCCTCCATTCACGCCTGTCGCGACACCACTGGAGGCGGGCTGCTCGATGTTGGGGCGTGAGCGGAAGACGGCCTAACGTTGTGCGGGACCGTAGCCCAGCTTCATGGAGACGGTTGCGAATGGTCCTCGCCGATACCCCAGGAGCAACAGTGTCCCTAATTTGCTGGGAAGTGGCGGTGCGGTCCCCTACGGCACTGCGTAGGATCCTACGGTCTTGGCGTGCATCCGTGCGTCGCTGCGGTCCGGTCCCAGGTCGACGGGCACGTGCACCTTCCGCCGACCACTGGCGACAACATCGATGTACTGTGGAGACCTCACGCCCCACGTGTTGAGCAATTCGGCGCTACGTCCACCCGGCCTCCCGCATGCCCACTATACGCCCTCGCTCAAAGTCCGTCAACTGCACATACGGTTCACGTCCACGCTGTCGCGGCATGCTACCAGTGTTAAAGAATGCGATGGAGCTCCGTATGCCACGGCAAACTGGCTGACACTGACGGCGGCGGTGCACAAATGCTGTGCAGCTAGCGCCATTCGACGGCCAACACCGCGGTTCCTGGTGTGTCCGCTGTGCCGTGCGTGTGATCATTGCTTGTACAGCCCTCTCGCAGTGTCCGGAGCAAGTATGGTGGGTCTGACACACCGGTGTCAATGTGTTCTTTTTTTCATTTCCAGGAGTGTATGTATTATCACATGGACTAAAAGTTTTTGGGATAGCATAATAAAAGAAGTGATCGAAATAAAAATTTGTGGCAACTCGCTCAATAAAGACGGCGGCCTGCAGCTAAGCACAGCTTGGGACCCGGCCATGGGAATGCTGAAGTAGGCGTGACGGCCTCACAGTGCAAACATTGCCACATATGGTGCTGGAGTGGGTACCAGCGACGTCACGGAAGGCAGCGTGGCTATATAAGGACAGCAGCAGCAAACAGTCACCACTTGCCCCTGCCGCATGTCCGTCTCTTAAAATCTTACCTCGCCGACAGAAGTTTTCATGTACGCACGGAGGTCCTGTCGACGCGCCCCCGGGTCAGGGCTGGAGTTCCCCAAGGCTCCGTCCTCGGCCCCTTACTGTACATCCTGTATACCGCAGATATGCCGTGAGTGGACAGGGCCCACCTCGCCCTCTACGCGGATGATACGGCGATGTACACGCGAAGTATGAATGCAGCTCTGCTCCAACGACGCATGCAGGCAGCAGCTGACACACTTAGTCAGTGGGCCAGAAGGTGGCGCCTCAATGGGGCTAAGACGCAAGTCCTCCTCATCACCAAGAAGCATATCCCAGCCGACCTACCGCAGATCACCACCAGGGGAACCGCCGTACCTTGGGGCAATACCGCCAAGTACCTGGGTGTGACGCTGGATAGAGGGCTCACATGGAGACACCATATCGACGACATCGTCAAAAAGGTCAGGGGAAGAATGACTCAACTCTACCCCTTTCCTAAATCCGACACCTGCGCTCCCGCCAGAACTGGGTGTTGCGCTCATCGACTACGCCGCTGTGGTTTGGGGCAATGGTGCAGCGACCCACGTCGACCGACTCCAGAGACTTCAGAACCGGATTCTACGTCTGGCATTGTACCTCCCTCGGGACTTCCCGTCGGATGACTTTAACCGAGTCTCCAACATCCCTACTGTTCGAAACAGGTTTCGTCAGGTTCCACGGCTCTTTTACGAGAAGAACGCGCGGTCCGAAAATCCGCTCCTTCGAGCACTGGGCCACCGGCTGCAGCGTCTTAACGCAACCAGATGGCCCCACCTGCTTCGCGACCACTGAGTTTCCAGCACGTCCAGAACACCGTCCCAGCAGCCAAGCAGACTGACAGGACATCAAACACGAAGTCAGGCCACATCACACTCTCCATCAGTTTGGAGGAATAGCCTTCCGGCTTAAGACTCCTGTCCCTGTCAGGCAGCAGCAGCAGCAGTAGCAGTCACCACTTGACAATGGCCGAGGAGACCTCGGCCGGAAGCTCGTGGATTTTAAACCACTTGACGCGGCTGGAAACCTGAGAAACTTTTATTACTTTATTAAAATTTTTTGGGCTTATGACCCCACTAAAACCTGAAGGAAAAAAATGTTTCATATACTAAATTTCAACTGTTCACGCAGTAAAATTGCTGCATAAAGTATGACGTTCTAATTTGTTACTTCTCTACTACTTAACTGTATTGGCGACACATTTGGCATGCGGTATTTACCAGAAAAATTCTTCACGAGATATGACATCATATAAACATTGAGGTGCATGAAAATGAGACTGTAGGGCGAAATTTGCTAGAGATACAGATGAAATATTTATACAAACATGCATGATATATGTTAAACCTGTTAAATGTATGACATACATTTGACGTGCTTATGTGGGCCAGCTCATTCCAAACTTGTGGAACAATTTCAACCAAATCTGGTACAGAACCACCACCCACCTATCTTGGACGATGCTGCAACGGCAGTATCCAGGAAGGCCAAGGAAGACTTCACAACACATTCAACCATAAGCCAATGTGCAGCCACTTCAGTACCAGAAATTAGTAGTTAATACATAATTTATTACTATCCAAAAGAATGTGAGTTGTATGGCTTATTTTAGCTTTTCAGATAACAGGCTGTAATTAAGAAAAATAAATAATTATACTGTGGTCGAAAGTAGTTGAACGCGTTGCTACAGCTCTGACTTCTACAACGACCTCTGTGAAGAAAATAATGATGGAGGAGTGTTCTGGAGATCTACAGGAACCAACTGCTTCTCTTTAGACTCCATCAAAAGCCGCTCTACTGAAACGACGGATGTTGATCATTATCAAGTGGATGCAACTCGGAGACATATACAGTACATGACTACTGTGCACAGAAAGAATGTCTCACTTTGTAGAAGCTGCTTCTCTCACTATGAGACAGCGAGTTGATTTTCGGAGAAAGTAAAGAAGTTAGGCTTTTGATGGGAAACGTTTTTCTGGAAGAACAGTTCTGCTTGAACGAGACAATATTGTTGTGTGGAGATGCAGAGTTTTGAGGGCAGTATCTAAGTCTTACCCTCTCGAAATTGTTTGGTTCGACGAAACGAGAGCAAATGTTGTCATTCGACACCAGCTGGGTGGACTAAACAATGAAAGCTCCACGCGCAAAAGTCAGTTGGCTCATTCCTTTGTTGCTGATTACGTCAAAGAAATCTGGGGATTACCACTAGGAAATAACGCAACGAAATTTAAAGAGTGGTTCACATACTTTTCGCTTCCAAACATACTAAATAACTCCACTATAATATCCAATAATGCACCATATCACTCCACTCAGTTAAGCAAACCACATACATGCAACAGCAGGAAGAGAGACGTAGTGGACTGGATAGAGAAGAATGACATAGATATATCTGATAGGGAAGTTAGACAGTCAGAACTGCTGGAAATCCTGAAAGAGCACGAATCACATAAAATCGTTTGCGAGACTGACAAAATTGTAGAAGAAAACGGTCACACAGTGTTGGGACTGCCACCAAATCTCTGCCATTACAATGCAATACAGCTCGTGTGGACTCAAGTGAAATTATATGCTCCAAAGAGAGAAGTCATCATCATCATCATCATCATCATCATCATCATCATTTAAGACTGATTATGCCTTTCATCGTTCAGTCTGGAGCATAGCCCCCTTATAAAATTCATCCATGATCCCCTATTCAGTGCTAACATTGGTGCCTCTTTTGATGTTAAACCTATTACTTCAAAATCATTCTTAACCGAATCCAGGTACCTTCTCCTTGGTCTGCCCCGACTCCTCCTACCCTCTACTGCTGAACCCATGAGTCTCTTGGGTAACCTTAATTCTCCCATGCGTGTAAAATGACCCCACCATCTAAGCCTGTTCGCCCTGACTGCTACATCTATAGAGTTCATTCCCAGTTTTTCTTTGATTTCCTCATTGTGGACACCCTCCTGCCATTGTTCCCATCTACTAGTACCTGCAATCATCCTAGCTACTTTCATATCCGTAACCTCAACCTTGTTGATAAGGTAACCTGAATCCACCCAGCTTTCGCTCCCATACAACAAAGTTGGTCGAACGATTGAACGGTGCACAGATAACTTAGTCTTGGTACTGACTTCCTTCTTGCAGAAGAGAGTAGATCGTAGCTGATCGCTCACTGCATTAGCTTTGCTACACCTCGCTTCCAGTTCTTTCAGTATGTTGCCATTCTGTGAGAATATGCATCCTAAGTACTCGAAACCGTCCACCTGTTCTAACTTTGTTCCTCCTATTTGGCACTCAATCCGTTTATATTTCTTTCCCACTGACATTACTTTCGTTTTGGAGATGCTAATCTTCATACCATAGTCCTTACATTTCTGATCTAGCTCTGAAATATTACTTTGCAAACTTTCAATCGAATCTGCCATCACAACTAAGTCATCCGCATATGCAGGACTGCTTATTTTGTATTCACATATCTTAATCTCACCCAGCCACTCTATTGTTTTCAACATATGATCCATAAATAATATGAACAACAGTGGAGACAGGTTGCAGCCTTGTCTTACCTCTGAAACTACTCTGAACCATGAACTCAATTTACCGTCAACTCTAACTGCTGCCTGACTATTCATGCAAAGACCTTTAATTGCTTGCAAAAGTTTGCCTCCTATTCCGTAATCTCTTAGAACAGACAATAACTTCCTCCTAGGAACCCGATCATATGCCTTTTCTAGATCTATAAAGCATAGATACAATTCCCTGTTCCACTCATAACACTTCTCCATTATTTGCCATAAGCTAAAGATCTGGTCCTGACAACCTCTAAGAGGGCTAAACCCACACTGATTTTCATCCAACTGGTCCTCAACTAATACTCGCACTTTCCTTTCAACAATACCTGAGAAGATTTTACCCACAACGCTGATTAAAGAGATACCTCTGAAGTTGTTGCAATCTTTTCTGTTTCCATGTTTAAAGATTGGTGTGATTACTGCTTTTGTCCAGTCTGATGGAACCTGTCCCGACTCCCAGGCTATTTCAATTATCCTGTGTAGCCATTTAAGACCTGACATTCCACTGTATTTGATGAGTTCCGACTTAATTTCATCCACCCCAGCTGCTTTATTGCACTGCAATCTATTGACCATTTTCTCCACTTCCTCAAATGTGATCCTATTTCCATCATCATTCCTATCCCATTCTACCTCGAAATCTGAAACGTTACTGATCGTATTTTCACCTACAATGAGCAACTCTTCAAAATATTCCCTCCATCTGCCCAAGACATCCACAGGATTCACGAGCAGTTTTCTTGACCTGTGCAAAATACTTGTCATTTCCTTCTTGCCTCCCTTTCGAAGACTGCTAATTACACTCCAGAATGATTTTCCAGCAGCTTGACCCATAGTCTCCAACCTGTTTCCAAAGTCTTCCCAAGATTTCTTCTTGGATGCTGCAATTATCTGTTTGGCTTTGTTTCTTTCTTCAACATAACTTTCTCTGTCTACCTGAGTTCTAGTATGTAGCCATTTTTGATACGTGTTCTTTTTCCTTTTACAGGCTGCCTTGACTGTGTCATTCCACCAAGCTGTGTGCTTCTCCCTACCTTCGCACACTACTGTTCCAAGACATTCTTTAGCCACTTCTAGTACTGTTTCCCTGTACCTTGTCCATTCCTTTTCCAATGACTGTAATTGACTACATTCAACTAACTGGTACCTTTCTGAGATCACTGTTATGTACTTGTGCCTGAGTTCCTTATCCTGAAGTTTCTCCACTCTTACCCTCCTACATATGGACCTGACCTCCTGCACTTTCGGCCTCACAGTCCCAATTTCACTGCAGATTAAATAATGATCAGTGTCATCAAAGAATCCCCTGAATACACGTGTGTCCCTCACAGCCTTCCGGAATTCCTGATCTGTTATTATATAGCCAATGACAGATCTGGTTCCCCTGCCTTCCCAAGTATACCGGTGAATGTTCTTATGTTTAAAAAAGGAGTTTGTGATTACTAAGCCCATACTGGCACAGAAATCCAAGAGTTGTTTCCCGTTCCTGTTGGCCTCCATATCCTCTCCAAATTTCCCCATAACAACTACATCACTGAGTGCCTCATAAAAACTATCCATCTTATCTTGATCTGTCCCTTCACAATGCGAATATCCTGACACAATCCTAATTTTCTTGCTAGACACTGTCAAATCTATCCCACTACGCTGGGTTCCATTTCTTTCCTGATGTAAAGCCCTACACCCCATTGTGCTATTCCTGCTTTGACTCCTGACAGGTAGACCTTGTATTCTCCCACTTCCTCTTCTTTCTCACCCCTTACCCGAATGTCACTAACAGCTAAAACGTCCAGCCCCATCTTACTTGCAGCCTCTGCCAGCTCTACATTCTTCCCAGAGTAGCCCCCATTGACATTAATAGCTCCCCATCTCATTACCATTTTTTTGCGAAGTCGTATCTTAGGAGTCCCTGGTTTGTCAGTTAGAGGTGGGACTCCGTCACCTCCAAAGGTCCGAGGCATTTTGCTCTGATTGTTGCCAGCTTCATATTTAAAGTACCAGGGAAGCAGGTTGCTAGCCTTACTTGCCCCGAGTCCCATTGAGCTTTTCCCCTAACGGTTGAGGGACTAACCGGTGGATTTGGTAGTCTTTGCCGTATGAGCACAGAGGTGACCACGACTCAGAATATGTCCGAGATGCCCAGCCTAATTCCAAAGTAACTGGTATCCCGACTGTCGGGACCACTTACTTTCCCGTGGTTCATGAACTAGGACATGGCTACAGGAACCCACACCATGAACCACAAAAGAGAGAAGTAAGGGTTTTAAAACCAAATACGTCGAATTTGTATGCTAAGGCATTCGAGAGTACGTACTACCACAAAACAGGACAATACTGTCAAATATGCGTAGCATATTTTGGAATAGGCATAACAAGGGGCAAGACGTATTAATACGATTCGGAGAGGATAGCGTAATAAAGACGCACCCTTTGAGGACTGTGGAATTTATTCTCTTCCGTAAAATGTAGGTAACAGATGAATCCATGCTTTAAAATATGAATTGAAACATCGTTATCTTTACTATATCCAATTATTTTTAACTACAATGAGAGTGCGTTTGGATCCCTCCAGATTATTAGCGTTTTCTCATGCTTCAGTAGTACGCCATTGCAACGGCTCTATAATCGCTTTTTTTAATTTCGATTTACGGGCTTTCTATCAATGCCAATGCAGCCGTTACAGTGGTGGGGAGACTATACGCCAGCGCCATGGAGACGATTTTCATGTCAGTTATGAGGATTAGAACGTAAATACAACACAGCACCTAGTCCCCGAGCGGAGATAATCTCCGACCCGGCCAGGAATCGAATCCGGCCCCCTTTGATTAGCAGTCTGCCGCACTCAACACCCAACTTTCGAGTCGTACCTCTACAATTCTGCGCTGTGATATTTGCGGACAGGCGGCCAACAAGGCCTAAAACAAACAGCTGCGTAGTAGCATTGGCAACGCAGCCGCCAGCTGTCACAGATATTGTTTCAGCGGCTCGACTATAGATGCCGTTAATCCTACCTCTGCTGTCACCCTGAAATATTAATCATTTCCACATCCAAGCCTGCAGTACAGTCCATGCCAACGCAGCATCTGTTACATGCTGTCATAATGTTGGGGCAATTCATGGCTATATCCGCAGGAATTAGGGGGACATACACATTTACGTGGGCTACCACCCAGAATGGATCTCGGAATTTTTCGCTTAACAAACATTGCCAAAGGTGAAAGAAATTATAGGTGACGGATAAAAGTACTAGGATCTCAGACGTTTCCATCTGAAACTTCAGAGAACTCTAAGCCACCGAGTCACACTCTATATATGCCACAAGAATAAGATTTGATTTTATCCATTTTCCCAGATGATTAATTAAAATTTGTCTTGCATTTTATGCCTCCCAAGTTTTATTCAGATGTAAGCAAATATGAATGATTGTAAAATAACGATAAACACTGGTAAAAGTATGTAATAAAGAAACATTTGCTACAGTGTACTGATGAAAATTTACATTGATGAGTGAAAACATTATGACCACTTGCTAAACAGCGGTTTGGTCCACCTTTGAAAACAAATACCGTTGCGACTCTCTACGGTAAGGATTCGACAAGTCCTTTAACTTTAACGAAAAAAGTGAAAAGTCAAAATATTATTCATGAACAAAGCTAAAAGTGAAAATATTATAAAACAATACTATGTAGCAAATAAAAACTGAAAGAACCAATGTAAAGAGCAACCAACATATCATTAATACGTCAGGAGGTATGTTACCAAATAAAGAACATGAATACTGTCCACCATAAAGGAGAGACTGTCGAACAACACTGCCGGAAAAAAATATTAGAACACTTGGAAAGGCGACGTTGATTTTGATCTGATGACGCAATATGCCACCTGGGGTATAGTAGATGCACTGATAATGATTTCAACTCCTCCATGAACATACAGTGTAGTCGAATACTTAACAGAGAGCCATCTTTGTCTACCCTTTAATAGGGAATTCTCACAGCCAGAAGGCTCAGTGTGGTGCAAAAGTGTGAATCAAGCAGGTAACCATGACACGGAGACGCACTGGTGCTTCCTACAGCCAAGTGAACGAACTTGAAAGGTGTCATTTGTGGTCATCCGAGAGGTGGGATGGTACTTTCGGAGAACTGGCACGCAAATTGGACGTTCTGTGTCAGCTGTGAACGATGCAGATATCAGTGGTCACTTGAACATTCTACATCTACATCTACTTGATTACTCTGCTAATCACAATAAAGTGCCTGGCAGAGGGTTTAATGAACCACCTTCATGCTGTCTCTCTACCGTTCCACTCTCGAACGGCACGCGGGAAAAACGAGCACTTATTTTTTTCCGTGCGAGCCCTGATTTCTCTTATTTTATCGTGATGATCATTTCTCCCTATGTAGGTGGGTGCCAACAGAATGTTTTCGCAATCGAAGGAGAAAACTGGTGATTGAAGTTTCATGAGAAGATCCCGTCGCATGAAAAACGCCTTTGTTGTAAATGTTTGCCACTCCAATGCACGTATCATGTCTGTGATACTATCTCCCCTATTTCGCGATAATACAAAACGAGCTGCCCTTCTTTGTACTTTTTCAGTGTCAACCGTCAGTCCCATCTGATGCGGATCTCACACCGCACAGCAGTACTCCAGAATATGGTGGACAAGGCGTAGTGTAAGAGGTCTCTTTGATAGACCTGTTGCGCCTTCTAAGTGTTCTGAAAATGAATCGCAGTCTTTGGTTTGCTCTACACACAATATTATCTATGTGATCGTTCCAATTTAGGTCATTTGAAATTGTAATCCCTAAATATTTAGTTGAACTCAGAGCCCTCAGATTTGAGTAACTTATCGCGAAATCGAAATTTAGCTGATTTCTTTTAGTACTCATGTGAATAACTTCGCACTTTTCTTTATTCAGGGTCAATTGCCACTTTTCGCACTGTAGATATATCGTATCTAATCATTTTGTAATTCGTTTTGGTCATGTGATGACTTTACAAGACTGTAAATAACAGCATCATCTGTAAACAATCTAAGACTCAGATTGTCTCCTATGTCGATAACATAGATCAGGAAAAATAGAGGGCCTATCACACTTCCTTGGGGGACGCCGGATTTTACTTCTCACACCCATAGAAGAGGTTCTGGCCGCCCACACGGCACAGACGACCGCCAGGATCTTCGTACT
Source organism: Schistocerca piceifrons (assembly GCF_021461385.2). Classification (NCBI taxonomy): domain Eukaryota; kingdom Metazoa; phylum Arthropoda; class Insecta; order Orthoptera; family Acrididae; genus Schistocerca; species Schistocerca piceifrons. The sequence continues at coordinate 1,130,459,165 of NC_060138.1, forward strand.
GTAAGGATAGCAGTGGCAGATGAGTTAGCTACCACAGCGCAGATAAGAGGGCTTGCGAGCCCAGACGTGTCAACTCGAACTGTTGGGAAACGGATGTTAATGGTGGGACTACGGGCATTCACATCCCTAGCTCGTCTTCCTCGCACGCCACAGAATCGACGTGCACGGTTCGTCTGCTGCTGTAAGAGATCACTTGGAATGGCGAGCCGGGTCTTCGATGAAAGCACGTAAGTGATGGTCGTTTGCACATCCGTCGTAGACCTGGTGAGCACTGTCTCATAGAGTATATTCGTCCACACCGGCCCCACCCCAGGCCTCATGATTTGGGGTGCAGAGTGTTGTTAGACCCGTTTAGACCCGTTCTTCTGCCGTTGTTGTAACAGGAAGGTGATGTGTTGTTCTAACACGACAATGGTCGCTCACACACTGAGTGTTAAATTCAACATTTTCTGCAAGACGTGCAGAAACTTTCCTGTTACCCGGCCAGCACAATCTCTGTACTTCTCTCCAACAGAGCAACTATGGGATACGTGTCGACGTGAAGTGACTCGTGCGACGCATCAACCAACAACTCTTACAGAGCTACGTGAACAGGTCCAGCAGGCATGGCATAACGTATCCCAGGGCAGTATTCGCCATCTGCACAATCGACTGGATGACAGATGCAGAGCTTGCATTGCTGACTGTAGAGGCTACACCGCAAACTAACATGGGTATTTCAGCACGGGTCGATGCCTGGTACCTCAGAATCGCTTGTCCTGTTAATCTGTTCATCTGAAAATGTAATCATTTCAGGTAGCCCACATGCACTGTTGCACCAACAAATCTTGAGTGAATTGGAAACATCTAAAAGAGTGTACCTTTTTTGCAGCAGTGTATATCATATCGACAGAGTGACCAGTTTGTGTTGTCACATAATGGGAATAAGCCCAGTATTTAGATGCGTGTCTGAAAGAACAGGCACTGTTGATGATCACGGCTGTACGAAACACTTCGAAATTAATTCGCTAACTACCAGTTCCTTGATAGCGGTTGTGGCACGTACTATCCAATAGTGACGTATGAAAAGTTGTGACAGTCCGGGAATTGAACCAGTATTTCACGCTTTTCGCGAATGGTCACCTTAACAACTTATCTTGTAGGTTACTGTCAAACTTCATCACGTCACACTGCGGATAGCTGAAGTGGTTAAGGCAGCCACTCGTGATGATCGATCTGGCACAATATCTGTACCTAATACAGCTGATACCGAAGTATTCATAGTCAGCGAATTAATTTCGAAGTAAACCCAATGTTTTTAATGGATGAATAAGACGACGATATCCACCTTTCATGGCAATCTACACTCAGCAAGCTAGGTTATTGTGTGTGTTCCGTCGTGCTTCATTTATCCACAGAGGCGACAAAATCTTGTTATATCGGCCGCGCGTGTTATACAGACCGGGGTAGTACACGTACACGTGCTATAAAAGGGCAGTGCATTACGCAGTTATCATTTGCTCTCATTTATGGCCGCACAACAGGAATTAACATACTGAGAATTGAATGGTGACTGGAGCTACACGCATTCGATATTGTAAATCGTTGAAAGCAGGTGTTGAAATATCTTCTGGTAAACCTTCCGGGATGTAAGGTCGTGGTCCATGAAACTCTTCAGCTCCTAACGTTTCGTCCAGAGCTGCGCTGGACATCTTCAGAGGGGTGTTTCTCCTCCGGTGAGTCTTGCCGACTGACGGGTCGGACGTCTGAGAGACACTTATGTATCGTAGAAAGTGGGCGTGACCAGAGTTACACGTGATACGCAGAGGTAGTCTTTGTCAGAGATAAAACTTAACTATCGATCGTAATCTCGTCACGGATAAAACTGTCTAGCAATTCTGTAGTGCTACTGTCCAAATATCACTAAGTTTCATGGTCTCTTCTTTCCGATTAAAATTATCCGTATGTTTATATATTTCAAATGCTTCTCTACAAAGCCGTGGGTAATAGTTCGTCGTCGTAGATAAAATTTTTGTTTCGGAAAACTTCACTTGATGATTTCCTGACTGAAAAGCGTGTTCTGCTACAGCCGATTTATCTGTTTTTCCTAATCGGCAAAGACTTCTGTGTTCTTTTAACCTTGTATTTACGCTTCTTTTTGTTGTTCCAACATAAACTTTACCACATGTACACGGAATTTTATATACGCCACTGGCTGATAGAGGAGCGCGTTTATCTTTTACAGACCGAAGAACATGCCAAATTTTCTTCGTTGGTCTAAAAACAGGTCTAATATCATGTTTACTTAAAATCTTTCCAATCAGATCCGTTACTTTCTTTATAAAAGGGAGAGAGACTGTATTCTTCCATCGTTTTTCGGGCTTGTCCTTAGGCTTTTTGTTGTTTGGGTGCAGAATTCTGCTTACTTCTTTCTTTGAGTAGCCATTTTTCTCAAAAGCGTGCTTCAGATGTTTTAATTCGACGTCTAGATACTCCGGCGTGCAAATCCGTCTGGCTCTGTCAACGAGACTTTTAATCACACCTCTCTTTTGTTGTGGATGGTGGTTAGAGTTTTTATGTAAGTATCTGTCCGTGTGCGTTATTTTTCTAAAAATCTGTTGTTTCAATCTTCCATCTGTCTGTCTCATAACTAAAACATCCAAAAACGGTATTTTGTTATCATTTTCTCTCTCCATGGTAAACTGGATTCTTAGATTTATATTATTAATGTAATCAAAAACTTCGTCTAAGGCTTCTCTACCATGTGGCCAGACCACAAATGTATCGTCTACATACCGATATCAGCGAGATGGTTTCTTATCTGCTTTTTCCAAGGCAGACTGTTCGAATTTCTCCATGTAGAAATTCGCTACTGCAGGACCCAATGGGTTACCCATTCCTACGCCATTAAGTTGCTCATAAAATTCATTATTCCACTGGAACTGACTGGAAGTAAGACAATGTCTGAAAAGAGCAGTCAGATCTTCTGGAAAAATATCCGTTATAAAATCCATAACTTCGTTAACTGGAATCATATAAAGAAAGTAACGGATCAGATTGGAAAGATTTTAAGTAAACATGATATTAGACCTGTTTTTAGACCATCGAAGAAAATTTGGCATGTTCTCCGGTCTGTAAAAGATAAACGCGCTCCTCTATCAGCCAGTGGCGTATATAAAATTCCGTGTACATGTGGTAAAGTTTATATTGGAACAACAAAAAGAAGCGTAAATACAAGGTTAAAAGAACACAGAAGTCTTTGCCGATTAGGAAAAACAGATAAATCGGCTGTAGCAGAACACGCTTTTCAGTCAGGAAATCATCAAGTGAAGTTTTCCGAAACAAAAATTTTATCTACGACGACGAACTATTACCCACGGCTTTGTAGAGAAGCATTTGAAATATATAAACATACGGATAATTTTAATCGGAAATAAGAGACCATGAAACTTAGTGATATTTGGACAGTAGCACTACAGAATTGCTAGACAGTTTTATCCGTGACGAGATTACGATAGATAGTTAAGTTTTATCTCTGACAAAGATTATCTCTGCATATCACGTGTAACTCTGGTCACGCCCACTTTCTACGATACATAAGTGTCTCTCAGACGTCCGACCCGTCAGTCGGCAAGACTCACCGGAGGAGAAACACCCCTCTGAAGATGCCCAGCGCAGCTCTGGACGAAACGTTAGGAGCTGAAGAGTTTCATGGACGACCACCTTACATCCCGGAAGGTTTACCAGAAGATATGTCATCCGGTCGTGAAAGCCTTCACACTATGATCAGGTGTTGAAAGATGTGAAAATTACCGAACTATCAGTTTAATAAGTCACAGCTGCAAAATACTAACGCGAATTCTATACAGACGAATGGAAAAACTGGTAGAAGCCGACCTCGGGGAAGATCAATATGGATTCCGTAGAAATATTGGAACACTTGAGGCAATACTGACCCTACGGCTTATCTTACTAGCTAGATTAAAAAAAGGTAAACCTACATTTCTAGCATTTGTAGACCTAGAGAAAGCTTTTGACAATGTTAACTGGAATACTCTCTTTCAAATTCTGAAAGTAGGAGCGAAAGGCTATTTACAATTTGTACCGAAACCAGATGGCAGTTATGAGTCAAGTGACATGAAAGGGAAGCAGTGGTTGGGAAGGAAGTGAGACAGAGTTTTAGCCTCTCCCCGATGTTATTCAATCTGTATACTGAGGAAGCAGTAAAGGAAACAAAAGAAAAATTCGGAGTAGGTATTAAATTCATGGAGAAGAAATAAAAATTTTAAGGTTCGCCGACGACTTTGTAATTCTGCCAGAGGCAGCAAAGGACTTGGAAGAGCAATTGAACGGAATGGACAGTGTCTTGAAAGGAGGATATAAGATGAAAAGCAAAAGGAGGGTAATGGAATGTAGTCGAATTAAATCGGGTGATGCTGAGGGAATTAGATTATCAAATGACACACTTAAAGTAGTAAAGTAGTTTTGCTCTCAAAACAACTGATGATGGTCGAAGTGGAGAGGATGTAAAATGTAGATTGGCAATGGCAAGGTAAGCGTTTCTGAAGAAGAGAAATTTGTTAACATCCAGTATAGATTTACGTGTCAGGAAGTCGTTTCTGAAAGTATCTGTATGGAGTGTAGCCATGTATGGAAGTGAAACATGGACGATAAATAGCTTGGACAAGAATAGAATAGAAGCTTTCAAAATGTGGTGCTACAGAAGAATGCTGAAGATTAGATGGGTAGATCACATAACTAATGAGGAGGTATTGAATAGAATTGGGGAGAAGAGGAGTTTGTGGCACAACTTGACTAGAAGAAGGGATCGGTTGGTTGGACATGTTCTGACGCATCAACGAATCAGCAATTTAGTATTCGAGGGCAGCGTAGAGGGAGACCAAGAGATGAATACAGTAAGCAGTTTCAGAAGGATGTAGGCTGCAGTACGTACTGGGAGATGAAGCAGCTTGCACAGGATAGAGTAGCATGGAGAGCTGCATCAAACCAGTCTGAGGACTGAAGACCAGAACAACAACAACAACAGGAATTCAGTATTCCGAGATCCACAGCGCAAGAGTACGCCGAGAATACTAAATTTCAGGCGTTACATCGCAATATCAGAAGGTATCCCATGACTTAACATTAATTTCTACTTGAAGCACTAAATAGACCACACAAGAGACACAGCGTGCAGACTGTGCTGATGGAAAAACTGGTGCCGATGGCCTTTCTTTTTTTTTTTTCCTGGAGTGAATAAGCGGTAACCGAGGGAACGGAATACAGAGTCGTGAAGGAACTGATGCCGCTTATTAAAGCAGACGCAGACATCAATTTTCTCAGGCTGCAGTAACGAGACATAATGAAGTTAAGGGCTAGGGGCGCAATATAGTTAAAAACTTTTTAATGGTCAAGATCTGGAAGTAAAGTTGTTGAGGCGAGCAGACAAATAAAGAGACTGCTTCGTTGGAGATGCCACTTTAAGAGAAAACTTGTGACTCGTGTAAATAGCGGACTGTAATGAGGGAAGTACAGTGTTTGGAAACTTGAAGTTCCGTAATAGGCGCTCACGTATAAACTGTAAAATGAATGGCATCAACACAGTGCCTGACTCAAAAGAATTACATTGTTATTTTCAACAGCCTTTCCAGACAAAATAATATCTGAATGAAAATGAGGTAACGTCCTACAATGAAACATTAATTGACTTTACACTGTGGGCCCCATTTAAATTATTGACAACATCAAAGCTAGGCTTTGCGTTGCAAAAGGGCTCCAAAAGCAGTGAAGATATGCTAATACGTATGTAGAGCATTAAGCAGTAACAGTGTTTACCGCTCTCAGCACGTGCATATATTTGGCCCTGTGTGTGTGTTAATGTGTGAGTGTGTGTGTGTGTGTGTGTGTGTGTGTGTGTGTGTGTGTGTGTCCTACCGCCTTTACGAGCTGTGTGTTCGTTATATTAGATAGTTCTTATGTGTTTATTTTCACCTTCTCTTGAAGTAATTCTTGTCGAACTCACTGTGTTTTTTAAAGGTTTATCACATTTTTATCTCTGCATTTATAGCTCCAACTGCCTAATTCTTTATTAATTTTTCACTGACCTGATTTATACCCTGTTACACCTTCGTTTCATTTGAGTCCAGGATCAAATGCAATGGTATATAATTTTTCCGGCCCTTAGGCTGCGTGGCAGCAAACAGTAGAAAGTAGCTGGGGGTTGTATAGGCATGGATCTCAAGTTCAAATCAGTTTTACTAAACAATCTGAATACAGAGAGAATGGATGAGAAAACACAAACCAGGAACTATCGCCCAGTGTATCAAACGGCCTTGATACCTTGTACAATAAAATAATACTCCATAACTTTGGAAAAAGGTTCCCAAACAAACATACAGACTCAGAAGATCATAACTAATACACAGCACCCAATAACAATATTTCGCACCACTGAGACCAAAACTTTGTAATAACGAGTAATCAAAAAACAACAACGTGGTTGTACAGTAGTTCACCAATTTATCAAATTGCGTGCATATGGAGTATCGCCTCAGTTGTGTGACTGGATTCGTGATTTCCTCTCAGAGAGGTCACAGTTCGTAGTAACAGACGGTAAATCAGCGAGTAGAACATATGAAATGTCCCCTTAGAAAAATTATAAATGACTGTGCTTAAACTGACACATAATATTTTTAGCGCAACGCAATCTGACTTTTAATAATTCCTACAAAAGAATGGCCCTGAGTAACATTAACCTATACCTTTCACAAATCACTTACCTCACAAAAATCTTCGTTACTCGAACTACTGCAATACAGCGAGCGCCACTACTGCCAGCTAAATAAAAGATTCAAACTACGGAAGGCACTAACTACTGATAGGCATAGTTAGCAAATGAAAGATTGTAATAGAGAACAATCAATGTATTTACCTTAATAGTCATAATTTATATAGCAGTTCATTACATCCATTCTTACAAACCTACCGTTCCTGATGGACACACCTCCAGATTATCCATTCTCAAAAATCCTCCATCTCATTTCCCCACATCCACCACTGCTGGCGGCCCACCTCCAACTGCGCAACGCTACGCGCTGTTAACAGCCAACTGCCCAACACTACAATAGCCAACAACAATGCAAACCAGCCACAGACTGCACACAGCACAGCCAGTGATTTTCGTACAGAGCGCTACGTGGCGTTACCAATAAAAAAAACCTAAACAGCCTACTTACAAACAGAAGTGATATCTGGCTTTCTGCAAGGTAGTATCATAGTCCCCCCTCTGCTGCTCCTGATTTATACACTCCTGGAAATTGAAATAAGAACACCGTGAATTCATTGTCCCAGGAAGGGGAAACTTTATTGACACATTCCTGGGGTCAGATACATCACATGATCACACTGACAGAACCACAGGCACATAGACACAGGTAACAGAGCATGCACAATGTCGGCACTAGTACAGTGTATATCCACCTTTCGCAGCAATGCAGGCTGCTATTCTCCCATGGAGACGATCGTAGAGATGCTGGATGTAGTCCTGTGGAACGGCTTGCCATGCCATTTCCACCTGGCGCCTCAGTTGGACCAGCGTTCGTGCTGGACGAGCAGACCGCGTGAGACGACGCTTCATCCAGTCCCAAACATGCTCAATGGGGGACAGATCCGGAGATCTTGCTGGCCAGGGTTGTTGACTTACACCTTCTAGAGCACGTTGGGTGGCACGGGATACATGCAGACGTGCATTGTCCTGTTGGAACAGCAAGTTCCCTTGCCAGTCTAGGAATGGTAGAACGATGGGTTCGATGACGGTTTGGATGTACCGTGCACTATTCAGTGTCCCCTCGACGATCACCAGTGGTGTACGGCCAGTGTAGGAGATCGCTCCCCACACCATGATGCCGGGTGTTGGCCCTGTGTGCCTCGGTCGTATGCAGTCCTGATTGTGGCGCTCACCTGCACGGCGCCAAACACGCATACGACCATCATTGGCACCAAGGCAGAAGCGACTCTCATCGCTGAAGACGACACGTCTCCATTCGTCCCTCCGTTCACGCCTGTCGCGACGCCACTGGAGGCGGGCTGCACGATGTTGGGGCGTGAGCGGAAGACGGCCTAACGGTGTTCGGGACCGTAGCCCAGCTTCATGGAGACGGTTGCGAATGGTCCTCGCCGATACCCCAGGAGCAACAGTGTCCCTAATTTGCTGGGAAGTGGCGGTGCGGTCCCCTGCGGCACTGCGTAGGATCCTACGGTCTTGGCGTGCATCCGTGCGTCGCTGCGGTCCGGTCCCAGGTCGACGGGCACGTGCACCTTCCGCCGACCACTGGCGACAACATCGGTGTACTGTGGAGACCTCACGCCCCACGTGTTGAGCAATTCGGCGGTACGTCCACCCGGCCTCCCGCATGCCCACTATACGCCCTCGCTCAAAGTCCGTCAACTGCACATACGGTTCACGTCCACGCTGTCGCGGCATGCTACCAGTGTTAAAGACTGCGATGGAGCTCCGTATGCCACGGCAAACTGGCTGACACTGACGGCGGCGGTGCACAAATGCTGCGCAGCTAGCGCCATTCGACGGCCAACACCGCGGTTCCTGGTGTGTCCGCTGTGCCGTGCGTGTGATCATTGCTTGTACAGCCCTCTCGCAGTGTCCGGAGCAAGTATGGTGGGTCTGACACACCGGTGTCAGTGTGTTCTTTTTTCCATTTCCAGGAGTGTATAAATGATCTAGGTGATAATGTGAGCAGCCCCCTTAGATTGTTTGCAGATGACGCAGTAATCTACCGTCTAGTAAAATCATCAGAAGATCAATTTCAATTACAAAATGATCTAGAGAGAATTTCTGTATGATGCGAAAAGTGGCAATTGGCGCTAAACAAAGAAACGTCCGAGGTGATCCACATGGGTACTAATAGAAATCCGATAAATTTAGGGTATACGATAAATCACACGAATCTAAGGTCTGTCAATTCGACTAAGTACCTAGGAATTACAATTACGAGCAACTTAAATTGGAAAGACCACATAGATAATATCGATTGTAAGGCGAAACAAATACTGGTCTTTGTTGGCAGAACACTCAGAAGATGCGACAAACCCACTAAAGAGACATCCTACATTACACTTGTCCGTCCTCTGCTGGAATACTGCTGCGCGGTATGGGATCCTTACCAGGTAGAATTGACGGAGGACATCGAAAAAGTGTAAAGAAGGGCAGCACGTTTCATGTCATCGCGCAATGGGGGTGAGAGTATCACTGATATGACACGCGAGTTGCGGTGGCAGTCACTAAACAAAGGCGGTTTTCTTTGCGGCGAGGTCTATTTACGAAATTTCAATCACCAACTTTCTCTTTCGAATGCGTAAATATTTTTTGACATCCACCTACGTAGGGAGAAATAATCATCATAATAAAATAAGAGAAATCAGAGCTCGAACGGAAAGATTTAAGTGTGCCTTTTTCCCACTCGCCATTCGAGAGTGGAAGGTAGAGTAATAGTATGAAAATGGTTCGATCAACCCTCGGCCAGGTACTTAAGTGTGAATTACAGAGTAACCATGTAGATGTGGTCAGTTCCGCCGCGAGCGCCGAGTGGGCGTGCCTCGAGCGCTTTTCCTCATTCTTGTTTGTGTCTTTGGGTGTCTCGCACTGTTGTGTGGTCCGTAGTGTTAGTTGTTGTGTGTGTCCGTTAACAGCAGTATAGTCCACTCATAGTGTCCTCCATGAGTCCTAGTGCGTTCTGTGAAAAGGTACAGTCAGCTTTAGTTTCGATAAATCCACGCTTTCCGTGCAGCTCTGATCTTTGTAGAGTCATGGTTGGCTCGTTCATACAATTCATGTATCGTTTGATCAGGTTCATACTGCCTATTTTCATTCTGATATGTCTCTTTCGTAAAGTTTTTGAATCCACTACAACTAGATATGTTGATTTTGCGTCATGGTTCTCAAGTTCCCTCGAAGCATCCTGATGGTTTCGCAAGAATAGTGCCTCTTGCTAACATGGAACTGGATTATATCAATGTCCGAGTTTTCAGCCTCACGCCATAAGTTGATGACGTTTTACTGAAGAAAGTATTGCTCCGTGAAGTGAAGGGTATATGATGCGGATCTAGTCCACTCGACACCGATTGCAATATTATAGAGGAATCCATTCAGTGAAAATTGACGTTAAGCGTAACATACCTTCCAATCTACAGGTATGTGGTAGCCGCAGACATATGACGTGTAGTGGACATGCTTTCTCTGCAGTGAAAGCGGCCATCTTAGATCTAATTGCCCACAGAAGTGTGAACACATAGAAAATTCATATAAGCTGATCTCGTTTCTACTGCTTACAAAATTCATGTCACATCTTCTCCAGGTGCAACAGAGGGATGCATACTGTACTGCTCTCTCGCAGCATTAGCCTGAAATTATTATTGCCAGACGTGCAGCATCTGCAGTGCAACATAAGAGATGTAGTACCCAGGGTGGTGAGGAGACAGGTACATTTATTTCTCATCCATCCTTCCCTTATTCAACTTTGTATCTTCTAGAGCCGAGCCCTGCATTTCTGATGCGGTCGATAGCCCAAAAGCAGCTGCTGAGTTCTAGTGTATCTCTTAGGGTTCCTCCTGCAGCTGAAGTAACACCTCTGGAATCACCAATGGGTGGGGAAATTGTTGAGCCTTCCGATGTTCCAACGATTCAGCAGCACCAAATTGAGAATCCAGTAAAATTACCTATTCTCTGCGCCGGCCGCTGTGGCCGAGTGGTTCTAGGCGCTTCAGTCTGGAACCGTGCTGCTGCTACGGTCGCAGGTTCGAATCCTGCCTCGGACATGGATGTTTGTGCTGTCCTTCAGTCAGTTAGGTTTAAGTAGTTCTAAGTCCTCAGATGTTAAGTCCCATAGTGCTTAGAGCCATTTGAACCATTTGATCCTATTCCCTTGCTGTCAACAATTCAGTTGATGACAGAACTCCCGACTATTGTGTACCCAATGGACCAGATTTGTGGCCATGAAATTGCACCAGTTGACCCAGATGATGTGGCGCTTGAACCTACTCTTTTGTGTCGATCTGAATTGCACGGATCTCATCCTGTGGAGTGGGCCTCTGCAGATCCTTGTTTGCCACCTAGCCTGCTTAATGTTCAAAAAACACCAACGTCCTCAACTGCTGACACTGCATTGGCATTGCAAACGATCCGTCCAGCCTGAGCGAATTATTGATAGACAAAGCGAATAAACAAGCCAGCATTTTGTGAATAAAAACCACTAACACTCACACTAGTAATTGAATGCAAGTAATTTCCCAGACCCGAGATACGAGACGCAGTTCTGAGGAAAGGAGAATTTTGCGACAGCAACCCATCCCATATAGACCGAAAACGTCACAGCAGGACATCTAGCGGACAGAATGAGACGGCAGAGCCACTGCGCAGACCGGCGGTGGCAAAAGCCACCCTTGTCCTTGCTTTTAACGACGACCCTTCAGAACGCCTTTCTACAGGAACACGGCCAGAGATGGCAGATAAAACGTCTGGAGAAACCCAATTCAAAACATTGGTCACTCTTGTACCCAACTGTGTTAAAACTCACATGAAAGAAACAGCCGTTTATCTCAGTATTACGTAGCAGAAGTTAAACTCGGCCCTACGAAAAAATGGTCCCTGTGACAGACTATAAAATTGTAGTGCCTGGAGTTATAACAAGTACAAGTGCTCTGATTGGCCAGAAAGACAATGCATGGCCACCAGCTTTCATATACGCAAATGTAGAGAGAAGAATTCGCTCTTTCTTTTGTAGCAAATTGTCGAATGTTTGAGCAAGGTGACTCGCACCATGCTGAGGCGATTGCGAGAGACATTATGCGAACACTTGTTCACAGGCTAGTATTAACTCGTAAGGAGTTAAATTGTAAGTATGGATAATTGCGCCGACCAATGACATTTAACGCTTGCAAGCGATTTGAGGGCAATTACGTATGTGCTATTCCCATCTAAATAGCTTTACAATGCTAATTAACGTAGCTAGGGAAGACCGAGGAAATGTATCAGACTGGTGTTTAACAGAGGAGAGAGATTTAGAGTAGATTCTCAGATTCACTGCTCGCTCCGACAGCAGCCACTGCCGCCGTCAACAAAAAGTAAACACGCGCGCTCGCGATACACCAGCAAGTGATATTCAATTGACACCCAGAACTGCGATCGTCTCCGTCTCTTCTATTCTTTTTTGTACATTCAGCCATGACCTGTAGTTAAACGTATTCACTATTGTCGGACTTAACTGAAGCAGAAACGCGAAATATCCAATTCAACGAAAAGAATTGATGAGCCACTGTAGAGTGCTTCATACCCCTGAAGTTATTAAATTGTTTTAACTGTGTACTTCTTTTTGGTTATTTTAATTGTGCATTTTTAGCTTAATTAATCTGTCTGGCCTCAACTGTATTTAATTTGTTCGTATTTTTTCGACCCCCAGACATATCATCAACCACCTTACTATTAAACATCCTTACAATAGTTAGGAATTTACTTTCACAGTTGTGAACACCTCATATCAATATTTTACTCTCCCGTATATATTATAATTATATGTCATGAAGTCATACTTAGAGCAAGAATAAGCCTTACTTCTAACATTCTGCGTGGTGACTGTTCTAAGTCGTGTCTCCCTACCACTTTCGCGCAACGACGCTCTGAGCGTGTTTTTTAGGGAATTGACTAGTTTGAACCTAGGACCTGTTGCTGGTAAGGAGACGCCAGATCACACATGACATGTAGAATTCAGAAGAGTTCAGTGAGACTAGCGATGATATAACCAAATACTTAATGATTTCAGCGTCAGCTCCACTGCACTCCCTGTAAAAGAATCTTAATACTAACTAAATTTAGTGGAAGGGGTTCAAGGCTTTCCTATTTTTAGTTAGCTGGTAATATAACGCCGAAAAAGCAGTTAAGTTTTCCATTGGAAATTTTATTCTACTCACAAAACATTGTTTATAAATTGCACTATTGATAACAGGAAATATTTGAATACAGGGTGATAAAAACCAACCGCGTTCAACAAAAATGTGAATGAATATTCCCTGAATGGGTTTCCAAGTTCTACAATGGATTGAAGGATGACCTATGCCATATCACATCTATAATCTAGATTTAAGTTTCATAAAAGAGAAAACTATCAAAATGGTCTACAGTGACCCTCAATTATCTTTAATTACTTATCTAAATTGTCGTAAATTACAGAAATGATGTGGCTTCTCAATAATTATATAACAGAAAAATCATCACATTTCAGATTTTTTACTTCAAGTAGCAAATGTGAATACCATGAGATTTAATTGACGATCGACACTAGTATTACATAAAAAGGGTATCTAACAGATGAGACTTCTGCAGTTCTGAGTGAAGCCTTATGCGCTCAAAAATGCGGCATCGCGTGCGTTCATTACCTTGTCGGTGTTTAGGCAGCGTCAGGGGGCGGCGGGCGGCGCAGCTCCACACATCTCGCCATCTCGGAAGCAACCTTTTCTAACTTCTCCTTACTACAATTTACCAAAGTTGGTTTAAAAAAAGCTATCTGACTGTGTTTTCAACTGGCCAACCAGGGTCCCAATGTTAACCTTAAACTGCACCTACAAAAATTCTCTCTATCTAATGAGAAACGTTATACTTTTCGTAGTGGGGCAATGTTTTTAATGTTTGCAACATAACAGAAACAGAGATGCGTACACTCTCACGCTAAAACTTGCAGCTGGTGTTGCCCTTTTAGTGTTATCGTAAGATCTATACTGTTCTTCTGGAGGGCTCTATCTTTTAACATGGGCTGGAGGGCTCTATCTTTTAACATGGGCGGGGGTGATCTTGGTGGTTGGCTAGCGACGTGGGTGTCCGTTCCTTATCGTAGGGCCTTTTCGCTTACATGACTCTGCTCTCGGCTTCTGTTCTCATTTCTCCCCACGGAACTGCGTCTGTTTCACGGTGGGAAAAATGACATGCATTTAGGCGTTCTTGTGTTAGTCTGGGGTATTCCATTTGCTCACTCATAGATCGTATTCCTTTGGTTAATTTAATATCAGGATTTATTCGGAGCTATGTGACATACTGCCGGATTTGCTATCATGTCAGGGTTTCCATGGAAGGTGTTGGGTTTGCCTGACACCTTACATACTAAGGAAAATCTAATATTTCCATTTTTTGCTAAGATATAGTTTCGCCTGAACCTGTACGCTAACTTCTGTTAATGATAACATTTTCTTTACAGGGAGTGTAGTAGAAGCAACACTGAGATCGTTACCTGATTACATCACTGTCCATACTGGTGTACTCTTCTGAACTCCGCATGGTGAGCTGGTGTATTCCCATCTTGCAGGCCATAGGTACAAATTCCTAAAACACTCACAGAGCATCCTTGTGCAGCTGTGGTAGGGAGATATATCAGAACCAGTCTCACACATGCTAAATAATGGCGACCCTGCCAGGATGGTAAAACCATGGTAAAGTGGACGGCCGTATGTAATTATCAGACCTGAAAAATATACTCTAAAAATAATTTTGGTATTAAATTTTTTTGTTGTGTCTGACAAGTCAGTAGGGAGCCAGAGACTTGCAATGCGCTGAGTAGTGTACGCAGTATCCTCACAGTATAGTTGTAACGCCATTGTTAGCTTTAAGTTTTTCTTGCAAGTGCACAGGTGGCCGACATAGCGTTGATAATTTGGTTCTGTCCCAACTGGTATTTGACGGTCGTAGAGTGTTGTTATTGTGTCAAGGCAACTAGGAACAGTACATAAAGGCTGAAGATAATAATTTTATTCAGCGAGTAAGGTCGAATGATCCATGATTACAAGAAGTAAGACATGTCAATTAAAATTGCAAAGATGGGAATCAGAGAGGTTAGCAATGGCAGATCGAGACCTTGATCGAATTGAGTTTGATACCCAGAAAGATAACGTACGGGAACCTCAGAACAGAACAATAGACGACACAATGCCGCGAGAAATAGGTAAGGGGGTGCAGCAGGAGGTAAAAACCGTACAACAGGGCGCCGAAAGGGGCGATCAACACAATGCAGACGTGCAGGAAGATGGGCACCGTCTTGAATACGTAGAACCCATAGTACCTGTAATACGACCTCCCTCACAACCGAGTACTGGCAGTGCCAGTCGAAATATGTCACCGCATAGTTCACTGCAATCAGTTGTAGACAGACGCGAGAACGTAAACACTCAACGAAGTGCACTGGAAGAAGAGATGATAGGACCCGTTATTTTGTCGGAAATTCTCCAGCAATTAATGTGCACCATAATCACACAAAACAAAAACATAAAACAATAAATATGTGAGCAGAGGGAGCAGAGTGTGGGAACAGCGAAACAACTGCAACAAATACGTGATCAAAACTCAGAAACAACTAAACAATTGCGTGAAATTAAAAAACGAGACATAGAGTTCAAAGAACAATTACGTCACATTGAGGAAGAGGTGATTGAAAATTTAATAACAGGTCACACGGAATAAAGAACAGATACTGACAAGGTTCAAGTGGACGTGCAGACGTTGTGAGATGATATCCAGACAGAAATAAAAACGTTGCGTGACGACACTCAGGGTTAAATTAAAACATTACATAATGACAATAAAGCATTACGTGACAAAATTCACTGTGGAATTGCAAAGTTAACCAAACAGATTAACGCAATTTCACGCCAAATAGAGGGGTAAAACACGACAAATAGTTGAAGGCAGTGTGCTGCAGAAACGCATCACGAAAGCGGTTTTCAAGAGGTATGATACTCGCATCATGAGAATAGAAGCGAAAACGAAGAATCAATTAGAAAAGCTCAGAGAAGATCTGTTGTGAATTATAACAGAGGAAGAGATCAAGATCATACAAGCTCTGAATCCGTCACAACTTCCGAGTCAATAAGTCACCAGAAAGGCAAGAAGTTTCACAATAAATGAAAAAAGATTTCACGCAAATACAATTCCAGTCACAGACGGAGAAGAAGTTCACACAGCTGCGCGAATTACCCTGGCACACCTCCCTCCTCGATCCGAATTCTCACTGCCGTCCCCAGTCTACTTGAAATTCCTCCGCAAAAACGTACAGAACTGCTGAGATCCTGAATTTTCCCTCGCCGCTTCAGTCTATATACATAAAATCATACCTATATGAGACCAGTAAAGCCTCTTAAACTGTCATTTCATTTGAAACCACCTTCTTAAAACATTGTTTACTTTTTGCCAATTTCTTCTCGTATTCGCTGCTTACTACGACAATAAAGGTTAATTTTTTGAAAAAAATAAAATAAAATTATATATAAAATTGAAACTACCTTCTTACAATAATTTATTGCTTACCTTTCGTCAATTTCTTCCAGCATTCGTTGATTACTATGTTGATAGAGGATAATGTTGTGAAAAATTTTAAAGTTCAGTTTACTTTTATATTGTTGGGACTCAAAGCATTGACTTTGGAATACTAACAATACTGTCACGCTACATTTATTCGGTTATGAAATTTGTTACGAAGAATACATTTGAGTTTGAGAGTGACATAGGTATTCACAAGAGCAAAAGCATAAGGAAAGAAGATTTGGTTAACTCTTTAATGAATCTGATTTTTCCACAGAAAGGGGTAGCGAATCCAAGTTTTTGACAGGCTATCCATAGCAATAAATTGTCTTTCAGATGTAAGAAATGTCTTCAAATTTAGATTACATACGTTCCTCCTTAACAATTCCTTCTATAACAAAGACTCTTTTTGAGGAGAAGTAGAAAGTCATTTTTATAGAAAAAGGCTGTATATGTGTTCTAAGTTCTTTGAATATCAAAACTTTGCTGTGTTTCTCACTGCTATGGAATGAAGTAACAAGTTTTCTGTCAACAGTAACTTGCATTTTTGATCATCTATGCAACCAAAGATCTCGACAGTGCTTTGACACTTGCTCCTATTTTGTGCTTTTTTCTTTGCTATATGTTCTGTGCACTTATTATAGGGGTAACGCTCACTTCACAAACAATCCCACAAATATGACGTCAGTTTGACGTCACACACAATATCGACAACCGCATGATCGGCTATCGGCTTTAGTTAGCATTCGATACGGGCCTCTCACAAGATTTCATGAATGCGTACTGGGGATGTACAAAAACAAGTCATTCTTCGAAAAATTTATTACAATTATTGCTATAATAAAATGTCAAGTAATGATTTATCGACGTTTAACACTTTCATATAAGACTGCTCTCTTAGGATTGAGTTATTATCTCCAATAATTTACCAATTAAGAATGAAACTCATTTGTCTTTTGATTTGTACTGTGCCGTTCCAATGTAAGGGAGCACAGAAATTCATTACAAACACATCACCATTATCATTAAATGTCACTTAATAATGCATCAACAATACAAGCCTTCGAGATAGAACATGATAACCAAGACCGGAGTTAAACATTGCATGGTTAAGTCCTAGCGTATTGAATAACAACGTAGTTTCTGGAGTCCAAAACTTGTTGGCTCGCATTCCATTACTTTCAATTTCTTTTTTCATGTTACCGTTGTTAACACATTTTGTTACTGTCGTGGATTGGCAAGACAGCCAACCCACTATGAGAGGAAGCCGAAAGGCACGCTTTTTAGCTCACGCAGGCTGGCGTGAGGTCTGGAACAGGTCAAGGAAATTATACTAGCAAAAAACGTACGTAGCTGCTGGAATACTTAACTTTAATCCATAAATGGTGAACATCGCTCTTGACGGTACATGTTTTACAGCATCAATAGTAACTGGTAATGGCGTATTGCTAGGTCGTAGCAAATGACGTAGCTGAAAGCTATGCTGACTATCGTCTCGGCAAATGAGAGCGTAATTTGTCAGTGAACCATCGCTAGCAAAGTCGGCTGTACAACTGGGGCGAGTGCTAGGAAGTCTCTCTAGGCCTGCCGTGTGGCGGCGCTCGGTCTGCAATCACTGATAGTGGCGACACGTGGGTCCGACGTATACTAACGGACCGCGGCCGATTTAAAGGCTACCACCTAGCAAGTGTGGTGTCTGGCGGTGACACCACAGTTACTTTCTTATGAATGTAATTAAAGTTTGTTCTCCAGTATTGGATATTATTTACTCTCAGTCTGATCTGAAAACGAAGGAGGAAATAAATAATTAGCGATTTGGGGCCACGTCGTTAGGCAGGAACCTAAGAGGACAGTTTAAATTACTATGGGTGAAACGAGCAACAGTGGAATTGATATTCTTCCTTCATCAAATATTTGGGTCTTTATTTCCGATTATGTAGCGACTTCCGAGCGTATGGTTAGGCAGGAATCTGAGAGAACCACTTAAATTGCTGCGAGTGAATTGAGGAGAAATATCATTCACATTTTTCTTTGTCACAAAGTCGATAGCCGATCATAAGGTTGTCGATATTGCACTTGACGTTAAAATGACATGTGAAACTATCAGTACCCTTATTATAGTCAATTCGCCATCTTTGTTCCGTCGGTGTCAGAAAACTCTGCAGGTGTATATGACGTATCACGGAAAGGAAAGGACGCCCGTGACCACTAAAGATATTTTCATTTTACTTCCACCTTTATATTTATGTTCATTCTCTCAAAGACCTCCGCAAATCTATAAGCCACATAGTGAAATTGTGTTTTGTTTTTACCTGCTAGACAGCGTCACAGCTTACGCCAAAGTCTTGACGCAGCCCTCACTTGTACTAATTCCACACTAATCTAACTGATGGATGTTTAATCCTTTCGCTGCCACATTCGAGCTCTTTGCATTCTGTGCTGAGGCGGTTTTTGTTACGGCTGTACTGCTCGCGAAATTCTGGTGCGTGTGCTGAGAGAAGGCGTTCCGAACGATATGAAATGTTTATTACCGTATTTTTCAAACACTGTTAGGTGAAAAAATTTGGGTTTCACGTATCTTACAGTCTGATGTCTTTATTCAAAAAAGAACTGATTTTCTTTTCGTTGTCCGTCATACTTATTGCGCTGCCTCACATCATACTTATTGCGCTGCCTGACATTAAGTTCCCAGAAGAAAAACTGTTTTCCATAAACTTTATGTATGGTTGATTTTAGGTCATACATTAGAGTAAATCGAATAAAGGTAAAATATCGAGATTTGATTGGAAACGGAGTGCAGATGGATATCTCATTTCGTTCTAGAGTTATTGGGTTTTATATCAGAAGATTGGTCACACACGATGCCCCCATTGACGCCCTTGAAAATCGCGTGTCGTGAGGCCATAATAATCGTCATATCTCGTAATAAATTCAAGATATCGAAACGGGTGTTATTTTGCAAATGATAGAACGCAATGTGGTTCATATGCTGCATGATAAATACTCGAAGCCTTTTTATTTGCCAAGAAATGGAAGTAATTCGTCTGCAGCAGTGAGAGAATGGCAGCTCAGGACAAGTTCAGACGTCCACAGCACCGTGGGAAAATCCAAGCGGCTTGCGTGTACACTTCCATAACACCTGTGAAATGTCTTAGCAGGACTTGTATATACGGCCACATCAGCGAAAGGGTTAGGGTTTACTTCGAAATGCGGAAATAAGCAATGACTAGTAATAATAGTTGACTTGGTCCCTTGTGTGGTCTACGTTCGTTATGTTAACACGATCCCCGTCATTACGTTGATCACGAATATAATCGTCAGAACAAGCAACTAACGACAGACTACGCGGGTGTTGGAACCGCCAGCCGTGTCGTGGTCGCTGGCTGCGGACTGCTGACTCAGCGCCGGCTGCTGGCTGCCTTCCAGGCCTGGACAGCCCCTCTCTCCAGCGGCCTCCAGTGGCGCGTATTGACGCGGGCGCCATCAGGGCCGGCGGCGTGATGGCGGCGAACCGACGGGGGCTCTCCCCCATCTCACCTCCAAGTGGTGCCCGCACTCGTGGGCAAACGATGCTCACAAAGTGGCATGGATGTACACAGGGGTTGTTTTCGTTAGTGTAGCTCAGTGTCGGTTACAAAGTCAGTGACGCAGCACCCTGAATTCCTCCTGCTAATAAGCCGAGTACATATATTTTTACGAGCTTCAAACAGGAGCGACTTCAGCAATCGATACGAACTGTGATTGCTGTGTACAGATGCCAGCTGAGATGCTGACCCTTCACTCACAGCTCCAGGCTGTGTTGGCTTCCGTCACACAGATTGAGGCTGCTGCCGAGGGGCATCACTGTGGGGGGTCAGGCGCGGGCATGTGAGGGACGTCGAGCACGTCCCACGTGTCTCCCGATCGGTCCACGGCCATGGCTGCCTGGGTACTGCCTGCACTCAGTTTCACCCCTCACCTGTGGTCGAGTGGGAGATCATTACAAAGTCTGGCAGGCAGCAGAAGGCTTACCGAGGGACCGATCGTAGAGCCTCCCTGGTTCGTTTGACATACAGGTTTTGGGCGTTATCTGTGGCTGATGAAGCTATGAGCTGGATGCAGTCGTCCACCCTGTTCCAGAGGAAGCTCGCGGCCCTTCAGGTCTAGGAATTCACACAAGGTGGGTCTGCTGGTAGTGGGGAGCTCCAACGTTAGGCGTGTAATGGGGCCCCTTAGGAACATGGCTGCCAAGGAGGGGAAGGAAGCCAGTGTGTCCCGGCGGGGTCAGGGATTTTCTCTGCCTCGTGATGACTGGGTGTTGTGTAATGCCCTTAGGTTAGTTAGGTTTAAGTAGTTCTAGGTTCTAGGGGACTGATGACCATAGATGTTAAGTCCCATAGTGCTCAGAGCCATTTTTTTTAAGCCAGTGTGCACTCCGTGTGCATTCCGGGGGGAGTCATTCCGGATGTGGGAAGCGTGCTTCCGGATGCCATGAAGAGTACAGGGTGGGACCAACTGCAGGTGGTGGCTCACGTCGGTACCAATGACGTGTGTCGCTTTGGATCGGAGCAGATTCTGTCTGGTTTCGGGCGGCTATCGGAAATGGTAAAGACTGCCAGTCTTGCTTCCGAGATTAAGGCGGAGCTCACCATCTGCGGCATCGTCGATAGAACCGACTGTGGTGCTTTGGCGCAGAACAGAGTGGAGAGTCTGAATCAGAGGCACTGGCAGTTCTGTGACCGTACAGGCTGCAGATTCCTTGACTTTCGCCATGGGGTGGTGGGTTTCCGGGTTCCGGTTAATAGGTCAGGAGTCCACTGCACACAGGAAGCGGCTACACGGGTAACGGGGGCTGTGTGGAAGGAACTGGATGGTTTTTTAGGTTAGAGGGTCCCAGGAAACCACAGAAAGGACGTCCGTCTAAAAGGGAGCAGGTAAAACACAATAAGGTAGTTGTAGAAACGATTGCTATTGTAAATTGTCGTAGATGTGTTCGGAAAGAACCACGGCTCCAAGCCCTAATAGAAAAAACTGAAGCTCAAATAGTTGTAGGTGCGGAAAGCTGGGTAACGCCGGAAAATAGTTCAGCCGAAATTTTTTCAAACTATCTAACAGTGTTCCGAAATGATAGATTAAATACAGGTGGCGGTGGAGTATTCATTGCTTCAGAAGTAGTTTGCCTTATAGTGAAATTGATGTAGATACTTTTTCCGGAATAGTATGGGTAGAGGTTATACTGTGACTGGCGGTCAACGGCTCGATGAAACCATTCCGAGGAATTCACCGTCAGTCACACTCGGTGATGGTACTAACAAATCTCTCATCTATCCTATCTTCTTTTTATATTCTTCTTAAAAACAACAAAATTTTATTTATATTTCAACCTCAAATTATTGTTATTTTGAATCATTCTTTGTAAATTTTGTAGATAAAACAGAAGGAAAGAAAACTGTAAAAAGATGAAAAACGAAAATTGTAAGATGTACGACCTGTTTTAAACATCAGGTAACAGGTCTATAATTTGGCAATAAATATATATATATATATATATATATATATATATATATATATATATATATATATATATATATATATATATACTTGACAATAGGACTGCCGGGCGTTGTGGCCGAGCGGTTCTACGCGCTTCAGTCTGGAACCGCGCGACCGCTACGATCGCAGGTTCGAATCCTGCATCGGGCATGGATGTGTTTGATGTCCTTGGGTTAGTTAGGTTTAAGAAGTTCTAAGTTATAGGGGACTGATGAGCTCATATGTTAAGTCGCATAGTGCTCAGAGCCATTTGAACCATTTGAACAATCAGACTAAACTATTGATTGGATCGTCTTACCGACCCAGAAGTTATAGTTGCTGAACAGTAGAATGAAATCCTGAGTCTCATTTCAAATAGGTGCCCCACTCACATAATTATAATGGGAGGTGACTTCAATCTACCCTCGACATGCTGCGAAAATTATACGTTTAAAGCCATTTGAACCATTTTTTATAGATGTGCGAATTGAATTTTAATCTTCGACAATGGCTGTATCAGTGCTGTGCGCCATTCTTTCGAAATCTCTTCTGTTTCCCATATCTGTCTCATGATGTGTATGTGTTCTGTGAGATCCGAGTTTTGTAGCTTCCAGAATTCCGCAATGATTCCATCCTATATTCCATATATATATATATATATATATATATATATATATATATATATATATATATATATATATATATATATACTGCAACGGTTCCATCCTCCAGATCCTCTATAAACCACCCCGAATTTTCTAAACTATGCAAATCCGCTGGTGATGCAGAGACGTATGTTTGAAGGGTTGATGTTATGCCGACATTGTGTGTACGGTCGATCTTAGACCCACTGAGCTGATAGCGTATCTCTTGGGACAGGAAAGCTTAAGTGTTACGTGTAAGCTTAGATCCCACTGTATCGCTGCCGTCGGTTTTCTTGAATGACCCCTCTAGATACATGAAACTCTTGCATGGAAGCGTCAGTGCATCTTGGTGCTGGATTACAATCCTAATTTCATCGTTCTTGTTAAATGTGGTTGATTCGTAAGGTTTAAGAGAGAAGTATTCCTGACATATAAATGTCTCATTATACTCCACTGGACTGGTTACATAGAGTGAGGACGTCAAAGCGCGGTTTCAAGTCAACTGATTTAAGAAACTCGTTGTTCGCACGTGTTATCAATTTGCTGTTCGGTAGCGAAGTGGCGTGCTGTGGATTGCGTGCATTTGTTTTAAACCGTACGCTCATCGTGCGTTAGATGTAATCGCACAATGATTTCCTCATCACTAAAGTCAACAAGTTGCTTATTCTAGTCCACAATACGCAGCTCCAAATAGTCCAGTGTGTGAGCTGTCACTGGAAGGTATATTGCATTGGCAGGGGTCTCAACAATCTCATACCCCGTTGCAATTGAGGGGAAGAATCCGTAAATAGTACAAATCAGATTGTCGTTGAGGTAGGAGTTCGCTGTAATGTTACACTCAACTCGGATTGTGCTGACGGGAAATATATCCACTGTCTGATCTGGCTTGTAACATTTGCTTGGATCCTTTTTCAAAACTTGTCCTTTCGTGAAACCCCGTAGGTACCCTATTGAACCTTTCTGGTTAAAGTCAATCGTTGCATTTACAGTCCTTATTTCAGATTTAAGTGTATTGATGTTTGCACGTAGCTCGATTTCTTTTCCTGACTGTTTTAAGACTTCGTTTAATCATCGATATCGTATGCACCCAGTTCTGTTTCCACAATGTCTTTTTAACCATTAATATCCAGATACAATTTGTTGTCAGTCTCAGTGATATTAGGGATGCTGCATTGTACACCTCCAGCCCAATCAATGCAATACTTCATTCACCAACGCTCAAATCAATAGCGGGGTGTAACTTGCACGTAATACAAATTATCGTTCTTTTAACGACAAAGTGTACGACATTGCATCTGAAGCTCAACTGATGAAGGGATGTTTAAAGCTCCTCCTTATATAGTAAGCATGCTTCTTCTTCTTTGGCCGGCCAGGGTGGCCAAGCGGTTCTAGGCAATACAGTCTGGAACCACGCGACCGCTATGGTCGCAGGTTCTAATCCTGCCTCGGGCATGGATGTGTGTGATGTCCTTAGGTTAGTTACGTTTAAATAGTTCTAAGTTCTAGGGGCTGATAACCTCAGAAGTTAAGTCCCATAGTGCTCAGAGCCATTTGAACCATCTTCTTCTTTGTAAACGTCAAAAGGAATATCATGCACAGATGTCCACAGAGGTGTGTATTAAAGTCCTGATAGCTCCGATAATTGTAGAACACAGTGGGTGCCGGGGCCTCCAGCAACATCTAAATTCATAATGCCACATTCACCAGTTTTCCACATAGTCTTCAATAATGTATCCCGCATAAACATACCACGGAATCTTGGAAAGTTGAATTTGTTTCTAAAAAACTTAAGATGATCAGTATTTGTAAGTGGTCGATCTGGTAGGACCGCTAATGGGCTTTTTTATTTATGAATAAACCAAGACCTTTCCTGTACGGTTTCAAGTATAGTCGTTTTCCGATGGCTGCGGCTTCCCTCATGCGGTTATATTTTCTTGTCTCTTCTAACTGCGCTTGGGAGTTTTGTGCGTTCTTCACTGTTAGAGCAATAGCTGCAGCACCACCAGTGAGGGACCATACCGACGAGAGCGTCGAGAGGTCCGGGATGAGAAACGGAAGAAAACCGCCGGATGTCTTGGGCGTTGGTAGAACTCGAGGTGCTTTAACCGATCCTCTTCTTCTCCCCGCACCTTCCTGCTTCAGTACGTTTTTAGCTGCATACATCGCTGTCAGGATACAGTTCTTCAAACAGCTCTGCGTTCCGCCCTTGTCCTTCATGTTTAATGCACAACGTGCAGCATTCATAACTCGCTTGAAATTCATCACTCCTAAATTGAACTTAATTTTTCCTCTCATGGTTTTACCAACTGCAAATGCTGCGATGCGTCGACTTGTACCAATATCCTTTCTTCTGTGTATCGCCTTAGCCTTATCAGCTAAAATCCTATCTGCAATGTGACGACTTGATACATCTTTAGTTGCAGTGTATGCAATTTCATGTTCCATACACGCTTCATCGAGCAGATTAACCCCCTTATCACCTGATGCCAAGCGTTTCTGTAGCTCTTTGTCCCAGGTCCACAGTATTTATACCAAGGGATGTGTAATTCCACTGGTAGTTTGTCTAGGATACCAGCACCTCCTCTAATGCGTCTCCTAGCACGCATGTTATGCCGCTGCGGTGGTTGTGAACTGCGGGTCCCCATTATATAGCATATCGTTAGCATCAGTCCAGCTTTTTCGTGCAGCAGGAAAACCAAGCCATTTGATAGTGTTTATTTCCCCGAAGTCTTACGACTCTCTCCACGAGAAACACATCCGGTTCTGAGCTTTTCTGCAACTCCTCGGTGTAGAAGCAGCCTGCAATTTCTTCACCTTTAGTATCCTTCAGTAGGTAAGTTCTATGAATCGTTCTTTGCACCTTTGATACTGTAAATATCTCTGTTCACCAGTTCGGCAGGTATGATTTCTCTAATGCCTATAGTACGTTGTTGTTGTCGTCTTCAGTCCTGAGACTGGTTTAATGCAGCTCTCCATGCTACTCTATCCTGTGCAAGCTTATTCATCTCCCATTACTTACATCCTTTTGAATCTGCTTAGTGTATTCGTCTCTTGGTCTCCCTCTACGATTTTTACCCTCCACGCTGCCCTCCGATGCTAAATTTGTGATCCCTTGATAGCTCATAACATGTCCTACCAACCGGTCCCATCTTCTTGTCAAGTTGTGCCACTAACTCCTCTTTTCCCCAATCCTATTCAATACCTCCTCATTCGTTATGTGATCTACCCATCTAATTTTCAGTATTCTTCTGTAGCACCACATTTCGAAAGCTTCTATTCTCTTCTTGTCCAAACTATTTATCGTCCATGTTTGACTTCCATACATGGCTACACTCCATACAAATACTTTCAGAAACGACTTCCTCACACTTAAATCTATACCCGATGTTAACAAATTTCTCTTCTTCAGAAACGCTTTCCTTTCCATTGCCAGTCTACATTTTATATCCTCTCTACTTCGACCATCATCAGTTACATTGCTCCCCAAATAGCACAACTCCTTTATTACTTTAACTGTCTCATTTCCTAATCTAATTCCCTCAGCATCACCCGACTTAATTCGACTACATTCCATTATCCTCGTTTTGCTTTTGTTCATGTTCATCTTATATCTTCCTTTCAAGACACTGTCCATTCCGTTCAACAGCTCTTCCAAGTCCTTTGCTGTCTCTGACAGAATTACAATGTCATCGGCGAACCTCAAAGTTTTTATTTCTTCTCCATGGGCTTTAATACCTACTCCGAATTTTTCTTTTGCTTCCTTTACTGCTTGCTCAATATACAGATTGAATAACATCGGGGAGATGCTACAACCCTGTCTCACTCCCTTCCCAACCGCTGCTTCCCTTTCATGTCACTTGACTCATAACTGCCATCTGGTTTCTGTACAAATTGTAAATAGCCTTTCGCTCCCTGTATTTTACCCCTGCCACCTTTAGAATTTTAAACAGAGGATTCCAGTCAACATTGTCAAAAGCTTTCTCTAAGTCTACAAATGCTAGACAAGTAGGTTTACCTTTCTTTAATCTATTTTCTAAGATAAGTCGTAGGGTCAGTATTGCCTCACGTGTTCCAACAATTCTGCGGAATCCAAAATGATCTTCGCCGAGGTCGGCTTCTACCAGTCTTTCCATTCGTCTGTAAAGAATTCGCGTTAGTATTTTGCAGCTGTGACTTATTAAACTGATAGTTCTGCAATTTTCACATCTGTCAACACCTGCTTTCTTTGGGATTGGAATTATAATATTCTTCTTGAAGTCTGAGGGTATTTCGCCTGTCTCATACATCTTGCTCACCAGATGGTAGAGTTTTGTAAGGAGTGGCTTTCCCAAGGCTGTCGGTAGTTCTAATGGAATGTTGTCTACTCCTGGGGCCTTGTTTCGACTCAGGTCTTACAGTGCTCTGTCAAACTCTTCGCGCAGTATCGTATCTCCCATTTCATCTTCATCTACATCCTCTTCCATTTCCATAATATTGTCCTAAAGTACATCGCCCTTGTATAGATCCTCTATATACTCCTTCCACCTTTCTGCTTTCCCTTCATTGCTTAGCACTGGGTTTCCATCTGAGCTCTTGATATTCGTACAAGTGGCTCTCCTTTCTCCAAAGGTCTCTTTAATTTTCCTGTAGGCAGTATCTATCTTACCCCTAGTGAGATAAGCCTCTACATCCTTACATTTGTCCTCTAGCCATCCCTGCCTAGCCATTTTGCACTTCCTGTCGATCTCATTTTTGAGACGTTTGTATTCTTTTTTGCCTGCTTCATTTACTGCATTTTTATATTTGCTCCTTTCATCAATTAAATTCAATATATCTTCTGTTATCCAAGGATTTCTACTAGCCCTCGTCTTTTTACCTACTTGATCCTCTGCTGCCTTCACTACTTCATCCCTCAGAGCTACCCAGTCTTCTTCTACTGTATTTCTTTCCCCCATTCCTGTCAATTGTTCCCTTATGCTCTCCCTGAAACTCTGTACAAACTCTGGTTTAGTCAGTTTATCCAACTCCCATCTCCTTAAATTCCCACTTTTTTGCAGTTTCTTCAGTTTTAATCTACAGTTCATAACCAATAGATTGTGGTTAGTGTCCACATCCGTCCCTGGAAATGTCTTACAATTTAAAACCTGGTTCCTAAATCTCTGTCTTACCATTATATAATCTATCTGATACCTTCTAGTATCTCAAGTATTCTTCCATGTATACAACCTTCTTTTACGATTCTTGAACCAAGTGTTAACTATGATTAAGTTATGCTCTGTGCAAAATTCTACCAGACGGCTTCCTCTTTCATTTCTCTCCCCCAATCCATATTCACTCACTATGTTTCCTTCTCTCCCTTTTCCTATTCTCGAATTCCAGTCACACATGACTATTAAATTTTCGTCTCCCTTCACTACCTGAATAATTTCTATTATCTCATCATACATTTCATCAATTTCGCCGGCCGCGGTTCTAGGCGCTCAGTCCGGAGCCGCGCGACTGCTACGGTCGCAGGTTCGAATCCTGCCTCGGGCATGGATGTGTGTGATGTCCTTAGGTTAGTTAGGTTTAAGTAGTTCTAAGTTCTAGGGGACTGATGACCACAGATGTTAAGTCCCATAGTGCTCAGAGGCATTTGAACCATTTTTCATCAATTTCTTCATCATCTGCAGAGCTAGTTTGCATATAAACTTGTACTACTGTAGTAGGCGTGGACTTCGTGTCTACCTTGGCCACAATAATGCGTTCACTATGCTGTTTGTAGTAGCGTACCCGCGCTCATATTTTTTTATTCATTATTAAAGCTACTTCTGCATTACCCCTATTTGATTTTGTATTTATAACCCTGTATCACCTGACCAAAAGTCTTGTTCCTCCTGCCACCGAACTTCACTAATTCCCACTATATCTAACTTCAACCTCTCCGTTTCCCATTTTAAATTTTCTAACCTACCTGCCCGATTAAGGGATCTGACATTCCACGCTCCGATCCGTAGAACGCCAGTTTTCTTTCTCCTGATAACGATGTCCTCTTGACTAGTCCCCACCCGGAGATCCGAATAGGGGACTATTTTACCTCCGGAATATTTTACCCAAGAGGACACCATCATCATTTAACCATAGAGTAAAGCTGCATGCCCTCGGGAAAAATTACGGCTGTAGTTTTCCCTTGCTTTCTGCTGTTCGCAGTACCAGCACAGCAAGGTCGTTTTGGTTAGTGTTGCAAGGCCAGATCAGTCAATCATCCAGACTGTTGCCCCTGCAACTACTGAAAAGGCTGCTGCCCCTCTTCAGGAACCACACGTTTGTCTGGCCTCTCATCAGATACCCCTCCGTTGTGGTTGCACCTACGGTACGGTCATCTGTATCGCTGAAGCACGCAAGCCTCCCCACCAACGGCAAGGTCCATGGTTCATGGGGGTAGGCCTATAGTACACCTATAGTAAATTTCTGTCTGCGTGGATCCAGCATTTTAATGCGATAGTACGCCGTATCCATGAGTCCAATATCACGAACGTCGAATAGTCTCATTTTTATTGTGGTTTGTTTGGCTCTATTATACTGAGCAATTATTTCTGGGAGGATATCTATCCATTTCTATGAGCAGCAAGTAAAAAACGCACCCACATTCGACTTTTTATTGTTCTGTTCAGACGCTCCACGACACTTGCCTTCAGGTGAGTGAATGTTGAGTAGCGATGTATTACGTACAACTGCATCACAGTCTTGAAATACCTATCGTAAACCTCTCCGCCGTGATCGGTTTGGTGGTTGTCTGGGCATCGATTCGTCCCTGTCTATAGCAAACGCTCAAAACCATCCGCGACATCTCTACCCGTTTTTTGTTTCATCACGTAACACCCAGGCAGATTTGGAATATGTATCAATAATTATTAAAATATATTTTAATCCATTATTTCCATGTGAATATTCCCTCATATCTTCAAGGTCAGCTTGCCATGAGTCATCCAAACCATTAGATGTACTTGAGGACAATATTATGGAAATGGAAGAGGATGTAGATGAAGACGAAATGGGAGATAAGATACTGCGTGAAGAGTTTGACAGAGCACTGAAAGACCTGAGTCGAAACAAGGCCCCGGGAGTAGACAACAATCCATTAGAACTACTGATGGCCTTGGGAGAGCCAGTCCTGACAGAACTCTGCCATCTGGTGAGCAAGATGTATGAAACAGGCGAAATACCCTCAGACTTCAAGAAGAATATTATAATTCCAATCCCAAAGAAAGCAGGTGTTGACAGATGTGAAAATTACCGAACTATCAGTTTAATAAGTCACAGCTGCAAAATACTAACGCGAATTCTTTACAGACAAATGGAAAAACTGGTAGAAGCGGACCTCGGCGAAGATCAGTTTGGATTCCGTAGAAATGTTGGAACACGTGAGGCAATACTAACCTTACGACTTATCTTAGAAGAAAGATTAAGAAAAGGCAAACCTACGTTTCTAGCATTTGTAGACTTAGAGAAAGCATTTGACAATGTTAACAGGAATACACTCTTTCAAATTCTGAAGGTGGCAGGGGTAAAATACAGGGAGCGAAAGGCTATTTACAATTTGTACAGAAATCAGATGGCAGTTATAAGAGTCGAGGGGCATGAAAGGGAAAGAGTGGTTGGGAAAGGAGTGAGACAGGGTTGTAGCCTCTCGCCGATGTTATTCAATCTGTATATTGAGCAAGCAGTAAAGGAAACAAAAGAAAAATTCATGGAGAAGAAGTAAAAACTTTGAGGTTCGCCGATGACATTGTAATTCTGTCAGAGACAGCAAAGGACTTGGAAGAGCAGTTGAACGGAATGGACAGTGTCTTGAAAGGAGGATATAAGATGAACATCAACAAAAGCAAAACGAGGATAATGGAATGTAGTCAAATTAAATCGGGTGATGCTGAGGAACTTGGATTAGGAAATGAGACAGTTAAAGTAGTAAAGGAGTTTTGCTATTTAGGGAGTAAAATAACTGATGATGGTCGAAGTAGAGAGGATATAAAATGTAGACTGGCAATGGCAAGGAAATCGTTTCTGAAGAAGAGAAATTTGTTAACATCGAGTATAGATTTAAGTGTCAGGAAGTCGTTTCTGAAAGTATTTGTGTGGAGTGTAGCCATGTATGGAAGTGAAACAGTATGGAAGTGAAACATGGACGATAACTAGTTTGGACAAGAAGAGAATAGAAGCTTTCGAAATGTGGTGCTACAGAAGAATGCTGAAGATAACGTGGGCAGATCACGTAACTAATGAGGAGGTATTGAATAGGGTTGGGGAGAAGAGAAGTTTGTGGCACAACTTGACTAGAAGAAGGGATCGGTTGGTAGGACATGTTCTGAGGCATCAAGGGATCACCAATTTAGTATTGGAGGGCAGCGTGGCGGGTAAAAATCGTAGAGGGAGACCGAGAGATGAATACACTAAACAGATTCAGAAGGATGTAGGTTGCAGTAGGTACTGGGAGATGAAGAAGCTTGCACAGGATAGAGTAGCATGGAGAGCTGCATCAAACCAGTCTCAGGACTGAAGACCACAACAACAACAACAACCTACGAGGGTATGTTTTGCTTGCTCGTTTGTGCAGTTCTCGAATTACTGTCTCCTCACTTAGTCAGTGTACTTCTCTCTCTTAGCTCAGAGATTACTGAGACAGCCACATTCGAATGAGCTGTATTACCCGCAGCAGCTGATGCCATGAGCAACCGTAGTCGATCTATTAGCTCGTTGGGGTCGTCCTAGTATATATATATACTGTGGGAATCGAATGTTCACTGCTTTATGCTCAATGTCAATAATATCACCGCTGCTGCTGCTGCTGCTGTTGTTGTTTCCGCGATCAAGTATTGGTTTTATATTTCTTGTTGCTCAGGCTTTTCGCGCTCTTATGTACAACAGTCATGTGCAGTATTTCACGGTACGTTTCCCTATCATTAACCAAATAATTTATAGGTTTTTTGGTAGGTCTTAGGAAAATAAGGTTCATTAGGCCAGGTGTTCTCTCAAACCGCCTATCACTAATCTGTGTTGTGTCATCAGTTATAATTATAGGATGTATGCCCAGCATGTACGATATTCCCCTGATAACGCCGAAGTTCTGTCTATCTGACAAGGGACAGACGGATAATGAATTCGTTAATGGTAATACCATCGTTATCGCTCGTTTTTGTTTTTGCTGAGAGCTGACTGAGAGATTCAGTAACCGGCTTAAAGCTCTCTCTTAGTGTTTGCTGTCGATCCCTACGCCCTAACTTCAGCAACCGTAATTTCTCTCGAACTGCTTTCCGCGCTGCTTCGCTGACATCCCGGTGTATACTAATCAGACATCTGCGCAGCGGGAGGCTTTATACACTCCTGGAAATGGAAAAAAGAACACATTGACACCGGTGTGTCAGACCCACCATACTTGCTCCGGACACTGCGAGAGGGCTGTACAAGCAATGATCACACGCACGGCACAGCGGACACACCAGGAACCGCGGTGTTGGCCGTCGAATGGCGCTAGCTGCGCAGCATTTGTGCACCGCCGCCGTCAGTGTCAGCCAGTTTGCCGTGGCATACGGAGCTCCATCGCAGTCTTTAACACTGGTAGCATGCCGCGACAGCGTGGACGTGAACCGTATGTGCAGTTGACGGACTTTGAGCGAGGGCATATAGTGGGCATGCGGGAGGCCGGGTGGACGTACCGCCGAATTGCTCAACACGTGGGGCGTGAGGTCTCCACAGTACATCGATGTTGTCGCCAGTGGTCGGCGGAAGGTGCACGTGCCCGTCGACCTGGGACCGGACCGCAGCGACGCACGGATGCACGCCAAGACCGTAGGATCCTACGCAGTGCCGTACGGGACCGCACCGCCACTTCCCAGCAAATTAGGGACACTGTTGCTCCTGGGGTATCGGCGAGGACCATTCGCAACCGTCTCCATGAACCTGGGATACGGTCCCGCACACCGTTAGGCCGTCTTCCGCTCACGTCCCAACATCGTGCAGCCCGCCTCCAGTGGTGTCGCGACAGGCGTGAATGGAGGGACGAATGGAGACGTGTCGTCTTCAGCGATGAGAGTCGCTTCTGCCTTGGTGCCAATGATGGTCGTATGCGTGTTTGGCGCCGTGCAGGTGAGCGCCACAATCAGGACTGCATACGACCGAGGCACACAGGGCCAACACCCGGCATCATGGTGTGGGGAGCGATCTCCTACACTGGCCGTACACCACTGGTGATCGTCGAGGGGACACTGAATAGTGCACGGTACATCCAAACCGTCATCGAACCCATCGTTCTACCATTCCTAGACCGGCAAGGGAACTTGCTGTTCCAACAGGACAATGCACGTCCGCATGTATCCCGTGCCACCCAACGTGCTCTAGAAGGTGTAAGTCAACTACCCTGGCCAGCAAGATCTCCGGATCTGTCCCCCATTGAGCATGTTTGGGACTGGATGAAGCGTCGTCTCACGCGGTCTGCACGTCCAGCACGAACGCTGGTCCAACGGAGGCGCCAGGTGGAAATGGCATGGCAAGCCGTTCCACAGGACTACATCCAGCATCTCTACGATCGTCTCCGTGGGAGAATAGCAGCCTGCATTGCTGCGAAAGGTGGATATACACTGTAACAATGCCGACATTGTGCATGCTCTGTTGCCTGTGTCTATGTGCCTGTGGTTCTGTCAGTGTGATCATGTGATGTATCTGACCCCAGGAATGTGTCAATAAAGTTTCCCCTTCCTGGGACAATGAATTCACGGTGTTCTTATTTCAATTTCCAGGAGTGTATATACACTCTTCTTCTTTCTCTTACTGTGTACCTGCTCCCCCATCTCTGCAACAAGAAACTCTACATCTATTGTCCCCTCAACAGCCTCGACTTCTCAATTGAGTCGGTTACTTTCTTACCTGTTTCATTACTAACTCATTTAATGCATTCAGCGTTCTCAGAAGAGGCTGGTAATACGTCTCTAGTTCGTATCGCATACCTCCAACTTTATGCACAATAGCCTGAATTTTCGCATCCATGTACAGGCGAATGTTCTGTCTGTGTACACCCATTCTCTCGGGTTGAGAGCTAGACATGTGCGCGAATTTGTCCATGGTGCAGCGTATACTGATGTACTAACCGCTCTTACCGTGCTATGTATGCAGATACTCTTGAAAGTTTCGCCTGTACCATTTTTTTTTTTTATCATCAGTCTACTGACTGGTTCGATGCGGCCCGCCACGAATTCCTTTCCTGTGTTCACCTCTTCATCTCAGAGTAGCACTTGCAACCTACGTCCTCAATTATTTGCTTGACGTATTCCAATCTCTGTCTTCCTCTACAGTTTTTGCCCTCTACAGCTCCCTCTAGTACCATGGAAGTCATTCCCTCATGTCTTAGCAGATGTCCTATCATCCTGTCCCTTCTCCTTATCAGTGTTTTCCACATATTCCATTCCTCTCCGATTCTGCGTAGAACCTCCTCATTCCTTACCTTACCAGTCCACCTAATTTTCAACATTCGTCTATAGCACCACATCTCAAATGCTTCGATTCTCTTCTGTTCCGGTTTTCCCACAGTCCATGTTTCACTACCATACAATGCTGTACTCCAGACGTACATCCTCAGAAATTTCTTCCTCAAATTAAGGCCGGTATTTGATATTAGTAGACTTCTCTTGGCCAGAAATGCCTTTTTTGCCATAGCGAGTCTGCTTTTGATGTCCTCCTTGCTCCGTCCGCCATTGGTTATTTTACTGCCTAGTAGCAGAATTCCTTAACTTCATTTACTTCGTGACCATCAATCCTGATGTTAAGTTTCTTGCTGTTCTCATTTCTACTACTTCTCTTTGCCATCGTCTTTCTCCCATTTACTCTCAAACCATACAGTGTACTCATTAGACTGTTCATGCCGTTCAGCAGATCATTTAATTCTTCTTCACTTTCACTCAGGATAGCAATGTCATCAACGAATCGTATCATTGATATCCTTTCACCTTGTATTTTAATTCCACTCCTGAACCTTTCTTTTATTTCCATCATTGCTTCCTCGATGTACAGATTGAAGAGTAGGAGCGAAAGGCTACAGCCTTGTCTTACACCCTTCTTAATACGAGCACTTCGTTCTTGATCGTCCACTCTTATTATTCCCTCTTGGTTGTTGTACATATTGTATATGACCCGTCTCTCCCCATAGCTTACCCATACTTTTTTCAGAATCTCGAACAGCTTGCACAATTTTATATTGTCGAACGCTTTTTCCAGGTCGACAAATCCTATGAAAGTGTGTTGATTTTTCTTTAGCCTTGCTTCCATTATTAGCCGTAACGTCAGAATTGCCTCTCTCGTCCCTTTACTTTTCCTAAAGCCAAACTGATCGTCACCTAGCGCATTCTCAATTTTCTTTTCCATTCTTCTGTGTATTATTCTTGCAAGCAGCTTCGATGCATGAGCTGCTAAGCTGATTGTGAGATAATTGTCGCACTTGTCAGCTCTTGCCGTTTTCGGAATTGTGTGGATGATGCTTTTCCGAAAGTCAGATGGTATGTCGCCAGACTGATATATTCTACACACCGACGTGAATTGTCGTTTTGTTGCCACTTGCCCCAATGATTTTAGTAATTCTGATGGAATGTTATCTATCCCTTCTGCCTAATTTGACCGTAAGTCCTCCAAAGCTCTTTTAAATTCCGAGTCTAATACTGGATCCCCTATGTCTTCTAAATCGACACCTGTTTCTTCTTCTATCACATCAGACAAATCTTCACCCTCATAGAGGCTTTCAATGTATTCTTTCCATCTATCTGCTCTCTCCTCTGCATTTAACAGTGGAATTCCCGTTGCACTCTTAATGTTACCACCGTTGCTTTTTATGTCACCAAAGGTTGTTTTGACTTTCCTGTATGCTGAGTCTGTCCTTCCGACACTCATATCTTTTTCGATGTATTCACATTTTTCCTGCAGCCATTTCGTCTTAGCTTCCCTACACTTCCTATTTATTTCATTCCTCAGCGACTTGTATTTCTGTATTCCTGATTTTCCAGGAACGTGTTTGTACTTCCTCCTTTCATCAATCAACTGAAGTATTTCTTCTGTTACCCATGGTTCCTTCGCAGCTACCTTCTTTGTACCTATGTTTTCCTTCCCAACTTCTGTGATGGCCCTTTTTAGAGATGTCGATTCCTCTTCTACTGTACTGCCTACTGCGCTATTCCTTATTGCTGTATCTATAGTGTTAGAGAACTTGAAACGTATCTCGTCATTCCTTAGTACTTCCGTATCCCACTTCTTTGGGTATTGATTCTTCCTGACTAATGTCTTGAACTTCAGCCTACTCTTCATCACTACTATATTGTGATCTGAGTATATATCTGCTCCTGGGTACGCCTTACAATCCAGTATCTGATTTCGGAATCTCTGTCTGACTATGATGTAATCTAATTGAAATCTTCCTGTATCTCCCAGCCTTTTCCAAGTATACCTACCATCGCTCAAATTTCTTGTTTTATCAAAAACAAGAAACCCATACTGTGAATGACTCCAGCAATCGGTACATATCTTAACAAAATCATTGAACGACATGTCAGTTCCTACATGTGCCTGGTAAATGTGTTTCAGATTCAGACTTTCTTGTTTGGAAGCTACATTGAGCTTTGCATTAACCCTAACCAACTGTTTCGGGATTCTGAATTATTTTTCGCTTAGATGAAATACATTAGCGCCCATATGACGACCTGAACAAAAATATTTTCGAATTTGGTCTTGGTTTTCCACAGCAACATCGTCAAATATGAAGACAGTGTTTGGCTTTGCTTTTTCAGGTGGAGAGATATCACCGCTTTCACTGAATGTCGTGTATGTAACACCATCTACGCTGCTCAATATCTCCTGTAATAGCTAATACTTGTGTTGAAACTGTGTTTTTGAGAATACGGAAACATGTTCGAGTCGGACGACTTCTACATGGGTCAGCAGCGTCATGAAGAATTAGTCCTGCCACAATTGGATGGACCTACAATAATTACTCGTATATCATCAGGGAAGAGAACTCTGTTCTTCTTCTTCTTCAGGTTTTCTTTTGCATCTTCACAGGATCAGTCACCGACTAAAAAATTCTTGTAATGAGGATGTTTCACCCACTCCACCATGATACTGACTACGCCAGGTACTGAGAAGTAGTTGAAATACATAGAAAGATACACTTGATGGGATGATAATAGTATGTGTAACTACTATAAATCCGTCACTTAACCGACTGAGCTATATTGGCTACACAGAGAAATCACCCATGAAGAGTAACTCGATCATTCATTGTCAAAAACTGGTGTAGCATTGAAGAATGATGATATTAATAAACGTAATACTCTTACTATAATGAGAGAGGTATGAAATGAAACAAAACACAAACACAGTTGGAGATTATATTTACAAACATTATTTATTTATTTAAATATCATACATAGGATGCAGTATTTCAAGAAAATCATCAGACTCTTTATCCTCTTCTTCGCACTTGTATAGTATTTCCCAAACAAAGCTTTTTGACACGCAATAAATTCAGCGTTTATCTCCCTCAAGCCAATGGATGCCTCACAGTACTTAGGTTTTTCACAAACACATTTAATCTGTATCTCTTTCGGTTCAGCGTTGATGTGCAAACTAAGGTACTGCTTACAGCCCGCCGGGCTGGCCGTGCGGTCTAACGTACGGCTTTCCGGGCGGGAAGGAGCGCCTGGTCCCCGGCACGAATCCGCCCGGCGGATTTGTGTCGAGCTCCGGTGAACTGGCCAGTCTGTGGATGGTTTTTAGGTAGTTTTCCATCTGCCTCGGCGAATGCGGGCTGGTTCCCCTTATTCCGCCTCAGTTACACTATGTCGGCGATTGCTGTGCAAACAAGTTCTTCATGTACGCGTACATCACCGTTACTCTACCACGCAAACATAGGGGTTACACCCATCTGGTGTGAAACGTTCCCTGGGGGGGGGGGGGGGGGGGCTCCAACGGGGGCCGAACCGCACAATAACCCTGGGTTCGGTGTGGGGCGGCGGAGGGGTGAAGTGGACTGCGTTGCCGTCGTGGGGTTGTGGACCACTGCGGCTGCGGTGGGGTCGGAGCTTCTCCGTCGTTTCTAGATCCCCGGTTAACATACAATACAAAACAATATAGTACAAGGTACTGCTTCAAATCATCAACATGTACACTGTGCACACGTAGGAAGTTTACAACAACATTGTATGCCGAGTCTATGCTCGGCAACCAACGGTTCAGTCTCTCCAAAGCAAGACGTAAAGCCATTTAATTTCATAAATGAGGCGTGCCTTAGATAAACACAGTTGTCACACGATTTCATGCATAGTGCAAAGTCATTATGCACTGTTGTAATAGATAACGTCACACCAGTAAGGCGAATGTCTGGGGGAGAACGAGTTGGATAATACTCTGTAGTCATCTGTAGAGCTCTGCACGACATATTTCGTCCCAGCTGAACTCGGAAATTGGCGCTTTAACACCCTTCGATGCATTTTCAATTTCTATTCTCGCATGCAAACCCCAGACATGATGTGCTTCTATCCCAAAGTTTACACTTTTCGTTCCACTGGGAGTTAAATTTTATGTAGAACTGAAAAGCATCGGTACACTCAATGCCTTCTTATCCATGGCATCTGCATTCTGGGGCTGCACTAGCACAGGGATGTTCTGCTGGGATGGGTCGTATGTTGATGACCAGTACTGTCCTCCAGCTTGCATACTTTCAAATTTTATTTTGATATGACACATATTAGTTTGTATTCCAGTCACTATGATGTGCATTCACATAGTAACTTAACATCTTCCCAGTTGTTCACGTACTGTTCCTTTCTACCATTGGCCTGTAGATAAAGAGGACTATGTTTTAACTTATTCCCATGCAATAACTCACATAGATCCTTCAGTAGGTCCAACATGTAATTCATACTCTTTTCTGTAATTTTTGACCACCAGCAGCGTTCGATGTGTTGGGAGCAGATCGCGTGTCTTCATCACACAAATCGATGAGTGGGACAGGCAACAACAGCTCCTTGTCCTGCTCCAGCAAGTGGGCTATGTGATCTATAGGATCCCATGTGGTCGCTACAGGTTCAGACATGCTGGAGGTTGTTGCTGCCACAGGTCCAGAAGTCGGTGCAGGTCTCAACAAGATGGCAGCTGAGGTTACTACAGGTCTGGACGCGACAGAGATCGGCGTGTTGGCGCTCGACCCTGAGGGATGGATTCATCAAGGGCTACTGTTACACATAGACAAGGACCAAGATGTGAAAACAATCAATAATTATGATAATGCTAACCACAGAGAAAGATGTGATACGAGATACTTACTTTTTCACTTCTTCCCGTTCTGCAGGGCTGTGCTGGATTGCGACTGCTGTTGACGCTACATGGTTCGTCGTCTTCTTCTTCTTCTTCTTCTTCTGCTGCTGCTGCTGCTGCTGCTAACTGACTCAGCAGGACTGAGGTCCCAGAGCTGCTGAGCATAATCTCCTCCAATGACATTACCAGATACCGCCATCCTACTGGCTGAAGTCTAACACATGACAGGATTAAAGGTTCCTATTGGTTCTCACTATTCCCCCCCCCCCCTCCACACCATCATCTTGGATTACGTCTCAGAAATGATGACAGTACCCTCGGTTGACAGTACTGTGTACTAGGTCAGTTTGATTCTGGAACTCATGGTGAACACACTGCATGGAGCTACTGCATTAAGTTTTTTAAAATAAAG
This sequence comes from Schistocerca piceifrons, assembly GCF_021461385.2. NCBI lineage: Eukaryota > Metazoa > Arthropoda > Insecta > Orthoptera > Acrididae > Schistocerca > Schistocerca piceifrons. The sequence continues at coordinate 1,130,498,364 of NC_060138.1, forward strand.
CCTGAAAATAAGACTTACGTCCATCCTATCCAGCACAGGCTGAGTCCTTTCCCAGAAAATTCCTGGGAAGATGTGGCATTTGGATGATTTAGGTTAGTGAAGGTAGCCAAACTGAACTATTTTCCCACCATTTTCTTAGGTTGCTGGAGGTAGCCGTGGTGTGTTACATTGTCCTGATGGTATTTGAAATTCCCGCCATTTCCTGGGAAGGGGGGGGGGAAGAAG